>NC_060269.1:121155120-121902620 GCF_021613505.1 Equus quagga
AGAGGGTCTGGGAGAGGAGGGACCTGTCTCGGTGGTGGGGACAGTGACCTTCTCAGTAGTGATGAGGGAGGTGAAAGGTGTCTGAGTGGTGGAGACACTACGAGTTTTCATGGGAGGGGAAGGACCTGTCTCAGTGGTGGGGACAGTGACTTTCTCAGTGGTCCTGAGGGAGGTGAGAGATGTCTCATTAGTAGGGACACTATGAATAATCCGAGGAGATGAGGGACCTGTCTCTGTGGTTGAGATGGTCACCTCAGTGGGCATGGGAGAGGAGGGACCTCTCTCGGTGGTGGGGACAGTTACCCTGGTGGTGTTAGGAGAGAAGGGACTACTTGAATAGACTACGTGAAGCCCTTTTAGCAACTGCTAACATGACCCTTGTGACCCCTCAATATTTTAATAACATCTCCTCAAGTCTACCCACCATCCAGTCCGTGTTTTACGGCTTTCTTATGACAGCACTCCATTTCCAAATAGCAACATCTGTTCTTGTTATCTGTTACTCCAAACCAACTCACCCTAAAATTTAGTGGCTTAAACGATAATCATCTTCTAACATCTATGATTTCTTTGGGTCAGAAATTCAAGAAAGGCTTGGCTGGGCAGTTCTGGTTCAAGCTCTCTTGAGTGATTACAGTCAGATGATGGCTGAAGCTGGAACAGCAAGAGAATGGAACATCTTGGGACTGGCTAGACATCTCATTCCCTTCATGTAGTCTCAGAGCTTGTCCATGTGGTCTCTGCATAGGATAGCTGGGCTTCCTCACAGCATGGTGGTCTCAGAGCAGTCAAACTGTTCACATGGTGGCTGAAGGTTCTAAGAGCAAGCATTCTAGTAAATAAGATGGAGGTTGCATTGTCTTTTATGACCTACCTCAGAAGTCACATTCCTTGTTTTGCTTCCTTATATTCTATTGGTCAAAACAGTCACAAAAGTCCACCCAGTTTAAAGGGAAGGAGAAGAAGAGCCCATCTTTTAATGTGAAAAGTATCAAAATAAGATTGTAAAAATATATATATATGCGGGATAGGAAATTCAGTTGTGACCATCTTTACCTAATCTGCCACACTTAGTTGCTTATATGTTAACGTATTCCATAGAGTTTGTTATGACGATTAAATAAACTAACATAATAAGAGCCCCCAGCATACAATAGGTGCTTAATAACTTTTCTTAACTGCCCTGCCACTGCCAAGAAATGACTCCATACAATACACCTTCAGTGATTTTTAAATAGCACTTTTTTTAAAGTTAAAGAAAATTCAGTGTGGTCAAATATCCATCTCTCCCCATTCCTGCTCATCGCTTTCATATGTTTCAGAGAGTAATTAGAACTCTTCTTACACAGGGGTGATTACTTTTCAGACTAGGTCAATAATGGTAAATTCACTCCCCTTCCTGGTGCTTGGTTTAAGAAGGAGCAAGTAAACAGTAACTCTAGGCTTTCAGATCTGAAACAAAATAATACAGAGTAGCGGGGGAGTTCTAGGAAATTCTCCTCACTCATACAAACGGTCCAGGACCTACTCCTACACAAACTCCCCACTTCCTGCTGGCATGTGTCAGGCTGTCCTGCTGCTTCTTTGTGTACAATCTCTCCCCTCTCTTAGGTTCTGCATTTTCACAGTCAGATTTACTGAGGTTTTATCTTAGATAAGACTCTGGTGACCAGGAGGTGAGATATGGACAGATCTTGAGGAAAGTGAGCATTGTTTTTAAGGTACTTACCTCATTTGAAGTCTCCATGATGAGGATCAAGGCTGCCCCTGCCTCAGGGAGAAGCCCAAGGAGTCCGGCCCTACATACGGATCTTTATCATCCTCTGGGAAGCATAGGACGTCCTGACTTAATCCAATCTGATTTCTATCCAAAGCTATAGGTCCACCCAATAACCAGACCCCACCTACACTAATACCATTTTAATGATTTTTTTTTCATGATTTTCATGAAATAACTCACATACCTATGCCTTATAAATTTAGCTCTAACCCTCAACACGTTGCAGCTCTTACTGCCCATGGGTCCTGTCCTCATGCCTGCAGCTCTTTTTTTTATTTTTTTGCTGCTTTATCTTCCCAAACCCCCCATACTTAGTTGTATATCTTAGTTGCAGGCCCTTCCAGTTGTGGGATGTGGGACACTGCCTCAACATGGCCTGACGAGCGGTGCCATGTCTGCGCCCAGGATCTGAACCCTGGGCAGCTGCAGCAGAGCACGCGAACTCAACCACTTGGCCACAGAGCCAGCCCCTGCCTGCAGCTCTTTACTGCCCATGGGTCCTGTCCCCATGCTACTCCATGCTATTCTCTGAATAAAAGAGCACTACTGCCAGACCTTGAGAGTCCAAGAAATCTTTCTTTCGACTCCTTGACTCACCGAGCCTGCATCATCAGCCTAGTCTTCAAGGAAGAGAAGGGCCTCTATATTCCAGTAAGGAAAAGTGGGTCATTTCCACAAGTCCTGAGGATTCAGAGCATTCAGGGGGGTCTAGGTGCTTAAGTACAACAATCCAAATAGTTCCTATTTATAAACCTTCTATTTACACATAGTTTAACAAAGAGAATCATTCCCAAGAAGATGCTTTTAAAAGATGATATATATGCATAGACATAAAATATATACAGCATGTATGACATATATGTAAAGGATACAAAAATATCATATGATATATATAAAAATGTATGCAAGGACACAAACTGTAAACAGTTCTTACCTATTGTAAGGGACATGAAAGGACCTTTCACTTCTGTACCTTTATATTGTTGGAACTTTTTTCCTTGGACCTTCACTGATGATAGAAGACTAAGTCACATCCTCAGTTCATAGCATATCATCAACATTTGTCCTAGTAAGGCTTTCTCTTATTTACATTATTTACTAATTTACTGACTTATTTACTTTCATCCCACTTTTATTTCTCTTCCCTTGATCCATAGGCAACTGTTATAATGGGCTTATACTAACGCAATGGGTTGAATCACCCATCAGATTCACAAAACTCAAGTCTTACTCAGCACCAAGGTTTACTAATGAGTAGTAAAGTTTACAAGAAAGGATGCACAGAGAACCTCACATCAAGACACAGGTTTCTAACTCTCTTTTTTGCGTTAGGACACATTTTGGGTTCAGAGAACTATGGACAAGCACAAGGAAGCCCCTTAGTTTTGTGCTCTCTTAGTCTTTGTACTCTAGTCATGGAGCAAGAAGGACTGCGTGATTAACTTCCATGATTAAGGGCAGCTATGGCTCATAAAGCCTCTGGAAGATCTGTATTGCCTTCCAATTAGTAAATTCCATCAATTTGATAACAAAGGGACCTGGCTAAGGTCCGAACTGCCTCAGGCAAGTGGAGAGGAACCAAGTTACAAAGTATTTACTAATCCTTTTATAGTATTTAAAGTTTATCTTTTATTTTGATGCACTCTTGCAGCATGTATATTATTTTGTGAGCATGTATGTACACATATTTGCATTCAATATTTACTTAAGTGTTGCATATTTACATTAAAATTCTGTTTCTTACTGGTTTCTTTTCGCCCTGTGTTTTAAGATCCATCCACATTGTTTGTGAACACCTAATCCATTGCTTCTAACTGCTGCATACGACTTCATTTTATCTACCCCTCTCCTAGTGATGGAGGACTCCATTTTATCTACCCCTCTCCGAGTGATGGACAGCCAGCTTGCCCCATTTCCCTAGTACCACAAACAATGCTGCAGACAATATTTTCAGATGTGAGAATTTCATTAGGATATATAATCCAGAGCATTACTCTCGGGCCATAGGCAACAAATAGACAGTTTTATTAAATACCCACACATCCAAAATAAATACACTCAGAGTATACTCCCACCAGGACATGAGGATCCCTATAGACCCACATTCCTACCAACACTTGTCAACTGGTTGGGGGTAAATAATTACAACTGAGATGCCTCATTTTATTTTGGATCCTCTAATTACCAGTTATTGTGACTATCTTGACATATGCTTGGTACCTTTTTTAATTTCTCCTTCTAAATTGTGTGTTTAAGTCCTTTAGGTATTTTCCAAACTACAGTTAAAATGGCACATTCCCAGCTCAACTTCCTCTTAACTGAATTCTAAAACTGTCCTTGGCCCCTCTAATCCCACGAGACAAAAAGAGAAGTGTGACCAAGGGGTAGTCAGAGCAGCAAGACCTAGTGGTCCTCACTAATCACAGTAAATGTAACTTGCAAATTTCACTACACATGTAACAATGTGACTGTCTTAGGATGGCCCCTCCCGAAGCGAGTAAGGAGCCCCAAAGCCTAAGTTTTGTTTGCCTCACAGTAAATCCACCTGGGGTCCCATGCACCACAGTGGGGCCACACTAGGTTCATTATCATGTCTTTGTAGTTGCTTGGATGTTATCAATAAGCATGTATTAATTTATTTTATAATTTTTTAGACATCACTAAGAATCTTAGAATCCCCATTAACATTTCACATTTTATTTTTAATTCAAATTTTATGCATCCCCATCACCCACCAGCTACCCCCTTACTTTGCCTAATAGAGGAGGAGTCCTCTGACCAACAGGATTTCCCACCTTTAGAAGATGTCACTCATCTCCATGTTCCTAGGGGCATTATTCCCAATAGTTTTCATTATTTTTTCAATAGTAGAATCTAGCTAATAAGACATTGCTGAGGTAAACTCAGTCCATCCTCTTTCAGATTAATGATTAGGTCGTGAATTTATTTATTCAGCAAGTAGTTCTTGAGTGCCTCCTATGTCTTAAGTGTTATGAATTCAACAGGGAAAAAACCCACAACATATAGTTAACCTTCATGGAGTTTAATTTTAGTGTAAATCATTCCTTTACACAAGTACTTTATTCCTTCCTCATACAATGTAAAATAATTAATAATAATATGCCTCTGGCTGATACCCGCTGCTGTAAATTTCTAGACATTGCAATGCACCTGTGGTAGTTTCTGCAAAAACAAAGACTTCATGTTTATTCCCTTTTCCATAGATCAGTACACCACTCCATACCATTAAATCGTATACATCTAAACCACAATGGTCCACGCAAAACGTTTAGTGCTCTTTTTAATGCCCCCAATTAATGCAGTGTTGATTTAGATACTATGTTATTGGATTACAATTCTTTCCCACTGTGTTCATGCCTCTTTCCCTTACTACACTGTGAAGAGAGTAACTTCATAATCCATTCTCCTATTGAGGGAGATCAACTCACCTTAATGAAAAAGAACAAATACTTTCACAATATGGTTGAAAATGAATGTAATTTTCTTTTGAGCCAATGGGTTTTTTTTTTCTAATGTAGAATTTATGATGTCACTTGTCTATAGATAAGTTTAACCATGGCAAGTTTTGCAGATACTTTCCAGAGACTTCCAAATTTGTTCCTAGCTTATCTCACCAGCCTCACCGTCTGCCTCTCCTCCATTATAATTTGCATCCTGGCAAAGTTCCCAAAACAGACCACGCTGTTTCACACATCAGCATTTTTAGTCTCACTGTAACTTCAACCCGGAGTGTGTTTCCAGCATTCATTTCCTCACCTACCTCCCACTGCTCACTCAAAACACAGTTCAGAGATCACTTCCGGGGGAAGTGACTCTTCTCCCATCTGCCCCTCTCCTGAGACCCACAATGCCCTGACTATCCCTGATCGTAACACTTAAGATTAGTCTCTTGAGCTGATCTATTTATGTGCCTGTCTAGTCCACCAGCCTAAAAGTTCCTCGAGAGCACAGACTGTGTTATACTCATCTTTATAGACCCAGCTCCTACCACAATCCTTGCCACAGAGCGTGCAATCAATAAATATCGAACAGAAAACGCAACTGAAAAAACTTCTTGGAACAGAACTTGGAGTTTATACAATCATAATCACACCCAGAGTGAATCCTGTGGGTAAACACAACAACCAGCTTCCAACAGAGGAAATTTGAGGAGCAGAAAAAGGACCACTGGCCAACTTCTAAGTCCTTCCTATCATCCTTTCATTAAAAATTTGAAGTACCAGGGGCCAGTCCCTTGGCCAAGTGGTTAAGTTTGCACGCTCTGCTGCAGCAGCCCAGGGTTTCGCTGGTTCAGATGCTGGGCGTGGACATGGCACCGCTCATCAGGCCATGCTGAGGTGGCGTCCCACATGCCACAACTAGAAGGACCTGCAACTAAGATATACAACTATGTACCAGGTGAGACTTGGGGAGATAAAGCAGAAAAAAAAAAAGATTGGCAACAGTTGTTAGCTCAGGTGCCAATCTTTAAAAAAAAAATTTGAAGTACCAATTAGTATACTGTGCATGGAACACACTAACAATTACTAACCCATTCTTTGATAACATTACAATGTATAGCTTAGCAAAGTGGTTTTTAAAATTTGTTTTTTGGGTTCGGGGTGGGGATCATTTTGTGTTTATTTTTTGTGTACATATTTTGAGGTATGATTCTTTTTTTTCCTAACTATGAGAAAAAAAATCAACAAATGAGAAAGATAAAAGTGAGCAAGGGGCCAGCTTGGTGGCGCAGCGGTTAAGTGTGCATGTTCTGCTTTGGCTGCCCAGCTTCATGGGTTTGGATCCCAGGTGTGGACATGTCACCAGTTGGCAAGCCATGCTGTGGTAGGCATCCCACATATAAAGTGGAGGAAGATGGGCACAGACATTAGCTCAGGGCCAGTTTTCCTCAGCAAAAAGAGGAGGATCGGCAGCACATCTTAGTTCAAGGCTAATCTTCCTCAAAAAAAATTTTTTTTAATTAAAAAATAAAAGTGAGCGAGCTAACTGAGGTTGGATGGAGCGGTGAGGGAAACTGAGGCAGTGCCTTAGAACCCCTACTGCTCCTTGAAGCTCACCGTGATAATTATCTGTAGGCAGTAAGTACTGTCCTTGGTTGGAGCACAAAGAATCTAAACTTGATGTGCAGTGACTCTCCTTATCCTTCCTCACTGCATGATCACTTATTTCAATTTTCTTTCTTTTTTTTTTTTTTCAGGTTGGGAAAGCAGATTCTGAAACTGCCAACCTCATCCATATTCATAAGTATCAAGTTTCCATTGCTTCTAGGATTCTGAGGTTACTAGAGAATATTGAGGAGGTGGAAAGGAAAAAAAGTGGCAGTGGAGAGGGTTCTCTAAGTGCTTTATTATCTGTATTATTATTTGACATGTATTGTATGAAAAGTGCTGAAGAGCAATGTTGCTCAATCTTTAATGTGCATATGAAGCACCTGGGATCTTATTAAAATGAAGGTTCTGACTCAGTAAGTTAGGAGTGAGGCTGGATATTCTACATTTCTAATAAGCTCCCAGGTGATGTTGATGCTGCTGGTCCACAGATTGCTCTTTGAGAAGCAATAAAGGATGCAAAAGATTCATGAGATATAGTCTCTAATTCTCATGAAGTTCACAGTCTCATAGGAGGTACAGACCTAAACTGGAAGAAGACAAATAAAGGCAGCAAAGGCTGAAGACTGCAGTGAGTGCTGAACACCAAGCAGCCTTGAGGTCTTAGCAGAAAATGTGCATCATGGATGCGTTTCAAAACCTTACTTCAAGTGCTTTAAGAAAGTAACGTAAAAGAAATCAGGAGGACCTGCAAGAAATCATTCAGTGGGTCCCAAAAGGAATTAAACATATTCTCCCAGATTTCTGGCCCCTTTCCTGCTCATTTTCTTAGCATAGTGGAAGAATTAGGACTTTGTTTACTACCAGCATACTTCTGCTTTCTTGTCCCAGAGACAGCAGTAAAGGAAGATGGACCCCAGAGATAGAAACATGGAAAATGCTTACTTCCTTTTGGTTTCTGAAAACAGCTTCCTAGACTGGGTAAGTACTCACCCCAGCAGAGATGTCATCTTGCAGAGATAGTACAACTTTAGAGTCAAAAAACTATGCTTGTTATCAAACAGCCCAGCCCACTCTTACGCGTAGGTGTGCAGGCGTCAAGCTGAAAGGGAAGACAAATGCAGATCTGCCCCCACACACAGCAGTGAACTGCTTTGTAAAATTCCATGGTGTATGACAGGTTGCTTTTCTGTACTCTCATGCTTTGTTAACAGGTTAACAATGTCAAAGCTGTACTTTCAAAAGGCAGCTTTACAAACCTGGATATCTTTGCAATGAACCTGCAAGATCACAGGATGGAACCGCATTGGGATATCTTCCTGTGAGTGTGTATGAGGAAGTCACTCTCAGAACATCTGCTTCGAGGAAATATACACAATAGCTGGACTAACCTGCAGCCAAGAGGTGAACAATCTTCTTGCTAAAGGAGTTTTCTCTGAATTTCATCGAGATCTGACTATTTCTCAGAAAGAAGATTCTGTCTCAGTGTTGCTCCCTTGTCTTTTTTCCCAAATTGATGATATTACGGTGACAGATTGCACTCTACAGAAGGAAACACATGGGATTTGGAAGAACTCCAGGCTTTAGGCTTTGGGCAATGCCTCCTAAGTCCAGGTTTCTCATTTATAAAAAAAAGGATAATAAAATCGATTACAGGGCTGGCCTGGTGGTGTAGTGGTTAAGTCCACGCATTCCGCTTCGACGGCCCAGGGTTCACAGGTTGTGATCCCAGCTGCAGACCTACACACCACTCATCAAGCCACACTGTGGCAGCATCCCACATACAAAATAGAGGCAGATTGGCAACAGATGTTAGCTCAGAGCCAATCTTCCTTACCAAAAAAAAAAAAAAAAACTATTACAGTTACCTAAGGAGATATTGTGAAGATTTAAAGAAGCAAATGTTTGTAAAAGAACCATAGAAACTACAAAATAATAATACTGATAGCAAATATTTATTAAGTGATTACTATGTACCTAGAATTATCTGTATATTACCTCATTTAATAATCAAAGTAATTCAATAAAGTAGGAATTGTTATTATCATCATTTCACAGATGAGAAACCTGAGGCTTGGAGAGGTTAAGTAACTTGACAACGTCACATCACTAGTAAGTAGCCAAGGATAATGCACATTTGGTATTCTCGGCCCCCAGCATCCATTGTCCCTTTCCCACAGCACTCCAATTTCTTTTGGGGAATCATCTCTCATTCATTAAGAATAGTCTTAATAGGTAGCAAAATAGTTGATTTCCATCATAAAAGTTGAAGGACTAGATCCTTCTTTCCACTAGACTGGCACTGGAAGGGGGACAAAATTTCACCACTCTTTTCTGGGACTTTGACCCTTGCGGAAGTGGTGCAAGACTTTAAAAAATGGTGAGATCTCATTGATTCCGAAGCAGCATCCTGATCTGACTATTCTTGTCCTGAGAAATTTCCCTGAGTTCTTACTTCCTTGCCCCACCCAAAACTATTGGCTTCTGCCTATTTCAAGATGTGGTTCTCCAATCTTAAAATATGTTATATCTTGACAGTTTGCCAATTAATTTCCTTTTTGCTTAAGTTGGATCATATTTGTTTCTTTGCCATCAAAGAAAGCTAACTGATATGCCAAGCCAGGATCTCAATGCAGGGCAGCCCAAAATCCAAAGCCCGTGCACAAAACCAATAAATAATACTGTCTGTTAGAAGGTCACCTTGAGTATTAAAACGTATAGTATTTCTCTTCTCCAACCCACAGATGCATTAATCTATGATCCACCTATTAGTTCATATGATAAGTTCTGCCTTCGAAAAATAAATGTGAAAATTATTTCTCAAGTGATAATTTAGAGATTCTATTAAGTGCCATAGATTTAAGGCAAAATCATTGAGTCATTTGGGAAACTGAATTGCAGAACTGATAGGAACCTATGAGATAGATTATTTCCACCTACCTTTGTATAAATAGAAGTATCATAATAATTTAATGAAACAGCATCTAGCAAACTTAAACATTCTTCTTTCATTTGGTATAGAAAGCAACCACCACACTGCTTAGATGCAATGCATTCTAGATAAGTCTCACCAAATAAAAACTGGAAACAAAGGCTACAGAGATAAAATTTATCTTTCTGAACTCTGTCTGTTTCAAATTTAAGAAATATCCAGGCTCTGCTAAGTAAGCATATTATTCCAGCAGCCCCTGGAGTAGTCTAAGTGATCATCATGGACATCAAACAATAGGAAGTTTTCAGAAAGAAAAAAAGGAAAAAGTTTCAGCCACAGTTCAATTTCTTCTCTATTTCCAAAAAATATATATATTCACTGAGCTGCTTGAGAAGGGGAACTTCTTCCACTCTCCTAATAGTCAGCTTTTCATGAGAGAGACAAACTGCAACACAGATGCATCATATTGGAATGCATATTTAGGACTAAATGATATTTTCAAAATTCCCTGCCACAAGCAAAAAAGCACCCACATTTGTTAAAGATCATTCTCCCTACTCCAGGGCTGAAAGAGTCTTTCACTCAGCAGGTATTTTTTGAGCACTTTGAGGGACTATGTTAAGCACGCATTGAGCTCAAATCAATACCTCACTCACACTGAAGTTTCAAGCTGGAGGACCATCTTATAAAACATTATAGGGTCCTTCTGGTAACACTGCCAACCCAATCCTGTTGTATATGCCCAAGCGGAAACCGTAGAACACTGAATTTCATCATATATAAGATGCTATTGGAAAGTAGGCTTTATAAATTTAAGTGCTAGCAAAGTAAATAAAGACAGTTTGGTCCAATAATTAATTTGATGACTATTTTTATTGAATATGTGACTTTGGAATCATATAAATATTAATCAATAAATATTGGTCTAATATAATGACTTCTGGCCAATTAGAAGTTCTGGATAATCATATCCTAAAAAAATTAGAAAAATGAAAATATTGGCATAGAATCTCTTCAGTAATCTCAGACGGAATTATTTGATGGATCTAGAACATCATTGAAGAAATTTCTATTCACTTCTTTGAAGGTATTCAGAGAGAAGTTTAGAAGACCTGGTATACATGAAGACATTGCAGGAAGGAATATGTAGCATGGCATGGCCCAGGAATACCACCTTTACCCTAAGAGTAACTATGTTTAACCCTTCCACTTACGATTTATTTCAAAAGTTGGCCTAAATGCTTTTACTGCATGAGCAAACTTTCATCAAAATGATCTTTCTACAGAATAAACTTAATCTTTCGTTTGTAAAAACCATATTCTACTCTCTTAAGCAAGCAATCCTGGTTTAATATTTGTAGCACCATTAAATAGAACTGGAGAGGCAACTCTTTTTGTTTTGTAAAACTTTTTGTTACAAATTTTACTACTTTGAACTCTTTTTGTGGCTGCCAAAGGGGAGAAAAATAAGAAACGAAATCAGTGTTTAAACTTGGAAATAAGATGAGACGGTATGGGGGCAGGCGTGTTTTCTTGGTTTGTTTTCCTACTCTCTAGAATGGAAGCTGGTGATACATATGTCCACAGATAGCTCCTTCTGCTCCTATTACAGAGATTAACAATTCCCTTCTCCCATAAAAACGGAAGCTATCATTTATTGAGTACTTATTATTTGCTAGAACTTATATTAAGTTCTTTAGGCCCTTTGTCTCATTTTACTTATATAAAAACTCTGTGACAAAGGTCAGATTAAAACTGCAGAAGACCTTTGAGTCATTCACTCAAGAAGTATTAATTGAGCAACTACTATCAGACATTATTCTGGGCTCCAAAGATATGAGTAAACAAAAAACATGAAGTCACTGTTCTCATAAAAATAACAAAAATAGATAGAACTTAAAAGCACCCACAGATAAAAGAGTGTCTTTAAAGTATAATAATTTGACTGAAAACGATTCAGCAGTTAAAACGGAAGCCAGAAAATCCTGAGAAAATACATTCAAAAAATATTCAAAAGTCAATCCAGAATTACACAGCCAACTGAATTACCATTTGAGAATGAAAGCAAAACAAGTAAATTATTAGATAAAAACAAATTAATTCTTCTATTAATAGGTCCTAAATAAAAGCAGTTAAAATGTACTTCTAGAAGAGGACAAATGGCCCCTGAAGGAAGATCCAAGAAGTACATGAGAAAGGGGCACAAAGTACATTCCATAAAATAATGGTAACAGTGGTGGTGACCATATTATCTTTTGTGTAGGATATCATCCTACCCATCCAAAAGTTATATAAATATACACATATATATATACATAATTCAACTTGAAAAATATTGTTTTCCTCTAAAAAAATTAACCTGAATATAGAACCATCTATATGATGAGAAAATAAAGTCTCGTTTTCTTTTAAACATAGTTACGAATAATAGCTTCTTCTAGCCTCTGCTGTTTTAATCAACTGTGATTTTTATCTTTTTTTTCTGGTCAAATTGGCACAGCTTGGCCAGTGGGAGCTCTTTTTAAGTTGGCTTCTGAAGCCTGTCAACACCACATCAGAACATTTCAAAGTGTACTTGCTTTCTGGCAACAAAAGTTTCCAGCCTAATCTTGAAATATCTCTTCCTCAAGGCAGAGAATTAGCTCGTCCCCAAAGCACTGATATTTTTAGTTGCATTTTGCCATTTCTCTATGATATTCCTACTTGAAATTTTAACTCTTCACAAAACTACAATTTAACTTCTCTACTTTCATAATTTGATGAACTAATTTGATGAAATAATTTTTTACTATTTTTATCAATATTTACACAATCACTTAATTTTTAAAAATCTATCCATAAAAATTAAGTCTAAAAGACAGTGCCAATATTTTGAGTGATTGGTAATATTTTTGTTCTGCCATGACTTTATGCACATCCATTTCAGCCCAGTGTTTCTAATTATTTCCAGGAAGTTTCATAAACGTTTTAATTTTTGTAAGGCTATGTTTCTAAGAGCTGCCATTGTCTTTAGTAAGTTTTATAATTACTTTTCATTTAACTTTGAGAGAAAAATTTTAAAGCCAACTACTTGACAAATGCTAAGAAATATACTTTGTCCCTCCATACACAGAAACAAAAAAAAAAACATAAATCTTTGGCAGTTCACTTTTTTAATCCAAAAAGAAAACCATTATATTTGTAAATAATAAGACAAACTAAAATTGGAAAATACTTTTCAGTCTTGTTTGTAGGGAAACCATGATTCCAATGTATGCCAAAAATCAAATTCATCATGGAAGGTCAGTATCTAAGCCGTCACAGAAAAAGCATCTTTAGATCTCTTTGATGATCTTTCTATGGCCAGATGGTACCCTCTGGTGCAAGACCGATTGAAACTGATACTTTCTACTTAAGGATTGCTCAAATTGGAAAAAGGTTCCCTAAGGATAGAGCAGCAATACTCATTTAAAGATGCCTGATTGTTAGAGAAAATGATACTGATTATCTTGCCTCTGAACCTCAAATTAATTATGCAAGATAATTCTCTACAATTTAAGACTGCTTCTATTATGTGATTTATTGGAACTATCTTGAACCTTTTGGCCACTTAACATACGACTTTGCAAAAGTAATTGAGAAACGTGTTTCTTTTTCTGGCTGGAACTTATTTAAGAGGTTTAAGGACAGCAACTTGAGATACAGCAGCTAGACAGATGAATACATACAATCTACACTTAGTTTTGCCAAAATCAAGCTGCAATTAGAATGCAAATTCTTCTCCAAACCATTCAGTTTCTTATAGTTTAAAAAACAGAAGTGATTTTGGCTGAATCTGAAATGATAAATAATTTGTCCTGAACCATTGCTGTTAGGGCCTATATTTATCACAGTGGGAAAGAGAAATGGAGAGATTGAATCTAAATTAAAATGTAGGCTTTCCTGAGGTGGTTTTTACAAGTAGCAGCAGTCAACATATAATTAAACATTTTGTTGAAATAAAAAATATTATTTTTTTCCCTGAGACTATATAGAAATACCAGTTAGGTTTGTTGCATGTGCCAATTCCAGTTGTCTGATAATGAGTAACTCTAGGACTGTCTCAAGAAGGATTCTCAGGAAGAATCTGCGACTTGGTGAGGAAGGGTCAGTCCAGTATGAGCCAAGAGTGGAGGACTGGATACGTATTTTTGGCCATCCTGACTCCAAAAGAACTGGAAAGGATTCCTTAGGACATTACCTCTACCTTTAAAGAGATTTAAAAATATTCTTTTTCACTTCTGAATTGACTTGGAACACCTGACACATGTTGGTTTCTATAAATACCTTTAAAACTAAATTTTTACAATATCCAACAATATGCAATTCAATTTAATAGGAAAAAATATTCATTGAGTATCTACCAAGAGCCCATATGCTTGGAACTGGAGATAAAACAATGGACAAAGTAGACAAAATCTTGTCCTTATAGGGCTCTCAAATCAGCAGGAAGGTAATAATTTTTATACCAATAATCTAAATGAACAGATGTATCATGCTTTGCAATGTATTTTTAAATGTTGAACCTTTCTGGAACTCTTTGGAAAAGCCCAGTTTATCCATGAGGTATTTTTTCAGCACATTGTGAGATTTGGTTTGCTAATATTTCATTTAGGAATTTTGCATCTATATTCACAAGAAACAATGACTTTTCATCATCCACTATTAAAAAATCCTTATTTGGTTTTGGCTTCATGATAATATTAGCCTCATTAAATTATTTGGAAAATGTTACTTATTCTGTTCTCTGGAAGGATTTATACAGCTTTAGAATTATTTGTTTCTTGATGCTGTGCTATAATTTGCCTTTTAATTGAACTAAATCTGTTTTGTTTGTGTGTTTGATTTGGTTTGGCTTTCATTTTGACTTTTTTAAATGGAAGGAGAGAGAGATTTTTAAATGCTGATCCAATTTCTTTAGAGGTTATAGGTCTATTAATATTTTGTTTTTATTTCTACTTGATTTGGTTTTGCTAAATTATTTTTGTGCTGTCCATTACAAGTAAGTTTTTGATATAAGATTGTTCATTTTCACTTCATTTGTAATTTTATCCTGTATCTGTAAATATGTCCCTTTCTCTCCCTTTTCCTTGATAAATTTCACCAGAGTATGTGCAGAATATCAATTTTCTCTGAATTAGCTTTGTTTTTTTTTTAACAACTTGAATCAATCTGGTCAATTATTTTGGCTTCATACAAAAAGACATAAAATTGCCAAGAAATAATAGGCCTTTTCTTGGTAATCCATTCCTCTAATATTAAGCTTCTCAGTTATTAAAGTACGTTTGCTATTATTCTGTGCTCAGTACCCATAAAGAGCAATCATTCTTTCAATTTTATGAAGTGAATTTTCATCTCTTTTTCATGGTCAATAGTAGCATGATGTTTCCATTTTAGAGCCTTTCTCCTTAAATCTTTATTCACAAACCCTACAATTCTCTTTGAGGAGTTCCTTTGAACTCTTTCTGGGATCTCTACATATCTTTTAAATTTTGAAACACAGAACTTAATATTAGACTGTATTAGACTCTAGAGCTACCTGATCAATGGAATATAAAATAAAAGAATGATCTTAGGAACCCAAACATCCAATATGTTGTCTTTCTTTAATACTATTTTAGAAGCCTTGAGTATGGAGACTATGCCAAGTGGGTGAGTGGAGCAAAGGCTTCCCACAAGAGGAAACGTTTGCCCCAGATAAGCTTGCTCATCATCACTTTTTTTATCAAGACCTCAGAAACTCTGCCCTCTGACTAGCTTCTTGTCTGCCGCCACATACTTCTTCCAAACAGAGTTTTCCGTGATCCTAAACAACTCAGAGGCTGTCTCACAGTCCGTGAAGATTTCCTATGAGTTTGCCTTCAAAGGCAACAAGGATTCTGACTGAGATGACCTTAACTAATCAGTAGGATTTGAGATTTTCAGTGAGTCTCTGAGCAAACTGACTTCAATGTCCATAAGACCTGGGAAGAAAACTATGCCTCCCAGCCTTTTGGCTCTCTCTCTTCATTCTTTCTTTGGTTCTGGTGATGCGACACCTCAGCGGGCATGAGATGAACACATTTTGCCCCTAGGATTGGTGATTCTGATAAGGATGATAAGAATTAATTATATCTTAGTTACCTACCTATTCCTTCTTTGCGGGCAATAAAGGAACAGATCGTTCTTTGCACATGGCAGACCCTGAATAAACATCTGTTGAATGAATAAACTAATGACAAACAAGTTAAAGATGACATTGAGTCCTTGGAATCACAAGGTCTGAGATAAGTTTCCTCTTCATTTCAGAAAATACTCACACTTTTATCTGTTTCTCAGTTTTTGGTCCTGCTTCATGAAAATAAATTATAATGATCTTAATCATTCCCAGACAAGGGATGACAATTTATTTTTCTTTCAAGGATCATTAACTCAAAAAAGAAAAAAAAAATCAAAGTTCACAGAGGTAACCTAAGATATTAGGGTGTAGCTGGGTTTTTTGAAAGAAAATTAGAAGTGTGGCAATACAAATCCTCTTTGGAACAAGGCAAGATTACAAATTCATAAATTAAAACATTTTACTCATCCATTTTTAATTATAATAAGAAATAGACAAAAGATATTCAGTGAATATAATAAGTACAGTATTCCTCTACGTTAGGAACACAAAGAAAGGGTGATGGGTAGAAATAGAGAAGAAAGCAACCGAGATTAAGAAGATAGAGGGAAAGGGGAAAGGAGGAAAGAAAAAGGAAGACAGAGACACAGCAAGAAATTCAAAGAGACTAGTGTCTCCTAGTAAAAGTTTTTTAAGCAACTAACTACAAGCTGTTAAAGTTGGGCTATGGTGTTGCCCTGATAGGATTAAACAGGAATGCCAAATTTTGAATTTTCCTAAAGAGTCAAAGAACAATAAGCTATGAACTGGAAGTTTCCCATAATTTAAAGACCTCAATAAAAGTTTTATATTCATATAGGAAAAGAAGCTTGTATTTCCCAGTCTATCAGGAATAAATAAGTTTAGCTGCCAGTAAACAAAAGATGATTAACAGTAGCTTAAACAAAGAGTTTCTTTTTTTCACAGAATAAGAAGT
The DNA here is from genome assembly GCF_021613505.1 of Equus quagga. NCBI lineage: Eukaryota > Metazoa > Chordata > Mammalia > Perissodactyla > Equidae > Equus > Equus quagga. The sequence goes on from NC_060269.1 coordinate 121,171,993, forward strand.
TCAGGGCAAGGCAGTAGCTGGCGTTCAGCCACTACTCAATGAGGTCCTTGAGGATTCAGGAGCTTTGGTCTCTTTGCTCCAATGCCCTGGCCACATAGACCTTCTTCTCATCATTGTCACCTCCTGGTCTCTAGACAGCTCCTGAATCTGCAGGCCTCATGTTTAGAGGCAAGGCAAGAAGAATGGGACTGGAGCAAAGTAGTAAAGAACAAGGCCAAAGGGCCATTCCATCTGTGCCTGTCCCTTCTGATCAGGGAAGCCATGGCATTCTGGGATGCCTCACTCAGCCAGCTTGTGTTTACATCCCATTGGCCAGCACCATATTACATGGGGAGAAGGGGTTGTATACGGGGACTGTGTTGTAAACCACACTGTCCCCCATGCTCACATTTTTTGAGCCCCACCTCTGCCTGGAGTCACACTTTAAACGAAGAGGAAAATAGCGATTTTCCCTTGGCAGTCATGTTTCAGTGATCTGGTGGCAGGCAGAAGAAATATTTTCCTCCATATAAAAATTTCTTTGGGGGAAAATACATTTAGTCTTGCTATTGCACTCGTTCATTCAAAGTTACTTTCTAATTTACATGAGATGCATATCATAATCAAAATAATAGCAAGCCCTTGAAATTCCAAAATGCAAGTGCAATACGTGAAACTTTTCCAATTCTGCCAGGTCCTTATCAGTTTAAAATTTAAAATACTAAGCTGTTTGCTCCAAGCAAATTTGATTCTTCATGAATTTAGTTTTTCATTTGAGCCTCAGAACAGCAATGAAACAGAAGTATTTGCCCTTATGTATATTCAGTGAATACAAATGCACGTGAATATTTTAATTTTCTTTTATGAAGGCTCAGGAAATACAGAAGGTTGTGAGGCAAATTATGTATTCTTTTTCCAGATTCTTTGGACAATGCAGTGTACTTCAAATTTAGGATCCCTGATGATTAGTTTTGGTATATATACACATATAAACTATCATAGATAAGGGTTTCTAGAAGATAAAGTTTCATAACTTACAGCACAGTATGTTTTAATAGACTTCATGGTATATTTTCTAATAACTATGTTTTTTGTTTATAAATTTATATTTATATATTTAATAATTATATATATTTGTTGAAATATATAGTGTATCTGTATTTCCAGGGGAAAAAAATATTAGTCTATAACGATACCTACCAAACCTACCAAATTAATGACAGTAGTGTTGTTTTCTGGGTGGTGGAATTTAAGGTATTTTGTGTGTGGGCAGATGTGTGCATGAACACTGGGCACTTTACTATAGTGGTATGCTTATTTTTATCAAAATTTCTACTACATGATATTAGAAATGTTGCATGTCAATCTCTCCCCTTAGCTGTGATCTCTACAATAGTCCAGGGATCATGTTGTTTATTTCTATGCCCTTACTTTTAAAAATAATGCCCGCAAATCAGTAGGCACTTGTTTACAGGATGAGTTGATAAAAGAATGGGTTTGATTTTGGACTTTCTCATTCAGGTCAGTGTCCGTCCATTCCTTCAGATACTCTAACCAGGATTTGATGATCTAGGTTCCTGTGGTCGTGCCAATACATTATAAATACTAACATATTTTTGAAAGAAAAAAATGAGTTACTCAATATCCTTCAGATGTCCCTGAAAATAGCATGACTTCACATTCCTAACATAGCCTTAGGTTCCATGATTATGCAGAAAAAATGATACCAAATGCTGACCTATCACTATTGAGAATTCCATCCAAAATTGCTTCAAAGTAGTTTTGCCAGATGTCAATATTGACCTGGACCGTTCATTACTTTAATTTCCTGTTCAGAAGAAAAGAGGCATTTTTATCAATATTTCTTACAATTATTTGGAAGCAAAAGAACTATTTTAAAAATATAAATCTCTCAGGTTTTTTATTTGATTTAATTTACAAACTGATAACTTAGACTGTGTTCTTTCCTGGATGCTGGCAGAAGAGACAAAACTCCTGAGTCAAAGACAAAGGGTTTTATTACTCGTGGCACAGCATACGGCAGGAGCATCAGCATATTTACAATGGTTCTTCTTGCCCCCAAAGGGAGACTGACAGGAGCCCAGATGGATGCAACCCATGCAGAGTATTCGCATCCCAGCAGAGGAACACGGATTGGAGAATACACTACTTTTACAAAAAAGAGTAAGCAAGTTTGCTCTTTGGGGAAAAGGGGAGATGTTACCTCATCTCTCAAGATTACCAACTGCATAAATGGCCCCAGTAAATAGCAGTTAGGGCCTTACAATCTTGACATACTCATATAGGACAGCAAGTGACCTACAAAGGACTATTTGTCTCAATAAAACTGTTACTATATAAGCACAAATCATCAATCAAAATTTGCAAATAATTTGTTATACCACAGAGAACATAGAGCAAGCCTTTTTCTATGTAGTTCAATCTTGGGTCCCACTTGGCCTTTATCCCTGCCTACTGTGACTGAAGCAAAGAGTTGGTGAATGAAATAGCAAGAAATAAGGCTGAAGCAGAAAGCAGAGTCAGAGGATGAAGGGCTTTATACACCATGATGAGGATATTGGACATATCCAAAGGAAATAGGACATATTGAAGGGATCAAAGTAAGTGAGATTCAATTTGCATTTTAGATAAATGTCATAGAACAGGTAAAAGTGGAGGCAGGGAGGCTAATTGAGGGCTGGGGTGGGGGGGGAATGATATTGGTCTGACCCAAAAAGTATGAGTTAGGTTGCAGACAAGAATAGACTTGAGAAATACTTAAAAGGTAGAATTGTCTCAATTTAGAGTCTAATTGGATATATGAGGTGAGGAAGAATTTAAGAAAAGTGTCCACGTTTCTGGCTTGAGCAACCAAGTAACGGTAACATTATTCCCTAATGTAAGCAGCACAGAGGATGCAGCAAAGGCGACAGTGAAAATGTTTAGTTCTTTTGTGGAGTTTGAGAGATACTGGCAAATCAAAGATGTCCGATAGCAGTTGGATATGTAGATGTGGTACTTTGGAGATAGAATTAGGCTTGTGCCACAGAACTAAATGGTAATTGAAGTCATGGAAGAGAACAGGACCATGTGTGGAACATATGGAGAACAAGAAAAAAAAAGGCTGAGGTGAAAACCCTGAGGCACAACAACTCTTAAAGACAATCAAAAGACTTATTGCAACCAGAAAGAATGGAGAAAATCAAGAACGCAGGATAGCATGGAGCTAAAAGAAAAGAATATTTAAAGAAAAGAGACATTAGAGTCAAAGGTTATGGTGAATTGGAATAACTGCAGAACCTAAAGTATTTATTAAACTGAAGAAGGAGGTCTTTAATTGCATTGACATGTGCAGTTTCATTGAAATTATGAGGGAAGAAACCATGTCAATAGAAAGAGAAATAGAGGTGAGATGAAGAAATGACAAATGCGTGCATGTAGGCAACTCTTTCAAGAAATGTAATGTATAGGAACAAAGGAAATTTACGGGGTTTGGTTTGTCTGTTTGTGTTCTCCCCAAAGCCCCAGTACATGGCTGTATATGCTAGTTGTAAGTCATTCTAGTTCTTCTATGTGGGATACTGCCACAGCATGGCTTGATGAGCGGCATACAGGTGTGTGCCCAGGATCTGAATCAGTGAACCCCTGGCCACCGAAGTGGAGCATGCCAACTTAACCACTCAGCCACGGAGCCAGCCCCCTGTTTGTTTTTTAATAATAGGAGAGATTCGAATATGCTTAAAATGAATATAGGAAGGAACCAATAAATAAGGAAAGATTGAAGGTGTGGCGTTTAAGACAGGAGAGATAATCAAAAAGATGCTAAAGTAGAATTTTCAAAAAGATAAAATCATGACTCTCATGCAAATATAAAATGAACATGTACCAAAGTTGTTACTCAATTCACTAATTAAGGAGGTAACTAGTAAGATGTTAAGACCAGCTCAAGGTGATTTGAATAGCTGATTTATTAATAAGTAATTTAATAAAGGAATGTGAGGATAAGATTGCCCAGTAAGTATAAATTAATTAATATCTTAGAAAGCAAAAAACTAAAACCTTTGAAGTTATCTTTTTATCGAAAAGAAAACTTGGACAGAAATTATTTACATCACCATGGGCAAAATGCCTAAGTAAACTGTGCATGTAACTTCACTGAATCTGGGACTTCTAAACCATAATAAATTGTGAGCTGGACAAAGGATTCCCCTAGATAATCCTTGGGTGGACCAGTAAAACAATGACGCATATGACAATAAAAAGACATTCTTCTCACTTTTTGATCTTATTTCCAAGTTTTGAATAGTTTTTCTTCACAGAAAATAGTTGCTGAGGAAGTAGCATAGAACATGTATCACTCAGGGTCTTGGCACGTAGCAGAAACACTCAAAAAAAGGTGAGTTAATGAACAATCTATTTACAAAATTATGGATAGAATTAAGAAAAGGAAACCAAAGATGGTGAAGCATACCTGGGATCAGCAACAGGTAGCTCCACTAGGTCTGATAAGGGAGCGAATTGTTACCAACACCCTTTGAGACCTGTAGCTGTAGGAGCCAACTTCCCAATGTAAGTCTGTGGAATAGAGCAACACATCCACTGCCAACCCCTCAGCCTGGGAAGGAGGATGAAAAAGGAATGAATATCTTGGCCTCACCATGCTCTCACTCCCGCTCTCTAGTCTCTGGTGACTTTCATTGGCCAAACCTAACCTGATGCCAGAGGGCAGAGGGTTCTTCATGCAGGTCCTATAGATCACTCACCTGGGACATAGAGCAGGGTAGAGAATGGTGGAAAGTGGACAGAGAGGAGCAAATGGAGAATCTCCAGCTCGAGAGAGACCTAGAACTTAGAGGGAAAGATAAGCCTTCAAGAGGAAAGACGCCTTTCAATTGTAACAGGAGAATAGAAGGGTGATGAGTGTAGTTATAGGGTTGTTTGTATGTTGGAAGGAATTTAAGGGGCTTCTCATCTAATGAATTAAATTTTATTTATTATCTTTAAAGTTAAGTCATTGTAAGACATTGTATGAGGGTGGAGTTGGCAGTAATGAGGTTGGTGGGGTTGGAGTCTAGAGAAAAGGAAAGTTTGGAATGGCTCCTGTACAGAAGTATAGAGAGAACTGACCAGATCATAGGGAGAATTTTGGGCAGTGGTGGAGTTGGGGGAGAGGGATAGGGAAGTTAAGTGAAAAGAGCATGAATTCACAGGGGAACCTGTCTTCAAGGTTGTTTGATTTTCTCCAACATTCAGCTATAGTCTCACTTCCTTCATGACGTCTTCTCTGATCTCTCTAGCATGAGTAGAAAGGAACAATGACTGAGTAATTAGTACTATGCTAAAAGGATCCTCTTGATAGATTCCAATATTCATGGATGTGGTGTCTCAGGGCATTCTAATTACAAATCAATACATTCTTAGATTGCTTCTCAGGAAAGGAAACAGATGACAAATGGTTATGATTGGAATGAATCCGTTTTATAAGTTATGATGTCCAAGATGTTTCAGGTCAATGTGAAATCAATAGACTTCATCTTTGGTATATGTATTTGTATTATTTTTCATAAATTAAACACATTAGCAAATCTTGCTCATTGTATCAAATGTTAGTTCTGGGAAAAGGAAATATGGCATCCAGCAATATTCCATGACACAAACTACTTGGGAATATTCATAAAATATTGACTGGATTATGACACATAAAGGGTTAAAATGAATTTTCTTTATTATAATTTTAGATGTTGCATCCTTTATAAGGCTTTTTAGCAGAAATCTAGAACAATGCAAAAATAAAAGCAATAGTTACTTCAAAAGAGAGACGTTGATATGCAGGGTGCATTCAAACAAACTGGATAGCAATGTAAGGTAATTTGTTTCTTGCCAAAATATAATCACATAGCTCCATAAGCCACAAGTTTTGAGCTTCTGTAACTAGCTGCTACCACCACTTCCACATCTCTTAGGCAATTATCATTCACAACAGCATCTGTCAGCAGCAACAGTCTTCTACTTGAATCCTTTCCATTTTCCATACTTAAATGTCTTTTCCTAGATCATTTCAACAAGGAATTTCATTTCAACAAAGAATTTCATTTCAACAAAGAATACCATGATGGGCAAAGAATTGTATTCTGAACTCACTGAGGCTGTGTCTGAGTCTCGTTAACTGTCATTTTCACTTTCTACCACATACTTTATGGATCTGTATACATGTCCTCTCTTCTCTACGGGATTATAAATTCCTTATGTGCAAATTCTCTCTTATTCATCATTATGTATCTTGTGGAAATAGGACATTATTAGCCCTTATAAGCATTTGGTAAATATTTGATGAATGAATGGATGGATGAATAAATGAATACAAAAGAAAATTAAACAGTTTGTTATTAACAAATATTTAAGAGCTCTCATCTATTTATCAGCTGAAAGGGGGAAGTAAAATATGCTATGGCTAATTGTTTTACTAGGAATCTCAGCTGAAAATGTATCCATGCTATATACATGTATATTATGTTAATACCTATGTCATAAATCAGTTAGAAATCTAAAATGAAGATTTTCTCAAATGTAGAAACATAAAGCATAATCTCTTAGTTTTGTTTTACAGATGAGGTCAGGGCAAGATTAAGTGGTTTACAAAAGCCTTCACATGAAGCTCATAGCAGTATTATCTATAATAGCTTAAAAGAGGAAGAAACGCAAATATCTACCAACTGACGAATGGATAAATAAAAAATGGTATATCCAAATAGTGGAATGTTATCTGGCAAAAAGAAAGAAATGAAGTATGGATACATGCTATGACACGGATGAACCTTGAAAACATTACACAAAGTGAAATTTATACGAAATGTCCAGAATAGGCAAATCTATAGAGACAGGAAGCTTAGTGGTTGCAGGGGTTGGGGGAGGAAGGAATAAGGAGTGACTGCTAATTGGTATGGGGTTTCTTTTTGGGGTAAAGAAATATTCTAAAATCAGATTGTGGTAATTGTTATACAACTCTGTGAATATACCATAAAGCATTGAATTGTACACCTTAAATGGGTGAATAGTATGGGATGTAAATTATATTTCAGTAAAGCTCTTTTTAAAAAGTAAAGATTAAGTGCCTTGTTCAAATTTATAGGAGTATTTGGTGAAGCCAGAACTGTAATAGCATTTTCCCAACTAGTAAAATTCTTTTCCCTTACTTTGCTGTTGTCTTGTGTGTAACACAATTGGTTTTTTACTCCCTTATTTTATAAAATCTTCATTCCTTTTCCCATTTGTGTATTTGTATTTAGTTCTCTTTCTTTCCTCCCATTTCTTAACCTCCTCAAGAGCTCTCACACTGTCCTTGTCCAGCAGTTAAATGACATACATTTTAATGATCACGACTCAGCTTTATTTCTTATTTGGCTACACCTCAGGGTGACTTCTGATACTATTGATTTATTTGGCCACCAAAGGGGCATGTGGGACTAAGCATAAGAAACTTGGTGGGCAAGACTTTGGAGAAGAAAATTACTTTAGCAGGATGCGAGCAGCAGGTGGGAAACCACTGAACAAAAGAATGATTCTATTGCTGGAATCTTATTACAGCCATAGAAATGAGAGAACTGCAAGGGCTGTTTAACTTGATACCCTCACCCAGGAGAATGACTTACAGCCGATGTGTGAAAAATGCCATTTTCCAGATGACTCCCTCTCCTGTTACAAAGTCTGGCTATGGCTCCCTGCAAAGTGTTGGCTCTTCTCCATGTTCGGGTGTTTGAGACACTTATCTTGTCTTTACCCTCTGTGCTGGCTTTTTCCACTCAACTTCTTTTAATTTTAAGTGTCCTACTGTAGGGAAATTAATTCTTCTCCATTGAGTTCCATGTCTTTTTGAATACATGTGTAGCCATTGTGATATTCCCAACTGGAATAAAGAGAAAGCATAAGGTATTCGCTATTTAGTAGTTCACAGTATTGAAGAAAGTCAAAGATAATACATTTTCTCTCTCTGCAGGACATGACTGAATTACCTTACTCAAATTTAAGAAATAAAAAGGGATATCTCCTTGTCCACCATTGTCAATCTCTAGGAATGTTGATTAAATGTTATTAGCAGGTGACTTTTTTTCCTTTTTCCAAATGAAGATGCCCAATGTGAATCTTTCACTGGTTTATGCTGTAAATTAGATAGATTTTTTTATCCTTTGTTAAAAACATTCTCTGGTGGCTTTAAGTATCTTTTATTCACTTACTATCCATAATTATTATTCATTTTCCATGAAAATTATGTTAATATTTGTAAGTTCACATCATTCAACCTAACATGTAGTAGTCAATATATAGCAGGATTTGCTCAAATCCACTGGGTGGTGATGTGGAGGTACCATCAGAAAGGAAAGTTAAATTGTGAAGATTCAAGGAGAAAGACAGGAGAAGAAAGAAGACATCTGGATATAGACATAGTAGAAGTAATATACCATGGTGGAGCCTTTATGCCACACTGTTATATTTCACATAGTGAAAAGGTAAGGATTCTATGTAGCAGGCAATGTTAGTTGCCCATCCAACAGCCATTCTCTCCCTGCTTCCGTGCTAACAGAATTCTGCACACTTGCATTCAGGTTGACAACGTGCCCAGCCCCAAGGACTGAATCACAGGTTCATCTTACCAATCATAACTTTAATGTCTCCTTTTGATTCCTTCCTATGTGGGATGATAGTGTGTCATAGTGATGCTTAGAACTTCAGCAGCCATCTTGCCACCATGATGCAATAAAGGAGGACAAAAATTAAATGAGCTGAGGAACAAAAAGGTGCATTGCAATGGGTCCTTGAAAACATCACTAGCTGATGAACCAGACGTACTGCCTCCTCCTCTTTGTAACAGAAGAGGATAAAATGTCTCAAGTGCTCGCTTGGGTGTTTATTAATTGCAGATCTACACACCCTAACTGGGAGTGTCAGAGCATTTTCACACCATTAAGAACATACATAATATCACAGACTATATGAAAATTTCAGCCTGGAGGATTAGATAACATAAGCTTTTCATCAAGCTCAGCTGCCCTCTCTGAGTGGGTGAGGGAGTTTCTTCTCTCTGATACCCTCCTCTGGACAGCATTACTGAGATGAAAGGCACAATTATGGATAAGCAGTGGATTCTGCTATGGGTCCCCTCTGAATCTCAAGGTATAATTCACAAGAAGAGCCATCCTTTAAGAAAATAATGGATGATTATTAAGATTTTAGGACTTTTCCTCAAGAAGACAAGCTATTGGATCAGATGATTTTATTTAACATCTTATTTTTAAATTTATACTTCTGGTTATTACTACACACAGCATAGAAGACATACTTAAGTACTAAAAAAAGGAGAGGGCACATTTCACATTTACAAACAAATCCTGATTTCAGAGCAGGCTGGAGCCTAGGAAGGTGTAGCTATGCTAAATAGTGCACATTCTATTCTCTTGCCCATCCCCCAGTTACACCCTCAGCCACATTCTTTTATTCAGTAACAAAAGTACACAGTATAAAAATGTCCCAACACATCAAATACAGTTTTTATATCTCTGTCTTGATTCCCTGAGTAGTTTACAAAATAGATACAACGACTATGGCCTTCTATCATTTTTCTATTAACACTTTGATCTACAGGGTTCTTAGGAACAGAAACACAGTCTATCAGAATTATTAACTAGATAAAATTAAGCTTATAGAGAGGGAAGATCCAAGATGGCGCCGTGAGTAGTCCTCTTTGTCTCTCCCCCTTCAAGTCTACAATTATTTGGACACTCATCGCTTAACAAAGGATATCCAGACAGCATCTCTGGACGTCTGAGAGACCCACGCAACTATACATCGGAAGGCGGACAGACTTCCCTCCGGGAGGTTGTGGAGATAGGTGAAAACTCTCCGACCCCGACCGAACAGCCTAGTACCTGCAAGCGGCTTTCTTCCAACGGACGTCCCCAGAGGATCAACGCACACCTAGGGCAGGAGCGAGCACACAACAGAGGAGCGACGGTGGAAACAGGTGACCAGAACCCTACCTAAACCCCCCACAATTGCTCCTAAACGCAGGGGGAAACTCTGGAGTTGCACACCTGAGCCCGCGGGGAGAGTCTCTCCCCGCCATTGGCAGGGAGATCCCGCCTGGTGTTCGCGGTGCCCGGAGGGTCCCAGAGAGAATCACTGAGGGTACGGAGGCCCCCTGGCTGCCACTGCCTGCATGGTGGGGAAAAGGATTGTGGGAGATCTCAGAGAGGACTGGGGCTGGGTGAAGCTGCAGAGGCCGGCTCCACGCCCCGGAGGGGAAGCTCCAGAGTTCCGTCCGGGCAACAGACAAAACTCTCTGTCTGCCATTGGCGGAGGGGCCACGCCCAGCATTCACAACTCCAGGAAAGTCCCGGAGAGAGTCCCAGAGGGCGAGGTGACCCCCGGCTGCTGTTGGCCGCCCCGTGGGGTAAGGGATTGCCAGAGATCTCGGAGAGGACTGGGGCTGGTGGGAGCTCCAGAGGCCAGCCCTGCAGCCCGGAGGGGAAGCTCCAGAGTTCTGCCCGGGCAGCAGACAAAACTCTCTGTCTGCTATTAGCGAAGGGGCCACTCCCAGCATCCACAACACCGGGAGGGTCCCGGAGAGGAGAATATCAGGCAGGGCAGCAGCTGACCAGCTACCACTGAAATCGGGATCTCCGGCTATCCTACAGACAGGGCAAAGGGCTCCCCGAGTTCCTGGGGAATAGGACTGGGGCTGGGTGGAGTTCCAGTGACCCAGCTCCGTAGCCTAGGGGGAAACTCTACAGGCTCACAGCAGCCTCAGGGAAAGCCTCTGCACAGCACTAGTAGAGAGCACCCAACCGGTAGCCACAAAGCTGGAAGACCCCAGGACAAAAGTAGCATAGCTAGGTGAGCTAACCACAGACTGTAGAAGACGCCAATAGCTCTCCTGCGACCCATAGTGGACAAGTGAGATTTTGTGGGTGCTGACAGTGACGGAGCGGCAAATATAAGTGATCCTACCCCTGGCCGCTGGAAAAGCCCATAACACCATTGCAGACCCCAAGGAGAGAGCACATCTAGGTGGGCTGCAACAGTAGGCACCAGCAGCCTGAAGCCCCCCCGTAACAGCCCCCACGGCAAAAGAGGGAATCCAAAGGACCACTGTGACTACAAGGAGGGGCCCAGGCCTGGTTAGCAACTGCGATAGAGTTCCTGGTTGGTGCAGTATAAACAGCTGCTCCCCCACCACAGCAGCAGAAACAAGTGGAAGGAGCAACTAAACTCTATCTCTATGCGGAGGCACAAATCAACAACATCAAGCAATATGAAAAAATACATTAAATCTCCAGAACAGAAGGTAAATAACAAATACACAGAAAACAATCCCAAAGAAAATGAGATATATAACCTAAATGATGATGACTTCAAAACAGCTATCATTAAAATACTCAATGAATTAAGAGAGAATTCAGATAGACAACTCAACGAGTTCAGGAGCTATGTCACAAAAGAGTGTGATACAATAAAGAAGAACCAAACAGAAATACTGGAAATGAAGAACACAATAGAGGAGATTAAGAAAAATCTAGATGCACTGAACAGTAGGGCCGATAATATGGAGGAAAGAGTTAGCAATTTGGAAGATGGCAATATAGAAATGCTGCAGGCAGAGGAGGAGAGAGAAGTAAGACTAAAAAGAAATTAAGAAACTCTCAGACAATTATCAGACACAATTAGGAGATGGAACGTAAGGATTATAGGTATACCAGAGGGAGAAGAGAAAGAGAAAGGGGCAGAAAGCCTATTCAAAGAAATAATGGCTGAGAACTTCCCAAATCTGGTGAGAGAGATGGATCTTCAGGTGACAGAAGCCAATAGATCTCCAAACTTTATCAATGCAAGAAGACCAACCCCACGGCATATAGTAGTGAAGCTAGCAAAAGTCAACGACAAGGAGAAAATACTAAGGACAGCCAGGCAAAAGAAACTAACCTACAAAGGAACCCCCATCAGGCTATCAGCAGATTTCTCAGCAGAAACTTTACAGGCTAGAAGAGAGTGGAATGATATATTCAAAAATCTGAAGGACCAAAACCTACAGCCGAGAATTCTCTACCTAGCGAAAATATCCTTCAAATACGATGGAGAAATAAAAACTTTCCCAGATAAACAAAAGTTAAGGGAGTTCATTGCCACAAAACCTCCTCTTCAGGAAATCCTCAGGAAAACCCTCATTCCTGAAAAATCAAAAGAAGGAAAGGGGCTACAAAACCAAGAGCAGAGGAGATAAGTAGAAGGACAACAACAAAGAGTAGCAGCTCTTCATCAGAACAGATTAAACCATGGGACGAGAAACAAAGGAAATTGAAGAAAACCGGAAAACAAGACATAAAATGGTAGTAGTAGGCCCCCACATCTCAATAATCACTCTAAATGTAAATGGATTGAACTCCCCAATCAAAAGACACAGAGTGGCAGGATGGATCAAAGAACAAGACCCAACAATATGCTGCCTCCAGGAAACACACCTCAGCCCCAAAGACAAACACAGACTCAGAGTGAAGGGATGGAGAACAATACTCCAAGCTAATAATGAACAAAAGAAAGCAGGTGTCACTATACTAATATCAGACAAGGTAGACTTCAAAGCAAAACAGATAAAGAAAGACAAAGAGGGACAGTATATAATGATAAAAGGGACTCTCCACCAAGAAGACATAACACTTATAAATATATACGCACCCAACACAGGAGCACCAAAATTTTAAAGCAAACTCTTAATAGAACTAAAAGAAGACATCAACAACAATACAATAATAGTAGGGGACCTCAACACACCATTAACACCAATGGACAGAACATCCAGACAGAAAATCAACAAGGAAATAATAGAATTAAATGAAAAATTAGACCAGATGGACTTAATAGATATATATAGAACACTTCATCCAAAAACAGCAGGTTACACATTCTTCTCAAGTGCACATGGAACATTCTCAAGGATTGACCATATTTTGGGAAACAAAGCAAACATCAATAAATACAAGAGAGTTGAAATAATATCAAGCATCTTTTCTGATCATAATGCTATTAAACTAGAAATCAACTACAAGAAAAAAGCAGAGAAGGGTGCAAAAATGTGGAGACTAAACAACATGCTTCTGAACAAACAATGGATCATTGAAGAAATTAAAGAAGAAATCAAATATTATCTGGAGACAAATGAAAATGAGAACACGACATACCAAATCATTTGGGATGCAGCAAAAGCAGTCCCAAGAGGGAAATTCATCGCAATACAGGCTCACCTCACTAAACAAGAAAAAGCTCACATAAGCAACCTCAAACGACACCTAACAGAACTAGAAAAAGAAGAACAAACAAAGCCCAGAGTCAGTAGAAGGAGGGAAATAATAAAAATAAGAGCAGAAATAAACGATATTGAAACAAAAAAGACAATAGAAAGGATCAATGAAACAAAGAGTTGGTTCTTCGAAAAAATTAACAAAATCGACAAACCTTTAGCCAGACTCACCAAGAAAAGAAGAGAGAAATCGCAAATAAATAAAATTAGGAATGAGAGAGGAGAAATCACAACAGATACCAATGAAATACAAGGGATAATAAGAGAATACTATGAAAAACTATATGCCAACAAACTGAACAACCTGGAAGAAATGGACAAATTCCTAGACTCCTACAATCTCCCCAAACTGAATCAGGAAGAAATGGAGAATCTGAATAGGCCAATCACAAGTAAGGAAATAGAAACAGTAATCAAAAACCTCCCCAAAAATAAGAGTCCAGGACCAGACGGCTTCTCTGGAGAATTCTACCAAACATTCAAAGAAGACTTAATACCTATTCTTCTCAAACTGTTCCAGAAAATTGAGAAAGATGGAGTACTCCCTAACACATTCTATGAAGCCAACATCACTCTGATCCCCAAACCTGACAAGGACAACACAAAGAAGGAGAACTACAGGCCGATATCACTGATGAACATAGATGCAAAAATCCTCAACAAAATTTTGGCAAACCGAATACAGCAATACATCAAAAAGATTATACACCATGATCAAGTGGGATTTATACCAGGGACACAGGGATGGTTCAACATCCGCAAGTCAATCAACGTGATACACTACATCAACAAAATGAAAAACAAAAACCACATGATCATCTCAATAGATGCAGAGAAAGCACTCGACAAGATCCAACACCCATTTATGATAAAAACCCTCAATAAAATGGGTATAGAAGGAAAGTACCTCAACATAATAAAGGCCATATATGACAGACCCACAGCCAACATCATACTCAATGGACAAAAATTGAAAGCCATCCCGCTGAGGACAGGAACAAGACAAGGGTGCCCACTTTCACCACTCCTATTCAACATAGTACTGGAGGTGTTGGCCAGAGCAATTCGGCAGGAAAAAGAAATAAAAGGAATCCAAATAGGTAACGAAGAAGTAAAACTCTCGCTGTTTGCAGACGACATGATCTTATATATAGAAAACCCCAAAGAATCCATAGAAAAACTATTAGAAATAATCAACAACTACAGCAAAGTAGCAGGGTATAAAATCAACATACATAAATCAGTAGCATTTCTACACACTAACAATGAACTAACAGAAAAAGAACTCAAGAACTCAATCCCATTCACAATCGCGATGAAAAGAATAAAATACCTTGGGATAAACTTAACCAAGGAAGTGAAGGATCTATACAATGAAAACTACAAGACTTTCTTGAAAGAAATTGACGATGACATAAAGAGATGGAAAGACATTCCATGCACATGGATTGGAAGAATAAACATAGTTAAAATGTCCATACTACCTAAAGCCATCTACAGATTCAATGCTATCCCAATCAGAATCCCAAGAACATTCTTCACAGAAATTGAACAAACAATCCTAAAATTCATATGGAGCAACAAAAGACCGTGAATTACTAAAGCAATCCTGAGCAAGAAAAACAAAGCCGGTGGAATCACAATCCCCGATTTCAAAACATACTACAAAGCTATAGTGATCAAAACAGCATGGTACTGGTACAAAAACAGGTCCACAGATCAATGGAACAGAATTGAAAGCCCAGAGATAAAACCACACATCTATGGACAGCTAATCTTCGACAAAGGAGCAGAGGGCCTACAATGGAGAAAAGAAAGTCTCTTTAACAAATGGTGCTGGGAAAACTGGACAGCCACATGTAAAAGATTGAAAATTGACCATTCTTTTTCACCACACACCAAAATAAACTCAAAATGGATCAAAGACCTAAAGATTAGGCCTGAAACAATAAGTCTTCTGGAAGAGAATATAGGCAGTACACTCTTTGACATCAGTTTCAAAAGAATCTTTTCAGACACTATAACTCCTCAGTTGAGGGAAACAATAGAAAGAATAAACAAATGGGACTTCATCAGACTAAAGAGCTTCTTCAAGGCAAGGGAAAACAAGATTGAAACAAGAAAACAGCCCACTATTGGGAAAAAATATTTACAAGCCACTTATCTGACAAAGGGTTAGTCTCCATAATATACAAAGAACTCACACAGCTCAACAACAAAAAAACAAACAACCCGATCAAAAAATGGGCAGAGGACATGAACAGACATTTCTCAAAAGAAGATATGAATATGGCCAATAGACACATGAAAAGATGTTCATCATCGCTAATCATCAGGGAAATGCAAATCAAAACTACACTAAGATATCACCTTACACCCGTTAGATTGGCAAAAACATCCAAAACCAAGAGCGACAAATGTTGGAGAGGTTGTGGAGAAAAAGGAACCCTCATACACTGTTGGTGGGAATGCAAACTGGTACAGCCACTATGGAAAACAGTATGGAGATTTCTCAAAAAGCTAAAAATTGAAATACCCTATGACCCAGCCATCCCATTACTGGGTAGCTATCCTAAGAACCTGAAATCAGAAATCCCAAGAGTCCCTTGCACCCCTATGTTCATTGCAGCATTATTTACAGTAGCCAAGACGTGGAACCAACCTACATGCCCAGAAACTGATGATTGGATAAAGAAGATGTGGTATATATACACAATGGAATACTACTCAGCCATAAAAAAGACAAAATTGGCCCATTCACAGCAACGTGGATGGACCTCGAGAGTATTATGTTAAGCGAAATAAGCCAGTCAGAGAAAGATGAACTCTATATGACTCCACTCATAGGTGGAAGTTAGTATATTGACAAGGAGATCTGATCGGTGGTTACCAGGGAAAAGGGGGGGTGGGGGGAGGGCACAAAGGGGGAAGTGGTGTACCCACAACATGACTAAAAAAATGTACAACTGAAATCTCACAAGGTTGTAATCTATCATAACATTAATAAAAATAAATAAATAAATTAAAAAAATAAAATAAAATAAAAAAATTAAATTAAGCTTATAGTCATTTATACAGCTAATAGTTACTGAGCACTTCCAATGTACCAGGGATTGCATTAAGCACTGAAACACTGTGGCGGAAGGCATGATCCCCAACATCAGTCTCTCACAGATGAGAATGAAACAGTTATGTACCCCAAGAATTGCATCACATTATGGTGGAGTGCTATAACAAAAGTTTGGGGACAGAAAAGAGAGATGCAAGACTCAGATGGCCGTGTCTCGGAAGGCTTGGGATGATAGAACTTGAACTGAATCTTGAAAGACTAATTGGAATTTTCTAGATGAGGAGAGAAGGATATTTACCAGCAGGTGGAACTGGATTTGCGAAGATACCATTGCAATACAGATGCAAGCAGTCAATTACAGCAGGCTCAAAGAAGGATCCATGCAGGGGAAAAGCAGCAGATGGGAAGGGAGGGACTCTTGGGCTGTGCTGAAAAGTCTAACCCCAAAGGAGGTAGAAAGACTTCGGGTGACTTTAGGCAGTGAAGTAAAATATCATTCTGGCAGCTTAGGATAGGATGAATTGGAACAAAGAGAGCCTGGTGGTAGAAAGAAAACAATTCTGGCAAAAAGTTATGTCAGTGGCAATAGGTATAAACCATGAAATATCAAAAGATAATCTGAAGGATGTGTGGATCAACTGAATGTAAGGGTAATACCACCATGGAAGCTCGTGGATAACTCGTGTTTCTGACAACCAACTGTGATGAATAATTATGACATCTTTATGATACATAATAAAAAAAAGAGTTGGGTTTTGTGTGTAGGGGAAGAAGACCATAACAAACATACTTTTTACAGTGTTGAGTCTGAGGTGCTCATGATTTAGTCAAGTAAAGCTGTCCAACAGATCAGAGGTTCCCTGGTAAAAGATTCCAGGTTTCACATACCAGCAAAATTTCCAAATATATGTGAGGAACCAATTTAGGACTGCCAACTTTTTATTTGGCTAAGTCAGCGTATGTTAAAAAAAAAAAGAAAGAAAGAAAGAAACATAAAACCATCACCTACTAATATCAACATTTCATTTTTATAAAAGGATATTTCAATACCAAAGATTAAGAAGTAAAGCTGAATGTAAAAGACAGTTTATTAAATTAAGTAAACCTGCCCTCATTTAAAAACTCGACTAGAATGTCCTTATTTTTTTTCGATTCCTCTTGTACCAACATAATCCTCATCACTGACTTACAATAGGCCACAGATTGGCATTTGAAACCACTGAAATAGATTGTTGCATATAGAAATTCGGAGCCTAATGCAGAAGCTTTAGCTGAAGATCTCAAATCATAAGCATATTATTTGAAGTTGACAAAATGGATAATCATAAGTACTGTTTATTCAGCACCTTTTATGTGCCAAGCACTGTGATAAGAGCTTTGCATAATTTCTCATTTCAAAATCTCAACAATTTTGGGCAGTAAGAGAGGGGGGTAGTTTATTTTTACAGATGAGGAAATATTGAGATGGGAAATATTAAGTTTCCCAAGATCACAAAGCAGGAAGTAGCAGAGCTAATATTCAAGGTTTCTCTAGCTCGAAGCTCTATTTAAGTGTGATGTTACACTGCCGCCCTGGAAAGAATACATAGAATGAGAAAGAGCCTCAGTGACAGAACTCTGAGGAATACTGACACTTAACATGATGCTCTAGAAGAGGAAAATAAATAGGGCCATGGAAAACAAAGGAGAGGAGAATTTCCAAAGAAATGAATGGTCAAAACTTCCAAATGTCACAGAGAAGGAAGGTAAATATAAATTAAATTGCAGAAAAATCTATATTTACACAAATCCAGGCAAAAATAAAAACTATACATTGCATCTACTTCTAAATAAAATCTGTTAGTAATACTTCTCAGTCCTGCTGACCCTTTCACATACTCAGCAGACATCAGTTACCAGGATCATGAGCTTATTCTAGAAACCACATGCCTAACTCCTTTTGCGAGTCTGGAACCAAGCTGGATCTCTGTTGTAAGACCTTAAGCCTGAATCATCTGAGCAGTTGGATTAGCTAGCATTTGAATTCCTGACCTTGATTCTTAAATAGATCTTTCAGGATCAAATCAAACCACATTCAAACTTATACAATAATATCTCTGCTACAGGCTAAGTGCCTCTAACTAGAAACAATTTTTTTTTAACGAAATTTGTAATTTAGGAACTCTGGATATAGAGTTTTATGTTTGCTACAATCTTATAACTTATGTTACAACATTTCAATTATAAAAGCTGCTTCTAATGGGGGCAAAGATTTGAAACACAATTTCAACAAACTATCACCAGGAAGCATTGGTACATTGATATCATGGTTTGAATAATTAAGCCAATGCTTTGTAGTAGAATCAGTTCTAACAGATTTCCAATCATAAATTCTCCACTCCTTATGTGCCAGTCATGAATTATTGCCTTTCAGCTCCAAATTCTTCCTGTTTGCCTGCTCTGTAAAAAGGGATCCGGGCCCTTTAAATATTTTCCACTGTCAACTGTACAACATCAAACGTCATCAGTGGAGGTTGCTGAGGAGACACTGCAGGAGGAAAGAGTTTTGGTTCTGATGTGCTCACTTGGCAGTCTCCTGTTGGGCATGCCCAGTGTCCAGTTCCTACAGCACAGGCAGCGTCCAGCACCAGGCTCCTGCAGTGTGCACAGCTTCTCCAGAGCCAGGCTCCAGCAGCACCTAGTAGCCAGCAGGACAGTGGCTGTCACCTCCTTTGGACAGCTGTGTAGCATTGCTTCAGGTGAGATATCTCCTCATGAACAACTTTCCCTAGAGCCCTAGAGGGCAGATATCTGGGAAGTTCCTGACAGCAGATTTCCAGCAAATTCCCCCAGGGTAGCATGACAGCGACTTTCTCTGACATCAAGTGAGGGCTGTGCCTTCTCCAGCAGGTTCTTGATCTTAGACTTGGAGGAGAGGGGTGGAGTGGGGGCTCTGCCTTGGAGGTTCCATCTCAGCTCCATGGGGAGTGAATGCTCCTTAGATCTGTTATGCTGTATTCCTTAGAGTTCTCTTCACTTCTTAATAGTGAAACCCTCATTGCTCCAATCTCCTATTATAGTTAATGATTCTTTATATTAAACTTTCCCTGTTCCAGTTACTGTGTGATTTTTCTCTCCTGATAATGACCCAGACTGATAACCTCGATTTACATCTGATTTTATTAAAAAAACTAAACTAATAAACTAAACTTAAAATAACAATAACTCTATGCATTTCAAAGATAATAACATCACAACTCTTAAAGAAATAATGATTCAAATGATGCCTTTCCCACTAAATCTTGACTTCGCCTACTCACCATCTTTCTCAAGTTGAAGCCAAACAGCCTTTCTGGTGCATTTCCCTTAACTGTTACATTGTCTCAACATTAAAGGGGGAGAAAGAAAGACAACTGGAAGAATTTTATTGAGAACCTATCACATGCTAGAAGTCTATGTATCTCATCTTGTTTTAATCTTCACAACGACTCAAAGAGATAAGTGTTATTACCCCAATTTTATCTGTGAGGGAACTGAGACCAAGAGGGGTTAAACGACTCACCAACGATCATGCACCTAGTAAATGGCAGAGAGAGGATTCAAAGCCAGGAAGGCCCATTCTGCCCTCTGTACCTTTCACCACAGATGGCTTCCCAAGAAGGTTTTGTGTTTTTGTGTAACTGGCTCTCTTCCCTGTGACTCTGACACTGGAGGCTGCTCATTCAGACTGTTACTTTATGTTTTCCTCCTCCTCGCCCTCAGATGAGTTGCTTCTTTTCTTTGCACGCCTGGGAAGAAAAGGAAAGCAACCACGTAGTATTCAACTACCAGTGAGAGCAGGTGGAAAAAAAAAAAAGTTTTAATGTGTATTTCCCTTTAGTCAAAAAGAAATATTTTCTACAATATAAGAGGTTATTTTTCTTTTTTTCCTTTTGTTTATTTTATTTATTTTATTTTATTTATTTTGCTTTTTCTTTTTCCAATCAAAACAGGTTATTTAGGTGCAATCACATAATTAAACTTTAGCCCTGGAAGTAACAGTTTATATTACATTAAATTTAGTACATTTTCAAGTGCTGAAAGAATAAAACTGTCAACCCCAAATTCTATACCTAGGAAAAATATCCTTCAGGTATGAAGGGAAAATGAGACTTTCCCAGATGAAGGAAAATGGAGAGAATCCGTCCCCAAACCTACCCTTAAAGAATGCCTAAAGGAAATTCTCCAAACAGAAAGGAACAACTTCAGAAAGGAAGAAATAACAATGCAATAGGTTAAAAAAAAAAAAAAAAGCGGCAGGGGGTGGGGGATAAATATAAGACTCTCCTTCTCCTCATGAGTTTTTTAATCATATTTGACAGTTAAAGCAAAAACTATAATACCATCTGATAGGGTACTTGATGTGTGTAGAGGCATTCAACAACCAAGTGGACAGAATGAGTCGGTCACCCAGCCTCTGTCTTCAGCTTCTCTGGTACTTGAATAGAATAGAATAGCCATGAACTAGAAGAGCCATGGTGGAAGAAATGTACCTTTGCATGGGACCATCAGTATGGGGTGCCTCTCACCAATGCTAACCTAGCTATGGTCACTGCTGAATGTCTAACTTGCTGGCATTAGAGAACAATGGTGTGCTCCCACTATGGTCCTATCTTTCAGTGAGGACAACCAGACACATACCCAGGAAAGGGCAATGTTCCATCCTGTCTGTGCTTGACTCTGTATTCCAGGGATGGCTTTGCCTTTTCTGGCCATACTTCTCAGACTTCCCAGCCAGGATCACTACCAAGGGCTCATAGAATGTCTAATTTACCATCATAGATTCCTGCATACCATTACCACGATCCTATGTACCCACTGTACAGCAAAGAGGAAGCCACAGTGGTCACGTGACTACAGCATCCATTGCTCATATCACACATTGTGCCATCTAAGCTGCTGGCCCAATAGAAGGTTGAAATGGCGTCTTAAGTGTGCAGTTGAGATAGCAGCATGGGGACAACACCTTGAAAGAAGAGGATCCTATCCTTTAGGATGCAGTGTAGATCTTAATCCAACAGGCATTATATAGTGCTATGTCCATAACAGGTAGAATAAATGGGTCTGGCCAAGAAGCGATGAAGGTAGAATCAGTCCGCTCATTATCACTCCCAGGAACCCACTTGAGGAAACATCCATACTGTCCCCACAATTTGAGGCTCTGTGGAATCCTTTCACCAAGGAAACAGCAAGAATCCCACTAATCTTAGAGTTAACGCTGCTGCCTGTTCACTTTGGGATCCTTATACCAGTAAGATCAGCAAGCAAATCAAAGGATTACTATACTAACAGTGATAATTGACCATGATGATCATGAGGAACTATAACTGCTGTGACAGCTTAGGGGCAGGGAGGAATATGCTGAGCACTCAGGTGAGTCATGTGACTTTCATTCCCAGTTGTAACTGTAAATGGGAAAGGACAGCAACCAGGACCTGACAAAGGCAGAGTGACCAAGGCTCACACCCTTCAGAATAAAGATGGGGCCTGGGTCACTCTCATGAGACAAACCACACAGATTGGCAGAAGTGCCAATCCATGGGAGAGGAATTTAGAATTGGTAGTGGAGGCAGGAGGTGAGGAATATTAGCTATAGCCTCAAGAGATACTGCCACAGCAGCAGCTGGATTTCATCCCAGTAACCCTCTTGTAAGGTTATTCAACCAGAATTCCGGAGAGACTGTGCCCGGATGTGTGTGTATCTGAGCTCAAAGGGTGCATTGTAGAGAATCTGCTGGTTCTCCACCTACATCATGTAAATGGAGGTTCAAGGCGGGGTTGCGGGGGGCAGGGAAGTGAGTCACAGTTTTCCCCA
The DNA here is from genome assembly GCF_021613505.1 of Equus quagga. NCBI lineage: Eukaryota > Metazoa > Chordata > Mammalia > Perissodactyla > Equidae > Equus > Equus quagga. Next base: position 121,194,220 of record NC_060269.1, read on the forward strand.
GCCACTGTGAGTATTAGTTGATAACACAGCTACTGCCGTCTCTGGAGACTTGCCTTCACACAAACAGGAGTAGCCTCACTGGAAGGCTAAGACCACCCACCCCTCCCAAGGGAAGACCACTGCCAATGACTGGCTCCCATGGGGTGGGAGTGACATCGTTGTGCAATTTGTCCTACACAGCCTCCTGTGGGATCAAACAAGCTGGTCTCCAGCTGAGCCCACATTCTGGCTGAGCATTTTCTTCCTGTCCTGTCTTATTGTCCTCAGTTCCCTTCACCTGAAAGTGCTTTCCTGATAAACCACTTGAAGAAGAATTCCCACCCCACACTCTGCTTCTAGAAACTCAAGCTAAAACACTTGTGAATTTTAAAGCCTTGCTCTGCTAGACATGCTTTGTGAAACTTGATAGATTTCCTTCAAATCTGAAATTTGAAAGCAAACTGTTAAATTAAATCTATAATAACAGAAACTAAATATTGTAACTGTACGCATTTCATATTACTTGAGTTAGAAGATCAGAGTTTATGGTCAATGTAATAAAAATATTATTAATTCAAAAAAGGCACCAAGCTTTCTATTTATGCTTTGATGATGTCTTTCCAAAATACTCATTACTCTAAAGGCAGGAAACATGCAATCATAGAGAGCTTAACTTTCACAATAGTTGTTTTGTATGCCAAGCAAATTGCAACAGAGGCCACCTATAACTGAAAGAAAAGACTTTTGAAATAATTTTCACTCTGCCATAAAATTTATTCTGCTTATTATTAATCATTGGGTGATTTTCCACAAAAGTCCGATTTAAAAAAATATATTGCAAAACAAAGTCACAAATCAGCATTGTACTTTAGAGGGAAATATTTCTAGAAATGATGTATAACATCATGGATTCAAACAGCATTAAATTGAGGAAATAACAAAAATAAAAACACCACAGGGAATTTAGTAATTGGTGGTCACAACACTAGATATTCTGGTGGGTTCAACTTCTTCTCTAGGCAGGACACAGAGCAAGCATATTATCTTTTAACTCTGATTCTCCTAGGCTTTAAGATTAGAAATTTATAATCTAGGTGACCAAAGTAAAATTATGAAAAATGTGCAACTATCACTATTAAGAAAAGAATGTTATTAAAATTCATCTTTCATCTTCCATAGATCTAATATTTTTCAAAACTCATCCTCCATCAAAGGGAGCTTCCAATATTTTGACAAAGTATGATGATTAGCACTTAAATTACACTACATCTTATCACATAGTTTTGGTACAGAACACTACGGTGCCCGGCATATTGAAGTAGTGATTTCTCTTCAAGTCCCTTAGCCTATTTTCCAAGTCCCTCCAAGCTTGGACCCTAACCTGCCTTTATAAGCTTATCTCTGTCTCTACATGTCCCCACAGACTAACAAAACTGGGCAATTCACTCTTCTTTGACAAATCCTTTATTTCTCCACATTTATTTCTTTATAGGACAATTTCATCATTAGGCTCTGGAGGAAACCTCTTGGGTTCAAGCTCCTCAGCATTATTTTGAAGCAAACCTCAAACATCAGTATCAATTTATCCATAAATACTTCATTGTATACCTTTAAATATAAAGGCCATTTTTTTCGAATGAAGTCATCACGTCATTCATTATCACACCTAAAATATTGACAATAATTCCTTAATATCATCAAATAAGCAGTGTTCAAATGTCTCTGATTGTCTTATACATTTGTACAAGATTGGCACAAGACTTGTACAAACTAAACACTAATTTTAATTTGAATCAGGATGCAAATAAGAATTACACATTGTAGTTGACTGTGTTTCTTAAATCTCTTAAGATTTTTCCACATCTGCTCTGTCCTCTTTGCAATTTATTTTTTTTAAATCAAATCATTTGTCCCAATAAAGTTTTCCATACCCTGAGTTTTAACGACTGCTTCCCCATGTGTCTTTTAATATGTTCTCTCTCCTGAATTTCCTAAGAGCTGGTAGTTAAATCTAGAGGCTTGATCAGTTTCAAGGTAACATTTTTGACAAGAATACTTTAGAGGTGAAGGTATATACTTTTCTGAAGAAGTATATATGTTTAGTAGTTTCTCTCTTCATGGTAGTAACAGCTATAAATGATCATTTCCTAGATTAACTATATCATTAACTCTTCACAAAATGGTGATATTCACATCTTATTATTCCTTCTTCATTTATTGACCATAATAATTTTCTAGAGAGAAACTTACCCTCATTAACTCTTTAACTACCCTAAGGTATAGTTCATATAGGAAAAGGAGATTAAATGCTTGATTCTTTCAATAGGAAGAGAATTTTTGAAGATGATTTCTCAGGGAAGACAATTGCCAATGAATTGTCACTAATGGAGAGGTTTGTTGTGCCCATTCTCACCTGAAAAATAGTTAAGAGGAGCCTTGGTGGTACTACTGGGAGACCTTAATATGTGAACATATGGTATGAGAAACCCAGTAGACTGGAATCTGACTCCCACCCAACAAATATAAACAGCCAGGGGCAAGGTGATTAGCTGTTGATGAATGAACCCGAGGACTGTGATCCACCTCCACTCCAGAGCTTGTCAGGTCAAAGGGTACATGAAGGATGCCAGTGCATCAGATATGGCTCATACATGAATGAGAGAACCTGTGAAGGTGTACATTATGTACTCTCCAACAGGGATACACTGAGAAAGGCAACAGGACTTACATACATGGCCTGTTGCATTCCTCATAACTGAAGAGTAAGTGATGAGCTAGAGGAAAATGCAGCACTTACCAGAAGAGAACTACAAGTGTGAAGCTCCTAAATATGTGAGGAAAACTTCCTGAGAGAAAAATTCATCTTTAAATACCTGCTGGACCCAGAAAGCACAAAGCCACATTAAGTCATTTCAAGTCTAATAAAAACTTCCTACGTCTAATGCTTAAACACAAATGGAGTTTACTGGAAGAATTTGTCTTGAGTAGAATCCAAGGAAGAGTTGAGCAATTAAATTGTGGGAAGGATAGGAATGCAGCTGGCCCTTAGGTGTGATTGGAAACAGGGGCCGGAATGCCATAGAATTTCTCACTCCATCTCTTGCCTCTGCTTACTGTTAAATGTATATTTCAGTCTCCCCTATGTCTCTTGGGGCTGCTTCAATCCATAGATTGCCTCATCTCACAGGGCACCAGGAGTCATAAAGGTTTACCCATCACAGCTTCTCCCCCTTGGAGAGAGTATGCCATCACTCTCTTTGTCCCAAGTCTCCAAGTTCTAAGGATGGCACTTACTGGCCAGTTTGGTCAAGGATTGAGGTCAACTTGTAACATGGCCTCTTCAGAGGCACCATGTAGAGTGGCGGGAGGGAAACTGTGACAATTAAAAGACACAACTAATCCCATAGATGCTCACTACAGTATCCCAGCACAAGGACTGTGAGTACCAGTTCTGCCACATGACACCTATGCAACTAAGGGTAAATTGCTCAAGTACTCTGATACTAAACTTCCACATATATGAAATATGGACAACATGGTTCCTATTTTTCATTCAAGGTTTCTGTGAGAAACAATGGAATGAAGATCCTAATAACACTTTATAAACTAAAAGGCAAGATAAATATGAAAAGGAAGATCATGGCGGTGATGATATAAAACATCCCAACATCGAAAGAGATTTCTCTTTCTCTGTATACTTAATGGGCCATATAAATAGTACCGAATAGTGTACCATGGGATTGTTTCTTGCCAAATATTCCTCTGTCTCATACATAAATATCTTGTTTGTTTCCCCAACCATATAAAAGATGAAGTTGAGTTGTAGTCTAAGTAGGGATTGCAAACTGGTGACCTAAGGTGTGCTTACTCATCATGCTCTCTTTAGATCACACAATCAAACTACTTCCTATTGACTTACCTGTCTCCTCAAACCTGCCTGGCCACTGCAGCCATTTGAATTTGTGACCTCCAAACAAGAAAGAGCATGGACTAGAGAGAAGGAAAAACTGTTAGTTTAAATGCTGGTGTCAGTAACTTTTAAAGAATGTTCTTTGCTTAACAAAACAGATTGGTAGTTCACTATGGTTATGGATTTTCTTTTTGTCCTCCATGATATATATTTTTGTCTATACATCAAAGTGTTAACTGTGATTGTGGCTGGAAAATAGGATCTTTTTCCTACTGAAATACTAGGATTTTTTTTCCCAAAAGTTCTACTATTTTTTTAAGATCAAAAATTAAAAGGTATAGGGATTTATTGTTTAGGAAATGAATGAGTAAACTTGTCCAGACAACTAATGGTCTATGGCTTGGCCTATAGTCATCTCTGTATTGATTTCCCTGGTTCTCATCCTGCTCTGCCCTAGGCTATTAGAAAAGCTGCAGCTAAAACACATCCTCTGCTTTGACTGTTTATGACCAGTCACTTTATGCTTCAGCAAAATTCTTGCTGCCTTCCTTAATGGACTTCTGGGAATGGAAGAGCAACTTCAATAAAAGTACAGTGAATTAAGTGATGGGATCAAGCCATTAACAAAACCTAAGCTTGTCCTAGATACCTAGCACCTATTCCATCAGCATAGCCCCTTTAGCTTTTAATGTCTTCCCATGTATATTATTTAATTTATTTAACAAATAGGTTTTTACATTTATCAAATACTTTTTCTGCATCAATTTAAAGTCATATTATTATATTTTTGTCTATTAATATCATGAATTCTCTTGATACATTTTCTTATGCTGAGTCCTCAATGCATTCTTGGGATAACCTTGATCTGAACAATAAATTATTGTTTAATGACCAAATGTTTGAGTAGCCAATATTTAATTTAGAATATTGAAATGTGCATTCACTAGTGAAATTGGCTTATAATTTGCTTTTTATCATCTTTATCTGATATTGGAATCAAGACTGCGCTCATTTCATTTAAAAAGTTGATAGTGCTTCTTTTCTGGAAAAAAATTGTAGGATTAACTTTTACTTAAAAATTTAGCCGAAGTTTCCCATGAAACAGACAGGAGGCTACAAAGTTTTGGTGGCAGGGAGGTCTTTTATGACCATTTTAATGTCTCCATTGTTTATTGACCTACTCAATTTTTCTAACTTGGGAACTTTATATTTTTCCATATAGTTTATGACTTCTTATAGGTTATCAAGTATATTCTTATACAGTTGTTCATAATATTATTTTTTATTTAAAATCTGTTACATCTGCAGTTATTCTTCCTTTTGTTGCATGTTTCTGTTTTCATTTTTCTTGCTCAATATTGCTAGAGATTTTTAGTTTTGTTGATATTTATTTTTAATTATTTTATTAATTTCTCTTTTATTGATATTAATTCCTCCTTCCTTGTTTCTTTAAGTTGGTTTCTTTGGATTTGCTGTGTTACATTTTCAACTTCTTGACTTGAATGTTTAGTTTATTCATTTTCAAAATCTCTGTGTCCTGGTAAATTTATTTGAAATTATACATTTCCATCAAAGGACTACGTTAGCCATGTTTTACAAATAGTAACATGTGAGCCTTTATTTTTGGGTCCTAAAACTTCATAATTCCCTTCATGAACTCCTTTTTAACCCAAGGATTATTTGTAATATAACACCTGACACTTAGGATTATGTAAACTATATTTCTTTTCTTTTCTAAAATTTCTAGCATTAATCGATTATGGTGAGAGAACATAGCCCACATGATATTCATTCCTTGGAATATATTGAGGCTTCCTTTATGGTCTAATAAATTTTCCATGTGAGAGAACATTTTGCAAATAATTTGTTTGATTATTTGTATTCTCAGTGGCTTCGTTGTTGAGTTGTGTGTGCGTGCATATGTGTGTGTGTGTGTGTGTATACAGTAGTTCCTCCTTACTCATGATTTCCCTTTCTACAGTTTCAGTTACTCGCAGTCAACGGAGGTCCAAAATATTAAATGGAAAACTCCAGAAATAAACAATTCATAAACTTTAAATTACATGCCCTTCCGAGTAGTGTGATGAAATTTCCCATCATCCCTCTCCACCCAGCCCAGGATGTGAATCATCCCTTTGTCTTGCATATCCAGATTGTATACACTACCCGCCTATTAGTCACTTAGTAGCCCTCTTGGCTATCAGATGACTGTCACGGTATCGCAGTGCCTGTGTTCAAGTAACCCTTATTTTACTTAATAATGGCCCCCAAACACAAGAGTAGTGATGATGGCAGTTCAGATATGCCAAAGAAAAGCCACAACATGCTTCCTTTAAGTTAAAAGGTGAAAATTCTCAACTCACTAAGGAAAGAAAAAAAAATCATATGCTCAGCTTGCTAAGATCTACAGTAAGAATAACCTTTTATCCATGAAATTGGGAAGAAAGAAGAAGAGATTCGTGCCAATTTTGCTGTGCACCCCAAATATGTGTGTACAGGAATAAACAGAGTATACAGAGAGTTCAGTACTATCTGTGGTTTCAGGCATCCGCTGGGGGTCTTGGGACACATCCCTGTGGGTAAGGAAGGACTACAATATATCTTTTGGGAGACACAATTCAATCCAGAACACACAGCAGAAGGGACTTTGCAGATGTGATTAATTTAAGGATCTTGACATGGGAATATTGTCCCGGATTATCCAGGTGCCCAATGTAATCAGATACACACACACACACACAGAAATACATGCAAACATACATCTACAAAATAGTTTAAGCTTTTTTATTAATTACTCAGTTCTTCTATGTCTCTAGTGTTTGTCTAATTTATCAGTTTCTGAGGGGAGCTTGTTAAAATCTCTTGGAACATATGGTGATATATCTATTTCTCTCTACCATTACCCATTGTTGCTTTGTACACTTGGAGGCTATATTGTTAGATCATATATGTAAATGCTGATTATACCTCCTTGCTCTGTTATTTTATTTACCAGTATATGTCACCATCACCACTTCTCTGATATAATATTTTTTCACTTTGATGTATCTAGAGTCAGACATTAAGATTCCTACTCCAACTTTCTCTTGGTTCATAGTGGTCAGTATGAGTTTATACACTTTTATTTTCAAATTTCCTATATCTTTTTGCCTGAATTGAATCTATACAATGTGCTCTTGATTTTTCACAGTTTATTTTTTTTAAATATCATCTAAATCTCCATCTTTTAATTGGTGAGATGACAAATTTATGTTTATTAATATTATTATATTAGAACTGTTTTTTCATATTTTCCAACCATTGTACTTTCCCCATGTATCATTTTTCTCCTTTCCTGCTTTCCATTAATTAGATCAAGTTTTCTTCTCTGATACATATATACAGCATTGATGCTGAGAAGTCTGATGTCAATCAGATTTCTTTTCTATTGTAGTTGATCTGCTCTTTCTCTGTGGACTTTTAGAATTTCCTCTTTGTATTAATACAGTTAACTTTTGATACAATGTGTCTAAGTGTAGGGTTTTTCCATGTCTATCCTGCGTGGCAATCTCTGGGACTTTTTAATCTGAAATCTTACATCTTTCTTTAATTCCAAGATACTGATTACAATTATTTTGCCCTCGCTGTTCCCCTTGCCCCTTCTAGGATACCCTGTTATCCAGATTTGGGGACTTCTACTTCTAGTTTCTGTGTTCTCCTCTTTCTTCATTATTTACTTACTGCTCCTTCTGAAAGAGTTCCTGACTCCAGTCTTCCGGCTCACAAACTCATTCTTTGGTTCTAGTTATCCTGCTGTTTATTCCATCTAATTGGTTCTTTATGTCAACTCTTTTTCATATCTAATATTCCTACTTGGTTCTTTTTGTTTCTGTTGTGGTTAATTTGTGTTACTAACATACTCCTGTGGTAGGCTGAATATTGGCCCCACAAGGTGTCCACATCCCAATCCCTGGAACCTGTGAGTATGTAACCTTACATGGTGTATTAATATCCTAGGGCTGCCATAATAAAGTATCACAACCTGGGGGGCTTAAAACAACAGAGATGTATTCTGTCACAGTTCTGGAGGCTAAACATCTGAAATCAAGCTGTCGGCAGGGCCATGCTCCCACTGAAGGCTCCAGGGGAAAATCTGTTCCATGTCTTTCTCTTAGCTTCTGGCATTGCCAGTAATCCATGGCATCTCTTGGCTTCCATACACATCACTCCAGTCTCTACCTATGTCATCAAATGACATTCTCCCTGTGTGTCTGTGTCTGTGTTCATCCTTCTTCTTATAAGGAGACCAGACACTGGATTAGAGAAGACTCTAATCCAGTATGACCTCATCTTAACTTGATTACATCTGCAAAAATCCTATTTCCACGTAAAGTCACATTCACAGGTGCTAGGGGTTAAGACTTGAACCTATCTTTTTTGGGGACACGATTCATCCTGGTACACACAGCAAAAGAAACTTTGCAGATGTGACTAACTTAACCATCTTGACATGGGGATATTATTCTGGATTATCCAGTTGTGCCCAGTGTAATCACAAGGGTCCTTATAAGAGGGAGGCAGGAGTCAGAGAACAGAGAAGATGCTATGCTGCTGGCTTTGAAATGGAGGAAGGAAGGAGCCATAAGCCAAGGAATGTAAATGCCTCTAGAAACTGGAAAAGACAACGAACAGGTTCTTTCCTGGAGCCTCCAGAAGAAACGAGCCCTGTTGATGCCTTGATTTTCAGCCTCATAAGACTAATTTCAGACTCTGACTTCCAGCACTGTTAAGAGAACAAATATATGTTGCTTTAAGCTACTAAGTTTGCAATAATTTGTTACAGCAGCAATGGGAAACAAATAGGACCCCCTTATCTCTTGGAGGATTTTATTCTGCTCCTTTTAAATTCTTGACTTATTTGTCCCCATACTTCTAATTCATGTGGTGTATAATGTTTCATTATCTAGCTTTTGAGAATATAGTTATTTTATTCTGTAAGCTTGTGTTCCCTGGGGCCATCACATGGCCTGTCTGATAATGTGCACTGAAGAATAGGAGTCTAAAATCCCCAGTGTGTGTCATTCTAGATGATTTTTAAAAGAGAGCAGAGGAGTTAATCAACAGGTACAGCCTTGGCACCACAGACTCAATCTAGACCACTCCACAAGGAAATTCCTCTCTTCAGGGACTGGCCTGGAAACTCTTATAACGAAACAACACTGGGAAGATGAAGTCTTACTGTAACCCACCAGTCCTGAGGTTTGAAAGGGGAAGATGTAGGAGAGTGAAAGCATAAAGTCCACTAGTCAGTCCACCCCTGATTGAGTCATCTCTTCACCACAGCCTGGTAGGAACCAACTACTCCAGGTGTTGCTGCAGATTTTCAGTGGCTGTGGGACAAGTAATGAATGTCGAGAGGCTTTGTGAGTAAGAGGTAAAAGCAAGACTAAAGTGCCCTCCCCTAGTCTATCTTCCTATTGCTGTCAGCCCAAGCCTTTGGTATCTATGCTGGCTTTTCTCAATTTTCTTCCCCTGGTCAATTCCTTAGATGCAGGCTTCCTTCTTTCTTCTGCATATTCTTCAAAGTAGACACTGAAGGAAGGAGCCAACAATCCATGTGAGTTTTCCATCTTGTCAACGTTCTTCTCCAATATGTCCTACAAAACTGAACTACAAAATAATGCTGGTCATTTCTGCAAATATGAGGGCAGTGGTGAAAGTAAGGTTCTAAGACAATGTTGGAAGAACCAGGGTTGTGTGTGGGTGCGCAAAGTTCCTCATTCAGGAATCAACATCACCCAGGTAGTTTAGATATGCCCTAAGGGGTGGATGTCCTGATTTTGGAAACAGTTTCATTTGAAATAAGTTCTCTGTGTGATAAAGAATTTTGTTTTCATGAAGCTAATGATCAGGTTGTCACTGAGCTCATGTTATTGGTTCTTTTACTTTATGTCTTTATAAGGAAACATCTTGTCAATCGATTTCTTCCAGAGGTACAAAGCTACAACCCAGCCCACTCAGCTCCTACACTTGCACATCTTACTGAAAAATGCCTTTTGCTTTCCACTCTCCTGTTTGTATCCTGTGAGTACTACTATATCCAAATCACTTTTAGAGATTCAACCAACCCATAAGGAACAGTAAAAGTGAAAAATTTCTCGTAAAAGAAGAGTTCTGAGAGGAAAAGCAGTTTGAACTGATGTCTACCAAGCTTTTCTTCAGACAATTTAACCTAGTGCATGATCCCATACAATTAAAGAAGAATTGTTAAGAATCATTTTTTTTCTTTAAATGAATTACTTATAGCTTGTAGAGTACTTATTACTCCAGTTCTACAAAACTAACAAGCATAATTACACACATACTGACTCTCTAGCCAAAATAATGAGACCCCAAGAGTTAATAAAAGAAAAACAATGAGCCACATGGTACATAAACATAAATTAGAACTATTGTAACTAAAGGGTCCAGAATTTAAAAGAAGCATAATATCTCCAAAGAGATAAAGGAGAAATACCTTATACATATATAAAAATCATCTAAGATTTCCTTCATGTCCTCCCCCCTTTATCTCTCACCACCAAAAATAATTCATGCCATAAGTATTTACTGTACACATGCTGTCTCAATATTCTTTCTTTTAAACCACTTTATTGAGGTATTATTAACAGACAAAAAGCTGTACATATTAAATGTGTACAATTTGATGAGTTTGGAGATACGTATACACCCATCACCACTATCAACGCCATAAACATATCCATCAGCCCCCAAAGTTTCCTCCTGCCTATTTATTTATTTATTTATTTGCGATAAGATCCTAACATAGGATATACTCTCTCAAAATTTCTTTAAGTATACCATACATTATTTTTACAAAGCTTCAATAATCAAAATAGTATGGTACTGGCATGAAAACAGATATAGACCAATGGAACAGAATAGAGAGCCCAGAAATAAACCCGCACATATAGTCAACTGATCTTCAACAAGGGAGCTAAGAATACACAATGAGAAAAGGATAGTATCTTCAATAAATAGTGCCAAGTAAACTGCATATCCACGTGGAAAAGAATAAAATTTGACCCTTTTCTTACACCATACACAAAAAGCAACTCAAAATGAATTAAAAATTCAAGATTGATGTAAGACCTGAAACAGTAAAATTCTTAGAAGAAAACAGAGGGGAAACACCTATTGACATTGGTTTTGGCAATGATTTCTTGGATATGACACCAAAAGCACATGCAACAGAATCAAAAATAGATAAAACGGATTAAATCCAACTAAAACACTTCTGCACAGCAAAGGAAACAATCAACAAAGTCAAAAGGAAACCTATGGAATGAGAGAAAATATTTGCAAACCATATATCTAATAAAGGGTTAATACCCAAAATATATAAGGAACTCCTTCCTAGAATTCAATAGCAAATAACCAGATTAAAAAATGGGCAAAGGGCCTGAATCGAAATTTCTCCAAAGAAGATATACAAGTGGCCAAGGGGTATATGAAAATGTGCCCAACATCAAGAATCATCAGGGAAATAGAAATCAAAACTACAGTGAGATATCAGCTCACTATTCTTATTAACGCATTTTAAAGGAGGGCTATAGTTTTATCACCTGTGCATATGATAACTAGATTCAATTCTCCCTTGAAAGCCAAGCTCATAAAAGCAAAGCATGTCATGTTCCCCAACAGGAGGGCAGCAGAAAGGAAGACAGTTAGGGACTCTGGAGTCATCCTGCCTCATTTTTTTTAGGCTTTCTCAAGATACACATTCTATCTTTTAGTGTGTTGGATGATGAGCAATGTTGAGCACACTGTGCACACTCTGAGCATTTTATAAGCATGGGATTGTTCCTTCCTTTCCAAATGGAAGGTTATGATTCTGTGCCTCACTAGCGAGGCAGCATAAAGAACAAGGACTAGCAATCAGGAGGCTGCTTCCAAAAATTCCAGCTCTGCCATGGAATTTTAGATAAGTGATTTAACTTTTCTATAAAATGGGGATAGTAATGCTTCACCACAAACACTTCTTAGGATTACTTTAAGGATCAGTTGAGATCACCTAAATCTTAAAGACCCTAAGGTCTATCAAGGAATCTTGTGTAGTTCTAGAAATATAATACACAATATAACATGGGAAGTGTAATGTTCCAGCTATTAAATGATGAAGAAATGTTAGGTCATCACTTTTTTCAAACTCCTAATAAAATAATGAGTCTAGGCAATGCTCATCAATGGATACTAACATTACACAAAAAAAGAGGGACAAATAAACATTATCTATCATGTAGTCCTAAAAAAAAGACTTAAATCAGTTCAAACCATCAAACCAAACCTCTAGATTTAATTGCCAGTTTTCAGGGAATACAGGAAGCAAAAGTACATGTTAAATGAGATCACAAGGAAGCAATCATCAAAATCCAGAATTAAAGAAACTCTGCAAGATAAATTGCTTGGTTTCCTCAACAAATTGCTAAGCGAATAAAAGAGACAAGAGGAATGTATACATTAAAAGAGATTTAAGAGATATGTGAAAACCAAGTGTATGTGAGAACATTGTTTGGAAATTGATTCAAACAAACTAAGATTAATAAATCATTTTAGAGACCATCAGAGAAATCTGAACACTGACTGGATATCTGTAGATATTAAGGAACTACTGTCAACTTTTTTAGGTGTGATAACAGCATTGTTAGATTTTTAAGCAATTCATTACCTTTTAAAGATACAAACTGAAATATTCATGGATGAAATAATGTAATATCTGGAATTCTCCTCAAAATAACCAGAAGGTATGAGGGTTGGGGGCTGCGGGTAGAAGTGGGTGAGGACAGAAATGAACCTCCTAGTAAACACACCCAGACCATGAATTAAAATAAGGAAATTATAAGCATATTACATAAAGTATACAGTAAAAACCTATAATCTAGAAAATCTTGAACATGCCATGTTCCCTGTGGAGTGAATTAACATTCACCCATAACGAGCATAATTTATACTATCACAAGTTCTATCAAGAGCTCAGGAGTCAAAAATGAAAAAACACGGAAACATTATTTTTTAATACTGAACTGTGAGGCCTTAAACATGCATCACTGAGAGGAGTAGCTGTTTATTTCCCTTGCAGACTAGATATTTTCAGGGATATGAAAACCTTTTAATTTGCACATCCTTCTATTTTTTTTCAAAGTATAATTGGAAGGGTGGGCTTTGTCTTTTCAATCATTAAGGAAATCTTAGGAAATCTCGAGATACCTACGCTCACTAGCCGTAACCCTCAAAACACAAAGTGTTCTCAGGGTCCTTTTAAAAACTGGTTTGTGATGTACCATTTGTTCCTCAGGTTCCCCAGACCCTTGACCAGGCATGCTACAAATACATTTCAAGTGCAAATTATTTGCACTGTTAGAGTCCAGAAAATCATTCATGCTGATAAAAATGTGAAATGCTAGATTTCCGGGAAGAAAGATGAAGGCAAATTACCAGCCAACATTTCTATTTTTAGCACATTAAATAATCATAAACTAAATTACCAGAGACTTCAAAGCATCTATGCTTTATACATACTTCTTAAAAAAATACGTAATACTAGAAAATTTTGGAACAACGTGTACATAGAAAATAAAAAACATATCTTGAAACACTCAACCTCAAGAGTCTTCAACAGCACTCAGTCCTCCTAAGTATATACACCACCTTTGGCTTCAATTCTTAAAACCCACAGCAGTTTGAATGTAGTTCTATAATCACATGACATCCCAGACAAAATGAAGAGAAAATCCCAGAGTCATTCCATCTCAACCACATGAATCTATCCTCCTTCCATTAAGTGATGAGTTATATTAGTTTGCTAGGGCTGCAGAAACAAAGTACCACGAACTGAGTGGTCTGAACAACAGAAATGTGCTGGCTCTCAGTTCTGGAGGCTAGAAGCCCAACATCAAGGACAGGGTTTGTTCCTTATGTCGGCTGTGAAGAAGAATCTATTCCACGTCTCTCTCTCAGCTTCTAGTGGTTTGCTAGCCATCTGTGGCATTCATTGGCTTCCCCTCAATCTCTGCCTTCGTCTTCACATGGCATTCTCCCTGTGTACATGGCTGTGTCCAAATCCCCCATTTTGTATAAGGACATCAGTCATACGGGATTAAGGGCCCATCCTACTCCAATGTCACCTCACCTTAACTAATCACACTTACAACAGCTCTATTTGCAAAGAAGGTCACATTCTGTGGTACAAGAGGTTAGGACTTCAACATATAAACTTTGGGGATAAACAACTCAACGTACAACAGGAATTAAGATAATTCGCTCAGGTGATATACATACTCAATCATCCAGGACATACACAATAAGTTAAAGTGAGGAACTCTACTTGACAAAGTTGTATAGATCTATTTCATTTCAATAATTCATTTATGCATGCATTCAAGGAAGCATATTGAATAATACTAACGAAATATAGGCACAATGGAGGTTAAAGGAGCTCACAACCCATTAGAGACACTGACACACATTTTGTGCCCTGCACAGACTAATAATTTTTTAAGTGCTTATTTAACATTTATTTAGTGGCAGTGGAAAGAAATTGACATCCTAATAAAATTATGTGCTTTATTTCAAAATCATGCATTAAACCCCAAATTAACACTCACTTTTATTTAGGAAATTCTTTCCATGCAGTTTCCTGTCATTCATAATTAAATAATGTTAATAATTCATACTCATTAAAGATGAAGGTAGGTTACAAAACTATAGTTATGGCTAATTGTTCAACAAAGAATTGAAACATTTTTTTCTGCAGGCTATCACCTAGGCAAAATAGCTCCTTCTTTTCTGTAGTTCTTGATCTCTTTTCAGCTTTGGTTTGCAATTTTCAAACTCCATGAAGTCTTGGGAGGCATACTTAGAGGTTCAAAATTTAGATAGGAAAATAAATTACTCATTCTTATCAAATAGCAATACACCATGCCATAATTTTAGCTGACTATGACTGCCAACTTTAGGGAACTGCCACTGCCTGATTTCAAGTTGGCAGCACAATCCAATGTGCCCATGTATCCCAAACATATCACATGGAGATAAAAGGACAACTAAGAGGAACCTCTTAACAATTTCCATTTGTTGGCCCTGCATAGTTAGAGGTAGAGAGCAGGAACAATATGCATTTTTACAGTTGTGTAAGGATTTATGAAACTGTGACTTGAAAAGCACCATATTTCCCAATCATTTCAGTGAGATTTTAGTATCTTCTTATGAAGTGGAGTCCCAAGAAGCTCTTTGATCTGCCGTTTAATTCGTTTTGCAAATTAGTAGGGGGAATGACCACATAAATCAGGTAATCTCAAGACTGGAAACACCTTGGAGCTAAAGGAAACACCCAGAATATCCCTGCAGTCTGTCTTTTCCCGGCTTTATACACCAGGGATATCAACTGTCCAGAAGAGGGGTGTGCAAACTCTGGAATAGACGTCTGGGTACAAATCCTACCTCTGGCATTTATTAACTATGTGACCTTGGACAAATCATTTGACCTTTCTATATGTCCCTTGACTCTTGTGAAAAATGGTAATAACAACAGCACCTGCTTCATGGAATCTTGTGCAGATTAAACATGTTAATACCTGTGGACTGTTTGGAACAACGCCTGGCACACACTAAGCACGAATGCTAGTATTATTAGAAATACGCAATCGAACAGTAAACTATTCTGTTGTAATGTTACGCGTTTATTTGAACATTAAACAAGTGTATTTCTTAGTTTGCGTGGAGTAGGCAGTGAAGCGGCAGGGCATACATTATACTCAATAAGCTTCCTAAAAGGGAAACACTGATTTCTCTCTCCAGGGTAGCTCCACCCACCAGGAAGATGCTCTCTGACCAGCTGATCCTGTCAAACACTTTGCTAAACAGAAGAGAATGACCCAGCATCCTAGGGCACATTCAGCTTACCAACCCAGCCTCTTACTTTTCCTCAATTAGTATGCACAGACATCTACCAGAGAGTTGAGACTGTGGACCCCAATAGCTATGAAGGACTTTCCCTCTATCCCTTTCTGGATCAAGGGAGAATAAGAATCAATCTCATTGTTGTGTTATAGTTGTTTAACCTGAAAACAAGTGCATATGGGTTTCTTGGTGTTAGACACAACCAAAAGTTACAAGAACTTGAAACACGTCTATAACCAAGTCTGAAACCTAAGAGCCCTCAGCCACCCTAAGATAGACCTTAACATGGTCTCTGTCCCACAGCCCTTCAACAGATGCTTATATCAGTAACTGTAAAAGAGGAAAATAATTTTAGAAAACCATAAGAAAAGGTCACAAATTATAAATTCCACAAGATGAACTGAAGTTCATGGGAGGACAGAGGAGGGAAATCACCATGTACTGTAGGGGGTAGACAAGGGAGGGGAAAGGGACTCAGGTTTAGAAATTCTACAGAGGAAGCATTTGAAGTGGATCTTGAAGAATATGTGATAATGATTTGCAATTTTTCATCTGCCCTAAGAGAGGTGAGGAACAGACAGGCCCATTTCCAACATCAAAAATAGCTCACCATAACAGTGACTACAATAGAACCAGGTATAATAGAAAGAGAGTGGCATTGATGGCGTGAAAACAAATCCATCCATTCGCTCACTCACTAATCCCCAGACACCCATCTTCTACAGAATCATTAACGCAACAGTAAGTGACTACAGAAAGGGCACACGTACATGTTTACTTATTTCATTAGACGTGAGCACAGAATTACAGACTGCAAGGTTAGGACTGAAAAATGAAAAATTTACGTTGTGAAAATATCCAAACATATGATAGCCTATTTTTCACAACTTTACAATGAACGACATTTTCGCCCCTCACTTCAGTTGTGACCTTGCATATCCTACTGCAATTAAGTCCCTCTTTTTATTTCTTTGTTAGTTAACATGATCTGCAGTGCCCAGAGGTATCAGTAACACAGCTACTGAGAAGGAAATGGTTGCCTCTGACTTTCAGGATCAGCAAATACCTGTGTGTGGAGTTACCGTCTTTTCCCACATGTGGTGTGCACATGGTTAGGGATGTGTACAATTAATTCTCAATTATCCATTCATTTAGTTATGTGTGCAGCAGTAGGATGAATACTGCTAAAGATAGAAGAGAAAGGCGATATGTCGTACCAAATTCTATGCTCCTTGCCTGGAAAATTAAAATCTAGTCAGAAAGATAAGATAGGTATCTACAAAAGAATCAGTCACTGTGCAAGTTGAAGATAGTATACAAAGTAAACGCCAAAATAAACGCTAGAAGTCATAGTACTACAGAGGGAAATCATTGTGACCATAAACAATAGCAGACCTTGTCATAGGAGGAGGGGCATGAGCCAGAACTTGAAGAATGGGTATTATTTAGAAAAAGAAAAAAGAAAAGAATTAACACGCTGTCAGAGAGAATACAATTGAGAAAGGCCAAATCAGGAGAGTTGGCTTTACAAATTAGAAGATAGAGAGTAATGGAGAAGCCAAAGATAAGGGTCTGATCAGATTATTGGAGGGGTTTAAAAGCCAAGCTCAGGAATTTGGGACTTTTCCTACAGTGAAGAAAGATTTGCTGATACCTTCTAAGGCAAAGCAGAATATCAAGAATTTTTTTGGTATGGTTTGGTTTGGATTTAGGCAGACTTTCCTATTTTAATGGATGGGAACATGGATTATACCATATATCAAATAAACCAAAGCCATGTAAATTTGCCTTTGGATGGCATTATATGTATGGCTGGATGCTTTCTTGAGAGAATAATTTCTATCACGTCTCCTGTAAAGAATTTGAAAATAAGAAGAAAAAAATAGTTTCCCTCCTTCTCCATCCCCCGACCTTTTCTGCAAGACCCACCTAGCTCAGGAATTCTACAGGACTAGACATCTGTTGCACTAGAGAAAAATTAACAAGACTTTCTTTTGAAAACGCAGGTACAAAGGTCTATCTGATTATCGGAGGTGGAGGGGTTCTGACGGTTATGTCGAAAGAGAGGGTCCAACCTAGGGAGGGTTGGTTCCCCAAAGAGTGAAGGGGTTGGAAGGAGGTTTTACTCTGTGAACAAAAGAGGCCAGCGCCCACTTTCCATGTTTCAACAATGTCCCAGGGTGTGGCAGGACCTCCTAGATTTGAGTGTGCATGGCTACCTTGGACACTGAGCAAAAAGCCCTGATGGCCAAGATTGGAATAGAGCCAGAAGAGACTTTGGGACTGTGGGTACCGGCTCCCCTGACCCTCCAGGGGATAAAAAGCAACTCAGCAGTGACCATGAAGAACTAAGATTAGAAGTAGTCTTCAAATTTCCTGGGCTTCTTAAGAAAGGAAAGATTCCTTAAAATCATTGAAGGTTGTTTTCTCCACAAACTCTGTTGGATAGGGACTAAACCAATCAAAGCTGATTTAGAAAAATAAAGAAATATGACATTTGGCACAATTGAGGGCGATGGAGCAAATTGCTCTATTTGGTTTCTCTTATTCTCTTAAAGTAGATTCTCTCTCTTCATCTTGAATATAAAATGTTTCCCATTTCTATGGCATATCTAAATAGGCAAATAGCCAAATTAAATGGCAAGGCAAAGATTTATATTATGATATTATATGATATAATATTATACAATACTCTGCTGAAGATTCTATTATTCAAAGATAAATAGGTACTGATAGGCTCAGTAGAGGGAAAGTGGCAAGAATAAAATTGGCATGAATCTCCATATTCCTTCCGCTGGTATCATCCTGTGTATGGTTAGTTCCCTATTCGACTGCCCTGTTCAACACAATAATTGTCAGATTCTTTAGTACATATCAGAAGATTTTGGTGATCAGTGGTGGGTGGGAGATAACTTAATTACTACAACTTAATTACCAGCGGCATCTGACTGGGAAAGCAAGACTTAGCCCAAATCTCCTGAATGTTTAAACAAGTATTAGCAAACAGGCACATAAACAGTTATGCATCTGTTTGGGTAACTCCAAGGATAGTGCCACTTTCTCTCCCCAGGCACGCTGACTTATACCTTACATGAAAACTTCACTCTGCACCAAATATAGTGATACTGTGAAGGTAGAAATGGTCAGCCTTGAAGTTGGGTGAGGAGACAGACAGACTCTTCCATGAATTAGAGGGATGTAGGGTGGGTGAAGGGCCAGACTCTAGCTCCCCACTACTGCAGGTATCAGACAGCTGAGTTAGCGCAAGAGTATTGGGGCCCATGGAAATGTGTAGCCAGCCATGTAGGTTGAATGCCACTCATTCATCAAGGAAAAATTATTTCTACCATCCTTTTGCCAAATGACAAACTCCCTGGTATAAACTTTTTCCCAGCTTTATTGAGGAATAGTTGACAAGTAAAATTGTATATATTTAAAGTGCACAATGTGATGATTTGATATGCATATACATTGTGAAATGATTACCACAATCAAGTTAATTAATACATCCATCATTTCACATAGTTAACTCACTTTTTGTGTGTGGTAAGAATGCTTAAGATCTTCTGTCAGCAAATTTCAAGTGTGTAAAACAATATTGTTAACTATAGTCATCATGCTGTACATTAGATCCTCAGAACTTATTCATCTTATTCCTCAAAGTTTGTACCCTTTAACCTACAAATCCCTACCACCAACCCCTAGAAACCACCATTGTACATTCTGTCTCTAAGAAATTGGCTTTTCTTTTCTTTTCTTATTTTTTTTTTAGAATGTTAGGGGTATTTCTGTTTTTTTAAAAAAGATTGGCCCTGAGCTAACATCTGTTGCCAATCTTTTTTTTTTTCCTTCTTCTTCTCCCCAAAGCCCCCATTACATAGTTGGATATTCTAGTTGTAGGTCCTTCTGGCTCTCCTACGTGGGATGCCCCCTTAGCACAGCTTGATGAGCGGTGCTAGGTCCACTACCAGGATCTGAACCAGCGAAACCCTGCGCCGTGGAAGAGGAGCACACGAACTCAACCACTCGGCCACAGGGCCAGTCTCTCTTTTTTTAATTTTAGATTCCACATATAAGTGACAACATATAGCATTTAAGTATTTATCATCTTTCTCTGTCTGGCATATTTCACCTAGGATAATGTTCTCCAGATGCACCCATGTTGTCACAAACGGCAGGATTTCCTTCTGTTTATGGCTTAATAATATCACGTCATATTTATATACCACACTTCCTTTATCCATTCACCTGTCAATGGACACTTAGATTGTTTCCATATCTTGGCTATTGTGAATAATGCTGCAGGCAACATGGGAGTGCAGGAATTTCTTCAAGATGGTGATTTTGTGACCTTTGGATATGTACCCAGAATTGGGATTGCTAGATCATATGGTAGTTCTATTTTAAAATTTTTGAGGACCCTCTATACTATTTTCCATAATGGCTGTACCAGTCTGGCATAAATTTTGAAATAATATGTAAAATGCTAAGTGCTATGGACTAATTGATTGTGTCCCCCAAAATTCATATATTGAAGCCCTAATCCCCAAGGCCATGGTATTTGGAAGTGGGGCTTTTGGGAAGGAAGTGGGTTTAGATGAGGTCATAGGGTGGGGCCCACATGATGGGATTAGTGCCCTTATAAAAAGAGGAAAAGACCAGAGTTGTCCTCTCTCTCTCTTTCTCTCTGCCAGGTAAGGATACAGCGAGAAGGCTGGCCTCTGCAAACCAGGAAGAGAGCTCTCACCAGACACTAACTCCACAGGAACCTTGATCTTGGACTTCCCAGCCTCCAGAACTGTGAGAAATAAATGTTTGTTGTCTAAGCCACCCAGTCTACGGTATTTTGTTATAACAGCTCAAACAGACCAAGACACTAAGTAACTACCTCTGGATGGTTATTGATTCTTCTTAGGGTCTTTCAGATGCCATCCCTAAGAAATAGAGTTCACTTGTGCATGCACACAGATAATATGTTTATACTGAAATAATTTTAAAGTAAATTACAGACTATAAAATATTAGGGTGCTGTTTTCTGTGTATTATTGCCAATAATTGTTAATGTATACAAAATTGTTAGACTACAACTAAGATAAACATCTATTTTAAAGATGAGAAAACTGAAGCACAGAAATATACTTACTAGTTTTGTCACAATTCTAAGGCTCAGATTTTTCATTTGTATAATATGGTCATTGTGATAAATACATACGATAATGGATGTAAAGTTCTTTTCTCAGTTCCAGGCACTCAAGAAGGGTTCAATCAACCATAATTTCAACATTCCAAATGAAATATAAATAAATTAAAGAATTTATAAGCCCTCAATTTAATATCTTAGAGTATTGCCTCTAGTCAGTAATAGAATTTTACTCTTAGATAAAAGTTCAGAGATAATTTAAGACCAATTCCTCCAAGAAACTGAAGCTTAAAGAAGTTTCTGACTTGCCCAACAAAGTGTAAAAAATCTTATAGCTAAAGCCTGACAAGGGTCTAATATTGGCCAATAAAACAGAACTAGCACATCTATGAATTAAATCCCCTTTAGGTTTTAGTTAGCATTAACTATAGTCAATGTTCCATCCCAGATACCTGTGTTTCTTAGAAGCCATCTCCGGTGTCTTATTATGTCAGCTTGTTCATTTCTCCCTGACTCTTTTCCTTATCCTCCTTTTGATATTATGTCAAGAGATAAATGACATTATTCTAGAGGGTTGCCTGGTGGCCCTATCTCTGGCTTTAGTGTGCCACTTTCAGTCCTGGCCCAATCCCAAGTTAGTTCCATAGTGATTCACCAGTTGGCAAGAAACCAAAGTGTTTCTAGCCCTGGGAACTACAAGAGATAAAATGAAACGGAGATGGCAGTGTAGAAAACCAAAGTCAAGGGCTCACTTCCAACTCTTGGCCCAAGAATCAATTGGCAGTGATGCCAATAGACATTGGGAATTTTACAGAGTATGCTGAGTAATTTTTGGTCTTTCCACAATTTCTGGCATGAACAATGCATTAAAAGAATATTAAGTCATCAATGATTTTTCCCATTTCTAAAACTCTACATCTAAACCTTTTTTCTTTAAAAACCGTAGATTTGAAATGGATGTTAGAGGTTCTAATTCAGTCTCCCAAACAGCATCACCTTTATGACACTCCCCTCACAGGGCAGCCAGCTACATTGTTTGACAGATCCGCTTATTAGAAAGTCCTTAGTTACATTCAGCTGAAATCTGCCTTTCTTTAACTTTCAGGTGCTGGTCAGAAAATCAATCCCAGGACTACAGCACTTCAAAGTCAGCAAGGATCTCAAGACTATTCTGCTGTCTGGAACTTTCACAAAGAAATTAAATCTCCTTTCCACATTATAGCCCATATTAGTTAGCTTTTTCTGGATTACAAATCATCCCACACATCCTAAACAACAAACACCTATTATTTCTCACGATTTTGTGGGTCAGCTAGGTGATTCTTCCAGTCGGCTGGCCCAGCTGTGGCTGCATGGCCTGATTTACACGTCCGGCAGTTGTCATGCTGGTGGTTCTAGAGGTGGCCTCAGCGGCACAGTGTGTCTTTGCTCCACATGGTCTTTCATCCCCCAGCAAGCCAGCCTGGGCTTCGTCATATGGTGGCCCCAGCGTTCCAAAGAGCAGTACTTTTCCAGCCTCTGATGTATCGTGTTTGCTAATGTCCTTTTGCCCAAAGCAAATCACACAGGTATACTGAGTTAGACAGTGTCCCCACTAGGTTCATGTCTTTCCCAGAACTTCATATTGTGACCTTATTTGGAAATAAGATTATTGCAGACATAATTAGTTAAGTTAAAATGAGGTCACACTGGAGTAGGGTGGGCCTTTAATCCAATATAATTAGTATGCTCATCAGAAGAAAATAAGAGACATAGAAATCCACTGGGAGAATGCCATGTGATGACTGAAGGAGACCAAGGATTGCCAGCAACATCAGAAGCTAAGAGAAAGGCATGAAACAGATTCTCCCCTGGAACATTCAGAGAGAACACAGTCCTGCCAACACCTTGATTTCAGACTCCTAGCATCCAAAACTATGGGAGAATAAATTTCTGTTGTTTTAAGCCACCCAGTTCGTGGAAGTTTGTTAGGGAAGCTCTAGGAAACTAATACACACGGCCAAGCAGAGATTGAAGGGATGGAGAAAAAAACTTCACCACTAAATAGAAGGAACTGAAACGTCACGTTGCACAGGGATGGGAAGAGTTTGTGGCCATGTTTTCAATTTACCAGAGAGCCCTTCACATATGTGACACTTATATCTCCACTTCATCATCCCTTCCAGGATAATTCCTCTCAGCTCATTGAACAAAGCAAACCCCTTACACACAGGCTGCTCTCTCACTGTATTACAATTCGCCCATATCCCCGTTCAAGGCAGAGCCATGATTTTACTACACACTCCAGGTGTTTTCTCTTGAATAGTTTTAGTTAGGTTGTATCTGGCTGCAAGTAATAGAATACTAGACTAACAGGGTCTTAAAATATAAGACTATTTATTGTTTTTCTTAACAAGAAATCTGGAGATAGCTGGGCCCAAGTTTGGCAACTCCACAATGTCAGATGCTATGTCAAAATCTCTGAAATTCTCTTAGCCTCCCCTGCGTGGTTGCAAGAAGTCTGCCTTAGCTCTGAATATCATATTTTCACATGGCCATGTCCCAAGTGGGGTGAAGGTGTGGACGGAGGAGTGGGAGAAAAGTTTCCTGACTTGACTTTGTCATGTTATGAGGAAGAAAACATTTCCCCAGAAGTCTCTCAAACTTTTCCCACAGTCTCTTAGGCCAGAAGTGAGCCATATAGCTACTAGCTCCACAGAGGCTTTGAAAGCAAGTTTCTGCCTCTTCAGCGCTATTGTGGGCACCTTGGTAAGGGAGAAAGGGGGTAGGAATGGCTGCTTGGTATAGTTCTTGGGCAGCCAAATAAGAGTGTCAGGCACACCTCCCAAGAAACACATGACATTTTGAAGCAGACATATTGGTGTGGTCACTTTTATGTAAGGGATTTTTAGAGATGGCAAAGAAATTTTAACCAACTCTTTAAATTAGCAAATAATATGCTCATCAAATAGGAGAAGGAATAGAGAAGAGTAATTAAGCATGAGGGCTCTGAAGTCAGACTGTCTGGGTTTAAATCCCAGACTATAATTTACAGGTGAGTGATCATAGGCAAATTACTTAACTTTTCTATGGCTTAAGTTCTGCATCTTAAAAATAAAGATAACAATAGTACCTACTCATACGGTTGCAAAGATTAAATGTATTACACTTATTACAACGTCTGGCACATGGCAAATATTCAATAAATATTAGTCATTACTATCATCTCTATGCCCACTCCCACAATGGAATAAGGTAAGGGCCAGAGATGAGAAAAGGAACAAACAATGTTAACGCACACGTATTTACATAAAAAGCCTGTAAGAATGCGTTAAAAACTACTTTCATTTTTTTGAAAATGACAATCTATGGTAATGAGACAGAGACTTTTTAGTGAATACCTTTTATATATTTGAATTATGTGAATATATATTATCTAGTCAAAAAACATTTGAAGTCTCCATTATGCATTTAAGTCAAATAGGTTCACAATCTCACAAAATTGTAAGGCAAAATATTTTCCAAAATGTTAACAGCAGTTATCTTTGGGTGATTGAATCGAAGATGTTTATTTACATATTTTTACTTTTATGGAATGCTTCTGTGGGAGGCAGCATAATGGCCCCCCCAAAGACGTCTGTATGCTAATCTCTGGAATCCATGAATACGTTAGGTTACATGGCAAAGGGGAATTAAAGTTGCAAACGGAATGAAAGTGGCTAATAATGGACATTAAACAGGGAGACTCTCCTGAATTATCAGGTGGACTCAATAATAATCACAAAGGTACTTAAATATGGAAGAGGGAAGCAGAAGAGTCAGAGTCAGAGTGATGCCACGTGGGATAGACTCGACTGGCCACTGCTGGTTGGGGAAAGTGGGCGGACAATGAACCAAGAAATACAGGCAGCTCGTGGAAGCTGGAAAAGGCAAGGAAATGGATTCTGCTCTGGAACCTCCAAAAAGGAATATAGCCCCGCCAACTCCATGATTTCAGCCCAGTGAGCCCCATTTTGGACCTCTGATCTCCAGAATTTAAGATAATTGTTTGCATTGTTTAAGTCATTAAGTTTATGGTAATTTGTTACAGCAGCAATAGGAAACTAATACATTTCCCACGTTTTAAATAATGAATGTTATTATTTTAACAATCAGAAAAAAATAAGGTTTAAAAATTTTATATATACCTACAAACTGGAAACATGACCACAGTACTAAATTACATTTGCTTGATGTGTGTACCAGATAATATACACCATTGGCTTGTAATTATTCAGAGACATGGCCCCAACACACCCAGGCAATCTTCAAAAGGCACAGAGGCCAAATGTGTGCTCCTACACTCCTGGTATTGATGTTTGTCATTCTATTCACTCCCTAGTCTTTCACCTACTGCTCCACAGGCAGCTGGCATCCTATATACCTAATCTTCAGCAGAAGTGCAAATTTTATAAGAAAGAAGAAAATCAAACTATAAAAAGGAAAGGCACATGTCAAAAAGATATGTGCCAATACAACATCATTGTTTGAACAGGAGGAAATGTTCTGAGACAACAGATAGAAATCTGTTTCTAATGTGATGGTACCTAGTTTTCCAGAGAACAGAAAATTGCCTGTTATAAATCCATTGTCATGATGACAATTGGGAAAGGGATAAAAACTGCACCAAATTCATTTGTATTTCATTGTATCTTTGAAACCTGGAGACCTAAAAGGTTTCACATTGTAGTAGCTTGATGTTTTTTAAAGATGAAAAATAAAAGCTGTTGCAAAATCTTCTTTAAGGAACAGAAGTTAAGTAGTTCTCACAAGGAAAGTATTTGACAAATATTTTCTTAAATTATCTTCTCCTGATTATGAAAGTAATACATACTTATCATAGAAAATTTAGATAATACAGAATAGTACATAGAACAAAATATTAATAATATTCAGAGGAAACCATTGCTAAAATCTTTGCTATATTTTCTCCCATTTTATAGGCTCTTTTCATAGTAAAGATTTAATAATATGTAGTATATACAACTTTTTATCTCGATTCTCTCTGTTAAGATTGAAACAATACTATTTAACTTGGAATGTAAAACTGCATGGCCATAATTTTTTTTAATACTTTTTTTTTTAAAGATTTTATTTTTTTTCCATTTTCTCCCCAAAGCCCCCCAGTACATAGTGGTATATTCTTCGTTGTGGGTCCTTCTAGTTGTGGCATGTGGGACTCTGCCTCAGCGTGGTTTGATGAGCAGTGCCATGTCTGTGCCCAGGATTCGAACCAACGAAATACTGGGCCATGCATGGCCATAATTTTTATATTGCATAATTTTTGTATTTTCATCCTTGTGTATGTGTATCAAAATACATTTACACTTTCCTTAGTGTTGAATAATTAGGTTGCTTCTGAGTTCACTATTTATAAATAATGCAGCAAAAAATAGCTTTATACATAAAGATTTTTCTACATTCAGGATTATTTCTTTAGGATCAATGCTTATAAGTGGAATAGCAGAGCTGAAATGTAAGAATAATATTGAGAATTCAATACATAATGCTAAAATTCTTCCTTAAGATGCATACATTTATCCTCAAGCAATACTGGAAATAGTCTGTATCATTAGCTCCCACAAGCACTGGGTATTATTACTTTTAACTCTTTGTCAATTTGATAAACAGAAAATAATATTTCCTAATATTTATTTTAATTTATTTTTTCATTAGGTTAGACACATTTTTTGTTTTCTATTTATACGTCCTCTTTTGTAAATTTTCTACTCACATGATTTGTCAATGTGTTGGGGGTTTTTTGTTTTTTTATTTCTTTGGTGAGGAAGATTGGCCCTGAGCTAACATCCATTGCCAATCTTCCTCTTTTTGCCTGAGGAGGATTGTCCCTGAGCTAACATCTGTGCCAATCTTCCTCTATTTCTTATGTGGGATGCTGCCACAGCATGGCCTGATGAGCAGTGTGCAGGTCCGTGCTCAGGATACGGACCCAAGAAGCCCAGGCCACAGAAGCAGAGCACGTGAACTCAACCACTATGCCACCGGGCTAGCCCCTCTCCATTTGTTTTTTAAGCTTAATTTATTTACTAGAGTTTACAGCAGAGGCAAGGGAGACACTGAGTGAATGACAAAAGCAAATAGTTCATTATGGGATTTGTTTCAGATCACATACAACCAGGGAGCATCTTTGCTGATGATCAAGAAATGGCAACCACATTAATGCTATCAAGACCCTGCTCTCTGCCTCCTGAGAAGCCCTTCTAAATATTACCCCCAAACTCAATGTTTGCATTCACAAAAAATGACTAGTGAATGTCAAGAAATAAGTCTACTTGTCAGTACTTTTCTAAAAATTCTTACTTTCAGGAGCAAGGTGGTAGTTCCGAGGAAGCCCAGACATACCTTATCTAGACAACCTGTAACAGAAGGAAATGGAGGTAGGCAGAGGAGAGCCAAGAACATACATAGGAATTAGAAGTTTCCTCCGTCCATTGGATGTCCATGGAGATGATTCTCTTCAAGAGAAAGAGACTCCCTAAGAGCTACATTGTGGGATGAAGAGTTGATCATTGAATTTCAACAGTTGTTTTTCCCCAAGAATATGAATTACAAATGGATTTGCACTGATACTTTCAGAGTGGCTTCATGTGATTTTCATTGAATACTTTGTATATTTACTCTTCAACCTGTTAACAGCTTGGTTTGACTCAAGAACAACGCAATGAGCACACTGGGTTTTTGTTCTTTGGGGGTTTGTTTTCTGCTTGAGAGTAGTTAAATAAATAAAGGAAAATTGATGGTTTCAGAAAAATGAAGCTCAACATGGAATTATAGCTTCTGGGGGAGGAGGGATATAGAGAGTTCCATGTGAATTTTCCAGGTCAAAATCCCATCTACTAGAGAATTTAAAGAAAAAAAACAAGTGTGTCATGAAGAAAAAGAGAGTCCCTTACTGAGCAAGATACCGTACTGGCAGTTTTATACGATATCTACTCCGGGAGACTTCTGCTTGTCTGTTTAGAATGATACATGTGCAGCAAAATACTACTCCCTTCTTAGAACCCATTAAAAAAAAAAAAAGTAAAGATTTGTGTAAAACAAAGACCATGTATATTATTTTGGATTACTTTGTTTCATCTAAAACAGAACCCTGCTAAAAATGACTTAAACAAAAAGGATTTTATTATCTCAAATAAAAAGAAGCAGCATGTTAGGCTGTTTCCGGGTGATTAATGCAGTGGACTCCAGTTGGCATTTCCATGACTTTTGGAGCTGCCCTCTTAGAGATTTCAGATAGCTGCCATAACTCCAAATATCATGTCTTCAAACAACAATGTCCAGTAAGACATTTTATCAGGGAATAAAATATTTCTCAGACGCCCA
This sequence comes from Equus quagga, assembly GCF_021613505.1. Lineage (NCBI taxonomy): Eukaryota > Metazoa > Chordata > Mammalia > Perissodactyla > Equidae > Equus > Equus quagga. The sequence goes on from NC_060269.1 coordinate 121,222,548, forward strand.
CAGCAGAATTCACTTTACAATGGATTGGTCAGAACTGGTCACAAACCCCAGCCTAAACCAGTAACAAGGGGAAGGGGATTACTATAATTGTCTTAAACCAATTTTGATTTGCCCCTGGGCTGGACTTACTGCTCCCAAACACATAGACAAAATCCAGGTTTTGTAGGCAAGGAAAGAGTGGAGGAATGACTGAACTGTTAGCAACCAAGTATCTACCACATTATGTCTTATTCAATTTACATTTCCCCAGAATCTAGTGAAGTGCAAAGCAAATATTTGTAGACTAAGTTAATAAGTGAAAGTAAATATTGGAATACCTTTGTAAAATATCACCAGTGCATTACTTGCACCAAGATGATTCAAGAACTATGAAATATTATCCTATTTTATAGAATACTAAAAGGTAACACGATGAAATAAATGTAAAATTATTTCCTTGAATGAAGAAATGCCCTGAATTTGATAGCACCAGAATTCTTTGAGATTAAAAAATAAATAAACACAAGTAGATTGTCCTGGTTTGACAAATTTGGGGAGATTAAGTTGGAGGAAACATTTATACAGAAAATATTCAGAATTGTGCCATACAACCTTCACCAATCACCTCTAAACTGGCATCAATATTGATGCTGCTTTTCTATTTTCATATAGTTAAGGTACTTAAGTAGCACCTAATTAACAAAGGAAAGATTATTAGGTTCACTATCTGTTTGGTTCCCTTCTCTGTGCTTCCATGATCTTAATTGTGTTGGACCATTAATCATATTATACTGTCATTTATCCTATATATTGGCCTCCTCCCTCAGGGCAGAGACCAGTCAAATTCAGCTCTGTAGCAAATATTCTGTAAAGTATTTGCTCAAGACCCAGTCACCATAATCTACTAAGTGGCTTGTTCTTAGTTTCACAATATTTATGTGCCAGTTATTAAGTAACGGTTATTAAGCAACTGTCTCTCAGCTCCAGACCAACCTTCCATATACGCTGCTTTGCCCCCTGGACGTGGCTCTGCCAAGAGGGACACTAGAGGGAGGCTGCAAGGCTGGAGGAAGACGAGACTTGCTCTTCCCTGTCTGCTTCCTATTCCTGTGAGCGTCACCCCAGCAATGTTTCTTCACCCCAAGGACAGCAGTTGTTTCTTGTAGCAGCAGCAGAACCCAGTTGGCAGTTTTTCCAACACTTGAAGAACCAGCTTCATCAAGTCCCGCCTCATCCCAAGACTCCAGCACCAGCCAGGCCAGCGCCCCTTCTTCAGGCCCCTCTGAGCTGCAGACCCAGCTTAGCAGTGCCCGCTCCTCGGGGGTCTGAGTTTCAGCTCTACAGCGTGTGTCTTCTAGGACTCTAACTTTTAGGAATTCCAGCCTCTTCTGTGTTCCCTCAGCCCTCGCTGCTTCCTGCAATTGCAACCTCCAGGATAGCTTAGAACTCTCTTTTGGCCCTTTCGGTAGCCTAGGTTACAACTTTATCCCTAGTTAATTTTTTTACGTTGAATTTCTCTGATCAAATCACATGGTCTCTGATGATAAATTTACATGTCCCCTGATTTTACTGATCCACGGCATTAAACATATACAGCAAATGAGCTAATACACTGGTGCCCCACTCTGGGCAAATCTTGTTTGATATTAATTTTTGAGGAACTCTGAAGCTTAGCGGTGCTGGAGGGAGGAGTGGAGAAGGGACACCTATGGGATTGCTCAGCCTTTTCACTATTGCTCTCAGCTGGCTCAAACTCGCATCAACACAGCAAGGTCCCTACAGTCACCTGAACCCTCTCCTAAGAAGGTGACTTAGCAACCACCTTTCATTATGTAAACATGCCCCTTGGGCTTTCTAACTCCCCCAATCCAAGTGCCTTATTAAGGCACTCCTTCCATTAAAATGCAATACCCTACAAAAGAAATTCCAGACATCACATTTCTCTTGCTGTAATTCCAGTGATGTTTTACTATCCCTTCCAGTTTGGTGCCTTGGGCAGCTACTCAGCTTCTCTGCTCCCTTGACACAGCTCTGCAGATAGCCATATGAGATACATTGTTCTGCAGAAAGTAGGAACTCAACTTTTTATATTTCTGAGGATTTTATCTAAAAATGAATTTCTAAAAACAACAAGCATACTGAATCACAATAACTAACACTGAACGTTAAGCACTGACGCGAGCAATAAGCATAGGTTATCTTACATGACACAACAGCGAGGAAGGTACTGTTCTTATCCCCACTTTCCATGTAAGGAAACTGAGGCATATAGATGGCATGTAATTTGCCCATAATTTACACCAGGATCTAATCCCAGGCCCCCTGGCTCTAAATCTCTCCACTATATACTGATTCTCATACCAGACCTCGACAGCGAGCATCTCAGATCCAGCATCCTCACAATTGCAGGGAACAAATGCAATCCAAAGTTTCCATTTCTTTCATTCATTATTTTGGTTCAAAACATTCAGAAATGACCTGTGAGGACTAAATAAGTCTGAAAATGAAGTGCTTTCAAGAAAACTTTGTTCCACATGGACTTTTAAACTAGACCCACACAATTTGGCTTTAACCAGCTAGCCTTTTTGGGAGTTTATGAGCGACTTTTAAGACACAGTGCCAATGCTTAAGGAGACTGACAGAATTAGACAAACAAAACAAGAAATTGCACAGGGCAATAACAGAAAATAAGTGCAATATATCTGATGATGGAAACCTCCTAGGGGGCTGCAGTGCACGAAGACTTTGTGGAGGAGCCAAGGCTGGAAGTTGTCCATTAACTACAGTAGAGGAGTTGGATAGGTGGAGCATTGATGCTGTTCGACTTGGATCAAGTTGGACTCTGAGTATAGAATTTTCTCTGAGTCTATCTTTAAAAGTTCAACCAAAAATAAAGAATTTAGGCAATAATCTGACACTGTTAGGGAGTAGTCTGGAAATTTATTATCTAAGAATATTGCAGAGGATGTTCACCAGAGTTCTTAGGATGGGCCAAATTGTATATTAATTTTCAACTTTCTTCAATTTACTTCCATAGCCGGTGTCTCTAAGCAATGTTAAAATCACACCATCTGAAAGAATATTTTGATCTACATAGTCCAAAGAGTTCAAAAGCAGAGAAGAATGAAATAGGTGTGTGAATGCGTGTGCGTGTGTGAAAGACAGCATGTGTGTGTGTGTGCATGTTTATGTGCACAGGTGTGCCCGTGCGTGCAGGTCCTGGCCCTGTTTGCTCTTGGATCTATTCCTCCCCCTCCCCCTGCCTCCTTTAGACAGCAGTGGGGCTGACCCCTGCAGGCTGTTTACCAGGCTCCCCTGTCAACTGGCTGCCTGCTGAGGTCAGCCAATGGGAGGCACACTGGAGAGAGAACTGGAGGGCTGGAGAAAGGGAAGTCAGGACCTTTCTCCCACTCCTCTCCACCTCAGTCAGTGTCTCTGAGGGATAGACCCACCAGGGTTCCAGCTTCTGCTGGGTGACTTGAGCTCCTGGGCTCTGGTAACAGCACCTCCTCCCTTGTTGAAAGAGGGTAATGTCTTCCTGGTACCAGTAACCTTCAAGTTATCTCACTATCTCTAACTGAGCCTCTCAACTCCTTCATGGCTTAAGTAACCCAATCACATGTCCTCTGTTAAAACACTAGTAATTTCTGTGTTACTGGTTAAACAGTGATACAGAGGGCAAGGCTCTTCCCTTTCCTATTACTCCCTACCACGCAGAAGGAGCACCAATTATGAAATAACCCTGGCTTCTCTCTGTCCCATACCCACTGACCCACTAGCAGGAGAGACAATGAATTTGATTGATGATTGCGGAACGAGGAGCCAAGCATGTAGAGCCGAGCCTCTTCCCTTCCCCTTCCCTCTGGAAGTCGGCCCACCCTTAGTCAGTGTGTGCCCTGCTCTGCTTTCAGCCATATGCTGAAGGGGTCTGGTCCTAACGAGGATGGTTGCAGCTTTCAAGGGCTGACTATGGCTGGGTAAGTCCTCTTAATTTTAAGTTTCTGGATTAGGAAGCCCACTTGCCTACAGATCCAAGAACATTGTGCTTTACCAGTATTAGCAGTAATAAAGGTAATACTTTGATTCCCTTATCTGTATCACTCTTGTTTCTTATATCTCAATTAGTTCAGAACTCAAATAGGGAGGAGCGTCCTTATTTGGACCCCTTAGAAACCTAATATACATAATATTCATATATATTATATTCTAATTAGTCGTATTCCTAAGTCACTAGATCACTTAAAAATACCATCTAACCCTATAGCTTACAGTGTGCCAGGAATCATCTTAAGTGCTTTACCTATGTCATTTAATCCTCAAACCAATGTGATATGTATTATTAAGATTTCTATTCTACAGCCAGAAAACTGAAACACAGAGATGTTATATAATTTGCCTAAATTCACACAGATAATGAGTGGTAGAATCTGTAACCAAACTCCAAAAGCTGGGCAACAGAATCTGTACTCTGAAGCACCACGCTACGCTGCCTACACTTAGATTTTAACAAATGATTCATCTAATGCAATTTCATTTTCAGTCTTAGATATATTATTTTCAAATACCTCATGTAACCCAGCGTGCAGCCTCAGTTTTTGCCCTGCCTCAACTTCAATATAGAACTCTGTATTATTTTCCTCTCCAAAAAGAATCCATTCCCACCAAAGACATTACTAAGCAACGGAGATTTTAGCAAAGATTTCATATAAGAAATGAAGAAAAGGATTTGCATCAGATATTCCATGGCAAACTACAGGGTTTTATGCAACGGATGCATTCCTGAAGACGCCAATCATTCTACTCTGATGATAATTATCCCACAGAAATAAATATAAAGTCTTGCCTCCAATCTCCTGTAATCTTAGCACCCACCCACGTCACACACAAAAGCTTCCATCCTTTATTACACTCTGCAATTTACTCTTGCTTCTTCCTCCAGACCTGTTTACCTAAACTCCCACCACAAGGTTCAACAAAGATCTCTCCAGGCGCAGGGGCCCACTCTTCTTAAAAAAGAGACAGAAGTGGCTAGAAGTAGACATATTAATACAGTGTTGTGTTGGACCCAGTTTATACCAGCTTGCAAGAGCCAACTGCTAAATGTTCAGGAATTTTGAAAGCAGTTCTTAAACACAGCCATTATTAAAAACTAAATTACATAAACTTACAATTAAGTAAATTGCATTAAAAGAAAGATAACAAATACTCAAAACTGATCACTTCCTAGTTATTTTGTTATATTTTACGATTAGCTATGCTCTTGAGTTATTTGCATCTATTGTATTTGTATGGTGAAAACACTACATAAAAGGGTCCTACTGTGCATCACTTCCCAACTCTCTGTTTCATGGCATCATATTGGTAACTTGAAACGAGCCATGGTGGGAGTATTTATGCCAAGGAAATTGGCAAAAGTTAGAAACTAGAGGGCTTTTTTCCTGGAAAGCCTATTGTTAAACATTTACTAGCATACCACTAGATAGTTACAGATGATATAGATGCATAGATAGATAGATAGATAGATAGATAGATAGACAGATGCATACATATATGTACACATGTATACACACATACATAGATATATAGATAGGCCAACACTATTTTTCTTACAGAGCTATCTCTGCATTTCCTTTAACAAAAATTCTTGTAAATTTCAGCTACACTACTGCATGTTGTATCTATTTCCCATTGGAAGATAGAGTACACGGTTTCATACAGGGCATGAAAATTAAAACTCAAGCAATCCACTGAACCTCCTTTCACCGAAACAGACAATAGGGAAGGGAACTAACAATACAAACCATGTAGAACTGGCACAAAAGTCTCTCTGAAGAGTTGAGGGGAAAATGCTGAGGCAGCACAAGTCTCTAGGAGCACATTTATATATTCTAAATTATAAGTGGCCAGCATAAACATTCTCCGATAGTAGATTGCACTTAAAAACCTCCTCTCTAAACAAGAAAAATGATATTTTAAATTGCAATGGAGGGTAACCAATTTCTACATTAGAGAGCAAGACCAAGCAATTTGCAAAACTTGACAACCAGAGAACTGGAGGCTGATTTTGTGGGGCAATCTTCTCCAGTGCCAATCGGCATAGACAAGTTAATTTTTTTTAAATGTAATGACACTGTATATCTCTGGGTCTTCTTATAATGCTAATGATAATATACAGTAGTTAAGCACAGTGTGAGAACCCACAGAGCAGAGGCAGCACAGCTTCATGTTTTACTCCAGGCAGCCCATATCTTTCACAGGGAGATTTGCAAATGCAAAATGCCTCTTTACACAAAACTTTAAAATGTTGCATGTTTTATGATTGTAGTTATAAACATTAAAATAAACATAGGGTAGAACCAATTCAATTCAAATATTTACGATGTTCAAATCACTGTTCTTATCACCAGGGAGATATAAAGATTGTTCCACAGGGCCTCACCTTGCAGATATTTACTGTGTCATTGTGGAAACACAACTAAGTGTAACTGGATAACCTGCCTAACCAGTTTGGAGAACAAATATGGTCACACTTTTAATAATCCAATTGCCCCATGCCTGAATTATCCAAACTCTTTCTCCAGCAGAAATCTGAGGGGAGAGGTTCTTACTGAGTTCAAGGAGGACCATTTGTAGTTCACAAGACAAAACTGGAGAGTTTGATCAGGGCACTGTGAGCCTTAGTTTATAGTATTCATTATTTCTGTTGCCACCACCTGGTGTCACTATTGAAAACACGTCCTTGCCTTTGGCAGTTAAGTCACCCTTGCTGAGTCAGATCCTTCAGAGGTTGAAGTGTTACCTCATGCTTGGGCTCCCACCGTTTTATCTCCTTAAGTTCACACTCATGAGCCCACAATGTCAGAGTGCCAAGCCAGAGAAATTTCTAGCCAAAACTCAAGCTCTGTAGGAAACAATCAGCTCCCACAAACAGGGATAGTGGTGGCGAATCTGGGTCACTAGTCAGGTCCAGCTTGCTACAAAGTGAGCTCCCCTTCAAGTCCTTCGTGAGCTTTCATGACAGGAGGCCACAACAGAACCTTCTCAATCTACCAGAAAAGCTACACCATTAAACTTCAAGAGGAAAGAGGATGGCACCTCAGCTGTCTTCTCAAGATATTCTTCGCTCTCTCTGCAAATATACCTAAATCTCCCCAAGGAATTAGTTCTGCTTGTTGAGGGATCTTAGAGAGATGGGAGTTAGATATTGTCCATGGGGTAGGTGCGAACTCACATTTCACTTGTACAGCTAAGAAGCCATGTTTAAGTTATTCTCCCAAAACTAAGAAAATCTGCTACAAGGTCATATTCTGTGTCTACAAAGACAAATGGCCACTTTGGTCCCCTTAAAATGTATGGTCTTACAGATATACTGCATCTTAACTCATTTAGAAAGTAATCTTGGCTATGATAAATGCGTGCACAAATTCAACAGGAACATAGAGTACAGGGCAATTAAGTCTGACTAAATAGATAAGGAGAGCTTTCCAAAGACAACGACATTTTAACTGGGACTAAAGTGTGGATTATGAAAACAGAGCAGGGAAGGCGTTTATGGGCAAAACAGTCCAAGGGAAAAGGATGTTTAAATATTTGAAAGCAAAGGTGAGCCATTTACCTGGGTGAGAGAAACACAGGCTTTGTGAGTAACCAGGAAAGAAGGGAGTTGAAAAAGGAAAGTTAAATAGAGACCTACCTTCTGTTCAGCTTTGAATATCATGTTAGTGAGTTTGAATTCTGTTTTGAAGACAATGAGAAGCCACCCAAGGATTAAGAGCAGAAAGGGTAATATGCTTGGATCTGTAATCTGGAGAGATAACTGGTACCTATGTAGAGGGTGGACAGGTGGGAGGCTGGAGGCAAGAATCTGAAGCTGTTCTCAATGTCCAGGGGAGAGATGGCATAGGCCTGAGAGCAGAGGCAGTGGGAAACAAAGGAAAGAGCTGATTCCAGTAATATTTCAAGACAGAGTTAGAAAACACTAGCGACTACTTGTATGTACAGCGAAATGCAGAGGAAAAAGTGAGAAATGATGCTGAGGCTTGCAGCTAGGGAGACGGGATGAAAACTCTGCAATCAACGGCTCTAGGAAAGATTAGAAGAGGAGAGTTGTATTGGGCTACAAATAATGGGTTTTTTTTTTGACATATTGAGTTTGAACGCCTGCAGGACATTCATGTGGAAAAGCACTTTCTAAACCCACATTTTTTAAAAAAGGAAATGCTATTATTTGTCTCTAGACCCAAAATGGTAATAACTGTGCTGTAAGGACATCCAAACACTCTCTACAACAAGATTTCTCATCACATACAAATATTCTGCTCTGGAAACATTTCTGGCACCAGTAAGACAGAATAAATAGGTTGAAAACATATTATTTTTTGTTTGTGTATTTATATAATAAATGAGACACTACAAATTGATGCAAAATAAAAAGATTAATAAATAGCAAGGATTCATACCCGTCTATTTGGAAAAAACATATAAATTTAGAGCCTTATCTCCTACCATACATCAAATTAAATTAAAGAAAAAATAATATAGAAGAAAACGAAGGTGAATATTTATGCAATCTCTGGCTCTCAGGATGGGAAAGACCTTGAATACTTAAAAACAATGGGAAAAATCATAATGTTTATGATTAATAAATTTAACTATGTAAGTATTTTATTTCTCTCTCCTTCCATAAGAAACAACAAATGAATCAAAAAGATCTAGAACATACTGAAATTTATGTGACAAATATGACAGAAGAAACATTAGTATTATTTATATAAATATCTAATCAGGTTCCTTAAGAAAATCAATAACCAAAAAGATGGAAAAATCTAAGAACAGACAAAAAATATTTATCCTCAAATAGAATGAAGAAATTTCATATATTTTTTAAAACTGTATGAGAAAAGTTAATGTTAGTAAGTTTGCAATAAATAGACACTCTCATATATAGGTGGCAAATGTGTACATTTTTAATTTTTTAAAAAAGCAAATTGGTAATATTTATCAAATCTATGTTTGCCCCAATTCTGATAACCATTCAAAATGCAGATAATTTATATTCTTAAACATTTAAATACTTACTTTAAATGCATTCAAAGATTTACATATTTTAAAATGTATATGCTGCTGTTTATAATTACAAAAAATAGCAAACATAAATGTCTAAGACACTGACTTTGAAGTAATCATCTTAGATATAATCAATGTAAGTCTGAGTGTGAAGATGGTTGTATTAAAAAAATGATCCACCTGTGTAACGTGTGCAAATTCCAGATCCCGCCAGTAAGGGGAAGGAATGTGCTCCTCTCCTCCCCTTCCCGCTGGCTGGAATGTTGGAGTGATGGTGGAAGATACAAGCCCTATATTGATAACAGCAGATCCACAAGACAGACCTGGATCCCCAACACAAAGACCCCCCACTACTGCCCTTGATGTCATCTCATGCCGGGTGTACCTGCTATATACAACCCCTAGGGACCTACTCAGTTCAATGTTCTAAATGACAACATTGTGTAACTATATGCATAATCAGCTACAAAAATTAAGAAGTTTTGTTCACTGATCAAAATTTGGAAACACATCTGTGAAGGCATGGATACATCTGTGTGCCACAGCAGATGAATGAGAAACAGCGTACAGATCTGTGTCCCATTCTTTTTACACAGTTTAAGAAAGATGAGAGTCTCCTTTTCTTATACTTTAAAATAGTGTCATTAACAAAATGCATTGAACTATTCTGGAAAATAGATCAAGTTCTTGAGAATTTGTCAACTGTTAGAAAAGTGTACAAGTTGACAACTGCCCCCGGAAAATACTGATAAAGTTTTCTAGAGCAAACTATTAAAAGATGATGGCAGAGATTCCTAATTGTGCTCCAATATTCATCCTCCCCTACTTCTTTGGTAATAGAACCACCAGTTTTTAGCTGGAAACAGGACTGCCAAGGGTAAAACTTACATTTCACAGTCTCCTTTATAGCTACACATGGCCATGTGACTAGATTCTGGCCAATAGGATACAAGCAGAATCAGTCTGTGCAAACTCCAAGAAGTGCTCTTCCTTAAAGGGAGTGGTGCACCCTTCCTCCATCAGGCTGGCTGAGAGCAGGTGTCAAGCTTTCATCTGGAGCATCTAACTTGGACCTTAAGTTGAAAGCTATGTGTTAACATGGCAGAGAGACCTGATAGAACAAACCTGAGTATATGATTGTGGAGTCTCTTTATTACTTACGCATTGCCAACTTCTGCTTCTTGTTTACGATAAAGAGAAATAAATCTCTGCCTTCTTTAAGCTACTTGTACTTTGGGCATTCTGTCAACCCTAAATGTTACAAAGAGCAAAAACACATCATTGTTCTGTGCTCCCCAAAGTATCAGAAAGGAATGTAGATAATACAAAATCTACTACAATGGAAAAATAAATGCATAATTAAAGGACTTTAACATGGGAGTCAGTATCACCGATCAACAGCGTTCACAATACCTCAAAAACATCAATTAGTTGTTTCTTTTTCTCCTCTTTTAGTTCTCCAAATTGTAAACCCTGTGCTCCAGGAAAGTTCCTCAGTCATAGTCTCTCTGCTGACTCATTTAGAAAGTAGTGAAATCACTGCTTTGTTTTTTATAGTGTACTTTGGAGAATTAACTTCGCCTTCTATGTTATAAGAGAAAAATAAAAAATACAGCTACTGTCAAAAAACAACTGTAAAGCTTTATAGAGCCATAAGAAATCTGGCAATTGGCCCAGTTTGAATTGTATTGAATATTTTGTTGTAACCAGAAAAACATGCCCCAGCTGGACAGTGTTGTATACATTTCATAGTCTCTCTATGCTTGAGTTCTAGAGAGAAATTGCTTGATGGAAAATTAATTTCAAAAAGGTTACTGTTAGTTACTCTAACCCTTGTCTCAGGTGTATGATCCACTGAAAACTACAAACAATGGTAAAGCTTGGGCATGTCTCCAGGGTAGCATGTTAGGAGTCAAAGAGAAATAAGCCATCTGGCCCATCTGGTGTGGTAATGAGGCATTGGTGGGGGTGAGAGTGGAAATGGAACAGGCACAGCTACTGAAGAGTACAAAGGATTCAGGAGATTGACAGAAATTGGTCAGCTATAAGTGACTTATACCTAGAAATATTGCCACTCACATATTCACAAGCAAAAAAAAAAATTAGCTCAACAGGAGTGTCTCAAAAAAATAAAAATGGAATGACTATTTTCAATGAACCACATTCATTTCCAAGATTTCTCCTTAAGAGATATAAAGACAATTAACTTCAGTGCAATAGTAAAGATTGCTAAACGTTATCAGCAAGCACTCTGAGCAGAATAATGGCAGTATAAATTTATATAAAAATTGCTTAATTAATTGCTAAAATATTAAAATTTGCTAAAGAAATAGGCTAGTTAACTGTTTCTTTGCCTTGCTTCTTTCCAAAGAGAATAGTTTTCAAAAGCTATCAGGAAAAAATTCAGTAAGAATCAGCCATATTAATAACAAACAAACAGCCAGCAGTAGAATGAGAAAAAATAGCAATAAATGCCTCTTTTTTTTTGGTGAGGAACATTGACCTGAGCTAACATCTGTTGCCAATCTTCCTCTTTTTTTGCTTGAGGAAGATTAGCCCTGAGCTAAAATCTGTGCCAATCTTCCTCTGTTTTGTATGTGGGACACCACCACAGCATGGCTTGATGAGTGGTGTAGGTCCATGCCCAGTCTCCAAACCTGCCAACCTGGGCCACCAAAGTGGAGTGCGCAGGACTCAACCTCTATGCCATGGGGCCAGCCCCTCATAAGCTTTTTTTTAACTATTTACTTTTAAGGTGCCATTTTTATCTATAACTAAACTATCTTTTAAATAATGGTTTCAGTCTCTTTGGTATAATGAAGGTAACCTCTTACCTTTAACCCAATTCATTCACTATACCGCAAACCAAATTTTATTTTCTCACAATTCATCATGCTTATATTTTGCATGCATTCTAAAAATTGTTTCTAATCATTGTGATCTATTTTGTAACTTTTATTCAAGAAACAAAGCAGATTCTCTGAATTTTAGTCATTTCTTTTCCCTTAATAATATTAAACCTTACAATGACTCTATTATCAGGAAAAATATAAAGTCCTTCTCATAAAAATTAAATATATGTGTGTATATATAAAGCATATTAATATATGTCATATTCGTGTGTATATACAATACTTCTAGAAGACTACTGAACTCATGAGATGTAAAAATCCACCAGAGATCAAATCTTTAACCTTAGTTAGAAGTAGACTTCTCTTAAAAGCAGGCTACAATTAGAGGAATTTGAAAAAAAGTCAAACCTAAAAGATTCTTCCTGGCCATCCTTCCTCCACTTTGCCCAAAATATCTCAGGAATAATAAAGACTAGGACAGGAAAGGGCTGAACCATCCCATTAGATGCACAAATCATCTAACCTCTTTTCTATTTTTTTATCTAGGTATAAATCCAGTGACTATATAGTTAGCATCATTCCTCAAAATTTCTCATGTATTTCTTCTTCAAAAATTAATAGATTATTAACCTGACACACTAAATAAAAAGATGATACTAAGAATGATGTAATCAAAGTAAATGGTGACAATACATACATACATACCTAATATATACTATATAATAAGTTGTAAAGAGTATGGGCTCTGGAGACCCAAAGACTTAAGTTAGAATCCTAGTTTGGTTAATGGCCAGGAGGCCCTTGACCAAACTACTTAAGGTCACTTGAGTCTTGATTTGCATATCTTATTAATATGGGAATAACATAACTTAATTCATAAGATTAAATGAGAAAACATATAAAAGCACTGACCTCAGTGGCTGACTACAGTAAGCACGTTAGATTTTAAAAGAATTATAGGGATGAAGAAAAGAATCATGACAACTGATAGACGAAGGACAAGGAAGAAACACATCTGTTGGTGAAGTCAAATCTTTGTCTATTCTTTGGCCAGCTTCTGCCCTACATTTACCCCCCATCTTAAACTACCACCATGCCTCATAGTCCAGTAAAAGGACTCTGAAAACTAAATTTGAAAATCTTTCCAATGGCTGTCTTAAATCCTAAAATCTATGAATGCACATTCTGTTCTTCTAATAGAAAAGTCTTTTAAAGAGTAATGGAGGGGCCGACCCCGTGGCTGAGTGGTTAAGTTTGCACCCTCCGCTTTGGTGGCCCAGGGTTTCGCTGGTTTGGATCCCAGGAGCAGACATGGCACCACTCATCAGGCCATGCTGAGGCGGCATCCCACATAGCACAACCAGAGGCACTCACAACTAGAATATACAACTATGTACTGGGGGGCTTTGGGGAGAAGAAGAAAAAAAGAAGAAGATAAGAAGATTGGCAACAGTTGTTAGCTCAGGTGCCAATCTTAAAAAAAAAAGTGTAATGGAGACAATTACTATGCTTCATGGAATTTCTTAATAGTGGAGATGTTCCCACGGGCCCTCTCTTTAGGCGGGACTGTGAATCTGGAGGTTGGGAACATTGCCCCTAACAAAGCTAGACCACACAGTGCTCTATTCTGCAATCTCGTGAGATGGGATCCTTAGTGAGAGATAATATGCAATACATGAAACAGCAATAGGCCAGAAGTTGGGACTCATAGTCCTACACATAAGACTGGATTTCAGTCATGATCTCTCACCAATAACTATTTGTATGACCTTGGACATTATTTTGGAGTTCTCACTTTCCTCATGTGTAAAATATATACTCACTTGGTAGGAACTCTTTTACCTTTCACAAATTATGGTTCTCTCTCTTTTAACTTTGGCCCTGAATTAGTCTTCCAACCTGGAAGAAGAATCATACGATTGACACATAGGTTTGTCAACTTCACAGTTCAGTTCATGAAAGTCCTGACAGTCACCCAGCAGTTGGCATCAAGAACTGTATCATCTTTATGATGAACCACCTTGAATGAAGAACAGAAGAAAATAAAGCTGCATTAAAGTGAGTTTTATGGAAAGGTTGTCAAAAATCTCATGGATATATACTTATTTTATTGACATTTCTGTATCTCCATTCATGCCCTAAATAAAAAAAATTAATCCTTTTAATCTTTAAAAAAAAGCTATAATCAGGTAACAAAACAGGTCACACAGCATGATTTGATTTTTAAAAAACATATATAGAGTTGGGCACACCAAGGTGACAATTGTATTTATCAATCAGTGATAGTTATAGATTTTTAAATTTTTTCTTTTCTTTGATTATCAGTGTTTTCTAATGTTCTACCATGTGTATGCATTGCTCTTGTAATAAAAAGCAAAACATAATATTCTGAATCCTGCTTCTTTCTCTGTCTCACAGTCTTTTACAGCTTCTCTGCCTGCAAAATAATTCACAATACTATACTTCTAATCATTTTATGGATAAAACGGAGAAAAGCCATTCATAGTTCCCTAGCAAATCTCCCAAGCAAAACACTTTTTTTCCATTAAACTCTATCCCACTCTTTAAAAACTCCCTTATTGAGGTGCCCTTAGGTTACTATCCTTAATTGTGACAGTTTCTCATAAAGCAGCAGCGCCTGCCATAAAAAAGGGTTGCAGGTCTCAGAGCTCAGATTCACCTGATTTTCCTAAAACCATTGTGAAGGTTTTCACACTGAGTCTCCTTAACAGCTCAGAGAAGGCAGAAAAGGAGAGTTGACTGCATGCATTCGAATCCTACTCTAGGCTGAGTCATGACTCTGCTACTCTCCAGCTGTGTGACCTTGAGTCCTTAACTCAATCTCAAATACCCTCAGCTGTCTCATAGGCAAAATGAGTGCACAGTGCTATTAGGACTAAACGAGATCCTACTTGTAAAGGGGCAGAGTTCAGTGCCTGAAAAACAATAATTGCTTATTAGAGCATTTGATGGCTCAATAAATTTAACTATAATTAATTCTAAAATAAAAATTAGGCCCCTTCCCAAGTAACTTGAGAAACTTAGCTTTGTCAGTCCAATACAAAATCCCACCCCATCCTCATCGGCTTTCCCCTATTTCTGAGAGAAATAAATAAACTTGAATAATATTTTAGGCAATTTTTCTGCTTTGATTTTATTATATCAGAACTCTACCTACACAATTTCTCAATTTGAAAATGTTTTAAATGCTCAAATGAGCAATTTCTATTGCTTGATAAAAAGATTAATATTTCTCAGAAGTGGAATTAGTAACTAATCAATCTAACTATACAAATACCAAATTTTTTAGCTGGAAAGAAATTTAGAAGTAGCCATGTCGTTTCTGTTCAGACAGATGCCTGTAAATGTAGACTCATGTTTATATAATCAAAAAACTAGCTTTTAAGTTCCTAACACTGAAACAAAAAGAAACACTGTTAAATGTAATATTCAAAGGGGAGGGCATAGGATCTACTAATACATACGTTTAGTCTTTATTAAGTTAATTATCAAACTATTTTGGTAGCATCTCGCTGGGGTGGTCCACTATAAAATGAGAGTGGAGGGATATTGAGAGGACCATCCCATTACCTTAAATATTTCATTGATTTACTTATTAATTTGCTGTTCTCATAGAGTAAATGATTTTTAGTGGTTACTAAATCAATGTACTAGCAATGTAGTACAGAGCAATGTACTAGCTCTGCTATGTGAATAGGGAAAGTACTTAGCACACCTTTCAATGTGGTCTATAATAATGTCTACTGCATAGGGGCCAGCCTGGTGGCGCAGTGGTTAAGTGCACATGTGCGCTTCGGCAGCCGTGGTTTGCTGGTTCGGATCCTGGGTGCAGGCATGGCAACGCTTGGCAAGCCATGCTGTGGTAGGCATCCCACATATAAAAAAGTAGAGGAAGATGGGCTCAGGGCCAGTCTTCCTCAGCGAAAAGAGGAGGATTGGCAGCAGTTAGCTCAAGGCTAATCTTCCTCAAAAAAAAAAAAAAAATCTACTGCATAAAGACATTATGAGAATTAGGTGAGAAAATAAATAAATCATTTAGCAGAATCTGAATATAATAAGTGTTTATTAAATGTTATGCAATATTATTATCATTATTTTTCATTACTGAGAAAATATAAGCAATGGAGAAGTTAACTTCTCAAAGTTTCTTTAAAGAAGACTATGTCAGAGTAGATTAAGTTGCCATGAAAATAGCTATTTATCCTGGTCTATTTTCAAAGTTCATTCCTTGACAAATTAATTCCTCTTGCAACTCCCTTGGCCAGCTTAGGGGAACACCTCCTCAACTCTCCTACTTCAATTACACCCCGATGGGAATTATGTTCACCTGTTTGAAAGCAGCCCCTCACAACGGGTGATTAGGAATTTTTTTTTTCTTTTTAAGCATAAAAGTACATGCTAAAATGCTAAAACACCAAGATTAAGTATATGTTAATATTTTGCTTTCTTTACCTCAATTCTCTCACTTTGTTTTCTAAAAAATGAAGTGTCACACACACACCTATATCCTCAACCTGCCATCTTCCTCCCCAGCAGAAACCACTATGCTAATGCTGGCGTGTGTTATATTCATGATGTTTTTGTACTTTTATTACGTATGTAGCATCCATGAATAGTACTATTTTAAAATTTTACATAAATGCATTATACTTTAAGTAGCCTTTGCTTAAAGTATACTTATGTTTTTACTCAGCATTGCATTTTTTAAATTAACCCTGTCTACTCATGTAGATCTGGACCATTCATTATAAATCTGCATACTAATTGTTTGAAGAAACCATGGTTTACATATTTATTCACTAAGTGGATTCTTTCCCTTGTTACAAACTTGCTCAGAGAATCTCCCTGTGCACGAAGCCTGGGTTTCCCTAGGACAGAGAAGTGGAATGGTGGATTGGTAGGGTATGCGTCTTCAACTCTACAAGGTATTCCCAAATTCCTCTTCAAAGTCGTCAAACCAATTTACACTCCAACCAACATGTATGTGATTTCACCTTCCTCCACATCTTCACCAATGCGTGGTATCACTATATATATTGAATTTTTCCAGTTTTTGATCGATACATATTTTCACACATGCCTGAATTATTTCCCAATGCAAGAATTTGCCAGGAATCTCATAATATCATATTCTGGAAAAAGTCTTTGTAATACAGAAATCCTTCAATCATTCATGAGGGATATTTTCTTAAATAAAAAGACAAACAAAATCAAGGAGTGAAGGGAATAAATCGACATCTGAAAGTAGAAACATGAATGAAAAAGCATGGTCTTCTTATGAGGCAGCCAGAGGTAAACCAATACAAAAGAAATCTTACAGTTCAGCTCCTGCTCTGAAGTGTAGGATCAACTGGATTGTACTCATTCTTTAAGAAACCACAAAAGCTGTAATTTCCTCTTGGTGTCTTTCAGAAGCATGGTAGAAAAATACAAAGCCTTCATAGAAATGAATAAACATTTCCTGTTGAGATCTCATATTTCATTCAGCTAGCAAATCAAGATTAGTTCAAAAATTTATACGTCAGTTGAGGATAAATTAATGAGCTCTGTGCACTAGGTTGCTTTCATATAAAAGGAACTGAGTCCAAATCTTTCATGTTACAAATGTGCTTGCTACTGAGTCTTCATAAAAATAAAAACCACAGTGGTTCAAGAATATGAACGCTAATATTATTTTATACAAAGGAATATTAAACACAATAATAAACTATTACACATTCTTGCACACCAATAATGTACTCGTCTCCAGATAAAATTATAAAAAATAAGCCTTGCCTTGATAAATGTAATTTTTAAGATTAAAAATTTTTTTTTGTTGCTTCTATTTTTATTTATTATTCTATTCTCGTTTATACTTTCTACCATTGAAAAATGATAATAGTCAGCTGTGTAAACTGTATCTTTATCTGGTCTAATTATTGCGATGTAATCTAGGCAACCTTACCATAAAAAACATGAAAACTTCTAGATATAATGTCTATACAGATAGATAGAAACATAAAGCTGACGCCTGGTACTGGTACATTACATTCTAAGGCAGCCATGAAGCTGCTTTAATCTTGATCTCAATAGGACTCTGTGTGGAATATTGAAAAAAATTTCCTAGAGATTAACTTCAAATTAGATAAAAATACATTGCATATCCTTTCATTTTCATAACTTGTTTCAAAGAAGGAGTAGGAAAAAGACTGCTTTGATTTAAGGGCCTTTTGAAATTGACAATGCTTGATCACTTGATGTTCTATAGAGTCAATGATTCAAATAAAGTTATATTTGTCAGTGTAATCATTTACTAAGAAATTATTTTTTAAAAAGCCAAAATGTGCATATCATTAATAGCAGTGCAGTGATTTCAGGTATTCAGATTTAAAACAATGCTGCAATTATATTTTTTATAAATATTATTTATGAAAAAAAATCACACAAAATTGTGCTGTTTGTCTTAGGTAAAACTGTATAACTAGTAAAAGAAAATAGAAGCAACACCATAGATTATATTCCTGGGGGCATGCAGCTCACATAATAACTAAACAGCATGGTGCACTTTAGAGCACTATTGAGTACGTTCTGCGTTTAAAGAAAGAAAATAAGTAAATACAAAAATTTCTCATATCGTTATAATTTATTCTGAAATTATTCTATTCTCAAATGCTTTTAAAAATAGAAACGATTCATTGGTTTCCTTTCTGGAATAAAATGCCACTTGATCATGGAGTGCAATTCTTTTTATATATTGAGTTCTATTTGCTGATATTTTGTCAAGGATTTTTGCATCTATATTCATGAGGAAAATTGTCTATAGTTTTTTTGGTACTGTTTTTGTCTAATCTTGGTAGCAGGGTAATATTAGCTTAATAATGAAGAAGTCTTTCCTCTCTTGTATTTTCTAGAAGACATGGTGTAGAATTGGTATTAATTCTTCTTTAAATGGTTAGTCAAATTTTATGGTGAAAGCATCTGAACTTGGAGATTTCTTTTGGGGAAATTTTTCATTACAAATTCTTTATTTAATAGTCATAGGGCTATTCAAATTATGTATCTCATATTGGATGAGTCGTGGTGGTTTGTGTTTTTCAATGAATTGGTGCATTTCATCGAAGTTGTCAAATTTATGTGTGTAGAATGGTTTGGAGTATTCCTTTGTTATCATTTTGATGTCTGCCTGGTCTGTAGTGCTATCCCCTATTTCCTTCCTGATGTTGGTTATTTGTGTCCTCTCTCTTTTTAACTCTGACGGTCTTGCTAGAGGGCTATGAGTTTTATTGATCTCATCAAAGATCCAGCTGTTTGTTTCATTGATTTTCTTTGTCTTTCTATTTTCAATTTCATTGATTTCTGCTCTTATCTTTATGATTTCCTTCCTTGTGTTTGTTTTGGGTTTATTTTGCTCTTCTTTTTTCTAGTTTCTTGACATGAGAGCTTAGATTATTGATTTGAGATTTTTTCTGTTTTCCAATGTATGCATTTAGTGCTATAAATTTCCGTGGAAGGGCTTTAACTGTGTCCCACACACTTTAACATGTTGCATTTTCATTTTCATTGAGTTCAGTGCATTTTTTTCACTTCCTTTGAGACTCCCTCTGTGATTAGGGAGAGGTGTGTTGTTTAATTTCCAAGTGTTTTGAGATTTTCTTGTGCAAATTTCCCTCTTCTTATAAGGATACCAGTCATATTGGACTGAGGGTCCACTCTAATCTAGTGTAATCTCATTTTAAGTTGATCACATCTGCAAAGACCCTATTTCCAAATAAGGTTACACTCACAGGCTCCAAGAATTAGGACCTGGATATCTTTGGGGGCCATTATTCAACCAGTACAGGGACTTTGTTTTAACTCTAGAAGAAAGTATTGGGAAAAGAATTATCCTCCTTTTTAACGAATCACAAACTATCTCAGAAAACATGCAGCACCTTTCCTCACAATTGTACACAGGATTATGATGGTTGGACTTGGAGATGAAAGGCAATAAATCAATAACTGGCAAAGAACCGATTTTTAATTATAAAGCATTTTCTTCAGCTAATTTGATGATAAATATGGAAAATTCCATATAACACACAAGTATAACTAATTTTCTTCTATAGCAAGATCAAATTGTGCAATGATATATGTACCAGAGTAATTATTGTTTTAAGTATCTCTTTCCCACTGAAGATTAACTTTAAGAGCAGAGATCTTGTCCTGCACTGCCGAATCCTAGTGCCTAGACTAGTGCCTAATATACATTAGATACTCAATAAATGTGTTCAATAGATGAATAAATGAAAGCATACAATGTGATGATAGTATCTGCATGAATTCCTTTTACAAGACCAATGATGAAATCCTCAGCCAAGAATGCCTATGACAATGCTTCCATTTTCATCCTAGTCCAGATCCTCTGCTCCAATTATCTAACTGTCCACTACTAGATACCACTCAGATTCATGGTAGTCTAACCTTTCCTGATATAAATGCTGACTTGATATGTGTGGGGTGCTCCAAATCTTTTTTATGAAAGTTCTCAAAAATTCAGTCCTAAAAATAAAAGTCTTTGTCAATTACAGAGTTGTCATTTTCTTTATTTTTCATTTTTTACATTTTCATTCTGTGAAATTTTGAAAACACAAAAATATAATGACTGAGATGGCAAACTTCCATATTCCAGCTCTTCATAGTTACTTCATCTTTTAAAAAAAAGAAATCATTCTAGATATCAGTACTTGAACTTCTCCAGTTCCAGCTTACTCTCCTACCCCCACCCCCACTCTATCACCTCATTATCATGACTTTGGGCTGTATACTCCCTGTTCTTTCTAAAAATATGTTTACATTTAAATCTTCTCTTTATTCTTTCTTACACAGTTTGAGTAGAGAAATATTTTAATTTTTAAATATGAATAGCCAATTGTCCCTACGGTATTTATTTATTCTTCACTCACTGATTTGTAACATTACACTTTTTTTAATAAAAGTTTCCACTTATATTGATGTTTCCTGAATTCTCTTGTCAACTCCATTGGCCTTTTAGTTTGTCTCTGGCCAAGAGCACACTGTTCTAATTACTACAGTTTTATAATGAGTATTGATACCTGGTAAGGTAATTCCCCCAATCTGGATCTTTGTCTTGTTTATTCTTGGATCTTTACTCTTCCATATAAATTTTGGAGCAGCTCATCAAATTTCATGGCAAAAAAAAAAAATCTAATTGATATTTTGCCTGGAAATGAATTTGTTTACAATTTAATTTAGATTTTACATCATTATGATATGGGAGTCTATGAACATAGCATCTCTCCACTTTCAGGTCTTATATGTAATGTATATAAAATATTTTTTAATGTTTTGTAATTTTCTCCATAAAAATCTTTAACAGACTATAGCCATCTTATAGCTTTTGCCAGTATTAAGAATTATATTATTTTTAATGTCTTCTATATAATTATTGGAATAATATAAGCTAACGCTTATTGAGTGCTTATTAGGCCAGACACTGTTATAAGAACATTATCTATGTTAATTAATCTAATCGTCATAACAATTCCAAGAGATAAATAATATTATTAGCTCCCATTTTACAGGTGAGAAAACTGAGACAAAAAGAAACTAAGTATCTTCCCCCAAGTCACACTCTAGTAAGTGGTAGAGCTTGAATTTGAGCCCAGGATTCGTATATATATATTTAGGATTAGAAGAGAAGTATGGCGTCCTGCATTAGGTTGACAGGAAGCAGGATGCCTGGGAGAATGTCTTAAGGAGAACTGGATGCTAAGTAGCTGTGGCTATAAATGGGTCCTTTTCTTGCCCAAATACTTTGTGATAAAATCAAGTTTGATTTGCTTTTTCCCTGTTATTGGTTAAAAGTACAAACTCACATTAAATTTTTAAAAATAAAATTATAGATGCGAAGTGATAAATAGGTAAATACTTCCTTAACAGTTGTGTTGATATAAAATATTACATCATTTTGTAGCTGTCTGGCCATCTAACAAGAACTGAAGAATAAAATGATTTTTGAAAGGACAAAACATTCCTAAGTTCTGTAGGTACATACTAATGAGAAGGCACATCTTATACCAAATACGCCAATGCAGATCTTAAGGAAGTTATACAGACGACCATCAGGAACCACTAACAAGGGGGAAAAAATAATCTCTTTATGAGGCAAAAATTAATTACTGTTAATTCTGCCTTGAGTGATAGCTGGACTCAATATGCCTATCTTTTCAAGTTGATGCCTCCAAAATAAACATACATAGTTTATTATTGTCTGTTTCATGATTTTACTCAGATAAGCCTACCTGACTTATTTATGTTATATTTACCTAGTTCTATTCATTTGTAAATATATAAAAAATTATCTTCTAATCACAAAACTCTAGAGTCCTTTGTGTTCTTTTGAACCCAGCCCTCATGTTCTGAGGTTGCCAGGCTCTTCAGCCATCATTACAAATCACTAAGGCAAGGCTTGTGAACTCCTGCAGTGAACAAACCTGAGGGTGGAGATCCAATTTCCCAGCAAGGCTCTGCACAACTTAATTAAGAATCACCTCAAACCTTCACCTCAAAAATAAACAATTGCTAGGAAGTCGCACCATCTCACTTTCTTCTCATTTCTTGCAGCCTCTCAGTTTTCAAGTATTTGTATTAACGTACTTGACTTAGAATGGAATTATTCTCCAAAAGCTAAGTTATTCAAAAGAGAAAGTGGAAGTAAGTCTTTTACATAGGCTGTTTTGTTGCATGTCTTTAATGATTATCTTTAAAACAAAACGCCTTTTCTAACTGTAGCTTTATCTCTCTTAGGCAGGAGTTGATTATTGTGCACTCTTCTACAAGATTACATAACATTCACTTCCCAATTAAATTAACTTGTCCAAATATAAATAAGTTTTGGTTCCCATACATCAGATTACCAGAACATCCAATAACTCTTTATGGACCACTCTCTCCCAAGTGGTCCAAGAGTCCATGAAAGCGACTCAGGTCAAAGGGACCAGTGATATTTCAGTGGTAGACACTGTCAGTTGCTATCCCAGCAACTCCACTTCTTCCTTCTAACAGAAACTTGAGTTGTCCTCCAAGGAGCCATTTTGTTCAGAGAAGACAAGACCCATCTCCCTCTCCAGTGGGTGACACCCCACTGGCCAGAGCCAGTCATGGTTGTTTTATATCTCTTGGCAAACATTTGGTTTGGCATGGGCATGTGACCCAATTCTGTCCAATGAGACACAAGGAAAAGTCTGCTGAGGGACTTTGGGAAATGTTTTCCTTTTCTTAAAAAGAGACCCAAGATAGAAAGGTTTCTTTTTTTCCTTCCTTCTGACATAATATGAGAGTGTGTGATGTCTGACACTGCTGCAGTTATCAAGCAACCATGAGGTAATCTGCTGTCACGCAGGGAATGGAAGAGTAGAAAGATGGTGAGAGTCTAGGTTTCTGATGATTTTGTTGAGTCACTAAATTAACCAACTCTAGAATAGTCCTACCTTACAGGTTTCTGATTATATGAGAGAATCAGCTAAGGAATGTATTAGTTAAAAGTAACAGAAACACCAATGTACAGAGGTTTAAAAAAATAAATTTTAATTTTTCTCTTTCAATATGAAGTCCAGAGGTAGGTACAGAGTGGGCTTGGAATATGACTGCCATAGGGTAATGTAAGAGGGGCTTATCTTCCAAGTGTTTAACAATATCGAAACAAAAATACAGGTTTATAATAGTAAACGGTGAAGGGATGTGAATTAGCCAGACCACAAAGTTTGGTCTAGAATGATAACTTGGGCTTTGTTTAAAGTTGTATTTACTTTGGTTCACTGCTAAACGGCCCAAAAAGCAATGCAAAAGATAAATATGAGTTCAAGGAGCAAACAAGTCAACACTGCTCCCTAGTATGATCCAGTTTCTCACAGAAGGACACCCAGAGTTATTTATACTCTAACAGAGTGAGGGATCCATCACATCAGAGGAAGACAGAATTGTGAGTTTCTGGCTTCTTATACTGTTAAGCTAAGGAGGAGCAGCGCAGGCAGCAAGAATCTACTCTGTTACCATAAAAGAAAAGAAAGTTCTACCAAGAACAAAAATCTTGCTAGACCTAATTCTGTGACCATTCCATGGCTGATATAGGATTTTAGAACTATATTGATAAACGACAGGACTAGATATGAAGAAGTAGATATAAAACAAGAAGGTAGATACAAAAACACCAGGTCCTTGGAACGAGATTCCTGAGTTGAGAAGGCTTAAGAACCAAGTCAGGGCTGTGCTGGATTTTGCTATGCTCTATTATAGAATAATCTCCAATGGATATAAAGCCCTCAACATTGAGGAGAAAAAAGGGCCATGCCACAGAGATTTTAAATCCATTAAACTTAGTTACTCAATATTTTTCCTATATTAAAATGAAAAGAAGCAATATGCAAGGAAATAAGTCAAGCTCCTAGCAGAGTTAATTAACCAAATGCTCCAGGGAACTCAGCAACGAGTGAAAGGAAACTCTAAACAGCAGTTACTGCCATAAAATCCACAAATTTAATACCCAACGAGGGGGTGCTACAGAGGATTTTAAAACAGTTGAATGTGCGCCTCATAGTATTTGAAAGCAAAAGAACACACTGATAGCATCAAGTGGCAGCTGACAGTAAAGGGACACTAAAAAAAATAATTGGTATTAAAAAGAGTGTGGAGTCATTTGGTGTAGGAGAGCCAGTTCTCACAGTGTGATCTCTGGATCACCTAGCATCTTAGCATCATCTAGCAACTTAGAATGCAAATTCTCGGCTTCTGGGGTGGAGGCCAGCAATCTAGCAAGTGTTCTCACAAGTGCTCCAGGTGATTCTAAGGCATGCTGAAGTCTGAGAAACACTGAGGTGGAGACAAGGAGTCCTAGCCACCAGACAGTGTGGTGAGGTGACCAAGTGCACCAGCTCTGACATCACACAGACCTGAGTTTGCATCTCAAATCTTCTACTACCAGCTGCATGAAATTGGGCAAGTACTTAAATCTTGTAAGCCTATTTATAAGTTTACCTGTCTTAGAGGTTCATTGTAGAGATTACCAATAACATTCATGAAACCTGCTTAATAAACAATATTAGCTATTATTTCATCATCAACATCTTCATAGCACTGTCTTAAGGCATGACTATGTTATTTCTGTGTACGAAGGCACTGAGTATTCAATGTTCAACATATTTCATAAAATAAAACAAGAAGGTGGGTACCATTTTATATCAAAATTTGTATACGAATGATTAAACTAATAACAACTCTTCTGTGACTCAATGTATTTGGCATTGTTCTAAATGCTTTACATACATTAACTCATTTAATCCCATTTAATCCTCACAAGAACTCTATAAGGTAGATTCTATTATTACCCCCACTTTACAGTTGAGGAAACTGAAGCAAGAGAGATTAAGTACAGTGCCCAAAGTTACAAAGCTAGATACAGTAGAGTCAGGACTTAAACACAAACTATCTGCCTCGGTCTGCGTGCTTAACCACTACGCTATACCATTTCTCAAAGTTAAAAACAAATTTTGATGTTTAAGGCAGAAGTTTCAGCTGTCTAGAAAAATACACTTACATGGAAGAGCCCATTCTCCAAAGGATCTGAAAAACAAAAGATCTTATCCTTATTTCTGCCACCTGCTCTATAAGCGTCTCTTCTGTATGCATTAAAGTCACCCAACTGAATCCACAGACAAACTAGTAGCCTGAAGAGTGGGATAGCTGCTCTCTCTAAAATGATAGGAGGAAACACAGGCAGGAAGAGCTAGTGAGAAATGCAAACAGTGGGAAAATTCATTGAGTTTCTCAGCTTCTAATGTTCTCAGTACAAGGGTGTTCCAGGATAACAGAAGAAACTCTTACCCTCCGGCTGCAACAGTATCTCTGCTGTGTCTGAGTCAGGTGCTCAGATAGTTGAATGTACCATGAGGAAATAAGAGAACAGGACTCTAGGGGAACAGGCTGCATTGCTCCGAATTGCACTCCATATGCCTGAGCAAGTTGCCTGGATGCCTATGTCTGGATGGGAGGAAGGTTCCTTGACTCCGCTTGACAGATTTTATTGGGTATTTGTCAGGGCTTTCAAAACTTCTCAGTGCTCAAAACAAGAGAGTTCAGACTCCAAAGTTGCAACAAAAGGAAGCAGTCTTTTGGACAGAAAGCTGCAAGACAGATCAATTTTAGGCTTAGCTCGTTCAATCTCTGGCTTTTGAATGCCTACCAAATTCTTTAGGCTTCTTCAAATTGACCAATTCAAATAATTCACTCATTGTTTCAACAATCTCAATTGTCAGTAGTTCCAAGACATACTGTGTTATGACGAAAAACAAAAACAAAAACAAAAACAAAAACCTCCCTATTTACTTCCCAATGCAGTCTAAAATGAAATTGAGAGAACATGAGATTAGCTTTCCTTATTATTTTGGATGAAATATTCATTGGACCAGGTTTTTGGCAGAATGGAAATTTCAATAAGCATGCTATTCCTCTCATCACCTCTCACTGAAAATGGCATCTCATTTCTCACACACACATTCCCTGAACAACCTATCTAATAAGCTATAGAAAAAGACATTGAAAAGGACATACCTCTGTTTTACTCTATAAATGTTTCTACTATCTAATCTACAGAGAAAAACTAGGAGCAACAAGATTTCTTGTAGGTCAGAGGAAAATGTTTCCTTTCACCATGACTTTTCATTTATGACAATATTAAGAATTTTTCTACAATGAGAAAATTTTCCATAGCTTTATATCCAACTTATCTGCAAAGAATTGCTAAAAGTGAAAGTACTGTGAGCTTTTACTAGATGTATAATAATATTAAAGAATTAATGTTCATTCATAATAGTGTTTTTGTTAAGTTTAGCGACTTTGCTCTCAGGCAGGAACTAAGCTTCCTACATAACAGAAGAGGAGTATGTAAGGTCTAGAGTATAAATTACCTCAATGTCTTTTCTAACAAAGGTAAATTATTCAGCAGAAAAAGCTTTTTTAAATGTCATAAATTTAAAAAGAAACATCCTTTTATTTTGCATTTTATATAATACCTTTCAGTAACCCCCAAAACTCTCAATGAAGCACATTTCAGGTAGTTTTTACAGTTGTGTTCTGGGAATTGAAGAGATGGGGGAGTAATGGGAATTGTGGGTCCTCCTCTTAACCCCTTAATACTCTGTTAAAGCCAGTGTAGACAGGCCTAGACCAGAGAGATGTAACAGGTAGGTACCAGAGGCAGAGCTGAGAGTAGGCAAGTAGACAAGTAAGGAGTAGACCTGGAAAAAAAGAAAAAGAAACAAAACTTCTTTTCCAAATATGCAGAGTAGAATTACACTGTATGACTTATTAAAATTGTAAAACTAGTCTCCCCACCAGATACTACTAATACAAAAGGATAAATAGTAACCTTACAGTGGAGCAACCTGGCAGTTGCCACCAAGTGATCAAAGTTAACATCATCAGTAACAGGGTATCCACATCATGTGCCTCCTGATAGATGAACTAAGAAGAACACATCAGTCCTGTAGCATTCCTGCCAAAACCACAAGGAGACGTTAGACAAGCTCACACTGAGGGATATTCTATAAAACAACTAGCCTGTACTCTTCAAAAATGTCAATGTCATGAAATACAAAGAAAGACTGGAAAACTGGTTCAGATTTAAGGACACTAAAGGGACATGACAATTGAATGTAACACACGGTCTGGAGAACACTGTTGGGACAAATGATAAAATCTGAATAAGGTCTGTAGATTAGATACTAGTACCATTTTAATACTAAATTCCTGATTTTAATCATTCTATTGTGGTTATGTAAAACAATGCACCTGTTTTAAGAAAATACACACTGAATTATTTAGGAGTAAGTGGTATCATGTCAGCAAGTTACTCTAAAACTATTCAGAAAAAACAACAAAGAGAAAGAGAGAGAAGGATAAAATAAATATAGTAAAGTGTTCTTTGTTATATTCTAACAACTTTTTTGTTATATTCCAGCAACTTTCTGTACATCTGAAATATGTCAAAATTATTTTTAAAATTTATACTGTAAAACATTAAGGTAAATAGGATGTTTCCATAGTCCAAGGGGAAAGGAAGAAAAAACAGCTTAAGCCCTTCACAGGGAGTCTCTTTGAGGGCATACTCTAGTTTCTGTCTTGCTGTCCATTCTTCCTTTTCCCCCTAAATGCTTAAACCTTCAGTGCCAACTTCCATTTCTATCTAAGGAAAGCCTCATCCTTTCAAAACCAGTGCAATACACTGGACGCAGTAACCTATTTCCCAAAGACTGAATAACTCAGTACAGAATGAAATAAACAGAGGGAGGGTTGTAGAGGGATGAATAGTAGTACTTTAAGGACCTGCCTGGTATGACATCCTGCTGTTGGTGTGAGGCAACAACATGCCTCCAAATTCTTCCTGCTCAATTAAAAAGTAACAGTTGTATCAAACTTGCACACCTCTCTCTCTTTTTCTAAACATGCTCACACACCCTAAGGACAAGGAGTGATTTTCAGAGACAACACAAAGTAGATTCATACTGAAAAAGAGACAGTTCCCTAAAAATGGAATAATCTTCACACAGTTCCTCTTTCAGCAAGGAGACAACACTTTTCATTATTAATGTGCATTCCAACCACCACTCTCATATTTATCCTCCAGTTTCCAAAATGCAGGGAGGGGCCTGCTGGTGAGTAAGAAAAATCCATCTTTTCAAACAACAGAACTGTCTGACCTTGTTTGCCAAATTATGGCCACCAAAAGACCCAGGGGAAACTATGGAATTACAGCTTTTCCATATGTTAGCCTAGATAAATATTTTAGGTTGTGGGTTCTCATAGGGGTCAGTAGGAGAGCATACCATCATCTACCCCTAAAAACTGCAGGCGAGTTGTGGGGGGAGGGGAATATGGAGGGAGGATTTGAACTGCCAAGCGCCACTTCACCTCTAGGGTCTTTGTTCAATGTTTTCTCTTCTAAGAATCCATCTGCAACTTTAACATCTACTCTCTATTTCTCCCTTTGTTTCCATTCCAACTGCTACCACTCTCATTCTGGGTCCCTTGACTGTAAGCTTAGATCTTAAAACTAAAAGCGACCAATTAGAAAAAGCCTTGGAAGATAAACAAAATCCAATCCAATGTCATTAAAAGAACCATACACATGAGTGCTAACAGATAGGAAAAAATATGAAAAGAATTTAAAATAGAATCATACAGTAATAAATTAGTTGAAACCAATCAAATGGACCAAATGTGGACTTCTGAATATGGAGAGAAGTATTAAATAATAGATGACATGAATCTAGAGGAGTAAGGCCCATTGACAGCCAAAGATGTAAGAAAAATGTCAAGGGTATCCTTAGTTCTAGAGCTCAAGCGTCCCAGATGACATCTCTGATTAATCGTCAACTCAGCCAATTGAAAGTGTAACCTCTAAAGGGGCTTGGAACGCTAACCCTAAAATTGTCTGGATAACATAATTGTTTCCAAGAGAAGTAGTAGCTTTAAACCTGGCAAATTAAATATATATATGATTAAATAAATCGAACCTATTGTACTAATATTCTTTAGTAAGGTTTAGAAATAACAAATGTATTTAAGAGAATTTGACCTATTACAAAAATATTTCATCCTTGTGATTCCAAATTAAATTGATGAGACAGTATAATTGATTTATATCAAAGATTTTATGTTGAAATCCATCAATATTAGAAAATTTAAGAAAACCTAAGACTTGCTTTTATAAGTTAAATTTATCTTATAATGGTTACTTTAGTACTTCAAAGGCTCTTTCAGATGACTAAAGGACTTAAAAGAAAACAAAATTTATCAGCTTCCTAAGTGCAGTTTAAGATGTTTAAGGGGGTTTTAGTTTATGAATGGAATTAAACATTAATCAACCACCTCCTTAAAAGCAATTCTTAAAATTTTCTAGATTTTTAAGTAGAATAAAATGATTAAGCTGAATTTCAAAGCTTAAGAAAGACCTATGTTTTTAACATACAAATTTAATAAATTGAAAATTCATTTTTTTTTTGGCTTACAACAACAAAGGTTTATTAGTCATTCACTGCACATGTTGGCTACAGCTCTGTTCTGAGATTTTTGTGTGTGTGTGATAACATCGGTTTATAACATTATGTAAATTTCAGATGGACATCATTACATTTCAGTTTCTGTGTAGACTATATCATGTTTACCACCCAAAGACTAATTACCATCTATCACTGTATACATGTGCCCTATAACCCCTTTTGCCCTCTTCCCTCCCCGCTTTCCCTCTGGTAACCACCAATCTAATCTCTGTACCTATATGTTTGTTGTTGTTTTCATCTTCTACTTATGAATGAGATCGTATGCTATTTGACTTTCTCTGACTTATTTCACTTAGCATAATACCCTCAAGTTCCATCCATGCTGTTGCAAGTGGCAAGATTTCATCTTTTTTTACAGCTGAGTAGTTGAATATTAATTTTTAAAAATAAAGTTTGCTTTGGATAATCCTTTTGGGATCCAAAAGCCATTCTCAGCAACACAGGAAACTCCCATTGACAAGATGGCCACAGTAGCTTCCTAACGTGGTATGGACTTTTTCACTCATAGTGTAGTCTGTGCACTGTGATGTTCCCAAATGCTATTCCCAAAACACTATTATGCAACATCTCTCTTCAAAAATCTCTAGTTCTTTTATTTTTTTCACTTTTCTGATTTAAACAGAGAGAAAACTGAAATAGAAGATCTTTCTACGTTTTTGCTTCATCCCTTGCTTTGTGAGTCTCTTATTTACCCCTAAGATTGTACTTGTTTTTAACTAGAAAGTCACCTTAATAACTGACTACCTCATTAAATTAATTTCTCCCTCTGTTTTCTACTGTACACAATTCAATATTCTATTCAATAAGTATTTAATAAACTCTTTGCTAAGCCCCAGCAGTTTAAAACCTGTTTCATCAAACCTGTTTCTAAGATGAAGAAAATTCTTTTTCTTATAAATATTTAACAACACAATTTGAACAAAACATAGTTTTGTTACTATGTCCATGAAGAACTCCAGCATTTTAATAATGCAACCTTGAGAATGATTCCGAGATTTATGGAAAAGTATGGTCAAGAACACTGGCTGCCTACCCTTAACTCCATTCTCTGTTTCCCCGTTGGTATCAGAACTTCAAATTTTATCTAGGTACATTGCTGGCTAAACAAAAAACTAAACTTACCAGCCTCCTTTTCAGCTAGGTATGGCTATGTGTCTAAGTTCTAGCCAATAAGATACAAGCATAACTTTTAGGTGAAACTTCAGGAATGGATGCTTAAAGAGATCTGACTCAGCATGCTGGCGTCCCTTTTTATCCTATTCCTTTCCCCATCTTCCAATGTGGATATTATGGCTGGCACACCAGAAGCCAGCTAGGACCATGAGCTGACCTTGAGGATGGAAGCCATATGTTAGCATGGCAGAGCAGAAAGGGAAGACCTGGATTTCTGATGACAGTATAGAGCCTATCTTCAGACTTCCTTTATATGGCAGAGGAAGAAACTTTTACCTTGTTTAAACCACTGTTATTTGGGGGTTTTCCATTAAATGCAGTTAAACCTTATTCTAAATGACATAGAGAGGCATATTTGTTTTAACATTTTAATAAATATTACTAATAGCATTCTTGCAACAAGTCTCTTGAAACCAACAAATAGAATCCTGCATTAAAATTACATACCTAACATGTATGCCATTTGTCATACAATGATAGATTAAGTGAACTTGTGTTATTAGACTATACAAAGAAAAGCATTATTGAGGAAAATGCCTCTAGTACCTAAAATCATTTAATTTTATGCCACTCAGCAAAACAACATGGTGGGAGCGATAAAAGATAATAATAGTAGCCAAAATTTGTATAGGATATTGCAGTAAGTGACCTCACATACTCCTCACAACATTCCTATAAAATAGGCATTATAACTATTGCCCATTTTATAGATGAATAAATTGAGGCACAGAGAAGTTAAGTAAGTTGGCCAAAGTTTACCACCGGTTAAGTGGTAGAACCTGGATCTGAATCCAGTAGTTTGATTGCAGAGCCTGCATGTTAACCCACTAAGCTAATCTGAAGTTCAGAAAGGTTTTTTAATGACATTCTCAAGGTCAAACCACTAGAAAGGGCCAGAATCGAGACACAAACCAGGTCTTCTGATTCCACTTCTTTTCATTAAATCAGCATTGATGCCAATGAAGTTTTTAGATTAATCATACATTTTTTCAGACTGAAAGCTCTAGTAGCATTAAAAGATAAATAAAGCACTTTCAATAATTAAGCATATGCTCAAATATAACATAAATTTAGCATCTTTCAAAGGAAGTAACAAAGGTAACCTCCCTTCTCTCAATGTCAGAATTTCTGATTCAATAAGAAATTGACCCAACATCTAAAAAGTTCAAATATAGACACATCTATATCTATACCTATATCTATAAACTACACAGAGAAGATTATCTGTGGTTTTTTCCCAGATACACAGACTACTGTCCTTTACTCTCCAGAGTGCTAAAAATATTGCTAAAAATGTCTCGTATTACATACAAGCTTAATTTTTTAATCACCATTTCCTCTGCTAATTGAACAGATCTTTGTCATCTCCAGCTTGGTCTCTTTATTTCTAACCCATGCTCCATATTCTGTTACCACTACAAGGGTCTTTTTAAAACACAATTTTATCCTGTGTCCCCGAGCCTCTAATGACTCCCTTTCACTTTGTGCATTCATTCTGTCACCTCTGCTGATTTGCATGGTCCTCCATAATTTGGTTCCCATGTACATATTCAAATTTATTTCTCAGTATTGCCCAACCTACGGGTCTCCCTTTGCCTCCCACACTGTCATTTTAGATCAAGAACAAGTCAGAAGCCAACAGGGGCCAGAACTAGGCACAAGATTAAACCAACTGGCATTGGAAACTTTGAGAGCCTATGCAGGCAACAGATGGCAGCTGCTTCAGTTGGAGGGTATATGGCTTCTGAAAGCATGGGAGGCAAGCTGGAGTCAGAATAGCATGGATCCAGGAACAGGAGGAAAGAGGTTCCAATTTTAACAGGTTGGGGTCAGTTTTTAAGAGTTCAGACCAAATAAAAAGTAGACAAGAGAAAACAGGCAGGCAAGAGGAGCTGACATTTAAAGTCGAGCACAGGCAAGCAGATCTATACAAAAGGTCCAAGGCGCTATTCTTGGGCTCTGCACTAGGTCACTTCGCTCTCACCACCAATGTCTCCAGCTTCCGCAGGCCTTGAATCTACAGTCAGTTTACTTCCTTTATATCTTTTCTTTACAGTGTTTCCCACCTGGCTTCTTTTCTTTGGGGCAAATACTAAAATGCAACCCTATGTTACGTATTGATCTCTTTCTCAATGTGGTGGATTTCCTCAGAGTTCAAAGTTGGCAAGAATCTACAGTGACAAATGATTCCTCTTTCTAGCAGATACTGTTTCTGAGATCTTTTGGGGTCGGAGGAAAAAAAAAAAACCATTGTGATTTTCCAGTAAATCTGCTAAACACTGCAGTGAATTACGAACCTGAGAAGAGGATATATCATCCAAGAGGCCCATACACGACTGGCAAATATTTCATATTTGAAAGCAAAGGGTTATTTCAATTAATCAGGAAGCCATCTTGTTTGAGCTTGGCATTCTTTCTAAATGAAAAGTCATGGAATTACAAAATTTCATTTGATAATCATATTAATTATCTAACTTACTGCTATACTGAATTTTTAATAAAAATTATGGGTTTTTTTGTCTCTTCCAATACTTTTTACTTCAATATTATCACCTTTCCTCCCTGAGATAGCACCTTATGTGACAAGGCAAGAAAAAAAGAGTGAGATTTTCTTGGGATTTTCTTTTCATTTCCAATATTGGCTTTCTGGTCAACATCAAGGAAATATTTTATAATGAATTTGTCTTTACTGGTTATCCTTTCCATATAACAAACATCACACTCTTTTCAAGATAAAAGCCATAGCATCTAGTAGAAACAAAATGTTAAGGTACATTTGTATGTATCTTACAAATGCACACATAAACAACTTTAAAGAGTTCCAGATGTAAGGGGGAAAGCCCAGAAACACACTCCCTTTCAGCTAGGTGTGGCTATGTGTCTAAGTTCTAGCCCATAAGATTAAGGACACTTAAATGAATCACAGGCATGAGAGAAGAGTATTGTAAGAATACATACAGTGAAGTACAATCAATATATATAGCAGTAGGCTATCTTTCCTTTAGAGTATGATATACAGTGGTGATTTTACACTTATTTATTTACATAATTATTTGATTAATGTAATAAGTTCTATAAGGGCCTGGAACCTATGTGTTTTAGCTGACCACTCAATCTCCAACATCCAGCTCAGTATTTAGAAAATGGTGGGCACTCAACAAATTGTGTTGAATACACGGAGAAAACTCATCTCTAGTAACACATAACAACAATACTAAAGGGCAAGAGGAAACTTTTGGAAGTGAGGGATATGCTTATTATCTTGAAGGTGGTGATAGCTTCATAGGTATATACATATGCCCAACCTTGTAAAATTCTACGCTTTAAACATATGAAGTTTATTATGTATCAGTTATACCTCAATAAAACTGCTTTTTAAAAGGTCACAATCCATGACAATATTATGCTAAATGTATTATCCATTAAGTTTATAAAGTATTTCACAATATTTTACAGGGGATCAGCACTACTGGAATGTTATTTGTTAACTTTTAGAAAAGAAACAGCACTATTAATTATTAATTTTCACTTCTAGGCTCTGGTAGCAAGGAAATTTTTGAAGTAAAAATCATATCATTTAATTAGTCCCTTACCATCAATTTGAAATTATGTTTGAATTTAAGATCTCAACACTAGGATTGTTTTCCCTTGAACGTTCATTTACTTCTTGAGTAAAATATTCTGTAAATGTTTTTCCTAAAAGACTGTGTGTGAATTGAATGTTATTTTAAATATACTGGAGGATATTTTTTAAAAATTTCTATTGAGCATCCTTTCACATAACACAACTCCATACTTTAAAACTCTAGTTTCATTTAAATAGGAGCAGAGTATTTTCAATTATAATGAAGAAAAAAATCATTGTACTTTTTTTGTTGGAAATTCCCAATATAAGAAGAAGATAATAATGTTTAAAGACATTATAACTTTGAATTAAAACCTTGCTAAGGTGTCTGAAAAGAGAATGATCATACAGTTGTGAGAAATGAATCACAGGCATGAGAGAAGAGTATTGATTTTATCATTAAGAGTAAGAATAAATGCCTGGATTACTCAATGACAATAGATTTAGAGCTTCTAGTTGAAATCAGTTCATTTTTAAAATTTAATCACTTAATTTTGACAAAAGCCAATATGGTATTCACAAGATTTTTCTGATATCAAGTATTGCCTAGTAAATACACTCTACATTATTTCATGTAAATAACTCTGATAAAGTAAAATATTTGAGCATATATGCTTATAAATGGTATAATTTATTATCTCCTCAAACAGAATGCTACCTATTCTTCTACTAACTTCCAGTCTCCAATCTTAGGGAACCAGATCATTCACAGTACACATATTTTTCAGTTCATTCACTCATTCAACAAATATTTATTGATCCTGCACTATATGACAGACACTGTTCTTAAAGTTAGACAAATTGTAACAAGAAAGACAAATGTAGCAAGACCTATTTATCATAAAAGCCAGCCATAATGGTCTAGTGGTTAAGATTTGCAGTCAGGTTTCGTTTCCCAGTCAGGAAAAGACACCACCCATCTGTCTGTTGTCATACCATGGTGGCTACTTGTGCTGTGATGCTGAAAGTTAGTCCACCTATATTTCAAATACCAGTAGGGTCATCTATGGTGGACAGGTTTCAGCGGAGTTTCCAGACTAAGACAGACTAGAAGAAGGACCTTTTCACTTTGGAAAAAACGGGCCATGAAAACCCTATGAATAGCAGCAGAGTATTGTTTGATATAGTGCCAGAAGGTGAGAGGATGGCACAAAAATACCTGGCAGGGTTCCACTCTGCAGTACACAGGGTTGCTAGGAGTCAGAATCCACTCCATGGCACTAACAACAAAAAAGTGATCATAAACAGGTAAACAAATAAAAAAACTTCAGATAGAGATAAGTGCTGTGAGAAAAATAGAACAAGGCAATGTGGTGGTGGCTAGCATTGGGGGAAGTGAGGCAATATTAGCTGGGGTGGGCTGGGATAATCCGAGCCCAATGACCAACTGAAAGAGTAGAGGGAGATGAGTCTGAGAGGCAGGTAAGGACATCATAAAGGGTTGGGGTTTCATTCCAAGTGCCATGGGAAGCCACTGAAGAGTCTGAAGAAATGACTAAACAGATTTGACTTTTAACATAATAATAACAATGGCTCCTGTGAGATAAATGGGTGACAAAAATAAAAGCAGGGGGATCAGTTAGGAGTCCACTGGAGGTGAGCGATGATGGTGGCCTGTACAAGAGTGGTAGAAGTGGAGATGAAGAGAAGTGGACAGAATTAAGATATATGTTAGAAACAGAGCCTAAAGATCTTGCTGGTGTATTGGAGGGGTATGCACATAAGGGATGGCAACAGAAAGAGAGCAGTTAAGACAGGAAGACTTGGGGAAAGTGCCTTACAATCTAATGTTATAACAATACCTTAACCATACACTATCCACTGAACCAATATAACAACTATGCACCAAAGGTAATAAGCATCTTTCCTTACAATAACCAAGTAGCTTTGCAATTTGATAGAATTTTATATCTTAACCTCAGTTTTAAACTAAAAGCTGTAATTATCTAAAACTTAAGATTAATTTACCCAATTATTTTGTACTTCTGCAAAAGAATTTATAGTGGCCAGCACTG
This sequence comes from Equus quagga, assembly GCF_021613505.1. Classification (NCBI taxonomy): domain Eukaryota; kingdom Metazoa; phylum Chordata; class Mammalia; order Perissodactyla; family Equidae; genus Equus; species Equus quagga. The sequence continues at coordinate 121,259,371 of NC_060269.1, forward strand.
TTAAAATGTCTGCATTTCACGGTAGTGTGGTCATCAAGTTTCCAGACCTCAGTCTCAATCAGGAGCAGGGTTCTCACGCATGTCTATAACCATCTTCAGGCCACAAATTCCCAAAGGACTTCTGGCTGTATAATAAGTTAGTAAATTAGTGAGCATGACACTCTCACCTACTCGACTATGAGTTCCTCCCAGGGGACAAATTATTAATCCTTAGCACCCCAACCAACAACAAACTCAGGTAACATGACGTAAAGTGGAAACCCACCAAGGTAGGAATATCCTCTGACATCTCTTCTTGACTTTCTGGACTTGATAATTTTGTGGCTGACACCTCTGAAGATAATTTTTTTAACAGCTTTATTAAGATATAATTCATATAACACACAATTCACCCTTTTAAAGTGTAAAGATTCACAATGAGAACATTTGTTGCAGTCAAATTGGTCTTTTTGTTTCTTCCAAATATATATGCTTTTCTACCATTCCATGTACCTCAAATATTCATTAAACAATCATTGTTGAGTGCTTGCTATATGCCAAGAATCCCTATCTGGAATGATGCCTCCTTTTCATTTCTACAGCCTTAAGCCCTACTTCAAGACCTAGCCCAACTCTGTTGATCACCCCAGCTCTTGGAATCTCCCCTTCTTTCAATGTCCGTAGTTGGTGCCCCTGGTCTATTTGGCATTAGGTATCAGCCATCTTGCTACATTGCTGGTTAATTTCCACATGTGCACGAAGCGTTCCTTGTAACCTAGCATTCACCTAGCTCTGCACCTCACACCTATTATGCATTCAATGTATATTTTGTGGAGGATGATAAAAACTGGTCCTTGGAGAAGCTGTCCTTGAATAACCCTCTTCCTCTAAGTCCATCAGCAGTGTAGTCACAGGATCTGAAAGTCTTTAAATGATCTTGCTGACATCTGAATTGTACTACAGATTCTGTGACAAGGTCATGTTGCTGGAACCAGGGTTCTCTGCCAGGGGCTGGCACACTGTGCTTCTTAGAATGGAAGATGAGAAGATTTGAGAGGACTTTGAAATCCAGCAGATGCAGATTAGTGCAATACCCAACTTTCAATCAGGTTTCTGAACCAATAAAAATGTGGGTTATTTCTAGCAATCAGGAATGAGCGGTTTTTCAGAAATGAATTAATTGCGATACTCTTACCCACTATGGACAAACAGATAGAAATATCTAGGAAAGGATGCACAGTAAACTATAGACTACATCACGCATTTTTCTTCTCTATATGAAAGACCGTTGTCGTTTCCTGTATGAATGACATATGTTGTCAACTTTGTTGACGGGTGGTTAATGGGATGGACACACACACATCACAGACATATATAAAATGGATTGCTCTTTAGAAAACAGAGGTTATCTCTGGAACTCCCTTTAGTTAACTAATGGTTATTTATAAATAAGGAGAACTGAACGTCATTTGAAGGCTCATCAGGAATTACAAAGAGGATTGCTTATAAATCAAATACTGTCATGCTGCTGTGCACTGATTTTGAATAAAAACTGGCTCTGGCTTTATAGAAAACTGTACCTAAAATATTAATCATAAAAGAACTGCATTTTCTCTGGTTTCTGTTCACTAACTTTTAAAGCTGAATTTTCACTATTTCCTTGTTGTACTTACCTTTTTAATTTTGCTTCAGACTCATGTTCATCAAGCCAGAGGAAGCCTACTTTATACAGGGAGGTCCCAGACCTGGAAGGAATAAAGATGGCCAGTGACAACAGTCCCAAAAAGGCTGTATGCTCCTTTCTTACTTTTAGAAGACCATACATGTAAATCATGACCATCACTGAAACAAACACATTATCCTGAGTGCTGCTCTACCCTGCCATGTTTCATGAACACTGGGAATACATTTTCTTTGTTCTAATCCCAGCCCCTGAATCAGGGCCAAGTAGAGTGGGTTCTTCATAAATATGCATTGACCTCCTGACTCAGTATTAATGTAGGACAGCGCTCTGATTAGCAAATGCTACCTGCAGGAGGCTGAGGAAATACCACAAACGGAGATAAGATGCTATTAGTAGATTTTATTATATTTTTTCCTGAGGCTTGGGAATAATCACTTATCTCTCTGGTCAAACCTCTCCACATCTCTCCCTTCAGGATCTGAAAGCAGTTCACATAAAAGGCCTCCATGTAAGGCCCTCTTCTGTTGGGTGCTGGAGGAAGAGCACACGATGAGGGAAGAAGCAAACTGCTTCTAATTTAACGTATTCCTTTCTTGCCATTTAGGCAGCTCACCAGAAACGACAGAAAACCTTATATCCTAACTTAAAGATGAAATCAGCAATAAATTAAAAATGTTTTCATGACTTCTTAGTGTGGATCTCAGTATATAAAATAAAGGGTAAGGAGGTTATGATGATCTCTTGGATATGGAACTAATTAAAATTTAATATATTTATGGATTTTATACTAGGATCCCCCTTCCCTTTTTAGGTAATACTACTACACTCAACTTCCTGCAGGTTTTACTAAAAGCAAAATCCCAAAACAAAAAAGTCCTTTTTGAACACCTGGCCCAATAGTGATTTTACTGCAATTCCAGAGCTTTGTCAGGCTGCAGAGCACGCACTAGCGGGATGCACCGGACCCACGCGCAGGCCGACCCCAGATGCACGCAAACACGACGGGCAGTAGGCGCACCAGCGCCCTGGAACCCCGGGCCTCAGAGCCTGTTGCTCGGGGGCCAGATAGGGAGCAAGTGCGGCTCCGCAAACGGAGGCTAGAATTCCACCCCGGCGGCAACCAAGCGGCGCCCTTCCACTGCTCAGGCGGGGACTTAACCCTCGGCGTCCCAGCCCCTTTCGCCCCTCCCCTGCGCACTCAGATCCAACTCCACTTTCCAGACCAAGGCCGACTCCATTGTTATTAAAAGCCAGAGGGTGGCGAGAGGGGATACGCAGGGATGCAGGAGCCAGAGCACCCATTCCTCTCCGGCCAAGACTTGGGAAAGTCCGAAAGCCGTTGAGGAAGGACTGGATAAGCCCCAGTCGCGGGGCCAAGGGAGGGCGCCCGAGGGAGATGGAGGCTGGGCGCTGATCCCACCTCCCCGCGCAGAGATGGTACGGTCCGAAGCCGAGCGGGCGGAGGAGGCTCCTCCGGGTCTCTACCCGCCCGTCTCCCGCCTTCCTCGCCGCGCTGCCGCGGGAGCGAGCGCGCGCGCCCGCGACCCCTCCCCCGACGCCGGCGCCCGCGCTCCGCCCCTCGCCGATCGCTGCTCACCTCCACCGCTGCCGCCGCCTTTCTCGCGTCCTTCTGCTCCAGCCGGCGTGCGGGGGCCGCGCCCGGCCGCCGCGCTGTCCTGGGTGGGTGGCGCTGCCCGCGCGGCTGGCTGCTGAGCGCTCCCGCGAACCAGGTCTCCCGCCGGCGCGGCGCCGTGACAGGTGCAGAGTCCCGGCTGAGGACCCACCTGCGGCGGCCGCCGCGATGCCCACCATGCGGAGGACCGTGTCGGAGATCCGCTCCCGCGCGGAGGGTGAGTAGCCGCCGCAGCCCCGCGCGGGGCGCGGGCGGAGGTGGCTCGGAGCCAGCCTGGGGTCGGGCCATGCGTGTGTGAGTGTGTGTGTGTGTGTGTGTGTGTGTGTGTGCGTGCGCGCTTGCGTGTGCTGTGGAAGAGATGCCCGACCCACCACTTCCCCAGGGCAAGTCCGGCGGTCGAGCGTGAACCCTGGCGGACCCTTCTCCCTGCGCCGCCTGCAGTGCGCTCGTGGACCCCTTCCCAGCTCCAGCCCCGGCATTGGTGTCCTCAGCGGGAGCCCCAAGGCTTGCTTTGCACCGCAGCGTGACCATTCGGTCCCTGTCAACGAGCGCTCTCACGCTGCCCACCTCCCTCCCCACTAGCGCGCAAACCTCCCGTCTCCACTCAGTTTCCTCACTCCGGTGACCAGATCCCCAATCCGCCGCCCATCTTTTTGCAGCTCTCCCCCCACGTCCCCCCGAAGAGTGGGTTTGTCTTTCCCTGGCTGCAAGATCCTGTGATCCCCAGCCCCTTGCCTTCCGAGCGCGAGGAGCCTTAATTGGGGTTGGGTGCTCAGCGGATACTGTGCATTACAGTCTCTGCAGTTCTGCCTCCTGCAGTGGAGTCTCACCGGCTCTGGTCTGAGGTTTCGTTGTGGTTTTTTTTTTTTGCCTTTTGTCTGGTCCCCGCACTTTGGCCAGCTGAGCTGACTTCTTTAGCGAGGTGGAAGCTGCTCCACCCAGGGCCAGCTGTTGAATGGCTACACTTATCAGCAACGAGCAACAGATGCCAAAGGGTAAAGGCAAGTAAGCTTTTGGAGGACCAAGACACTCTCTTCATCCTATCCGAGGAGCCCTCAGCATCCTGCCTAGCATGCTGCAGTCACTCCATTAATATTTCTTGATTTTGTTCATGGCAAAGCCACAATTGTACATATCTCGGGTATTATTTTCTTCTGTTTTATTCTCTCCCGTAAACCCATCCTTGAATCCCACAAAGGGTGGAATAACATGTTTTTTTGAGAACTAATCTATCTTGCCATCATCACTGATTCCCACCATTCCCCCATCCTGCCCTCTAATGTGAGGCAGGTGGTAAAGTGATTTTAGAATAAAAGATACAGAAGTTAGGAGCATAGGATTCCAGGGATTTGAGACAGTCCATTTTATTGCTTTTCCTCCTCAGAGTCCCCATGTTAAAGACAGGGGCACTGGCCTCTAATATCTGTGATTTCTGATCACAGCGCTTAGGAAATGCTAAATGAAACCGCTCTGGAGAGGCCACAAAAGAGTCAAAACTGACCCGTGTCCTACTTAGGAATTTATTACATACTTGTTGTTATTTGTAATATAATGGAAAAATATATAGGGCATTACAGTTTTAGATGCACATTTGAATAAATGATGGTGTTATTTTAAAATGTACACAGTAAAAAATGTATCTTTTGACACTTCTGAATGAAATGAATGAATTTTCTTAATCATCATTTGAGTGAGCCATACACGTAGTGCAAATACAGTGGTAACAGTTGGGATTGTTCTCTCAAATAATAGCGACTTATGGATTGTATATTGTGGGAAATGGGAAAAGAGAAAAGACCAGAAAACAATGCAAACCTGTGGCATGTGAGAGGATTTTATTAGTATTGAGAGACTACGTTATTGTTTTTGATTGGCATATGTATTTTTCAAAGCATTTTCACAAAGATTACCTTATGGAACCTTATGATGCTCCTGTTGATGAAGGTGGTCCCCTCTGATAGTTGAGGAAACTGTGGTACTTGTCCAAGGTCGAAGCTAGTTCAGTGACATGTTTGGATTAAGAATGCTGGGAAAACAAGGGCTGTTTCTTATTTAATCTTTGTATTCCCTTTGCATCCAGCACAGTGTCAGGGGCATAGTAGTGCTTGGTGAATGACCCTTCCCTCCTATATTGGTTGGTTTCAGTTTATTATGTGCTCAGCATTTTGCTCAGGACTGTGGTGAGGACAACATAAACAATGACTCTGTGGGCTGGCAATGTGGCTCATTGCCTGCTCTGCCCACACTTTTCTTTCTGAAGGAATATTCTCCTCTGACAGCTCCCATTGCCTGAAGGGCCTTGTTCTGAACTGCAGCCTCCTTGGCTTCAGCTGATTGGGCCAGGATGAGCTCCTGACCCAAGGGCAGACAATCCATAGGTGCTCAGACACTTGTAACCTTGTGGTTTGGCTCAAAAAGATTCTCTCTTGTGATCATCTCTCTCATGGGAAGAGTTAAGCTTAGAGACTTAGAGTGAAAATTGAAGCAGAAAGGGGCAGAGGTGAACAGGCTGGTAGAGGATAGAATGGGTGTAATAGGTCATGCAAATGCTGCTGATAGGAGAAACTGTGAGTGAACAGAGGAAGATAGGAGAGAAAATGGATTGGAGGGAAGGAATGGGGCAGAGAGACACAAATGCTGAGAGAGGATGGCTAGACCTTGGATTACCTCCCTCCCTGACTTTCCTAGTCCCAGTCCTAAGTAGCATTAGAACAGGCTCTTTTTTCTTTGAAGTGACTTGAATGGATTTCTGATCCCTGCATGCAGGTTAGCCAGATGCATGGCTGTTCTATGTGCAAGTTTTTTACAACCAAATTGGGGCAAAAGGACTTACGTGAAATAAGGAATAAATAATTAAGAGGGGATGTTATTAATTGGACATTGTGCTTGCTGTGGGTGCTGTAAGTCCTGTGGAAGGTCAGGACATGACAGCATGAGGTCTACCAAGCAAACACTTCACTGAGGAAGGATTTGAGATGGCACTCACCGGTGTTCTCAAACTTTAAGGTGCACGCAGATCACTCAGGGATCTTGTTAGATGCAGATTCTAAATCAGTAGATCAGGGGTGGGGCTGGAGTTGCGTTTCTGGCAAGCTCACAGGTAATGCTGGATGACGCGGCCCTGCAGGCCTGAGTAGCAAGGCTCTAAATGATGTTGCCATCTTTTTCAGTAGTCGGGAGGATATTAAAGGCAGAAAGTAACCAATTGAAAAAATGATGAAAGTGAACATGGCTTATTTGAGAGTTCTTAAGGAAATTGGCCAGAAGCAGAGGGAAACTTGGAAGGAGTAGGATGTCAATTTGGATAGATAAAGCACTGCTAGATTACAGAGCATTTTGAATGCCAAGAGTCAAATAGACATAGAATTGAATATTTGAAGAGGGTCTTAGAGTTCATTTAATCCAATTTCTCATTCAATCATGACATCAATGTGTAATGTCTCTAACAGGGTCAGTTAGGAGCCAAAATGTTATAAGCAGAGTGACATTACCAAAAGAGTGTCTTAGAAAGATAAGTCTCGAAGTATGTTGCATAGTTCGGAGGGAATGGCACTGGCGGTAGACTCTATTGTAAAAAAAAAGAAAAGTCTAAAAATGACAAAGGCCAGGATTATCAGTGAAATGGAGAGTGAGAATGAGAAGGTAAGAATCAGAGATGTTTCTGAGTAAATCATACTCATACAAGTACTGTTCCAGGTACTTAGGATACATCAGTTAACGGAACAGAAAAAGCTTTGCCCTGGAGGTCCTTACATTCTAGTGCGGCAAGAGACAGCAAACACAGTAAATTAGCAAATTATAGAATTCATTATGTAATAAGTGCTGTGGGAAGAATAAAGAGAAGGTGAGATGTGTGAGGATGGTGGATGGATTGCAGTTTAAATAGGTTGGTTAGGCTAGCCTTCAATAAAAAGTTGGAGATGAAGGAGTTAGCTTGGTGGAGATATGGGGGAAGAGTATTCCAGGCAGAGGGAACAGCCAGAGCAAAGGCCTCAAGGCAAGAGAGAGTCGGGTGTGAAAAAGGAACAGTGAGGGGGAGAATGGTAGGAAATGAAGTCACAAAGCTCACATCAGTGGACGTAGTGAATATAGGGCAGGAGACAGGTGGTAAAATAAAAGGAGATTCTCAAGCAGTAATTTCAAATTTTAATGTTTACAAGATCCTAGATATCTCATTAAAACTGCAGTTTCCTGGGCTGACTCGTGACAATTCTGTTCAGTAGATCTTGGGTGGGACTGGGAGACTACATTTTTAATGAGCTTCCCGGGATATTCTGGTGCAGGTGAAACACAGTTTGAGGAACTCTGCTTTACCCTGATTGATTGGGAGAATCTCTTAAAAGTTAAGGAAATTGGCGAGGATCAATAACAGAAAATATTAATTCAGATTTTAAAGTAATTGTGGAACATGCAAATGTTTTGAAGATACTTAGAAATTTGGAGGTTAGATGTGGAAAAAACCAAACTTGGGACTCTGAAGTTTCAGAGATAATAGTTGAAACTCTGATAGAAGATAAATTTGCCAGAAAGCAAGACTAGATAAAACAGAAGGCTAGGAATTCTAGATCTCTTCACTTCTACCCCCAGCTAAATCAAATGAGTCTCTGAACACAGCATTAATAATGCTAGAAACAGGGACTGAAATAATGGCGACTTATACAAAGCAGAGTTTTTCCTGACTCTTGTAAAACTAATATGGAGGAGGAAAAAAACCCCAAAAAACAAAAGAAGCAAAACAAAACTAGTATGCACATAGTCAGTCCAGGTTGGCTATGCCCATTACATAAAGTAGTAAGGGATCTTGGCTCCTATGCCTTTCTGCTTCTCCATCCTGAGGGTATAACTTCCATAAAGTCATGACGTTGGTCCCTGGGGCTCCAGCCATCGTTTAGGAGTTCCAGGCAGGAAAAAATGGAAGAGTAAGAGATGAAAGGCTTTTCCTGGAAGTGTTGCACAAAGACTACTGCTTATTTTGCATTGTCTCCCATCTGCAAGGGAAGCTGGGAAATGGAGTGTTCTAGCCAGGCACATTACTCAGTGTCGTGTTACCAAAGGAAGAAGGGAGAATGGTTGTTGGGTAGGCAACTAATAGGCTCAGTCACCATCAGGTACTCAGGTTGCCCACAGCTCCTGCTTGAATCAGAGAACTGTTGTAGAGCTCATAATTTACAAAATACTAAGTATTCAGTTGTTCAAAACTAAGGAAATGCACAAAAAATACATACCTGTCCAATGGTTTGCATTTTCTTCTGCTGAATATTATACTGCTAAAATGTAAAACATTCATTTGGTTATGTAAAACGTTTTAAGTGATAAGTTTAGGACTTGTTTTAGGGATTGTTTTCCTAAACTGGTCTGTATAAATGGCAACTTTAAAATGTTTCTAATTATATAGAATATTATGTTTCATTTACTTAAAAGATAGCAAAAGGATCACTGATGTAGTTTCTATATGAATTGTTAAAGCGAAAATTTTAGGAGGCTATTTCAGATGTCCAGGTAAAAGATGACTAAGACTCTTTGTTCTTTTACAAAGCATGTATTATGCACCTGCTGTCTGCCAGCTAATTGGGAGTTAGGACAAAAAGATCTGGTGAATGAAGGAGATTCTAAAAGAACATGAAGGAGGTCCCAAAAGAAACATGAAGAAGAGTTAAAAATCTCTAACTGACGTGGCACTATGAGAGAGGTGGTGTGTGAGCATAGTGATAATTGATTTAATATTTGAGAATCCCCAAAAACATGTCATTTTACTTAGTGTAATTCTGGAGATATTTGGTATGGCAGAACTAAACTATTTTAGGTTTTCTAATCTATAGTACGTCAGTCGTTTTTTTCATGATCTTGTCGCAAAAACAGAATTGAATCATATGCCTGCCTTACAGCCATAGGAAAGATTGTGTAGGTCAGAATATACCTTTGGAGTTAGCACAGTGTTTTCTTCCTGGGTCTCTATTCACGTAGTTTCATTACAATGTAAATGTTGTCAAGGCAACAGTTTCATTCTTCATTGTTCACTGAGCCCAAATCTTTCAATGCTCTTCTCTCTTAATAGGAAGCTCCCTAAAGGCAGGGATTTTTGTCTGTTTTGTTTACTGATGCATTGCTCCCACTGAGGACATTGCCTGGCACATAGTAGGAGCTCAGATGTTGGTTGAATGGATAAATGAATCTTATGAGCTAGAGATGAGGTGAACTTGAGATGGCTTATAATCAGACCTACTTGATACCCTCCTACTGGAACCTGAGCACCACGAAGGGAACAGTTTTGGTGTGATCTCTTCATTGCTGTATGCTCTACACTTAACAGCCTTGCCTGCCACAGAGTAACCTGCCGTGTTTGTCAGATGAATGGGTAACTCTGAACTTTGTTTTTAGTGGAAGAGCTTAACTTTGTTCTCTTGATTGTAGAAGTAACACTTGCTCAGTGGAAAAACTCACACTGCAAAAAGGTGTCAAGGAGACAGTGAAAATCACCCCAGACTATGCCATCTAAATATAACCACTGTTAGCATTTTAGTATATATCCTTTCCAACTATTTTCCAGGAGAGGAGAAATATACTTATTTGTTAAGAAAAGTGCATCAGAGTCTACATTATTTTTAGTCTTTTTTTCCCCACTCAGTATTTCATCCTCGCTTATCAAGTATAAATTTATGTAAACTCCATGAAGAATGAGATATTTAAATTTATTTTTTCTAATTTAATTGAAATATAATTGATAACTAACATTGTATTAGTTTAAGGTGTGCTACGTAATGATTTGATACATGTATATATTGCAAAATGATTACCACAATAAGTTTAGTTAATATCTATCACTTCATGTAGTTAGAAATGTTTTTCTTGTGATAAGAACTTTTAAGATCTCCTCTTGGTAGCTTTCAAATATACCATATGGTATTTTTAACTATAGTCACCATGCTGTACATTACAGCCCCAGGACTTATTCATCTTATAACTGGAAAGTTTGTACCTCTTGACCACCTTCACCCATAGGAAGGGATTTTTGTCTACTGTCACTACTTATGTCTTCAGTGTCTAGAGCAGTGCCTGACACTTAGTAGGGCTTCGGTAATTATTTGTTGAATTCATAGGTCATTAATTTTTTGGCAGCTTAGCATTTTTTTTGTTAGTATATAATAATTTACTAAGGAATCCTTTATAGGTGGGCGTATGGGTCATTTCCGGTTTTTTTTTAAAAAAACCAAATCACTCTTGAATAACATCTTTGTACACTTTTCTAATTATTTCTTTGTAAAATGTCCCAAGAAAAGGGATTTCTGGGTCAAAAGTATATACCTTTTAAATGAATGCTTATACATATTTCAAAATTGCCAGAAAGATGATCCGAGTTTACACGTCCACTGAGAGTGAACAAGGTGCTCCTTTCTCTACCCCTGCCCCAGCACTGGAGAGCCTTCTTTTTCATCCTTGTGAAGGGACAATGAAAAAAAGAAACTTTAGGTTTACATGACTTTACTTATTAGATTGAACACATTTTGGTAAGTTTAGTGATGATTTTTTTTCTGGGTTGTTTATTCATGTCCCCTTATGAAGTTTGTTTGGTGTTGAATTTTAAGTGCTTCCCATATTTTGATGATATTAACTCTTTTCTGTTTAAAGTTTATCTTTTAACTTTCTTATAGTGTTTTCTCATGCACATGCATTTTTATTAAATATAATCTTTCAGTTTTTTCCTTAAAATGTCTTCTTTAATGTCATTTCTTATTTGAAGAAAATGATCATTCTTCACTTACATTTTTCTTCTAGTACTTTTAGGTTTCATTTTAAACAGTTAAATGTGCAATTCCCGTGGGATTTATTTTGTTGTGAGATCTGAGGTAGGGGCCTAATTTTATTTTTTCTCAAATTATTATCCACCTGACATGATAACCATATATTTTATTAGTTGATCCTTCCCGTACTGGTTTGAGGTGCTTTTTTTATACTGAATGTACATATACCGTTGAGTCGTGTCTGGAGTCCGTCTTCTCCCTCTTTTCTCCCTTCCCCCTCTATTTTGGTCTGTCTCTTTTGGCCCCTGTTATCAAATTCCTCTATTGCAACTAATAAAACATATCCTCATGACATTTCTACTCTAACTGCTCTTTTCCCTAATTTTTTTCTTGTTATTTTCATCTCTGTTTTTCCACTTGAACCAGCAAATGCATCATTGAATCATTATGTTTATAAATTTATATTGAGAGAATTGACATCTTTCATATATTGAGTCACTGAAGCCTAGTTTTCATATGTTGAGTCATTGAAGCCAATGAATAGGTATTTCTTTCATGTGCTGGGGAGAGTTTTCTTAAAATAAATGTTACCCATTTTAATGATTTGTTCCTAGATGATTTATATTTTATGAAGATATTTTGAATGAGATCCTTTCTAAAATTATATGTTCTTGTTTGTGACTGTGAGCACATATAAAGTGGAAGCTATTGATTTTGAAACTGACCATCATTCTGAATTATTTCCTTTTAAAGAGTTTTTTAGTTGATTTTCATCTCCATCAGTTTTAAAATTATATCATATGTCATAAAACAAAGTATTTTTAAATGAAGTTTTCAATTAGTTAGACTTGACCAGGTATATTTTGGGTATACTATTGTTTCAGAAAGATTGGTTCATTTTTATCTGCTGAACTTTTGTAGACTCTGCTGAAATACAAGTACAAACTTACTATTAAGGTTTCATACAGTAGCCCTTACATAATAGCAGGGATATTACTCTTTTTTATCCTTTCCGCTAGCAGAAGAGATCAGAATTTAGACCAACCTGGATTTAACTAATGATTCCATGGAATCTACTTATATCGAATTGGCATTCATTTCTTAATGCTAAGAGAAATAAAATGTGAGCCACAAATACTAGACATGTGTGTAGTTTTAAATATTCTAATAGCCACATTTAAAAATAAAAAGAAACAGATGAAATTAATTTTTATATTTTCCTTAACCCAATATATGCAAAATATTATTTCATCATGTTATCAATATAAAAATTAATAATGAGATAGTTTGCATTCTTTTTTTGTACTAATTTTTTGGGATCTACTGTATACTTTATATTTACAGTACATCTCAGTTTGCACTAGTCCCATTTCATGTGCTCAGTTACTGCATGTGGCTAGTGGCTGCCATACTGGACAGCGCAGCTGTAGATTATACCTCTAGCAGGGGCTTACATATTAGGATTTACTGGAATTTTCCAGAATATAAAATTTTACAATGGAAATCATGGCTTAAAGTAAGCTTATTAAAAATACACATATGGGTATACTCTGCTCTTAAGTAGAGATTTAAGCCTTCAACTTCCTTCCTTACAACAAAAGGTCTCATAAAACCTTACACATTATGTTAGTACTTACATAATACTGCTTTTGACATGGCCCCTGTGGCAATTTAGAGGTTTTATGTAAGTACATATGGCATCTTTTGAAGCCTGTTGTTTTGTTCCCATTAAAAAAAAAAATCTCTTTTTAATAGATTTGATAAGCAAAAGCCATGCTGCCCTACTTTCCTGTAAGTTTTCATTTAAATGTTAACATGAAATATATGTACATAGATAGTATCTTTGAGTAGTATGCTTTTATATGCAATCTTCCCATCGCTTTTATTGATCTAAGGGGACTATAGAACTTGGCTTCATGGGTCATTTCACAGCTAATTGGGCAAAGGGAAGTGTCTGTTTTAAATTAAGGCTCTGTTCCTTGTTTTGTGTGAGCCTGTCTTTGAAGATGACTGATCTTGATCCATCTGGGGCCGTGCATAATGAGATTGGGTTAGTCAGGTGACAGTTTAGGCAGAGACTATTAATAAGAAGGTCAAAGCCAGCCTAGGGTCTAGACCAGGAAACCACTTTAGTGGGTCAGGCCTATTTAGAATACAAGGTTGGCTGTCATGAGTGAAGCAAGCAAACAGTGGTATGCAAGGGTAATCAGAGAGAGAGTTTGTTCCAACACCAATTTAGAATCGTTGAGCTTCTGTAATTGGCTCAGGTCCCTGTGGCTGACTCTGGTCTTAAAGGAAAGGCAACTTGGTGTAAAAGAAATCTCCTCCAGCATCTGCAGTCCATCTTTTCCCCTCATCTTTCCTTCACCCTCATGTAGATTTTGCCCTGTCCCAGCCATCAAAACCTTAGAGGTAGGAGATATTTAAAGAGCTCTGACTTAGCCCTCTAAGGATGTGGCATAAATCACCCTGAGTCCCTGTCACAGCAACTCATAGAGCTCCAGAACTAGAGGCCCTGCCTTGCTCTGGGAGAGGAGACCCTGGTCCCTGACCCAGCTTGGACTCAGGGCTATGCGCTTGTGAGCAGTTCTGATGCCAAACCAGGCCTGCCAAGGGTTCTGATTATCGTTTGCTTTCCCTCTCCCGACTGTTGCTCTTGGCTAGCTCATCTGGACAAACTCGTTGCCCCATGTTAGAGCTCTTTGGTTCTGAGTGCCCCTATTGTCCAAGACCATTTTTCCTGGATCCCTTGCTCTGCCACTGTGTTGTCATCCTAACTGCTGTGAGTAGTTAACCCTTTCTAGTTCCCTTCTAGTCCGTCTCATTCCACTTAAAAAAATAAAAACCAACAAAAAACCCAGGCATGTTCTGTCTCTGACCAAAGAAATCAAACAGATCTCTCTGTATAGGTTTTACCCAAAATTTGATGTGCTGCTCTATACTTTAAGCTTAAGTTGGGTTCAATCCACCATCAGTGCCAGAATGGTTGTGAGAAATGTTCTCAGGTGGACTTACTCAACTTTTGTAACTTTCACAGTTGTGAGTAATGGTTAGAGAAATGACCTGAGGAAGAATTACTCTGTCTGCCATCTTTAGTAAAAGTGTGTCCAGTGTGGTCAGAGCAGTGGGAGACGTGTGTAATGCGAACTGTCTTATAGCTACATTGTATACCTCAGTGGTGCTCAGCCCTGGCTGCACAGTGAATCAAATAGGGAGCTTGTAAATGATGCTGATGTCCAGCCCATCACAGACCAATGGAATCGGTCAGTCTGATCCATTGGGCATACGGACCAAGCATTGATATTATATCTCCCAGGTAATTCTGATTGGCAGCAATGTTGAAAAACACCGGTGTACATCCTTGAATTTACTTGCTTGTAGGGAGGATGAGGAATAGATTGTATAAAGCCTTGTAGGTTGCCAGCCAAGAAACCAAGAAAGTATGGATATTTTTGGTAAATTTTTTGTCTATTGCCCGGGTACTTAATAGATCTGATTATACTTCTCTTAATTTCCCCTCTCGGAAATGATAAGGTTTATATAATGATACTCAGTTATTAGGTTTTGAAGACTTTCTTTAAAATTCTGAATTAAACATTCAGTTCAACCAAGTGAAAAGTAAACACGTGTAGTTTATTTTTAGCTGATGCTGTATCTACACTGGGAGCTTGATGAATATGAGCTTTTCTGCAGTGTCATTACTAGTTTTTGCTAACCTACTTACTTTTAGTATGTTGGAGTAATTAATCTCTTTATTCATCCTATATTTGTAGCCTACATATGTGGTCATTTTCACCAGGAAGAAATACCTTAACAACTTGGTGAAAGTCTGAAACTTCTGTGGCAACTTTATTTTCAAGAGGTTTATTTTCTTTAGTTTACAATTATTGATTTATCCCACTGTGATGTTAAATAGTCTTTTACAGGTTAATGCACAGAAAATGAAAACTTACCACAGGCCCCAATTTACCTGCCTTCCCTGATTGCTGAGATGAAGCCCATTTTTTGAGACTCTTAATTTACCTAGTGTGATTTCTCCATGGATGGGTGCTGGGTTTCTAGCTTCAGGATGCAATGATTATTTCCACCTCTGAGGATCAGAAAACGAGCCCACAGTGCCTTAGAGCGAGTGCATTGTGTCTAACCTTTGTGTGATTATTTTTGATTTTTAGTTCTCTTCTCTCCTTACTGTATCTGCATTTAGACTTGACTTTTTTAGATGCTGTTGTGACTTGTACTCTACAGATGGGAATCCTTTTAAAAAGCCAGAATTTGACCTAGGAGGGGAGGGAAATTTCTGAATCGTTGGCTCAGTTCAACCCCGGATGGCTACTGATTCTTGTCTTTTTGTTTAAAGTTCAGTGAAAGAATTATTACACAGTTGGCCTTTTGGTGACTTCCAAGTGAATATAATTAGCAAAGGAGAACAAAGCTTTCTTAATTTCCCCAGGTGTCGAGTTGAATTTACCTCGATCCTATTAAGAGACGTTCCCTGTGGAATTTATCCTTATGGTTGGTGAACTGCTCCCCTATGTGTTTTAATTTTAACTAAGTCTGAACACCAAGATCTTCAGTCTGAATTAACAGTTTTCTTTATAAGATGACCGACACTTTTTCATATATTCAGCTGGAATTGTCCTTTTGTTTTTTTAATTCCATGGACACAAACTAATAGAATCACCATCTTAACTGTTAACACTTCACGTGTCTTTATTGTCTTTGGTACTAGACTATTTGACATAGTAGCCACTGAAAAAGTAGAGTGCATTTGTTTTGTGACACAACAACAAAACTTGAAACTATAACTCATTTAGTGCTATCCCCACTTTCCTCAGCATCTTAAGTTAACACCCTATAAATAATTAAGAGAAAATGAAATGAGGCACTTGGGGCTCCCAATAGGCCCAGAGTAATATCTGACTTCTGGCTCTTCCAAGATGTGTGGCCTTGGACAAATCATGTAACATCTCTCAGACTCCTTTGGCAAAATGGTAACGATACCTACCAGTAAATCATCTGCCTTTTGGCTAGAGAGTAGACCAGTGCTGGCTGCACATTGGAATCTCCTGAGGAGCTTTAAACTCGCTGATCCCTAGAGATTCTGGTTTCGTCTTGGGAATAGGAGTTGAAAGAAGGAGAAAAATAGTGGCTTGGACTAGTAAGTGTCAGTGGAGGTGATGACACGTGGTCAGATTCAGGATATAGTTTGAAGGTAGAGCTAACAAATTTGTTAATGGATAGGACATGGAGTGGTAAAGAGAAAAAGGAGTCAAAAATGACTAAAGTTTTGGGCCCTGAGCCCGAAATGATGGTGCCATTTCCTAAGAAAACACTGGGATGAGGACTGAAAACCTCCCTGCATCTTAGAAAAGAGTGGGAAAAGCCACATGTGCCAAAATATGTATATTTGCATACATTTCTTTTGTTCTCTTAGAAAGTATTGCTTTATTCTAAAATCAAGATTTCTGTCCTCTACTTCTTCCATCTTCTTTTCTCTGGATATTCTTTAGAACTTCAGTAAACATAACTATTAGTGTCTTACCTGTTCCTCGTTGCTATGGATCATAGACATGTAGGGACTTCATGGGTTTAATCTGTTTGGGATTGATAATTTCTATTGCCAGGACTTTTCACTCCATGATTAGTTGATGAGAGCAGTTTCTCATGTCATCATCGTGTTCTTTTGACTCTTGAGGTGCTCCAAACTGCAGGGACATCCTTCAGAGTGGAGAAATTAAATGAAAGCACTTGCTGTAACGTAGGTGCTAAACAAATGTTACTTGACTCTGCGTCTGGTGAGTGATTGGGATAATCAAGCTGTTCAGATTTTGGAAGCTGAACTTTTAACATGCTGGAGTGGTTTTGAAATGTCATGGAGTTTTCTTATTATTGTGTATAGGCCTGTTGCACTTTACTCAATGATGGCTACAGGTATTCCAGCAGATCTAAGGGGCTGATTTCATGATTCTAATTAGTGATGGTAGTATGTGGAGGCACAAGCATTGCATTAAGAGGTTCTTTCTTCACTGGGTGATTTTTATTTATGGCATTAGAAGATTTGTGAAGCATCTGTTCAATCTATCCGCTCATTGTTCTTGTTCACCTATGAGTTGGGTAGAGCTGATGGCAATCTCACACATGTGTAGGTGTCATTGCTTCAATGTCACCGAGCACTGTGCTGGGTCTTTTAAGTCTTTGCAGCCCACCAGCTGTCATTCACACATCCTGGTTTAATCTGCTTAGTGGAGGTTTCTGTCTTTTTTTTTTTTTCAGCCACATCCTGACAAACTGAAGGATGCCAGACCTGCCTTACTTGCTTTTGTGCAAGTGCCACCTAGATCTTTGAGTCTGTCTTGTCTACCCAGTCTCAGTGGGTTTTTTAATACTCCCCACAGTGCTGATGGCAGACAAGCCATCCCAGGGCCACACCCATTCTCAGGGCTGTGTCGGGACGTGATGGAGTTCTCCAGTGCTTCTTTATGGGTTTCTTATTTTTCTAACCTTGTTCAGTGGAATCATTGGCTATTTTACATGCCAGATTATGACAGTGCTTGTCTTCAATAGATAGACGAGTGTGTCACACCTTTCTTTATCCCGGATAGTGTCTGGTTCCATAGAGTAAAAAGCTCTTCTTGCTTTTGGGCCATTTATATTGCTGTGTGTGCTGCACTGACTTCTCTGCCAAAGTCATAGTTAGTAGGTAGGCTTTAGTTTCCTCACTGGGTGTTCTCAGTGTCTGATTGTTAAGGCTTTGTTTAAAAAAAAATAAAGATGAATTGTTTTTTCTCTCTTGTAAAGTCACAGTGGAGGGAAGAAGCAGGTGCTTGTCAAACTCCACTGACTCATTCTGAGAATAATACGGTAGAAAAATGATGTTATTTGGAACTTTCTGCTGCTTTTAATAAAAGGAGGGCTAGTCTGTTGGAACCAGTCATGTTTCCACCTGTTTTTAAAATGCATAAATAGCTCTAAAAATGAAAGTTGTGATAATTCAGATAACTTTCCTGGTTGCTTTTTTGTATTTTTTTCCAGTACATTTTAAGGGCTGGCTCATGGAGAACTATCATTCAGTTGTATCTTCCTGTGTGTGCAGTGCTACTGAAGTCTGTGGGGTTAACTATCCTGCAAGCATTTTTATCTACTAATTTATCAACTAAAGTTCTTTTCCATATACAAAGCGGTGAAAACTTGCTCATACATTCGTTCTATATTAGTGGTTCTCTGATGACTTCATAATTGTCTTTTTAAAAAAATCTTCTTAAAAGGGTACGATCGTGGAATTCTAGAGTTGGAAGAAACCTAGAAGTGATATAGTGCCACACTATCCCTGCTATAGCCTGCATACCTCTCAGTGGTGGGAATCCTGCCCACTTTTGAGGCAGCCCATTCCATTCTCTCACAGCTCTAGATCTTTGCAAGTTATTTCTTGCTAAGAAAGCAATGAAACCATTTATTCGCTCCACGTTTTGCTAGGCCAGTTGTCCCCCATGTTGTATTTGCGCAGTTGATTTTTTTAGGCCTTAGTAGGGGACCTTCAGTTTTTTCAACCTCTTGAAACCTTCCTGAATTCTGATTTTTTTCATGTCATCTGTGCATTTATTAATTGTACCATGTGTGTCCTTATCCTCTCATTGGAACCCCAGCAGTCTGGCTTCAGAGCCCTCATCACCTTAGGCTTTGACTTTAACTGTCCAAAAGATCCTCTTGGATCCCAGCAGAGCCTCGTGTGACTCGGTTGTTGAGGTCTCTTCCTCTGCCCAGTGTTACCTTGGTTCTTTTCTCTGTATGTCTTTTCCATTCTCCTTTTAATACCTGTGGCAAGCATGTGGCTTCAGGGTGCTGTGCTGCGCCCCCCGACCCCCAGCCCGACTCTCCGTCACAGTACCTGCTGAGTGCCGAGTCTCTTGCCTCTGCCTCTGTCTCTGGATCACAAGTCTGCATCCCCAGAAGGGAATCCACTTGGCCTGGCTGGTCAGATGCCCCATGTTGACCCAGACACCCAGGCCCGGGGTACTAGGCCAGGAGAGGGGAAGAGGGACAGGAGTTGAGAGTGTAACCCAGGGTAGACTCCTTCAGAGGGTCTTGCGGGCAGCGGGGAACCAAAGGAGTGCTCCAACTCCAGCCCCCTCTGTGCATGTTTGTCAGATGGTTGTGAGTCTGCATTGTTACATAATCTTAGAATTGTGGGTCTCGATTTTATAAGAATAGGGCCTAGCTTGAAATCCTTGTTGAAATCCAATGCTGAGGGCTGTATTTGAAAAAAGAGAAGGAAAGAAAGTCTGTGAAAGCTTTCTGTGCCCAGGTGGTCAACACCTACCTCCCTTTTAATCATCTACACTTGAGTTTCCACTGGCAGTGACCTCAAACTCATTGACCAATAACATTATTGTTCAGGCTTAGTAATGTAAAGGACCTTTTTTAAAGGTGAAAATTTCCTTTTTAATCTCTGAGTGTACATCCTGTGTATGAGAAACACGACTTTCAAAACAGTGAAGTCCTACTCAGTGTTAACTGAATTCTTGATACAAAAGGGAAATGTTCTTTTTAACCTCTGAATTAATTATTTAAAAATTTTTTTTTTTACCATAGAAGGTGTAGTTCCCATTATATAAATCAGTGAACTCTGCGAGCACGTCTGTGGACCGCTATTTTCATTAACAGTAGTTTATAATGTACAGGATGCATCTTCTTTCCTTTTTAGAACACTGGGGCAGTAGTTCCTGTATCTTTGGAACCTCTTTCCTTCATTATAGTTCTATGATAAGTGACAGTTTACTTAACTATTCTGCAGGTTCTCACAGTTCTGTAGGTCTAAAAATTATATATATATATATATATGCTACAAGATATGAAATCATTTAGAGCAGCCATGTGCTAGCTTTTCTTTTTGTGGTTGTTGATAATCTCCTACCTTCTCTTTTGCTGTAGTTCCTCCAACTAATGTTTGTTCTAATCTTTCTAGTCTTAAGATGATTATCCCTGATAGAGGATGGAGTGACCTAGGAGAAGTAGGAGTTGAGAAGTTCTGCTTTTTATTTTATTATCTGTTAACATTACACCATCTATTGCAGGCAACAGACCTATTTCATCAATTCCTTGCATTCCAAATGGAAGGAAGAAAACATTTCGGTAGTCTCTAACATTTTTGAAAACACCTTTCTTCTATTCTCAGATGTCTGTGCATCTGTTATTTGTATTGAACATGTGAGCCAATTTCCAATGTTTCCCATGGTCTTTTTTTATCTTCTTGTACTTGTTACGGCCTTCCTGTGCAGCAGCAGTGGTCTGTTTGAATATGCCTCCTATTTCCTCCTTGTTAGGACCTTTCACAATTAGTCAGTGTGTTGCTTTAGATAGCCTTCTGGACTTCTGCCATTTCAGGTCTTGATGATAACTTGAAATGTGTCCTCCTGAATTCTGGAAGATATGTCTAGCTTGGCCTGATGTTCCCCTCTTTGAGTGTCAGAAGATCCTTGGTACAGTTATGTTTTCTATGAGTATCATTACTACTTTATCACTTTTGCATTGATTAGAATCCAGTCCATAGTACCAGTTCCTCATCTTGTTTCCTGTATCTTCCCAGAGATAAATTTGATGCCTAGACAAGTCAACGATGCTTTTAGCTAACTGAGACTTTCAGGAGATACCTGGTACATATCTGGTAGTTGAAAGCCCTCATTGCTAATGCAATCTGTTTCTGTGCCAATTTTTAAATCTATATTGGGAACATGCTATTTATTTCTTCTATCTGACCAAGTGATCTATGGGATATTCCCAAGGCAATATCATTAATTTCCTTTCATCTTTCATTAGTCTTCTTCCTTTTCCTGTTAAGCATGATTTGGCATTAATAAATGTTTTATTTTATTTCCGGTAACTCAGCATGCCCAAGATGATTATTTTCCTGGGTTAATAGCCAAGGCTGGCAGCCAAGGAAGTTGAGTGCTTCCTATGTGTGAGGCCCAACACTAGACATGCCATAGATTTTCATGTAATGCTGCTCAAGGATGGCCTTTCCTCTGAATGTCAGGAATGCTTTTTCCAGTGTCTACCACTTACAATTCATAGTACTACTTTTGGAGTTTGCTGCAATTCAGCATGAGTTCAGGAAGTGTTAAGCCACTGGTTTTTTTTTTCCTGTTTTAGACAAGAAATGTTGTTGTCACACTTTATTTTCAGATCAGTGCCCACAGAGACACTTAAAGATATCATTACCATTTATGGTAATGACGAGTCCTGATAGGAAAATATATTAGCGCGGGTATCAGGATAGGGACAAGACTATTAAGTATGAGAAATTTTTGCATGCCTGATATTAAAATGGAAAATTTAGTAAACATTTATTACATGCAAGAGACTTCTTTGAAGTGTTATGTACTTCCGTATTAGAGTAACCTACCTGATAGATGCTTACATGTGCTCTTATGTCTGTCTTGTCCTCAGTGCATAAGTTAGGTACATCTGTAACATCTGTTACTAATTATTCTCAGTTGCTATATACCTATGTGTATAGGTCAAAAGATTACTATTGGAGTGGTCAAAAGTGGTCAAAACCACTATATGTTTAAAACTTTGTAGGTGACATTTCAAGGAAGAATGATCAGGGAGGGCGCTGTGATATCTAAGCATCTAACAAGGTCATGAGGGTAGGAGAGGGTCGTGGTTGGAAAAAATGTGTTGAGGTAGAATAGGGCCCAGTAGAGGAGAAACAGAGTTAGAGGGAGAGGTCAGAGCAAGCTTAATTGGTGAATGAATGAATGCATCCATGAATGTTAAAGCTTTAGAGCTGGGCTGGACTTTATCAGTTTCCAAATATTGGCCTGGTTCTGGTACTCACTGGCTCTCTGACCACGAGCAGTTCTCCATATGAGAAGGAAAGTTCCCTTCTCCTCATCACTCAATAATTCTTTTAAAAAAATTGAACTCTTTTGTAAGATGAAAAGCAACCAGTTTTTTGAAGTAGATAACCATGTTTTACATCATCAGGGTAAGTGGATATTCTTTGTTCCAACCTTCATTATAACTTAGATACATCACATTTGCAGAAAAAGAGGGTAAAGGAGAGGAAGCTAGGGATGTGGAAAGCTTTTTGGCTGTTGTGCCATTTCCTTAGGGTAACAAGCCGGTTATCCCAGAAAATGCTGGACTCAGGGCTTGGTTAGGGCGTCTGCTCATGTTGGAGCAGATGTGATCTAGCAAGTAGGGCCTGTTGGGGAAGGTTCTAGGCACCCTAGTGATTTTTTTGGGCAGGGTAGTTGCATTGTGGTTCTAGGTCATCATTCCAAGCAAAGCAGAAAAGCCAGCTAGTGATTGGGGTACAGGGAACAGAGTTCAGCTTCCTGAAGAAGTTGACTAGCCAAGTCCAGGTCCAGGGTCAATGCCCACCTATTTTAGATGGGCGTTGGGACAGGACTTGGCTTCCAGCAGAGGACTGAAATGCCTCCCCTAAAATTCCATAATGTGGAAGCTGAGTGTATTCTTAAGTAGGTAGAGTAGTTCCCAGAGTCAAATGAAAAGCTTTACAGGAAGGTCAAGGGTGATCCAAGGCAGCTTGACTAATGGATAGTTACTTCAAGGTGCCACCGAATCAATCTTATCTGTGCTCAGCCTTTTCATGTGTCCAGAATGCCAATTGACTATGATTAGCTTAGCATGGGCCATGTGCCCACCTTTAAGTCAGAAAGAAGATTGGTATCTTGATGAACAGGTCCCTCAAGACTGCCTACAGTTGGGGAAGGAGAGTTTTCCAAAGAAAACCAAAGAACTGTTCAGAAGAAGCAGATGCTGAGCTGAAATGAGCAGTAGATGCCTACTGCATAGAGGCTCAATCAACACTTGGTACCTGGAAGGTATATTGATGCAATTGAAAATTTCATTTCCCCTCTGGCTATTGCAGTCGTGGTCTAGAAATTTGAGACATATTGCTGAGTGGTTTCTATTTAATTTCTATCCTTTTAAAGGTGTTTGATTTCTTCAATGCCGTATTTGAAAATGTAGTATATAAGTCTTAACCTTTAAAGTACACAGTTCATTGTTTCCTGAGTGGTGGTTTCTTCCTTTTGTACCCTCTCTGTCTGAGCAGCTGCTGTCAGATTCACAATTGAACATTTGAAATCACTCTTCTGCTCCAACAACGCAGAACATGGGATTTCAGATCTCTTCCGTGGTTCCAGTACCTGCCTCTGCATTTCTAATTATATAAACAATATATGTATAGTAAGATACCATTAAAAACAAAATAAATAAAAGACAAACCTAAATTATTTAGCCAAAGATTGTTTTCTTCCAGAAACTTGAGCCAAAATAATTATTAGATGAGAACTTTTAATTATTCTTATTTTTCTCAGGGAACAAAATAAAAACACATAAACCTTTGGAAAGGACCCTGGGTAATGCTCATAATTTCCTACTAAGTAGCACCTGCCTTTAATCACACCTAAGTTCTACAGTTGTGCCTCTAAAGTCTCTGGCTAGTTTTCCAGTCAATATTCTTTCATCAGATCCTATGATGTTGCAAGCATGACCGTTTGTCTAATGACCTCCTTCTAGCTCAAGAAACGTAAGCAATTAATGTGGTCTCTTTAATGTCTAATATTGGAAGCCATTGAGTAAAAGGAGATATAATTGGACTCTCCTGAATATATTTAGGAGATAATATAATAGATATTCTGATTCCAATTACAGCCTTACTTGTAACTGCAGTAAAGCTGAGTCTGCAAAAACTCAATGGTTCTATAACCATATTACCAGGCAACAGAATGATTGTGTATCTTATTCTCTTCTCCCTCCTACCTACCCTCCTCTGTTTTTCTGTTGTATAACCCCCATACAGATGACAATTTGGAGGAAATATGTACTTTTTTAATATTAATTTATAAAATTAGGTAAAATCCATTCTTTTACTGTCTACTTATTGGTCGCAGGTTTAATTAAATATTATCCAAAAATTTAAAAAATAGTAATACTTACATTAGTGTCCTTAAGACGTTTGTTTTTCCCATCTCAAGTATGTTGAAGGGGCGATTAACTTTATTATCTCTGGATATGGGGTAGGGTGACAGGAACGGTTTGAGTGACAAGTTTTGTGCTACATTGCTAGTATAATGTCATTTCATCCTCACAATAACTGTATTTTATGCGGAGGAGGCTGAGGCTCAGAACATAAAATTATGTTATTCCCAGTATTATGTAAAAGTGTCATCATCTAAATTTGAACACAGATCTGACTACAAAGCCTATTCCTTTGCCCCACAGTCTGCCTGTCTGATTTCAGTAATAAACATAATAGCTAGAATTTTTGTATGTGCATGAGGGGTCGGGTACTGTCCTGAGTGCTTTACACACATGCATTATCTCATTTAATCCCCAGAAAAACCTGTAAAAGAAGGTGGACAGCTGACGTTAAATAATTTGTCTAAGGTAACCAGAGCTCATAACTGATGGACCTAAACAGTCTCTCTCACTCCGTGTTCTGTGCTCCCCATCACGATTCTGTAATGTCGTCCTTGAGTGTACCTGGTGTTTTCAGTATTATTGATTAGCATGTTATAAAGAGAAAAGATGCACAATGTCTAAGGACAGGATTGTTTGACTGGAAAGAGAATTCTATTAAGTGGTTAATCATTGGTTGTACTTAAAATCCTAAGTTTCTTTCAAGTCTTGGGCTTTTGTTTGGAGTAGTGTCAGCCAGTGGGTATAAGTGGCATCATACAATGGTGGAATAATAGTGAGAGACATGGGGAACCTCTGTGGGTCAGACCAGCTTCATCTCCAAAGAGTATCATGTGTACATCCACTTCTTTTCATCTCTGTCACTGCAACCTCACCCAGGCCCCATCATCCTTTAACTGGATTGTGACAGTAGCCTCAAAATGATCTTCCTGCCTGAAACTTTTCAGCAGATTCCTACTGTGTAAAGAATATAAATTCAAATCTCTTTTAACCTGGCCCTGCCTCTTCTTGTTTGATGCTGTCCCTGTTCACTGTTACTGGTCCTCATGAACCAGGAAATGCCAGGCTCATTCTTGCCTCCAGGGCTCTGCTCCTGCTCAACCCTGGTTGGGTTTACACCAGAGAGAGGCCTTTCCTTATCACTCAGTGTAAAGCTGCAACAGCAGTAGTGATAACAGCAATGAGAACAGTTAATGTGTATGCTAGGCATTGTGCTCTGCGTTTATTAGCTCACTGGGTCTTCAACAATCCCCCTTTGAAGTAGGTACTATTATCATCTCCATTGTATGGATGATGAAGCCAAAGCACAGAGTTCTATTAATCACTTATTTTCTTCATCACGCTTACCATGATGTGTAATTATCTTCCTCTCCTCTAGAAAATAAGTCACTGAGAGAAAGGACCTTATCTTATTTTCTGCAGCTTTTAAAAAAATGGCTGGCACTTAGTAGGCACTTACATTCAACTTATGCTGAAATGTGTTGAATGAATGATTGAACTAATGAACAATGGGTCTTACTGATTGGGTCATGATATTTGTGATGAGAAATGGGAATTTCAGAGATGATACTTCTGCTGTAATTGTATGAGAGAACTAAAAGCCTTTCACTTAAATAACAGTTGAGCATTTTTCTTCTCTGTTACATTAGACTGTGTGCATAGAAGCATGTGACCATGAATCTGGGCAGAGGAAGAAAGGAAAACTATATATCAACATACTCAGTAACCCTGTAGTCAATAGGTGGATGCCAGGTAGTTGCTGGCAACAGAGTATAGTCACTACTTGTCTTCTTTTCAAATATGGAGATTTAGCCATGATCACAAAATACCATTTGATTTTGTGACTGAGTTCTGGCTGCAGATTATATAAGGCAGCTGTTGCTGTGAAATGTCTGCCTCAAGTAGGGAAACTTTTTAATTTAGTTTTAAAAATTTCCCTGTTCTTATGAACAAATGAGATACTGACTTTTTTCTTCCTGGTGCCTAGCGGATACTAATTGCACGGGATTTTGGAGCTGAAAGAGAATGTCAGATTATTAGCCTGGCTTCCTCATTTCACAAGGGAAGAGAATAATCCCCAGATAGTAAGTGGTTTGTGCAGGGTCACGTGAGTGATCAGTGGAAGAACCAGAGCTCACCTCAGAACCACTACGTGGGTTTAATGATTGACCACTGTTAGGGGAAGATGGACAGTTGTTCACTTC
This sequence comes from Equus quagga, assembly GCF_021613505.1. NCBI lineage: Eukaryota > Metazoa > Chordata > Mammalia > Perissodactyla > Equidae > Equus > Equus quagga. The sequence goes on from NC_060269.1 coordinate 121,285,561, forward strand.
AGGGCCACAATTAGGATGATGACCCATCGGCATCTTTATTTTTATTATATAATGATATGTAATATATAATAAAATGAAGTTTATAAAATATATTTTAAATAAATAAAATATATATACAATGTATTATATAATATAATAAAAGGACTCTTTATTTCCCTATAATTCTTCATCTTTCTGAAGTCTGGAAATAGCATTTGATAATTTTATAACTAAGAATGCAGAATTTGGCCTGGTAAAGTCTCTAGTTTGGTGTGTGCTTATTCTAAGGAATTTTGTCATTACAATACTAAGTAATTTTATTATGAATTAAGCCACAATTCAGAAGGCAAAACTGCTTTTCCACTGGGGGAAATAATAGTCAAGTGGGATATTACAAACACTAAATATGGAATTTTCAATGTACCTGGAATTCTGAATTACTGAATCCTTGTCTATTCTGTTTGACTGAAATGAGGAAAAGCTTTCTTATTCATTTTAATAAAAAGGAGTCCAGAATAGTTTCTTTTGGGAGACTGGTTTGATTCTGGTGGGTTTTAAGATATTACAGATGTTGGAGAGTGCAACATTGAAAGAAGCTAAGATGTTTCAGAAGCCACTGTTAAGCCTTGTTCCTTTCTATTCCTGAAAGTGATGGGCATGTGAATGTCCCAAGATTTTCTCTATAGAACTTGTAGGTTATTAAGAGTAATGATGCTGTTAGTGGATGTCAAATGCCTGACTGAGCACTGAGGACACTGGAGTGAATGCCTGAGTGATTCTTCTGGAGAATCCAAAATGTAGGGAAGGAGTGTGTATGTGGTATCACTACCATCATTAGTTTGTGTGTCTGTACTTGAGGACCATGTTGAGATGTCCCCCAAAATTTGCAAATGAGAGAAATGAACTTGCCTTCTTATTTCTTTGTAAGATCAAACATGATAGGAGCAGAGTCACCTGCAAGAGGGGCAGATTTGTTCCTCGACCTACACGGTTTGATGGTAATCCCACTGCAGATTAAATGTCAATTCAAATTAGGAGATGGTGATGGTCAGGAAAGGGATGAGTCAGAGAGTTAAACATTGGCAGCACTCTTCTCAGCTCTGTGGAGGGGAAGAGATATGTTGGCCAACAGATTTGAAATATCATGGCCCCAGTGCCAAAGTATTCCAAGAGACTTAGAAGATTTTGGTCCTATGGGTGCGTCTACCCCTGTCGTGGGATTGGGTGCATCAGGCTGTGCTAGCCCGATGCTTAGACTTATGTCATCCACCAGTGGTGTTGCTTCGATGCTCACCATTCAGTTTCACTTGGTCATTTGATCTTCCACATAGGCCAACATGGGAGAACTGAATTGATTATGAGACTTCAATTACTCTAGTTCTTATGGCAATTATTTCTCATCATAAATTTACTAATTGTCATTTTGGATTTGTGCATCAATCTTACAGGCTTGGATAACCTGTGTCTGCTTCTAAGAGAGGAATCTATTCTTGATATTGCTAAATATGTTTTTGCTCATTTGTAAATTCATCAGACATTGAGTGCTTACTGTGAGCCAGAGGTCTAATATTTGGATAACTCTCAGTGTAACAGGGGAAGCAGGTGAATTGGCAATTTCAAGGTAAAGAATTACCACTCTGGACATTACTTGGGAGGCAGTGTGCCAGCTTCCCATTTCTATGAGGCTCAACATATGAATTTATCATTGTCTGCTGCTGTTGACTGTTTAAGTATAATAGATTGCATTTATTGTGTACTTGAATATTAGGCATTTTGTTAAGTACTTTGCATAAATACTTCTATTTAGTACCAACTATTCCATACAATATTTCTGTTTTATGGACTAGAAAACTGAAGCCTAAAGAGAGTAACTACCTAACATCATGTTTTATTCTTGGCTTTGCCATTTACCAGGTAGTGTCTATTTGAGTATTCTTGATATGAGGTTTGAATGTATTTCACGATGGGCTTCGGAGTTCGCTGTGGACCATCTCAGTACTGACCCTGGATGGGTCACTGAGGGGCTCCCAGAAGCAGTCAGCCTAACCTCTTTGAGTCCATTTTCATGAATGCACAAGCATTGGGTGCCTTCTGTGTGCAATTATTGTGCTAGGAAGAGCTGTGGGAGATGCTGAAGAGAGTGATTAAGATGTGTTTCTTTGTCTCGGCAAACTTTATCTTTCACATAAATTAAGGACAAAGAAGGCTCCGAAGGCCTGACCTTCCAGGAAGACTCTGAAAACTGTTAGTAGATACACAGCCTCACTCTCTGCCACTGCATCTGTGAGGGGATGACACAAAAGCTGGCTAGGTCCTCAGCAGTCCTTAGGAGTAAAGTCAGGTGGATTAAGAGCTGCTAGTGAATTTTAATGACTTACCTGAACAAGCCCTCTAAATTATTAAACAAATCCTAAGGGACAGAGCTTCCCTCCTTAAAACAAAGGATAGACCATGTATGGGAAGGAATAGCAAATGTGCCTTCGAAGTTTTACCTTCTTTGAGGCAGAGTAGGGGGCGGGGTGGATTCTCCCTTTGATTACCTTTGCCACCACTATATATCAGTATCTCAGTGAAGGCATTGCCTTAATGTCGATGCAGAGCTCTTTATGTGGTCATCATAGCTGTTGAAGGTGGGCAGTTTGCAGAGGAAATTTTAAAAAGAAAACAAAGCATAAAAATAGTTTTCTCTACCCACCTCCCTCAAAGGGTTGGTTCATGAATTCTGGTAGAAGAGCCTTGTTTCTCTTCTACACGGAGGGCATTTGGATTGATATGTTACCCCTATGCCCAGACCTCACCTGCCTGTTTCTGCAATGCAAGGTAAGGGCTCATTGAAGATTCTAATTATAATAGTTGCAAACTCTCACATTCCAAATTAGTAAGAATATCACTCTTTTTCCCAGATGGCTTCATGGACTATTGCTGAGGACCTCTGGGATAAGGTGCATTCATTCAGATATTCCTGAGGATCTCTGAGGTTGCTTTACTGCCTGCTAGGGGTAATTAGGGAATTAGTGGTAGCTGCAACCTCTGGTCTTCAGACATCCCAGGAGTGGGCCTCAGGTACCTGTGGGGCTCTGTGTCGCTGCTGATGGAGAAACCTGTGTGGCTGAGTGGACTGGAGCCCCGAGGAGACAGAGCAGGGGAGACCACCTGCTCCCACTGGCTGAATGCCTCACTCCCTGCTTTCAGTACAGATCTCTCTCCCTCCTCCAGTATCACACCTGCTCATCCCACTGCCTGAGCCCCAAGGATTCTGCTCCGTAAACTCAGCTTCACATGCATCATCTTTCCAAAGGTTTTCCCTAGTGCCTGAGGGAAGAAAACCTAAGGCGTCAGCAGTATTCTATGCCTAGAACCATCCAGCCCCTTCACTGGCCCTACTCTTGAGAACACCAGTCTAGACTTTCTCCCTCATTTTGGTGAGATTTTTCTTTAGAGGTCCATTATTATCAGACCTTAGTTGGGGCCTTAATAGTCCATTAGGATTGTTCTGATTACTCTGATTCCCATTTAAGGGAAAGGATTGATTGTAATCTCTTTGTCCCGGGAGAGTTTTTATGGAGCTTTGCTCCATAAAAATATTTGGATACAAATTAATGTGTAAGGGGAAGATGTGATGTCGACCTCCACCAGGCAGCATTTGAGACCCCAATGTAAACGGGTATGTCAGGCGAGGAGTGACACCTAACCCCTCAGCTTAGAACATCCAGGACCCAGGCCCTCAAAAGCCCAGTTCCATAAAGTAACCACAACCTGAGGACATCAGTTCAGAGCAGAGTGGAGAGCTGGTTTTCCCGAGGCTCTCTGTCCAGTTGAGGTGCCAGCAACAGAACATTATGAACTTTGTGCTCCCATTAAGGAAAATCTAATAAAAGATTTTTAAGAATTTTTAGAATTGATATGCCTCTATTTGCTAATCCATGTCTTAGTCCATTTGGGCTGCTGTAACAAAATACCATAGACTGGGTGGCTTATAAACAACAGAAATTTATTCCTCACAATTCTAGGAAGTCCAAGATGAAGGCACGAGCAGGTTTGGTTTATGGTGAGGGCCCACTTCCTGGTTCATAAGCTGTCTTCTTGCTGTGCCCTTACATGATCTCCAGAGTAGTGTATAAATGTATAAAATTTGTAATGAAAGTATAAAATGTGACTCACCTTGTGCCTCCCCTACTTGGAAAGCTTTCCGTGGCTCGCTGCCAACCGGAGGATGTGATTCAGACTTCTGCACAAGCATGCGAGGTCCTCCAGGATCCAGCCTGGGTGCTTTCTCTGCTCCACACCTCACCTGTCTTTACCCAGCCCCTTGTCTGTGCATCAGCAGTATTGCTCTGTTCTCACTCCCCTGCACACACTGCACGGTTCCTCACTGCCCCCGGTCCCTATGCTTAGCTTTGTAGAAAGCCTAAATGATCTGGTTTCATATAATAACAAAACCCCACAGGCAAGGTTTCTTGTACAGTTTATTACCAGCACATGGCTGTCATTATGGTCTTTATCAATGGGTGGAGAAGCATTCTTTTGCACACAAAAAAATGGGCCAGTAACCACTCCTTTGTCATTTGGGATTTATTTGGGAAACATTTGAGTACCTGCTGTTTGTTGGTACTGGTGTTAGGCTATGGCTCTAGAGAGTTCCCATTCTGGTGGGAGAAGACTGACTGATAATAAGCAGGCAGTAACAAAACCTTGTGGTAAGTGTTTTGCTGGGGACTAGGGAGGTACAGAGAGGTGTGGCAACATAGAGAAAGTCCAATGACTTTGGCATCATAGAATACTTTAGAAGAGACAAAGAGTTGACAGTGGATAGGCAGAAAAGAAAAGAAAAAATGGGTATTTGAGATAGAGTACTGGTGGTGACCCTTTCTAGTAAAGAGATAAAGGACTGATTTAATCCAGTCTCATTTAATTGCCACTAGAAGGTAATATAAGCAGTTTAAAATTTTCTCTTCTTCTAGAACTTGTATGTATTTTTAAAAAGCGGTGTCAACATTGCAACAAGGTGTTCCCGCTTGAAATTGCCTGAATTTATTGCATTGTTACCATGATTATGAGAGGACTTGAAAGATCTTAAGAAATTTAAAATTCATTGTGAACATACATTCTAATTCATGGAAAGATTAAGATGATCATAATGGATTAGACAATTGTGGTGGTTGCCTGTTTAAACCTAAATGTGTATCCTTTATCTGTCTTCATCCAAAAGGAAAAAACAAAACAAAAACAGAAAAGCATTAAATGTGTCTCTTGAATTTTTTAAATATTTGAAATTCCCTCTGTCTTGTTAGTCTTGTCTAAAACTGTAATGTAAACCAGTTTAAAATTTTTTGTTACTTTTGGACATATTGTTATGTAATGGAAGGAAATAAGTTAACATTTATGAGGAAAAGATGAGTAAAAGTTGAAGATTGATGTTACTGTTTTTGAAATGGGTCAATTTTTACATGAGTATTAAATGCTTCCTTTTAAATTTAGTAGAAATATTACATGTGGGATTTTTCGTTTTTTCTGTAACAGAAATGACACCAATAAAGGGCAGGCAAGTACCTTTTAACAGATTTTCGATTCTAGAGTAGTTACAAAATGTGTTTTTGGTCTAGATAATAAAATGAAACATTTCTTATTGAATAAGAAGACTCTCTTTCTTTAAGGTTATGAGAAGACCGATGATGTCTCAGAGAAGACTTCACTGGCTGACCAGGAGGAGATACGAACTATATTCATCAACCAGCCCCAGCTAACAAAATTTTGCAATAACCATGTCAGGTAGGAACTACCAAAGAATACTGTGGGACCAGCAGAACCCGATAGGCCCTCTCCCCCTGCCTGGTGGAAATGAAAGAATTGGCTGTTTGTCCATCTTCCAGCCAATAAGGAGATGTTAATAAGAATCTGGAAGCAGGAAGGAGCAGAAAAGATAAGCAGCCATACTCTACCAGTTCTAAATATAGTGTCTGAATAATGAAAGCTGCTCCTGGGTAAATGCCTTTGTCTTAAACCTGTTAACAGAATGATGAATTATTGTTATTGGTTAACAGGTTTTAACATTTTAGAAGAGGTCTTTGCAATTCTTCACTGAGAACTCCTTTTTGTTAAATAGTCTTTAAATTTTGGCTTTTGATAGCTGCAACATTTAGTAGGATGTTGAGGAATGGAGGGCCGTGAGAATTACTTCACTGTTATATTTTCATTCCAACAATAATATAGAAAGGATCACTGTTAGAAGCACTGTTCACTAAGTCGCCTCTGGAACCGAGTGCACATGCCTCCTGCCAGCCTAGTGTTTCTCCAGTCACAAAACTCCTAGATTTGAGAAATGCTCATTTAGAATTAATATTTACAACTTCAAATTCTAGAGTAACTTTTCTCAGTTTGGTGAGTGTGGCCTGTGTCCCTTTAATCTCCTTTCTATTTAATTAACAAGAGGAAGATTGGATGTTTCCAAGACCTAAGTGGTGATATCTTACTGATTGCGGACATGTCTGGTGTGTTTAGTGTGGAGTCAACCCAGTTCCTACAGGGGCCATGAAGAAAATTCAAACAGAACCCCAGAAAACTCCCCATTTCTCTGAAGTTATCCAGGGAAGGCATCTCTATTTAAAGTTTCTGGTCCTGCTCAAATTGCTGATTTTTTTTTTTTTGCAAGATTTTTATTTTCTATTAACATATGACACACTATCTTAACTAAAGTTGCTCTTCTTTGTAAGCTTCTCCTGGTAATGATAAACAGGATGACTGGCCAAAGACAACAAGGGTATTATGCAGAAAATTAAACTCTTACTATGTATTTAACCAGGTCCTTTCACTTCCTTTCATTTAGGTTAATAACCATTAGCAGTATTCTCTCAATTTGAAATAGAGAGCAAATATTCATCTGATTTTTTCTATGGTGGTAATAGAATTTTGTAAACATGGATGCTAATTGTGGAATAAGTGTTTTATGCTACTTTTGATTTTTGTTTTCTAGCACTGCAAAATACAACATAATCACATTCCTTCCAAGATTTCTCTACTCTCAGTTCAGAAGAGCTGCTAATTCATTTTTTCTCTTTATTGCGCTGCTTCAGGTAAAGTCTTGTCGTAAAACCTTAGTTCAAAGTGAAATGTTCAGATATTAATAAATGTTTTTGTTAAGCCATTCTAAAGCTTATCTAAAAGCAGAGAGGTGAGCTGGTTTGAGTGGACATCTCTGGCTCCGGCTACAAGTAGCGTCAGAATTCTACTACAGTCATGCATCACTTAACTACGGGGATGCATTCTAAGAAATGTGTTGTTAGGCAGTTTCATCCTTGTACAAACATCACAGAGCTCACTTACACAAACCTAGATAGTGCAGCCTCCTATACACCTAGGCTATATACTACTAATCTTATGGGACCACAGTCCTGTGTGTGATCCATTGTTGACTGAGATGTCGTTACGCGGTGCATGACTGTACCTCTTCAAGCCTTTTGATTCAATTGTATCAGCTTATTTTAAACATTCTGTAAATTTTATGTGGCAAGGACTATTCATTTTGGGTGCTAAAGGGGGATGGGACTTATTCTTAAAATATTAACTTATTTTGGTAACAGTAAAGCTGTCAGTTCTGAACCTTAGAATACAAGAACTACCATTTTAAATCTTATTTCTCTTTGTATGAGTTAGTTATAATCAGAAAAAGATGTTTCATTGTATTAAAAAATAGCGTACATTCATTGTAAAAAGAATTAGAAAATAGAACAAAGCATAAAGAAAAAAGCTTGAAACTCTTATTATTTCACCACCCAGACGCAACTACTCTCTTGAAATTTGAGTATATATTCTTCTGGTCTTTTTTTTTTTTCCTCCCAAGCATTGTTTATTGATTTAGTTTATAAAATGGGGATCATAGAGTACATATGTTTTATAATCTGCTTTATCCGTATAATAATGTGCAAATATTTTCCCAAGTGATTCATTGTATTTCTGAAATATCATTTTCAATGGTTGTATGGTATATGTGGCTATGCTATAATTTGTTTAACCAATCATCCTTTGTAGGGGTTAGTCTTACACACAACTGCTTGCAGTCAAGCTAATTCATATGCTCTTCCAGCTGCTTATTAGATGCAAGCAAATTGCCCCACCCAGTGTTAGTCGGCCCAGATAGTAAAATCAGTGGGGCACATTTTAGGAGATGCTAATACTTTGTTGTTTTTAAACCTATCGTAAACTTTCTAGTTCTCACTGGATTTCTCTTCCTTTTTTTTTAAATTCAAATAGCAAATACCTGATGTATCACCAACAGGTCGCTACACCACACTGGTTCCTCTCTTATTTATTTTAGCTGTGGCAGCTATCAAAGAGATAATAGAAGATATTGTAAGTATTTAATTTTTTCATTATAAAAGAGACTTTTATTTTTATAACATATTTTAAAATATTAAGTTATTTAATTGTTGGCAGAGGCTGTTTAAAATGCCTATCAACTTAAAAGTGTAAAGAATATGCTTCCATCCTGGAACTAATGCATGTTGATTTCTGTAGAATTAATGTCACAGAATGCTTTTTACAGTGTTCTCTTATGTTTGGAGTTTATTAATGAAAGAAGTTAATTTGAATGTAATAATTAGTTGGAGAGAAAACTATATTTGAACATTTTTACATTTTCAATTTGAACGTTATTTTAAGTTAAACACAGTAACCTCCAAATTATCTAAATGTAAAGGGGTTTTTTTTTTTTGGTAGTTTTTTATTTTAAAATTTATATACCATAGTTTTCACCTTATTAAATACTTTTGATTCCTTTTCATCTTATTTTAGTAGTTCTAAGTTTCCTTTTATCTTAATTTATTAAAAGAAAGTAACAGCAAACTTGCTACTTTTATTATTCTTTAGTAGCAAAGAAAACAGGAAGTCAGTTTGCCCTTTATAAAATAAGTTCCCTGAAATAAATTCAGGCTTTTTCTCCCTAATATTTTACCATTTTTTTAAACTACCTTAGTTGAGGAAACCAATAATTTTTTTCTAGGTCCTTTAAATACTTTGCCTGTCTGAAATGACCTTCTTCAAGCCTTAGGCAAGTCAGATGGTCAGGCAAGGAAAGGCTGAGACCTTCTTTAGAAAGCTCCAATATAAAGTTGCATAAACATTAACATTATTTCTGTAGAGATTCAAACTGAGATCTCATTAAAAACACATGAGCCCATGGCATCACCAGACCCATTAGAAATGGGTCAACTGACCTTTTAGATTATCAGACTCAAAAGCATCCAAGTGTCTAAGCGTACAAACAGAAGTTGTGTCTGTGTGTGTGTTTGAATCATAGTCCTCTTGATTGGAAATGACATACTTGACGGGGACCACTAGCTGAAAATGCATAGGGCTCTCTTCTCACCTGTATTGCTCCATACAGACTTACTATCATTTAAACTGTACCTGGATTTGGCAGTCCATAACGATTGGTCTTGGGGCCGGTCCTGTGGGGCAAGCAGTTAAGTGTGCATGTTCTGCTATGGCAGCCCAGGGTTCGCCGGTTCGGATCCCGGGTGCGGACATGGCACCACTTGGCAAGCTGTGCTGTGGTAGGTGTCCCACATAGAAAGGAGAGGAAGATGGGCACGGATGTTAGCTCAGGGCCAGTCTTCCTCAGCAAAAAGAGGAGGATTGGCAGCAGTTAGCTCAGGGCTAATCTTCCTAAAAAAAAATTTTTTTAAATAAAGATTGGTCTTTACTCCAATTTTGTCTCTTTCTTGGCCTTATGTACTCCCTTTTTTTTCTTTGTTTAACCTAATTTTCATTGAGCATCTGTTATTTACTAGAAATTACACTATTGTTGCAAATGTTTTTCTCCTTTAGTTCTTTCAATAACTTTGAAAGTTGATATTACCTCATTTTAAAGATAAGGAAGCTTAGGCTTGGAGAAGTCATGTAACTTGTCTAAGAAATCACTGGAATCAGAATTCTATCCCATCCAGTGCTCTTCCTCTGTATCATTGTGACAAGTCACCAACAATAGTATTAATAACATTTTTTGAGCCTTTAGGTTCCATGTACTTGCTCTATGTCCTTTACATTTATTAAATCTTCTAAAGGATTATTGATATTACCCCCATTTTATAGATGAGTGATAAGAGGCACAGAGAGGTAAGGTAACTCTCCCAAGGTCACACAGCTAATAACTGTGGCTGTCAGAATTCAAACAAGGCAGTTTGGCTCCAGAGCCCTGCTTTATAATCACTGCTCTAAACTACTTCTCCTATTTTTTTTAACTTCTTTTCCCTAGCAAAACTATAAGCTCTCTAGCTGTGGTTTCTAGTACCCCCTCTCTGAAGATACATTGATAAATAAAATGGTATTCAAGAATTCTTTTCTTTTTTAACAGAACTTTTATTGGCATGATGGAATAATTGGATGCTATTAGAAAGCAGTTAAGCACTTCCTAAAGAATGTAATAATAGTATTTTGGGGTAATAGTAGTATCATGTGAAGTAGTTTTCCAATTAAATCAGTGTTAAGAAATCGATTAGGGGCTGGCCTGGTGGCATAGTGGTTAAGTGTGTATGCTCTGCTTCGGTGGCCCAAGGTTCATGAGTTTGGATCCTGGGTGTGTACCTACATACCTCTAGTCAAGCCACGCTGTGGTGGCATCCCACATACAAAATAGAGGAAGATGGGCACAGATGTTAGCTCAGCGACAATCTTCCTCATAAAAAAAAAAAAGGAAAAGAAAAATTGTCTGTAAGAATGGTTTAACAAGAAGTTTATATCACTGAATAAAGTTTGAAAGTTTGATATGTTACTCCCTAGAAAAGGAAAAAAATCAAAAATTGTTTAGCTAGTTGGACAAAGAGTATCTTTATCAATAATTATAATGAATACATATATTCGTTCATTCATTCAACAAAAATATATGAAGCAGGGGCTGGCCCCGTGGCTGAGTGGTTAGGTTTGCGTGCTCTGCTGCAGGCAGCCCAGTGTTTCGTTGGTTCAAATCCTGGGCGCGGACATGGCACCGCTCATCAAACCACGCTGGGGCGGCGTCCCACATGCCACAACTAGAAGGACCCACAATGAAGAATATACAACTATGTACCGGGGGGCTTTGGGGAGAAAAAGGAAAAAAATAAATTCTTTAAAGAAAAAAAATGAAGCAGTTCTTAGATACCAGGCATTCATTAGGATGTGTATTAGAGTATGTTAAACTTTTGCTACGATAATAATCACGTCCCAAATGTCTGTGGCTTAGAGATAAGTTTATTTTTCACATACTGAAAGGCACTGCAGGCTTTTTTCTGGGAGGAGGGAGGATAGGAGACTCCGTTGTTTGTGTAGTCACTGAGGGATGCAGCTGAGTCAAGGCTCTGCTGTATGTAATGTTCGTAGTCACTAAACCAGAGAAGGAGAAAGAATGATGGTCTCGTTTCTTCATTTTGGTCCAGCAATTGCCCACATCACATCTGCTTACACCCTAATATTAGAACTAGTGACGTGACAAAAGGGAGATGTAATCTCCATGTCCGTGGAAATAGAGGAGAACCAGATGTTGGTGAAGAGCAATGTCTGTCACTCTCACTTCAGTGAATAAAACAGAGCTTACATTCTAGTAAGCCATCCTGTATGTTCTATTAAACATTTTTTAAAATTTTACAATAGAACGGTAAGAATTACCTTAGGGTGAGATACCTAAGACTTACCCACTCAGTGAATTTTAATTCATGATGCTTTGGACAGCTTAACATAATATGAGTTCCTATTTTTATGTGTAACTAACAAATAATAAATATACTTACTTGAAACTACTGTAAAATTGATGGAGAACGCTTTGTTTTGTTTTTTTAAAAAGGTGCATCTTGTCAAATGCCAATTCTTATGGTAAGAGTCAGGGTTCTTTGTTCAATTGATAATGTTCACCACTAAAAACACGCCTTCTTTGCTATACACTTGTTAACTTAAACACTGATAAACTTTATTCATTATAAAACGAATCCTTTTAAAGTCTACAGTGTTCAGAGACCAAATACTGGGAATATGCTAGTGAGAAAAAGTAGCCATGATGGAGCTTGCAGTCCGGTAGAGGGGACAGATATTAAGCAACCACACGAGCTATTATGAGAATTAAGTGATGCACTGAAGTCCTTAGAACAATGCCTAGTGTATGGTAAGTGATGAGTAAATGTTAACTGTATTGTCATCATCCAAAGATCCTTGTAACTAAAATATAGAAAATGGATCGGAAGTAAAAGAGAGAGGACTTGCGTGGACTCATTAGAGGAATATTGTAGTAGTTGATATGAAAAAATGAACTTAGACTAAGTGGTATTGTAGAGATAAACAAATATGGAAAAAATGAATTCAATGTATATTCAGGAGTAAAGTTGATGAGACTGACACCATCCAACATGCTACATACCTTACTTATTTTGTTCATATTCTGTCTCCAACCACTGGAATGTAAGCTCCAGGAGAGCAAGAGTTTTTGTCTCTTGTTCATTGTGTATCCTTAGCAATAGTAATAGGGCCTGGCACTTAGTGTTTAGTAAACATTTATTGAATTGAAGAAATGGATTGCGTGAGAGGGAGAAGATGATGTAAGGATGACTATCAGATTCTTAGTTTGTGCTAGTGGATGGTATATGTTTCCATGTCTGAAAGAAGGACCAAGTCTTGGGAGTTAAAGTCATAGGTTGCCTTTTAGATGTAGTTTGAGATGCCTTTGAGACTACCAGAGGGAGACGTCAAGGAGGCAACCAGATATAACTGTCTGTAGCTCAGATGAGAGTCTTGGCTGGTATATATTTGTATGTTGGTTGTAATTGAAACTGCAGGTATGAATGAGTTGAGCTAGGAAGAGGGCGTAGAGTCAGAAGCGAAGTGTGCCAGGGAGTAAGCCTTGAGGAATTCCATCACTGAATAACAAGTGAGGAGACAAAGAAGAAGGAGCCAAGATAGAGGTGGAGTTCCTGGGCAAGGATGTGATAAGAAATGCCTAGGGAGGAGGAGTTCCCAGAAGGAGGGAGTGGTCAACATTGCATACTTAAGTGTCCTAAAGTTCATGGCACTATTTATACGGTCTAGTTTACTGGTACACTGCCAATTAAATATTGATAATATTAAATAATTCACTAGCTCTCAGTGATATTAAATGAATTCTGATTACAGGACAGTAGGGGTATTTGAACTCAGAGAGTAACTATATTAATTTTTTCTGAACTATTAGTTTCTGAAGGAATAATGATCTCTTTAGGATTCACAGATGCTTTTTGTAGTCATAGCGTTAGAACCTGCCTAACTGGGTAGATCCTTAGGTATATTCAACACAATTGTTTCTTGACAAGTAACCTAATTTATTCTGCAGTAGGAAGGCTGAGGAAAGAGATGCTCCTGTACAAGAATTCTCTGTAAATGGAAAGTAATGTTCAGGATCTCCTTAGGTTTCACTAAGATTAAATTTCCTGTTTGAAGTGGAATGTTTCATTAATTAGCTTTTATTTGTCTCCTTCAGTTAGAAGTCTGTTATAAATGTGCACTGTTTTGGAAATATTTGCACCTACTTCCCATATCTAATTTTACCTTGGACCATTATTTTGGACTAAAATTTATTTTGGTTTACTTTTCGTTTTCTTAAGATATTTATTCACAAAAATGAGAATGTATTTTAGAGTTTTCTCAAATAGAAAATATTCTTCACTGATGCTACAAATTTTTTTTTTAAGATTTTTTAAAATTTTTTTCCTTTTTCTCCCCAAAGCCCCCTGGTAGATAGTTGTATATTCTTAGTTGTAGGTCCTTCTAGTTGTGGCATGTGGGATGCCGCTTCAGCATGGCTTGATGAGTGGTGCCATGTCCGTGCCCAGGATTCGAACCGACGAAATACTGGGCCGCCTACAGCGGAGCACATGAACTTAACCACTCAGCCACGGGGATGGCCCCCTGATGCTACAAATTTAACAGAACTTTAAAAATTCATTTAAGAATATTTGCTGGCAAATCATGTTCGTACTTTTGGAAGCAATAATTTCCTGTTAAAAGTCTACATTCTTACACTTCTTTTAGCGAGTGTTTTCTTCTGAGAAAGAATTGTAGTGTGTTCCTGCCTATGGATGTGGCAAGCATTGTTTTCAGCCAGCCTTCCACAGAGGCATGTTGAACGCTCTGTGTGCATTCTGTGCAGCTCAGTGGTTGATTGTTGGAGGGACTGGGTCCACACTGCCAGCTATTATTCTGCTCCTCCTGAGTATTGCTGTGTCTTGGAGGAGTGCTAATCCGCAACTCCAGGCTTTTCTCTTGGAGAGTGTTTTCATATGTGCACTGTAATTCTAAAAGCCATGTATCTTCTGAAATGGAAAACTTAGGAACTCATTTGTTTTAAGTTGGTTCCAACCCACCTTATAGTCAGGTATGTGCAGCTAAATCTGACCTTGGGCTTTATGTGATAGATTCTTTGAGCACAGAGTTAGTTTTACTCAACATTTTTCTTCAGCGTCAGTGGAGCCTAATATGTTGTCCTTGATGTTCAGACAGAAACCATGGAAAACCTCTCATGGAACCATAGAGAAGAGATAGTTTCCCTGGGGCACTCAAATTCTCACCTTTCCTCTGACCTTTGGTTTCTTTTTCTTACTGCTATAAAACCTTGGTTTATGTAACTCTTCAAACTCACCCACCTACACTTAGACTAAATCACCTTTTTACCACTTAATTTTTATTGGTGCTTTTGGGAAGAAAGAGAATAGGATCGTGTGATTTAGTGGCTTGTGATTTTGGGGGAGGGCAACTGCTGAGGAGCAGTAGATAGAAAAGACTTTATGTAGATGATAGATGTATTTGCTTCTAGTCATTGACAGACAGCACAGCATTAAATTATAGAGGATGTATTAAGCTTAATTAGGTAATGAATTTCCCAAGTTGGAATATTTCCATATCATTATTAAATGGTAGTTATTATAGATAATTCTCTTGGGTGATCATCTTTTTTAAGTGAGTTATTTAAGCAAAAGACTAAATCAGCCTTTCAGCTCAAACTTTTCTAGTACATTAAAATTTTAATCTTACCTATATGTTAGTGTAAAATCCTTCTGAGGACCACACACTTGTGCTCCCAGAAGAGAGAGACTGTATAAAGATAATGTGGATTGCTTTCAATTTCAAAATTCCTGAGTACCTGCTGAGCCCTTCCATCACCCCACTCCTGGCATACTTAGAATGTTGATTATGGGTGTGAAGGGATAAAAGTCTTAAGAAAAGTTAAAAGAAATCTCTTTTGTTATAGGTGCTGTTTTGTTTTATTAATCTCATTCACTTTTTCAAACTTTTTGTTTTGCTTTTAAACTTTAGAAACGACATAAAGCTGATAATGCAGTGAACAGGAAACAGACACAAGGTAGGAATTTCACATTTTATTTCTCTTATCTGTCAAATACACTTATAATAATATATACAAATCACTGCAATTAAATGTAATTCAATTGGGAATTCTGTGTATCTCTTAAGTTTTTTTCCAGGGTAAATTCTTGGTTTGTAGCATTTATTAGCATGACACTTAAATTCACATTAGAGTGATTGTAATATTTTTGAAAGGTAGCATTTTTAATATATATAAGTGCCTATAACAATGTGCTCTCAAGTACTGTCCATAAAATTTGCAGTTGTTTTGACAGCATCAAATGCTGCAAAATGTCTTTATTTTGTTTGTGATCTATAGATGTTATTCTAGAAAATGTTTATGGAGAATCAGATGTGATGTTGCTTGGGTAAAAGGCATACTGGAAGCACTTTGAGTTATGCTGTGCTTGCAGGTGATAGTTACTCCAGAAATAAATAAAATTGTTAAAACCAAGCAAGCTTCTGGAAAGTACACGGCATTTTGCCATGGCTGTTTTGTTGTGGGTTTCATTTTGACACAGCCAAAACCAAAATGACCTTCAACATGAGAAAATAGATCATCATGTGCTCAGATTTTTGAAAAATACCCAGCAACATGTGAAAGAGACTTCTTATCCCATCCCTGAGCTCTCCCCTTCTGAGAATCTCATCTCTCTCTGAAGTTCCCTGGTGTGAGGAGGATCAGCCATGTCTGCCAAAATTAGCTGGTAATTAAAAATAGTAGTTTTATATTGCTGTGATTTTTATGGGATGCTGTCAAAATGCTCTGCTTCTCACCATCTTCCATCAAAGGGATTATCTGTTGATTTTTGATACACTGAAAAAGGTATATTTATTAAAGTATCACCTGGTAAATTAATAGAATATTTACTGGGATTATATTATTTATTATGGGACATATGAAAAAGTATAATTTGGGAACCATATAAAAGCAAAAGGTAAGAAATGATTTTGTGTGGAAAATGAAGGGTTTGTATTACATGATCTCAATGTCTCCCTAGATTTTGTAATGGTTCCTACGTCAAATGCTATATGAATTCAAAAGAAGGAGAGAAAATTCTGGGGTAACTGGAGCTAGATCTTGAATTTAAGAAACCTTTGGATGAGCAAAGTCACCTAGGGCAGACATTACGTGTGGGTTGAGTGAGAAAGGGGGAAAGGAAGTTATCCTGAACAGAGATGAAGATGATGTTGAATTGCTTTGATGAACCATTACGAGAGTACCAGATGGAGAAAGGAGATTCATATCAAAGGGAAGCAAACACATAATTTAAAAGGTAGGCCAGAGTCAAATTTTACAAGACCTTGAATGGCAGGCCAAGGAGATTCCAACTTTTCTTGTGTATACTGAGTAGATGTTGAAGGTTTACGAGCCAAAAGAGACAGGATGAACATGCAGGTTAAAGATGGAGAGCTAAATGAAATAGAGTAGGGGCTGTTAGAATACTGGCACAAAGCTACTCCAGGAGTTTAGGTGGGAAAGGACAACCATAGGAATTGAAAGAGAAAAAACCCAGATGTTTCTGGTGCTGTTATTTTTGGCGATACGCAGTTTTTGCATTTCTTGCCATGTTGCTCAGAATATTCAGTAACAGCTTTTGAACCAAGAATATGTAACTGTTTTTCTAATACATAATGTTTCTTGTAGCAGAAGACTCCTATCTTCAGAGACTAGCAGTTATTTTCAATCCTTGGCCCAAGAAGTCAACGTTGTACAGTTAAGAATAGCCGTCATAGCTATGATGATTTTAGATTACCACACCTTATACTGATGGCTTCTCTGATTTTCCAGGGATTTACCTACTTCCAGAAATACTCCCTTTTGTCTACTATTCAGAGAAAATATTCCTTCTTGGTTATCATTCTTGGGTCATCAGTTCATCGTAGATTGGCAGGATTCGCTCTATGGCTGAAAATGAAGAACAGGCGAGTGAGAGGGAAGGCTTCTACATAAAACTTGTGTCAAAAGGAAAGTATTAGGACTTACCAGCTATAAAAGCCATTTTAAATCAGCAGAATACTTGGGAATCCCATATCCAAGAAATTATGGCTTTTAGTTTGATACTTGAAATTCTTTTCTAAGACAACAGTATCTCTTTTTTTCTTTGCCTGGTTTGAGTATGGGTCATTTTCTTGGTTTTGCGGTTGATAGGAGATAACAGAAGTGTTTGAGTAGGACACTTTTTGCTGTCAGATAACTCAAATTGCTTAATGTGAAAGCCATCTGTTGTCATTAGACAAGAATGAGATTCAATTTGCTTTCCTGTGTTGAGGCAGGAATGGATGTAGGAGTAGGAAGGGGGGGTATTTGTGTCAGATAATTAATTTTTGACAGACATTTGAAGTATTTAACTTAAATTTTTACTTTCTAAATGTTTACCAAGACCATGTAATATGTAAGAGGACACCTTTCCCTCAGATTTAAATATTAATCCTTCTGTATTCTTAGAGAAATGAATATTTTCTCTCCTTATTTTGCACTGAGGCACTAGAGTGATTTTTTTGTCTGTCATTCCCTGGCAACTTCAGAAATATAAATCCATATTTTTATTTACAACATTTTCAGCCATTTAACTGTAGACTAGTGCCTGTCTCATGCCTCATTTTCACCCACTAATGAACTCAATCAGAGATTAAATTATGAATTTTGGACCTAACTCAGGACTTCATAAACTTTACATTTTGAGCCTATCATCAACACTTTTGGATACAAGCCATTTCTTGTCCTGGAGATGTATAAGTTGTTAGGTTGATGGTTCGGTGAGCTGGCAAATGCAAATTTGTGTATTATTCTCTGAGGGCCTAGTTGTCCAGGGAGGGCAGAGTAAATTGATGCTCAGAAGTTCAGAGAGAATGAATCTCGATGAGTTCTGTGGTCCGCTCCTCCGAGTGAATTGTGACTGCTTCTCTTTGCTCCTGTATTTCTCTTGTGTGATGGTTATGTGTACTAGATGGGAACACTTCAGAGGGCAGGTCTGCGCTCTTACTCATCTCTGAGGTCTCCATGGCTCCTAGCCGGGGGCCTGTCCTTAGCAGGTGCTCTGTATGTGCATGGCAAATGAATGATGAATGAACCACTCTCCATATAGAAACTTGAGTACAGATAATGAAGGAAAAGGAGACTAGAAATGAAAGGAGACTTCCTGAAAATTTATTATCTGGGGTGTGAGCAAGATGAAAAGCAATATTTTCATAACAGCGTCCCCAACCGTTTTTGCAGACATTGATAAAATATTAAAGTGGTGGAAGTCTTGCCACCTCTTTACCTTCTCTGTCAAAGTCATCGTATCATTGCTTTACCCTGCTTTGCCCGCTGTGAACACAGTACTATGTCCGCTTATCACTTCCGTTACACAAGGCGCCAGAGCACCGCCATATTCAGAATGCCCTAATTTTCCTCGCGTCTAGATATACCTTCATTTTCTCTGTTTCTGACCCCAATATTTAAACTCACAGTGCTTGACATAACTTCCTCCAGGTTCTACACACACACTGGAGGCAGTCTCTCATTATTTTCCCTAAAATGGGTGGTTTTGCCAAATTTAGCTCTGCAGGAAGTTGTAAATTATAAATTTGTAATTGTCATTATAATATGTAAATTGAAGCCAATCCCCATGTGAATTTATGGTGGTGGGTAAGCTAGTTCTCTTTTAAATTGTAAAAATATGCTTTCATGTGTTTGTGAAACGCTCTTATGGCCAGCATGCCAATGTTTCAAGTGGAATGACAGTTTCACATAAAATCACAATACTGAGGCCTGGGAAAGGATGGGGTTCAGGTGTAGATGAAGAAGGATATTTGAGAAAGTTAAAAATACCTCCTAATAGAATAGATTTGCTTTTTAAAAATCTCAGGTTTGGATATAGTCCCTGAATGGTGGTGTGTACACATTTCAGGTGAGAATGTATGGAGATACCTGTGGCATCAGGCAGCCCACTGATCACCTGATTTGATGCTGTATTTGAATGAGGGTCACCATTACTACAGTTAGATTGTTTAATACCTTGTTTTATCATATAGTAGGCAGTAGATTAGAATAAGTCTTTGTTTAATAAAGCAACTTTGTGGGGCCGGCCCTGTGGCCGAGTGGTGAAGTTCATGTGCTGTGCTTCAGCAGCCCGGGGTTTGCCACTTTGCATCCTGGGCATGGACCTAGCACTGCTCATCAAGCCATGGTGTGGCAGCATCCCACATGGAGGAACTAGAATGACTTGCAACAAGGATATACAATTAGGTACTTGGGCTTTGGGGAGGGAAAAAAAAAAGAGGAAGATTGGCAACAAAATATTAGCTCAGGGCCAATCTTCCTCACCAAAAAAAGCATTAAAAAAAGTATATTCTAAATAAATAAATAATGGAATTTTACTTTGTTTTACTTTAGGAAAGAACAACATGAAATTCTTTTAGACAAGGCACATAGCTAAAAATAATAGATCTTGTGTCCACCTATGTCTTCTTTCCCTGGAGCTACATCAGCCTTTGCTGAAAGAGAATTGAGTTGATAGTGATTGATAGGCACTAACAAGGCCTCTTCCTTGCAGGGCACATAGTTGCTTATCTCCCACTGGAAACCATTTCACCTTTAAAGTCCTTTGTGAAAAAGGAGTTGAGTTGGTGAGAGTTGAATATATTTTAGGTTGTTAAGCCTGAAATGACCTACTAACAGGGCTGAGTCCATCTGGTTCATTTCATTTCGGTGCTGTATGAAGGAGACTTGGTATTATGCTAAGAAACTTAAAATAGCGCCACTTTCCTGGCTTATTGAAAAAGCCGGTGTGCTGCCTTTTTGTCTTCCTGGAGGTATCCCCACGTCTGATCCATTCAGTGGGACAGAACATATACTCTGCCACCATGTACATCAACTTACCTGTAAATAGTTCTTAGAACGTATTGTTTCCATGATCTTAAAAATTGAGCACATATATGGCCTAAATATTTTCAGACACCTGTAAGATTGTAAGTATTTTCAAATTATCACAAAGATTTTAGGGTTATATAAATTGAACTGGTTAGATATTTTCAACAGCAGCTCTGGATGGAGAGGAGGCATTTGTTTGTGGGGAAATACAACCCCGGATTGTCTTTCATTTGCCTATAAATAAAAGCTGCACACCCAGGAGCAAAACCCACTGAGGAAATTCAGGGACATAAAGTGAGAGAGGAAAAATAGGTGTGACTCAAAGTTAGAACATTTATTTCACTTCAGTAAGTCTTAACGTCTCCCTTGTGTGAGAGCCAGTGCAGAAAACGCAAAGAAACGAGCCTTCATTCTTGCCCTGCAGGAAATTAGAGTCTGGTGGGGAAGATTAGATGCCCACTGATATTATAATACAAGACAGAAGAACTAATAAGGGCTAAATGAGAGAGGGGGGGATTCAGAAATTCATTTGCAAGGTTCATGAAGGACAAGTGGCCTTGCAGTAAGCAGAGTTATCAGAGTGGTAGCAGTGAGTGATCCAGGAAGAAGGGGGAAGCGTGAGATATATTCTGGGAATAGCAAATAGTCTGTTTTGGCTAGAGCATTAGGATGCCTGTCAGGATGGAAAGGCAACTTAGGGTCGTATTTTGGAGGCTTTTGAAAATCAGGATGTAGGACTTGGAGAGAATTTCTGAAGAGGATGGCTAGGTTCCCGGTTGTAATTTTAAAAGAAGAATTTGACAGCTGCATGAGGAGGGGTGAGGTGAGGCACAGAGAGATTGACTTTTGATGAATTAGGGAGGAGGACTAGGGTGATGATGATGAGAAGGCAGAGGAAAATACACAGTGGGTAGATTCACCTGGACTTGGCAAAGGAGAGGAAACCCTATCAAACACCAAATGCTGCTCAATTAAAAGAGGGCCAGGGCTGCAACACCCACTCAGTCAGCGTTGAAGAAGTCACAGTTCTTAACTGGAGTTCCAGGTCTAAACTGGAGAGCTGCTGTGGAGCTGTGAGAACTGAAGCCCAACTGCAAGGAATGGTGGAGTGATTGATTGGCGAGGGAGATTTTTCTTTCAAGTAAAGGAAAGAGCAAGTGAGTCATGCCTCTGTGAGCAGGACTGAAGGAAAACATTTTGAGAAAAGGGGATTGCCGATGCTTGATGCTCTGATCACGTCCTCTCACCTGCATTGTTTTTTATGTCACTAGTTCTCACCCCTGGATTTTCTGTAGGCCTCGCATGGGGCCCCAGATTTCATTCTTAAGAAATCCTCAGTGATACTGATGCTGCTGGTGAGGATCATTGTTAAAAGTTTTATAAGTGAGTTGATACAAGTAGTATCAACTAATTGAAAATCTACATACAAAATATGGACAGTGGAATTTGTGAAGTTCCCTTTATCCTTTGTGTCAGTGGACTCCAAGCAGGTCATTGTTTGACTTGACCTTTATAGGCAACTTCATGCAGGAGACTTGTGCAACGTCACTTTGTGCCAAGAGGTTTTTGCCTTAAAATTGTCTTTGGAAGTAAAGATCTACATAGTGAATGAATTGATGCTTTAATGTGGGTATGTTGGTTTTCCTTCTTTGCCCGGTTCAAAACCATAGTCTCAGCTGCCATCTTATCTTTCTCGATGTGCTGAAGTTCCTCTTCAGTGTTTACTCTCAGATAGGAAGTGGAGCATACTACCTTCTCTGTGGTTTCTCTGTCCTCTGTGACATCGGTAGTGCCCATTGTCCTTTTGGATAACTTGCCTCTTGTTACCCACTTCAAGAAGTGGGTTGATTGCCTAGAAATGGCACCCCATTGACTTTTTCGGTAATGACCCCAGTGGTGGACCATTTTGATTGCAGTGGTGAGAGCTTCTCTCAGAGAAGCTGGTGTTAGATGCTACGTGAGCACCTGTACCTCTGCAACGTTTGAGTCCCGAGAGACTGCTGGTTTCTCCAGGGCCGTTGATTAGGGAATTTCTAAGGGACTCTAACAGAATGTTTTTATTTCAAAAAAGAAATCTATTACAAAAAGCTGTTAAGTAGTATCCTGATAAATAAAAACAGGTTACATTTGTTTAAAGGGAGCTCTCCCATGCATACTGTCAGACTAATTAGCCCATATGGAAACCATAGCAGGTGTGTTTGTCTGGAACTGTGGAGAGCTGCGGAAGCTTGCATTTAAAAGAATGAGCTGTCAAAGCACCATCAGACAGGTCCTGCTCCTAATCCTGTGATAGCTTGCTCTCCCTCTCCGTCACCAGGCATCACTAATCGTCTCCTCCACGGCTCACCTTCTTGAACTCTTATACTCTAGAAGTGTAAAGTAGGTGTACTTTTGGCCCAAGAAAGCTAAAAGCTTAGCAAAAGACTCAGCATCATTTTGTGCTTCATTTAAACCTGGTTGGAGCTGGGTCAGAGGAGGTCAGTGATTAAAAATAACTAGGTTGCTATTTTAGTCACCAGCTTAATATATGTGATATTGTTCATTTTAATTGTTGTACAGTTGAATGTTTAGGAACCAGTTCCAAAGTAAAGACAAGCATGAATTATGTGATTGACGTTTTATCCTTGGCCAGTATTCAAGCCTTGATCTGTATACACACCTTTTATATGTTGTGAGCTGATTTTTAACTTCACTAGAATGCTGTATTCTCTGTATGCTAAGACGGGTCTAGCCTCAAGTTTGAAGAAGCTATGCACTTCCAGTCTTTATTTCTGTGTCCTGGTTTTGTATTTCAAGAACAAAAGCAATGGGAGGTGGAAGGGGTAGGAACATAGTCTCAGTTCTAACAAGCCTCCAGACGATGCTGATGCTACAGGTCCCTGGACCATCTGTTGCATAGCAAAGTTGTGCAGTACATTCAAAGAAATGATCCTCTACTTAGTTCAAATTCTAACTCAGTGTAGGACACTAAGGTAATTTACACTTTGATTAATCCAGGCCACTGTAGCCTTCATAATAAATACCAAATACCCATCAGACTGACAAAATTCAAGTGATTCGGAACAATTTGTAACTTGTCTAGGTTTATAGGCAGTGGAACTTCATACATTGCTAGTGAGAGTGGATTGCAGTAGATTCTTAGGGAAGTAATCTGGTTGTATCTGATAAAAGTACAAACGCAGGAACCCTGGAGCCAGCAATGCTCCTTTTGGGATTCTCTCCTATAGAATACAATCATCGTGTAAATATATTTCAGTGTTGTTTGAGGTGGAAGTCAGAATTTCCATCGAGAGGAGGATAATAGAATAAATGATGATATGCTGCTGTGTAAAATAGTTGTTTCAAAGCTGGACTGAAATTGCTCTATGCTTAACTCTGGGAAACATGGAAGTGTGATGCTGAACCTTGGCCAAGAGAAGGACAAGATGGATTAGCTGGTGATTTATAGTGTACTGTATAAGGTTTGAAACTCTCCTGGAGGCACCCAAGACCAGCTTCTCTACTTAGTTTAAGGATGTCTATAGGTTGATGGCTTAACCATGTTTAACCTATTACACAGTCTGGCTGGGCTGATTGACAAGGGGGTATAAAAGACCCCTTGGAAACTTTTTCCCAGACTTCCCTGAAATTAAGATTTATCGTACATACCACGGAGGTTCAAAGTCCATGTCCTAGTGAATGGGAAGGGACCTTGGGGAACTGTGCCTAGAAGTTTCTCTGGCCCCTGATGCTTTCCTGGGCTTTTATTTTCCTGCTGTATCATATCTTCTACTTTGATTAAAGATTTTTGTGAATATATCCTGTGCACTCTCATTAGTTCATTCAGTTATCTGACGCATTGTAACGAATGCATCCATTCAATGGGTTATTTTTAAAAAATAGGTTGTCTGTATGCTTTGTCCTGAAAGCATCTATGATATGTTAAGTGGAAAACCAATTTGCAGAGAAATAAGTTTTTAAAAGGAAAGAAAACAAAAGTGTATATTTACATGTTTGTCTAGAGAAAGGTATGTGAGGATGCGTCGGTTAGTGTTCCTTACCTTGAGAAAGTGGCATGAGATGAGGAGAGAATGCCAGCTTTTCCCATATATACCTCTCTTTGGCTTGTAAGAGATGTACATTGATTTTGTATTTTGACAGAAAACACTGTCAACTGAATATGTGTTTAAAAGTTTCTTAGATTTGCAAAATTTTGCAGCAAGCCACACTTTCCAGTTTATCTCTTCAATGATGAACTGAGAGAAGATGTTTGGATGGAGAGTGAGGAAGAAGAGAGTGGGACGGTGTCCTGTTTGGGTGGAGGCAGAGATCCCCTAGGAGAAAGGGGGACAGGTTAATTGAGAGAGGGAAGTGCAGAAAGATCAGTTAGACGAAGGAGCTCAGTAGGTTCGAATGTGCAGAGAGAAGTGATTGGAGCAAGGTTGAGGGGAAATGAATGAGTGCAGAAGATGGAGAAATGAAGCAGATTTGGAGGATTGTTTTTCATGGTTCCGTGAAAGTGCCACAGGCGTCCACCCTTCTTAGTGGAGCAAAGACTTCCTGGCATCGTCTGCTGAGTTTGGGAAGCCTGTTGTGACACTTCCATTCTGTTAAATGGAACCCAGCAGAGTGGTTTGTGGCTATTTTTAGATGTGAACTAACAAACATATGCGAAGTGGCAGCATTTCAAAGAGAGCTAGTTTAGATTACAGAGCTGGAAGGGGTGGCCCTGAGCTGACATCAGAGGACACTTCTGTTAGTGCATCTAATGGTTGCATAACCATTTCCAACTGCTCACACTGGAATAATTTTAGTAACTTATAAAACTGAGAAGTCTATTTTAAGCAAATGTTTAAATAGCTCATTGCATCTTCTTATGTAGCTGTTTTTATTGAGTTATAATTCACATACCATAACATCATTATTTTCAAGTATACATTTCAGTATTTTTTAGTGTATTCACAAAGTTATGCACCCATCACCATCTGATTCCAGAATGTTTTCATCACCCAAAAAAGAAACCCCATACGTGTAAACAGTCAATCCCTGTTTCTTTCTTCCATGAGCCCCTGACAACCACTAATCTACATTCTATCTCTACAGATTTATCTATTCTGGACATTTTATATAAGTGGGATCATACAATATGTGGCCTTTTGTGTCTGGCTTCTTTCACTTAGCATGTCTGCAAGATTCACCCATGTTGTAGCATGTAACAGCATCTCATTCCCTTTTATGATTGAATAATATTCCATTGTATGGCTATACCCCATTTTGTTTAACTGTTCATTAATTGATGGACACTTGAGTTGTTTACACTTTTTGGCTATTATGAATAATGCTGTGATGAACATTTGTGTACAAGTTTTTGTATGAACATATGTTTTCAGTTCTCTTGGATATATACTTAGGTGTGGGATATCTGGGTTATATGGTAGCTCTGTGCCTAACTTTTTGAGGAACTGCCAAAGTCTTTTGCTATGTAGCTATTTTTTAAACACTTTGTGTATGTTGTTTTTAACATGAGATCTACTAGGGAACAGGGCTGTATCTTTAGTAAATCCATGTAACTATTATCGTGGCTTCCTATGGTCTCAAACATATACGAACATCAGTGGATCCAGCTTTCCATCCAACAAGGATTTACTGAGCACCTTTGTGCCACTGCATCATAACACTGGGAATACAGCAGTGAACAGAGTAGAGAAGGTTCCTGATGTCCCAAATCTTACAGTCTAGGGGAGGAGATAGTTCTTACATAAATCCTCTCTCAACTACATACATGGTGAAACTGTCATAAGTACACTGAGGGAAAAGTTCAGGAAGCTCATTTAGACTTGAGGGTAGTGGTAAAGGAATAGGTGTCAAAAAAATGTCCCCAGAGAAAGTAGTGTTAAAGCTAAGATCCAGAAGATATGTGGAAGTTTTCTAGGTGAGGATGGAGGGAGTGAGTGTTCCAGTCATGAAAACGTGTGAAGGATTTGAGGCAAGACAGAGCATATTGCTTTCACCACGGAGAGTGTGTGGAGCGGGTAGAGGGAGTGGTAAGAGATGGTGATGGAGAATAGGCAGGAGCTGCTTCATCAAAGGCCTTCCAGATGTTGGGACTTATTTTATGAACCAAGGGAAGACAGTTGAAGAGTTTTGATCCAGGAGTGACCTAATCTTGTATATAAATGTATGTGTGTGAGGATATATGGATTGATACATGATAACCTATAATTGTACATATATGTAAAATCATTCTCTGTAGTCATTATAGCTATAATGTAGAAACTAAATTTAAAAGAGATCAAGAGTGAATGTGGGAAACTAGTGGAGAGGTTAATGCAGACCTCTAATGCATCTCCCAACAGAGATGATGATTGCTTGAAGTAGGGGTGTTGGTGATGGTGGAGGAGATAAAACCTGGCAGAATTTGAGATGCTTAGGGCATAAAACCAACAGGACATTTTTAGTAGTAAAAATTATTCCTGATTTTCAAAGATTTTTCTTTTTGCATAAGAGCAGAGGAGTTTAAAAATAAACAATGAGGCATATGAGCACAATAAAGCTGGCCCAAATCATAATGCAGCATTGTTAACAAACAGAAATTAAGTTTCTTAGAAAATATTGCTATAAAAACAACTAAAAATCTCTACCCGAATTAATAAGTGAATTTAACAAAATTACAGGATAACAGGGTCATTGTACAAAAGTTTAATTCATTTCTGCATACTACTAGTGATCAGTTGGAAAATGGAGTAAAAAATACCATTTAAAACATAAGAAAAAATTCATCAAATATCAAGAAATAAATCTAATGAAAGACCCATACACTGTAAACTACAAAAACGTATCTGAGAGAAATTAATGAAGATGTAAGTAAATGGACGGATATAGCTTATCCACGAATTAAAAGACATGAGCCCAAATAAAAAACCCAAGAGGTTTTTTTAAGAATTGGCAATTAGATTCTAAAATTTATATGGAAATGCGAAGAACTTAGAATAGCCAAAACAATATTGAAAAAGAATGAAGTGGGAGAACTTACCCTACCTTATTTCAAGACTTACCATAAAGTTACAGTAATCAAGATGGTGTGTATTTGTGCAGATATGCAAATTGATCAATGGAATAAATAGAGTCCAGATATCGATCCACCATAGCTCATGTCAATTTAATGGGAAAAGAAAAGTCTTTTAAACAGAATCTCAGATATGTTGATTGAAAGCTCAATACAAAAATACATTCATAGTGTATGACTCAATATTTATGGAAAGCAAGACTATGGTGACTAATTTATTTTTGCCTCTGGGGGGCAGAGGGATGGATTGTAGAAGGGCATGAGGGATCTTTCTGAAGTTCTATATCTTGTTCTGAGTGGTGGATTCACAGGTGTTTATAATTTTCAAAACTCATTGAGTGGAGCACTTAAGATCTGTACATTTTGTTGGAAGTTATAACTTGATTAACAAAAAATCTCATGAGCATGAGCCAGGCAGGTGCCACAAATAAGGGAAGCAGTCTGGGAATAAAGCAGCAGGAAACCATGAATATGGTGGAAGACTGGTGAGCCCCACCAAAAGAGGGGCTCATTGGGGGATTATTAGCGCTGTGATTTACTTGATGCAGAGGGTTCAGGCTTCATTTCTTCTAATATCGAAAGAAACTGGATCTAATGTTTTTGTACCTGTAAATTATCCATCCTGCAAATATTTATCGAGTAGCACTTGTGCCAGGTACTGTGCTGTTTCCAGGGAATTTAGTGTTAAACAAAGCAAACATGAGCTTTTCCCTCATGGAATTTACTGTTGGGACTGACCTTAACTTACTCCTTTTTTTACGTACTAGGAGCTGGGCTGTCTACCTCACATTATTCTCTTTACTGTTTTTAGTTTTATCTCTTAGTGTCTATTGGAATTTTCCATATTACACCACAGACACATAGGAAAAACAAAGGTATACTGAGTAACTTTACTGTTGCCAAGCAGTAATGAAACACTAAGAAATATCAACCCCTCTATCATACATTAATAGTAGCCTCTTTCATTTCTTCTTAGTAAACCAAATATGGAAACTTTTGCACTTTTGCATTATTATAAAGCCAAAGGTGCAGATTGTCTGTTGGTTTTTGTGTTAAATTTTTACTAACCAATTTAAAATCTATTCCTTCTGTGCTTGTGTTTTTGTTTGTTTGTTTTTGAACATTGCTACTGTTACGGCTTCTGAAATGTTTTTTAAGCTTGTCACTCCCTTTTTCACATCCTGTTTATGGCTTTCTACTCCAGCTGAATCCTATAATTCTTCTGTGTGCTGAAGAAAGCCCTTGGCAACATCAATGGGATTGCTCTCTGTTAGCAATGTTTTATTGTGGGATCTAAAATGTACATTGGTTGTTCCTAATTCTTTGTATAATTTTTCTTATCTTTACTGTCATAATTAGTAAAAATTGCTACTAGTGAATTTAAACTGTTCTTTTAAAATGATCATTTCATCAGAAATAGGCTTTTTATAAGTAATAAAAATGATCTTAAAAATGTCGCCTTTTCTCTTCCCAGTGTTGAGAAATGGTGCTTGGGAAATTGTTCACTGGGAAAAGGTAAGCATTGATTTTTATTTTGTTCCAGGTGAAGGAATGCATAGAATACTCTAGTAGATGTAATTTTGGTATATTATATAAGCAAATATCAAGAACTCCACTAATCTGAAAGCTATTTAGTAATTAAAATTGTAAATATACATGGCGTCTTCAGTTAAACTTTCCTTTACTATTTCTGCAACATGCTAGAAAGACCATTATCTTGAAAAGTAATATTTAGAACTTTTTGTTTCTTTCATAGTATATTTTGAGTACTGTTGTCATAGATTTCATTTAACCATGAACTGTTTTGTGTTGTGATTTTTTGCTTTAATCATCTACTGTACAAGTAAAAATAAAAATTAGAGTTCTGTTTTTTCACATTTGTATATTTTACTGTACATTCATAAATGGTGACTAATCGTTTACACACTGCTAATTCCTTAAGAAAAAAAAAGTCTTACTAACTAAATGTCATCTTCTAATGAGCTGGAGATCAGTTTGTAACATCAAGAGGTTACTTTGCCCGTAGGACTTCTAACATGGCAATTAGTGAGTTGAGTCATAAGTTAATAAGTATTATCCAAGTGTTCATAGGCTTTTCAGACCTCAGTTTCAAAAGGTAAGCAATTATTATTCGTTCTCCCTTACTTCTGGAAGAACATTTAACCTCTAGTCATCCCCAAATGAACAACCTGTGTAACTTGGTAAAAAACTTTTGGAGGTGAGGCCACTCTCCCCAGGGTTCTTTGTTTCTGAGAGTGCTAGGACAACAGAGGTGTAGCCCACAGTCCGTTTATTTGCACTCCAGTATTTCCCAGGAGGTTGAAGACCATGCCCTTGATTCTGTCTTGGGATGCTCATAGTCATTCTTGCATCCCTGCAGAGAATAAGATTCTCTCTGAATTAATTGCATTTTTGTTGATTTTAAATCATAGAGATTGACATCTCCTTTTCCAGATTATTTGAAAATTCACCACTCTCTCTCTTTGGTCTTTGACATAAAAGTAACAAAGGAAAATACCTTGATTGTGCTTTCCTTATTTCTGTAATAGTCACCTCTGTGGCAGAGGAGCAAGATAAAAAAAAGAAAAAGCTCAAAATACTGTTTCAAAAAAAGTTTCTTTTATGCTCTTGTCTGGCACTTGTGGATGTGAACATTTCAGAGAGAAGACAGGATATAATCAAAGAGGATTAACTGAATTTTGTTATAAGTAAATTTCCTTTACTAGGGTTGTCAGTGTAGTTAATATAAATGCATATCCTAACAAATTGACCAGTCTCTTCTTACCTAGAGTTCTTGTTCAGAAAATAAACAGTTGTAAAATCAAGAGATAACCATCTACTACTTTAAAATTAACTTGTTAAAATGTCTTATTTTCCTAATAGACTGTCATTTTTTCAAGATTGTGCTAAACCACCTGAATTATTGTAACTTACTTTTTCAGTTTTTCACTGGCAAAAAAATCAAAATACCAGCCCACGATTACCCATAATGATAGGATTTTCAGTGGTCTTGGCAGTCAGTGCCACACTTTACCTGGGCATCCCACCTTGAGATACAGAGGGATAGAATTTAAACTGTTGCCAAAAGTCATCCAACCAAAATGAGCTGCTGTTACTTAATAATTAGAATTAGGTAATTAATTAGAACTAATAAAGTTGGCTCAATGGTGAATTCAGGTAAATATTCAAAAATTAACAGTATTCTTTTGTTGGCTTACCAAGTTAGAAAAATATAGTGAAAAAGCGATCTCATTCCCAGTGGCATGTGAGATGCTTATAAATAAAGTTAAAATACGTATATGACCTTTGTAAAGAAAACATCAAACTTTAGGTATTAAAGAGTCATATAAATGTATAAATATGTCATATTCCTAGAAAAACTAAAAATATCAATTGTTCCAAAGTATTGGTGTAATATAATCCCAGAGAAATTATCATTTTTTCCTCGGGTTGACCAAATTATTCATCTTAACTTCAAAAATAAACGAGAAAATAAAAGAATATTTTGGATAAAACAAAGAATAGTGTGGAAGGATTGACTATAAGTAAAGGGGAAAGCAAAAGTTATTAAAGTAGTGTGGATCTGTTGCAAAAGAAAAAGACAGACATTGATGAATAGAGTAAAATAGAGTAGAATAGAATGGAAGAGAATGCCTTGAAATAAAGCCCATTTCATATTTGATGAAGGAGGCAAAAATCATCAATAAAAGGATTGTTTAATAAATCATGTTGGGATCACAGATTACTGGTTTCAAGAAATAACAGGTTATATCTAAGTCACAGCCTATGCTGAAATAAATTCCAACTGGCTAAAAGAGTTAAATTTTAAAACATTGCTTTTGAAAAACAAAGAGAATAAAAACTTTAATAAATATTTGGAGAATAGCAAGATCTCAAGATCTATGGAATTTGATTATATAAAATTTAAAACTAACACACAAAAAAAACTGCCACGGGGGCTGGCCCGGTGGCACAGCGGTTAAGTTCACACGTTTCGCTTCTTGGTGGCCTTGGGTTCGCTCGTTCGGATCCTGGGTGCGGACATGGCACCACTTGGCAAAAAGCCAAGCTATGGTAGGCATCCCATATATAAAGTAGAGGAAGATGGACACGGATGTTAGCTCAGGGCCAGTCTTCCTCAGCAAAAAGAGGAGGATTGGCAGCAGTTAGCTCAGGGCTAATATTCCTCAGAAAGAAAAAAAAAATACCACAAATAAGGCAGAATATGGAAAATATTTGCACCTATATAAAAAGGAAATAAAAGCTGGCAGTAGGCAAAAAGAAATATAATAAGCAATCAGACTCAGTGTAGTATTCAACCCAATAATAAAAGTATAATAAATAATATTGATCTCATTTGGTATTTGTTACCACACAACGGGCACCATCTGCTCACTGTGAGGTGAAAGCCAATCGTCAAGTGGCAAGATGGTGGCAAAGAAACAGCATTTTATTCCAGCTTGCTAGCAAGAGGGAAGATGGCTGACTAATGTCGAAAAGAACCATCTTAAGGGGGACACAGAATCTTGAAGCAGTTATATAGGCCAGTGGGTTATAGGGGAGGGAGTTAGGAATGTTGACCCAGGAGTCGCCACACTAGATCTTTCAGTTTTTCATTGATGATGGCTATCAGCATAGACTCTGTTCGGGGGTCATCACATTCCTGAGGAACTCGAAAGGATGAAGTTATCAACTTATCGCAGCTGGAAGGTACATGCACAACAGGGGTCATAAAATCTACAGAACAGGTGGATCTCCTGGAGAGTGCATATCCAGCTGGGTTAATTAGGCAGAAATCATTCAAAGTTACAGTATGGTTTCTTTTCTACAACATGGCTTCCCTTATGTCAACCTTGTATTGAGCCAATACCATAGTCAATAAATAAAAACAAACTCATACTTCAGAATTTTTATTTTTATAAGTATTTCATTTATATACTGTGGTGAATTAGCAGTTCTTCATACTGACAACCATAAAAAGGGGGTTAGGGGAATTTATCCCAAGAAAATAATCATAAAGTGAGGAAAAACCTTGTATATGTATAAAAATGTTTACTGTGGCATTATTTGTAACAGTGAAAAGTTAGAATATGTGGATATCCAACAGTAGAGAAAGGCTTTATAAATAATGACATTCTACACTCTGGTATATTTTGTGACAAGTAAAAGCTGTAATTTCAAATGCTGTGGCAACACAGAAAAATTTTATACCGTTCATTCAACAAATATTTATTGAGCCTATGTGCCAAGCAGTGAGCTCACAGCAGCAAGCAAGATGTATGAGGGTTCCTGTGTCATAAAATATAATTATAGATGAGAAGAACAGGACGTGTACACTAAGATGCCGGCTATGTAAAAATGGTTTATTGAACACTAAGTGGATAGACATGAAAGCAGCATTGCTTGTTGGGTTAGCCAGATTGTGGGGCACGTTCTTTCTTTAGCTTATGTAGTATTCTGTGCAATTAAAAATAAAATCAATAAACCAAAACCAAGAGTCTGATCCCATGCCAAGGTAATGTGATAAACCTTAGTGCAAATGGGCTTTAGTTCAGGGTTTTTCCTTTCTCTGCCGTTCTAAACATGTGGCTACTGTGGTTGCTTTTGAATGGTTCTCAAAGGACCTACAAATTTACACAGTGTACATCTAGTCATTCATAGATGGGCAGACTTCACCTCTCAAACATGAACAGTTCATCTTGCCAGTTATTATCCTGAAGCCTTTTCACTCTTGCTGAAGGTTAAGTTGCAAGTATCTGGTTTTTAAAGAAAGTATTGCAATTACAAAGCCCTATTCAAAGCACTCCATTTCCACTCTTGAAATGTAAACAGATGGCTTCTTTGGTCTTCTCACAAAGACCGGTTCTTCAAATTGAGATGCAGCTGAGTCTGTTCAAAGGTTTTTGAGATAGTTCCAGGTGGAGAATTTAGGTGAAGAATCTTAGAATCAACACATTCCTCTGGCTTGTAGATAAGATGGTGTGGTGGGCTGTCTGCATGTGTAAAACTCACGCTATACAGCTGCTTTAATGCATGAAGTTTCCACCATGAAATGTATTTCTTTGGACTAAAAATTTGTTATCTCCAAAATTCCCTAGTAAAAATATAAATATGCTGGGGCCTACAATTGGACAAAAACAGATTTTAAGTCAGTTTGATAAGCTTACGCTTTACATAATACTCAATTATAATTACTAATGTCAATGACTTGAGAAAGCTCAAGGTAGTGGCCTAAAGCCCTAAATATTTCCTTCAGTATTTGGGAGACTAAAACTGCTTTGTCATGATGTTCCTCCAATTAGAACATGTGGTCAAAGAATTTTTGCACACAAGAGGCAATTAAAGTACAATTCAATGGTAACTAAGGTAGCATTCTCTCCGAGTGCCTTGTATGCAAAGAAATTATATTTCTTTACCTTGCTTTCAGTGGGTACTCTCGGAGTACTTTCACAACACTTTAAGAGCCAGTTTATGCCTATACTTGCTGTTTTTTATTTCCCTAGTTTGCCCTTTTGGGGGAAGGGGCTGTTTGATTCAAGGTCCCTAGCAATTTGTCAATTTTCAGGTGGTCCAGATTTCAGCTGGAATAAATCTCTTTTGAATTAAGGCATCCAGAGCTTGCTTACTTGGATAACCAGCACACGTACCACAGATGGGAAGACACCCTGCAATCTTCCCTAACCTACTCCTCCCCTGATGCATGAAGTAGACCACTGTGGGCTGTGTCTGCAATCATTTCTTATTGTGATTCCCACTGAGGACACCATTCTCTCCTCTCCCCAATAAAGTGTTATTTTAGGATTCAAGGGGAAGTAGGGAGGGGAAAAAACAAAAAGGCTTTGCCAAAAAGAAAAAAGCTTTTCTTCTCTTGATTAAGTATTGAAACTTATTTTTAGATTCATTAGGCTACTAAAAGAGAGGGCAATATTTCATGATATAATGGGTTGACTATGAGTGTAGTTTGGTCAACAAGCCAAGTTGTTACTTAGTTGGAGTTGTAATGTTTGCCAAAAGCTCTGTGACAAACCTATCCCTTAAATTACTTCTAACAGTTTCTGACCATAGTATATCTTTAATTTGTTTTCAAGCCAGGCTCACAAAAAAATGCTAACATGTAGTAAAATGAGAAAGAGATTAAGCTGGGTTTTTAAAATTTAAAATACAGTGCCAGTTTCACTATATTTACTTATGCAAAATCAGGCTTTGCAGACAGTCAGATGTGGGTTTAAAGTCTAAGCTCTTTCTCTCACTGTGATCATGGGCAAATAACTTACAACCTAAAACTCA
This sequence comes from Equus quagga, assembly GCF_021613505.1. Classification (NCBI taxonomy): domain Eukaryota; kingdom Metazoa; phylum Chordata; class Mammalia; order Perissodactyla; family Equidae; genus Equus; species Equus quagga. Next base: position 121,320,078 of record NC_060269.1, read on the forward strand.
TTTTCTTCCTCTCTAAATTATGAGTTATAACGCCTGTTTCATAAGGTCATCATAAGGAGTAATGATCATATGGATGATAATTTTTCCAGTTGTATTGAGATTTCCTTAAACTGGGTAAATTTCATTTGATAAATTCTTCCTTTTTATTTTTATGTCAAAGGGAGAGAATATGAGAAGTTGAGATGTCAATTAAGTGAATAGAATGAATAGATTTATTTTATTAGGTTATACAGCTGATAAAACAGACACAACATTCACTTTTTAAAGGATTGCCCCATGCTTGGCCTGACTCCTAGATCATTTTATGCCATTTTGTGAAGATAAGTGGTTCTTGTTTGCCAATTACAATTTTTACTGTATTCTATGCTTAAGTACAATGGGTTGTTTATTTGTAACTATCTTTCAATGCAGATAATTAACCAATTCCCAGTTTTCTTTCAGGTAAATGTTGGAGATATAGTTTTAATAAAAGGCAAAGAGTATATACCTGCTGACACTGTACTTCTCTCATCAAGGTAGAGATACCTACTGATGCTCAAACAGTGTAGAGGATGGTTTCTCTACCCTGCATTGACCTTATGATTTCTCCAAGGAAATAAGGAATAAACGAAGAATTTTAAACCTCTCTAACAATTTTGAATTAAGCATTAAAAAAATTGATTGGAATTAAAGGACTCTTTCATGTTTGCCGTATAGAATAAGTGATAGGTACTATACTTTATAATTAAAAAGGTATAATTACAATTAAGAGTCTACTCTCCCTCTGGATATGTCCAGATCCTTTTGTGTGGACCACTAACTCTTGTGAGATTTCCTGTTGTTTATTTTATATAATACATGGATTGGGTTCTATTGATTTTGTCTTGCAATCCTCGTTCATGATAAATTCCTTTATGAGGCATTCGTATATCCCTCCAAAGATTCTTGATCTTTATGGTGCATTGGTACAAGAAAATGGATGAATGATTTCTTTTTTGTCATCATATCTTTTGAAATGCCATACTCTTTCAAGAAAAAATCAAAGTACTTTGCTCTTTAAGTTCTTTCTGGTACTGGATTTAGATAATTTTTGTTTTACTCATATTTAAGATAGTCATGAATTAGTATTCAGAACATATGGCACTGTTACCCTTTAAAGAATGTCACTTTCAAATGGTTTTAGGTTTAAAAACTATAAAACTAGTCCTACTATAAATTAAGAAAGAATGTTTTTAATGTTTTAGAGGTTGTTTATCATCATTTCCTTGGACAGTTTTATTTGTAAAATCTACATGTAAATATGGACAGTGTCCTTTTTTCAAAATCTGTTTAATCAGGTCATTATTTAAAGTGGTTGGACTTATGACAAGTTAGTGAAACTTAATTGAGCAAATAAGAGTTATCTAAATATTTATAAAAGTAAGTGTATAGTTAAAGTAACTATAGGTAGTTATATTTCCATATTTTATAGTCAGAAGCTTTTTGTGCCACTTACCTATAGGTTTTGATTTCAGGAAAATTAAAATTAATAGGTTTTTAAACCAGTCTTTATGCTATTAGTTTCCTTTGCTTATAGCTTTATCAGGCTAAGTGTCTAAAACAAATAAAGGTAATGGTCCACACATGGCCATGTGAGAATGAGTTTAGCAGTGGGCTTACTGTCATTATCTCAGGTACTGGGCAGCATCAGGTACCAGATAGAGCTCTGCTTAGAAAGCAGAAAACCAGAGTTCTTATCCTGGTTTGGTGATTTTGAACAAAATACTTAACCTCTCAGGCCTTGGTTTCACATCTTTTAAAGTGAGAAAGATGCATTAAATGATTAAACTCTAATATTCCCTGACTGTCCTATTTGTTTAAATAGATAACCTTTCATTTAAGTTTTAAGAATGCGTAACCAACAGAACAAAGTGCCGTTGATGGCACTAAGTAAAAGTTTGATAAATGTAACGGATGATTGACCAACTGAATGTCATATAACGAAATTCAAAATGATAGTAAAGCATTCCAGCAATTTAAGAGTGCTGATGTTTTACTGATCAAACTTATAATAGAGATGTAACTTATAGAGAGCACTATATATGCTGAAGCATTAATTACAGTGTTTTTTGTATACTCAAAAAGATGAATATAATTGACTATACTGCCCTGACTTTATACTTAATTCTAAGTTGAAAGTTTTCAAAATATTTTTCATCTCCTCTATCCAATCCCAGAAACTCCCAGTAAGCTCTATGCTTGTATTTCTTAAACTTCAGAGAATTTTACAGGATTTATTATCTCAGCATTAAAAACATTCACTGGTGGCTACCAATATTGGTAGATCAGAATAGTTTCTCTATCTTAATATGGCATCCATGGTGATTAACATCCTCTAAAGATTATTATTTTTACAAGGATTATCTGATTCACTGTTTTTTGTTATTTAGTAGGATTCAAAGTATAAAGCTTTCACTGTCAGATATTTCTATCCAAGTAGCAAAATACTACCTTTCAGTTGTTTTGGTTTTTTCTCAAAAGGTTTTTGATTTACTTGTCTCTTTTGAATGTACATTAGCCCTAAGAAGTACGTAGAAGTTTTTGTCATCATTTAACAGAAAGAAGAATTTTGACTTTGTCCTGTTTTTAGCTATTTCACTTTAGCTGATAACTAGCTTGAGGTTGGAGTACTTAACTCCTAATCTAATATGTTCATTATACCACACTGTCTACTATCAAAATAAGGACATGGTGATTTTCACCTGCAGGTGAGCACCATTTAGTAGTAAGCATAAACAACAGCTTATAATATTTTAATTTCCATATATTTTTCAATTATTAATTACTAATAGTGCATCTTCTTTGAGGCAATTCTAAATTAAAGCATAAACCTAGTTGAAAGTTACTGTGTCTCATTGATTTTCTTTTTGAACTAAAGAAACTGCAGTTTTAACCTATATATGGGTTTGGAAAGTATAGAGTAAAATAACTCATGTTATTAAATCAAGTCAAAACAGGTTCTTGGTGTGTCTATTTCATGCCCTCCCTGAAAATTTAATCCTCGATTCAAAGGCCTACCCTCCCAAAACAATGCATTACATAGACTTAACATTAATTATTAAATAACTCAAAAGGCTGCAGTTACGCCTTCCAGCTTCCTAAGATCCATGTCTTTGCAGCTTTGCATTAAAATTAATAAGACATTATACAGTTAACTTTGAAAACAGTTTGAAATCAGAAAATGTTTAATAACGTAATCTTTTTAGGATGTGTGTAAGGGGGAGAAATAGTATAGTATACTTTTTTCTCAAAAGCCTAAAAAGTGATTTCCACGGTTATTTCTTTTCTTCTTGGGTAGGAAAAGACATACAATAGATGGCTTAAGAGTCAGGAACTGGAAAAAGGAAAATCTATAAGATAAAGTAGCTTTCTATATAAAAATGTTTTTATTAATTTTATATGATATGCTTCTGAGTAAACTTTTAAAAATTAAGCTTTTGCATTAAAAATTGAAGATTGGGCTTAAATAAGTAATCCTCAAATATTTAGGTTTTCTTGTACCTTTAGACCTGATCAAATAAGTTTTGAAAAAATTGACATTAGACATTTTTATTAACATGTATTATTTTCTATAATAATTTCAGACTTTCTGTCTCTTTTGTCCATTTGTTTGTTTTTTTCTCTGTTATTCATTTTTTTTCCGTTTTAATTATTTTAAACTGGGACCTGTAGGTGGCAGTAGGGGAAATAGTGAAAGTGACCAATGGGGAACATCTCCCAGCAGATCTCATCAGCCTGTCCTCAAGGTTAGAGCCACTGAGTCGTACAGGATGTGTGTATGTGGATCCTCACCCTACACCAGAGAACAGTTTGCACCCAACGCTGGTTGAGTTCTGTGTCTCTTCCTTTAAAACACAAAACTTTTTTTCATCTCTTGGTGATGGACATTTCACAGATGTTTTAAAGGCCTTTTATGAATACAATGTTGGATGACATTCATCCCTCAAGTGAAAAGATTCAGCTCCTATTGTTATCAATAGGAGTCCATGAGGCATGCCAGTAAAGGTAGATTTTAATTTCCTATGCATCATTAATGTACATATTTAACAACATGCCTGAATACTAAGGCTTGATTTATCACCTCTCCACGACATTGTTTTGAACAATGTTAAGCTTTACATGAAAAAAAATTATTGAGAAATTTTTAAGATTTTAAACTTTTGTCTTATTCTTATATTCAAAATTTTCTGTACTATAGAATCCCTTCAGCAATTATGACTTTAATTTGGGCTTGTATAGGGTTTACAGAGGACCCCCTGCACAAAGCTGGATGTTGTACATTTTCTACCGCATGCTTTGGGATCAGTGCTTATCCCACTTGTAACTAGTGACAAAGTGCACGTTACTGTGATAAGTTTCAGCTGTCTACTAGTGTCTGTATTGTGATATGCATCTTGTTTCATTTTTCCACTTACTAATCAAAAAACCTGCTTTGCCTCTCTGACTGTAGTTTGTGTTTTGGATGTCATCCTAATTTGCTGAAATATTTATTAATCCAGCATGATTTCTGAGACTTCTTGCTGCCTTTTCATAGCACTGTTCAGAACTGCTTCAGTAACAGCTGTCTTAAGGGATTAAGAATGTGCTGAATTTGGATGTATATTGTATATGCCCACTTCAAATAGAAGTCAGCCACTTAACTTTCTAACTTCCTAGCCATTTAAAGTCCTAAAAATGTTGCTTTATGAAAAAAAAAGATGGAAATAGAATTAGAAGGTTATTCTCATTTTAATATGAGAATGGCCTTGGATATACTTACCTGTAAAATTTTAATGCATTTTACTGCCAAAAGATGGACCAACATAGTTCGTTTAGCATTTGTTTGTCATCATGCTTCTATATTATCAGAAGATATGTTTTATAATTTCATAAACCATCAATATTTCAAATGTATATATAAGTAAATTCCAATTGGGAGCAGTTGCCAGAAGCAAATTATTATTGTGACAGTAATAAAAAATAAAACTTTGAATAATTAATAGAGTGAAAATATAAATATTGAAAACTTCTCCAGTTGGGAAAAAGTTTCAGCCCTTATTGGGGGGCAAAAAGGCCATAGAGTAAAGTGGAGAACTTGCAAAGTTACTTTAAAATGAATCTGTAAAATATTTGATTATTGATCATGTGTTTCAGTAATTTTCACAAATCTTCAGGTCACAAAACTAAGCTACATGCCCATTTCTGAAACTTGGAATAGTCTGTTTTACACACATAGAAGTTAGAAGTTGATTATAAAATTCCAGGTGTTTGTGCCATAGAAATTTCTTTCTTTCTAACTTTGAGTACACATGCTTATCAGAGATTACTTTCGTAGTTACTTACATGCTGTTAATTAGGCTTATTAGATAACCAAGTGCTAATAGGATTGATTTAATTTCAAAATGTTTTTCCTTATAGTTGAGGATCACATTGTACAGTTGGGCTGCAAGCTCACGTGTCTGCCACTGCTGGGCAAGTAAAGTTGGAGTGTGAAGGGGCAGCATGTAAGACGGCCCCGAGTGTGGTGCCTGTGATAAAACTGGAGAACATGGGCCCCTTACGCCAGCCACTGCACACTAGACTTTACTAGGGCTGTCTGGTGGGGGCCCATACAGTGGATCCTCTGCGTTCAGGTCAGGGAGCAATATGGCCAAGTTGGCTCATTTTAGTTTTAACTTTTACTGCCACAAGAATCTCTGGAGCAACTTTAAGAAATAGGAGAACAGGAGCAGAAAAAGTAGGGAGAGAAAAGTGTACATCTCCTTTCACTGTAAAATCTGTTCATACAGTTTTTTAAAGTAGCCTTAAAATTTAAATATTATAGTTCATGCGATCCTATTCATCTTTTCTAAAAGGGTGGTAAATGCAAGTTTGTAGAAGCAGCAAGCTGGAATTTTCTAATCAACCACTTTCCTTAACCAACTTACATGTGGGCATGAGCATGAAATCTCACTTGATAATTTGAGCTAAAGATAAATTTGGACACAAAATTGGTTCACATTTCAGTTACAGTCTGTGTTGTGTCTATATGGATGAACAATTTAAATATAATGTGACAAATCTAATCATTTACGTTATCTTGACGATCAGTACTGATTGTTGTCAGGAAATTGCTTCTGGGTCCTTCTGGCTGAAAAGCTGATCCATGAGTTGTTATGCATGGTTCTGCCTCACAGCATCTTGCTGTTAGAATGAAAATCATCCAGAAACTAGATGATTAAAGCTTTGTTTAGAACGAAAGGCTTCAGAGAGTCTGAGCATTTAAGTAAGTTATTATTATACTTTTCTTCCCTCGCTAAATCTTTGTGCTTTTCAATTTTAAACAACAGTGAGCCCCAGGCTGTGTGCTACATTGAAACATCCAACTTAGATGGTGAAACAAACCTGAAAATTAGACAGGTAAGATCTAATGCAAGTCTGTATAATTATTGCTGTTTTATTGCATGGAATTAAGAGCTTTATTTGTTAGTGTTATTGTCTTGAGTTGAAGCATTTCTGTCCAATTGCAAGTCTTTTCTCACTGAGCTACTATTAAGAGGTTTTATCACCTGGTATTGTTAAATATTATGGAAGACTCAGATCTACTTGCCTAATTAAATACAGTCCAAATAGTTTTGTAGTATTTTTAAAATTTTGTGTAATAGCCAACCCTCTGATGATGATAATAGTAGTTCTATGTATTTTGAAACGTGTTAGCATATTTATTTTCCCTATTCACCTGGCCCAAATTATTTGACTTTGCCATATTGAAAAGACCTAGTTTGCATTACTGTTCTAAAAGTCTCACTAATCTCAGGGGATAGTTTAGATTTCTGTATTTACTTCTCGTACCATCCGTAACAGAAAGCAACTGTAAGGTTTTTATTTTGGAAGTTTTAAAGGGGACTTTTAAAAATGTGTTCTCTTGGGTTCTAGGCGGATGGTGAAAGTGGCATGTGGGAAGGCGGGGATGTGGTGGAAGGAAGGTCATCACAGCACCTGAACTCAGGGTGCTGCAGAAAGCGGGGACTCTTCCCTTCGAGCCAGTTCTGGTTGGCCAGAGGGAGGAACTATTTTGGAGTTTCCCTTCTAAGTGAGCTAAAAGAGCAGAAACATAACTACTGTCTTTGGACATAAATTCTATTCATTTCACCTTCCCCGTTTGAGATTCGACAGACCGTATAATACTAAATATTTATTTTATTTTTGGAAGCGAACAGTTCTTTGAGGACTTATTTCAAATATCTTTGCAGACTGGTTTATAGTCTCTTTAATATATTTTAGAAGTTTCATGAAAGCTGCCCTATCCTTGTGCTGAAAACCTGTGTTCAAGTGTAGAAGAAGGTGTCCTTAATTATGATTTGACAAAGAGAGCATTGTATAAGGGAAGAGAATTGCCTACAGAATAGTGGGATCCCTTAGATCTGCAGGCCTGGATGAATTCAAATTTCCCTCTCCCCCCTACACACAACTTAATTAATACCTTCTTTGCGTATTTAAAACTTTCCAAACAGGGCTTACCAGCAACATCAGATATAAAAGACATTGACAGTTTGATGAGAATTTCTGGCAGAATCGAGTGTGAAAGTCCAAACAGACATCTCTACGATTTTGTTGGGAACATAAGACTTGATGGACACGGGTATGTAAAATCGGTCTTCATAAAAACCCAGAGTCCACTGTGTCACAGTGTATTGCTGAGTGTCTGCCAAGCCTGGGTACATATTATTTTCTTGTGCTCTAAGTATGATCACTCAAAACCTTTTTCTTGAGCATTTCTGTATTACTTCCACCCAGAGTCCTTTTGTGAAAATGCTAGCTCTTAACCCTGTACACACCGTATAGCACAAGGTTTCAGGAGGGTTCCTGCCAACCTGACAGTTGGATGTTTTCAGGGATATGCCAGGCTTCTGACTTGTTGTTTGGTGACTTATTCTTTGTCCAGGATACTTATGTTACGGGCTTAACTGTCCAGTCTCTGTGGCCTGGGACCTTTCTTGGGATCTTTAGATGCCTCAGAGAGTTCAGGCACTGCACCCAAAGGGCTCATTGTACTGGATAATTTCTTGTCTTCTCTTTGTAACTGCATATGCTCTTTTCTAGGCCATGTTATCATCTATAGTCATCTTTTGCTGTTACCTGCTTCCTGCCTTTTTCCCTTCCCCTCCTCTCCTATTTCCTGCCATTCACCCAGCACTTATTAAGCACATAGCAGCTAGGTCAGTTACAGATATTAAGGAGACAACAGTGAACAAAGCAGATAAATATGCCTGCCCTTGTGAGCTTACTTTCTTAGAGTAAAAGAAGGGCAAACAGACAAACAATAAAATGAAAAATAAAATTCTATACTATGTAAGAAAGTGATAAATGCTTTGGAAAACATTGCCCAGGGTAAGGGAGATTGGGAATCCTTGGGAGGGAATCACTTTCAGTTAGGGCGGTTGCAGTAAGCTTCATGGAGAAGGTCACATTCGAGCACAGGTGAGTAGGAGGTGAGGAAGTTAGCCATTTGGATATCTGGAGGGAGAGGATTCCAGACAGAAGGAATAGTCAATGCAAATTATTAGTTATATCTTTACATCATCTTAGAGTGGGAAAGTGCCTGGAGTAATGATGGAATGTCAGGGAGGTCAGTATGGCTGGAGTGGAGTGAGCAAAGAAGGGAGTAATAGAAGGGCTGAGAGACCATGCAAGGCTTTGCAGGCCATTGTAAGGCTGCTATTCCGAATGAAATAGGGAACCGTTGGAGGGTTTTGAGGAGGAATGTCAGCAGTTCAGTTTTGAACTTAGTAAATTTATGGTGTCCAAACAGAGATGCCAAGGGGGCAGTTAAATATATAAACATGGAGTGTGGGCTAGAGGTCCAGGTTCATGAGATAAATTTGCGAGTAGTTAGTATAGATATTTAAAGCCATGGAACTGGAAGAAATCACCGAGGGTGAAAGGGTATAGATAGAAAGGTGAAGAGCCCCAAGGACTATCCTAAGACTCTCCAGCGTTAAGTTGGAAAAAGAGAAGGGATCAGCAAAAGAGACCGAGATCAAGTTGGTAGGATAGAAACCAAGAGAGAGTGAAGAAATGGTACGAAGGCAGAGGGAGTGACCAAAGTGGATCAGATGTTGCTGATGTTCAAGTGCAGTGACGCTGAGAATTAACAGGTGGATTTAGCACGTGGTTATCCTTGACTCTGTTAGAAAAGATGGAGCCTAAGGAAAATGAGTTTGAGATAACAGAAGAAGTTGAAAATAGCAAATATAGACAACTTTGTCAAGGAGTTTAATTGCAAAGGGGAGAAAGGGAAATGGGGCAGAACCTGGCAGTAAAGGTCGGGTTGTTTCCTGCCTCCCTTCTCTTTCCTCTGGTTCTCCCCTTGCTTATTTCCCTGCCTCCTCTATTTTGCATTGGTAGTGGCCAACTAAATGCAGCTAAATGCACTCATTCAACCCACCAGCCTGAGAGATTATCAGTGCTTTCATTATTTTGTAGTTGCACTATTACAGTTTTGCATTCTTAGGACATTTGAAGTATACCCTGAACTGTCATCCTCATTCAGATCCATCAAAAACTTTCCTGTAATTTTTGAAGTAATTATATATTATTATAAAATTTGTACAGAGTGATCTTTCCATGAACATATGGTTATAGACTAATGATAGATTTGGCCATTTATACAAGTAATGTTTCTGCAGTCTGACATTCCTAACTAGCCGGTTTCCATTTCTTATCAATTCCCCATCAAATCATTGCCGAGCAACTTTATGCAGTGAAGGAGAAATTTTGTATGATGGTGCCAAAATTTAGGGTACAGATAGAATTTATATATTACGCTTTAATTTATATGAAAAATGGAGAGAGATTTTCGATACCTTCATATTTGCAGCTCATTTGACTTTTACAATGATTATCCAGAACTCTTGGAGCCCCTTTGTTGGAATCAGTGTGCTTTGATTCCTTTTAGGATGAGAGATTGTCTAATGCCAGAAGCTTTGAAATTTCAACTCTCATGAAAACTAGTAACAACTGACTCTTGTTGAGTCCTTATGATTGAAAATGGTTATTTTTTGCTTTTGAAGAGTTTGTACCAAATTCTAATCAATCCACACCACAAATGCTGAGGTGACAGTTGCTATGTTATACCCCATTGGATACATAAGGAAGAGTTGGCACAGATGTGCCCCAGAGCATAGTCCAGCAACTTCCCAAGAACCTCTTGGAAACCTGCCTGAGGCCTGAGGCCCGCTCTCAACTCTGAAGTGTACTCCAAATCTTGAGACATACACAGGAGAGGTTCCCATCCAGATGGATCCCAAAAGACATGCTGTTGTGCATAAAGAATAAGTTATAGTTGCTGTGTGTTCTTTTCTAAATGAGAATACACTGTTTCCTAAAGATTTAGCCATTTAAATGGAAGACTTGAGGTGCTGTTATTAACCCCCCATCTGGATTGATTTTCACCTGGCCAGTGATATTTGTGCAGTTCCTGAAAGAAGGTCCAAGGCCCAAGCTGTTACTCGCCTTAGAAGCCTACTCAACCGTAGAAGCCCACCAGGAATGAAAGCTTCAGTGTCTCCCTGCCTCCGCTGACAAAGAAGTTCTGTGTTCCCCACAAGATTTTCTTGGAGGAAATTGTTTCCTTCTTTTCCTGGAAGTGTTTTTGAATGTATTTTTCTTTTTTGCTTTTTTTCTTATTAAAATGAAGACATGGTGATAGAAATCCTTGAGCCATTGTATTTTGTGTAGTAAATTTCCACTGAGAATCCCACTATATCTGTGATAGCTTGTACCCCTCTGATATCTCTGTGTAAGCTTGTGTCAACCAACAACCTAAACCCATTCATGAAAAATGTGGTTTCAGCTATATGAAATGGATACTCTCAATTTGCTGTCATTTCGAAGGAGTGTTAAGACTTCTAGATGCTTACCATTTATTGGAAATTTGTTCACAGTTCTTGGAGAACTGATCTTCAAATACAATCAAATGAAAGTCCTAGAGATTTTAGATACAGGACTGCTCTGGAGGGTAGGGATGGCAATGCAAGTGTATGATGAGATCTGTGTATTTATCTCACCTTGTGTATGTTTTTGAACCTTTATTATGCACAAAGCCATTTTTAATTTAAAGGAAGGTGGGAGAAGGGTATCAGATCCCCTAACCTCACTACTTCCAAACATCTCAGAAACCCAAATGGACTTACTAAATCAGGAAATGTTTTAAATAGGTTTGAGAAATAGCTTCTGAATTTCAAAACATTGCCTACTATTTTGGACGGTGAAGTTGTAGGAAATGTCAGGTTCGGTGTTAAGGAGAAGCAATTGAAACGCTTCCCTCCAGCTGTCCTTGTGTAAGGAAATTATTCTTATTGGTAAGAAAATTACTTCTTTGCTAAACATAAATGTAAGAAGGGTTGTTTTAATAACAGAACCTTTTTTGGAACTATATAGTGGCTGTAGAATTCTTAAACATTTTAGAAAATGTTGTTTCTAATGTCAACATAATCTGTCATAGCACTGTTCCCCTGGGAGCAGATCAGATTCTTCTTCGAGGCGCTCAGTTGAGAAATACACAGTGGGTTCATGGAATAGTTGTCTACACTGGACATGACACCAAGCTGATGCAGGTGGGATTTTTATCTATGAAAACCTTTTGGACCAAAGTCTTTTGAAAATGTGCTATTTGTAGCTCTTGCTGCAGTAGTCCCAAACATAGCAGACCATCTGTCACAGATTCCTGAGCCCCATTCTGTACATCCAGAATCTTGTTCTTCAGTGAGTGGGACTGTGAAATGGCTCATGGCACGCAAGAACCCTGGAAGCTTTCACAAGAGGCCACCCAGTACATGAACTCTTAATGATTTTGTGTGTTGGTCCTTTGGCAGCGTTAGTATACTGACTATTACAGTGATTGATACAAGTTGTCTGTGTAACAATGAGTGCCCTGCATTAAAGCATTTGTCTTATAATTTTAAGACAATGATTGAATTTTAGAACTTATTTTCATTTTTGCATAAAATTAAAAGAAAAGCTTGAATCAAATGTTGACCATTTTTTCATAGTATTTTTATGTTTGACAATTTTTAATCAAGTTTAACCCTAGCACTTGTAATGTTTACACATGCCTATGGATGCTCCTTCTCTACATTGTAATATCCTCAGTGTTCAGTGATTAGATGGGTGTGGGAAACTCAATTTTAAGATATTAAATGAAGATCTGCTTTAAGGGCTGGTAACTTGGTACATTGTAAAGGCAGGAAGATGTTGTCAGCAGGCAAACAGGACTTCTATTAATGATTCTACCCCCTAACCATTCTATAAATTCTATAAGTCAACATTTTATGTTGATTATGACGGATTTAATTTTCTGTCCTGTGGAAGCCTTGATCTAGCATAATCATTTTTTGTCATTAAATACAGCTGAGGAAACTTGCCCCTGTTATTATTTATAGCCAGGACTACTATGATTGCCTTTGTGTTCAGTAAAACAATTTCTAAATGCCACCAGAAATCTGGAAACCAGAGATCCTTTAAATGTTGCCTTCATACTTTGGAATTTCCAGGTCTCTGGCTGTGGGTGCATAGGCCACCTTCTCTGCCTCTCTTAGCTGAGATGATAGATGCTTCTAGCCTACCCTCTTTGCTTAAGTAGTCAAGTAATGCATTGTTCATCCTACCTGCCACAGTGCAAGAGCTGTGTCTACAAAAAGAAATTTCCTTCTCTTCTTGTTATGGTTTTACATCCTATAAAAAAGCATTGGGTGCTATAGTGGCCTTTAGAAAACGAGTTAATGTTTGGTTAATGTTTGACAGTTATTACATTTGTGATTGTTTTCAGTAAAATTTTCATGTTGTCTACTCATGCCTAGATTTTGAGTTGTGACTTACTTTGTCATCCTCATCAAAATACTAGATACTCATTACTTAATCATTTGTACGCACTTTTATTATTCATCTTATTTCTTTTTACAGAATTCAACGAGTCCACCACTTAAACTCTCAAATGTGGAACGGATTACAAATGTACAAATTTTGATTTTGTTTTGTATCTTAATTGCCATGTCTCTTATCTGTTCTGTGGGCTCAGCCATTTGGAATCGAAGGCATTCTGGAAAAGACTGGTATCTCAATCTGAACTGTAAGCATTGAAGTGCTTATTGACCTTTTTCTTTCATTAAAACATGTGTTTGTTTCACAGTTTATCTTGGAATTTCCTATTGTTTCTAAAATGAAAACCTTGTTGCCAAGATAACTGGGCATTTAATCTTTAGTTTTCAATGCAATTTCCAGTAAAAGTAAGTAAAATGTTAGAATCTCTAAAATTTCAAAATCCTTAAAAATATAATGAGGCTTTCATAGTAGTATAAAATGTTATTTTATTAATGTTATTAATTTATTTTTTTAATGTTTTAACACTGGTAATTAGATAGCTATCTGGTAAAGAAAGCAGATTGAGTGTATTTAAAGCACTGAAAAGTAGTTTATGTTCTTTAAAAATGTTTAAATTGAATGTGTTTTCATTTGAATTCATAAATGCAATGAATTCTATGTTAATGGCCATCCTGTCTTAGGGAAAGTACTATTAAATAATTTTCTTTTGGAGCATTTATCCTTTTCCTGATGATAGATTAATGTATCACCCTTGAATTTTTCTTGGAAGTAAGTTTGCATTGCCTTTTGATGAGTACTTAACCAGTAAATACTAAATTTCCCAAAGCATGAAAACAAATTCTGGTAAAGTCTAATAGCAAAATTGATTTGTTCAGTTTTTTTATTATATTGATTTAGCTTTGCAGCTATTCCAGCTTTTCTTACAGTCATTGATTTGCCATTTCAACATTACAACTGTTAGGGCTACCATCAGTTTGTTTCTTCATATGCTTTACAGTGTATCTGAGATAGCTGTCTTATTTTCATTATTGAAGAGGAAAAATATAACTTACCCAGGGCTGAACTTACCTGGAGTCCAGCCCTTCCTTGTTTTTCTATTTGAGTTGGTTTTGCTGCTGCTGTTTTGTTTGCTTTTAAGGCATGCTTTAAATTAGAAACGCTTTTCAAGAATTTATATAAAAGTGATTCTGTCCAATTGAGATATTACATTTATAAACTCTCAGTCCTATCCCTGATATCTCTAAACTTCCTGTTTGGAACAGGATTTGAAATACATAATAGCCCTTTCACTCTTTCATACCATTACGCAGTTCTCAGTAGGATTAACATGTTGAACACAAATGTTGTCCCATCTTGAAGAACGTATTTGAGAATAAGGATATGTTATCAGCCCAGTGTTCCTCCCAAACTATCTAGATATGCTGTATAATATGGAAAATTTTTATTATGCTTAAGTTCTGATCAATGCAAATAAAATATGCAAATGACTTTCTTCCCATCTCCCCCAACAGATGGTGGCGCTAATAATTTTGGACTGAATTTCTTGACCTTCATCATTCTTTTCAACAATCTTATTCCTATCAGCTTGTTGGTTACATTAGAAGTGGTGAAATTTACTCAGGCATACTTCATAAATTGGGTAAATATGAATTATTATTGTTTTCCGTCACTCTAAACATAGCTTTTGTCTTTTTTCCTGATAGGGCCTTTAGATCTCTCAGAAAAAAAAATCTCAATTATACCTTAATTTTTATTGACTACAAGATTACATTTCACAATATTCTTCAGCCTAATAAGAAAGTGTTTCATCTAACGTCACACAGACCTCCTGGGGAAAATAGGCCTGTAGGTCAGGAAGCCTCTTTTGGGTTACATAGTAATCTTGGGGAAAAGGAGATCCATGGGGTTTGGAGTTAAAACATCTAGATTGTAGTTTTACTGCTGTAATTTACTAGCTGTGTGAACTTTGCTAAACCACTTGACTTTTTTGAGACTTATTTTCTTGGCCACTTATATAGGAATGATAAAACATGCTTTACCTGCACCTCACAGTGGTCATATAGATCAAAGGAATCTCATGATATAGACAGGTTCATGAACCGTTGAGCACTGTAGAAATTGTACTGTGTTCACTACTTATAACAACCAGGCTATCACATTTTATGCATCTATATAGTCTGTTTTTCCACACTGTAAACAATTTCATTCATGCTTGAATTTTTCTTCTTAATTTTTTTTTTAAATCTTGGAAAAATGTACTGGACATCTGTTTCCTAAATTTTTTTTAATAAAATATGTTACTCTGCCTCAAATTGATTTTTACCAAAGTTGAAATTAATGAATTTATGTAAATTAAATGTCTTTAGACCTAATCTTCCAGAAAGTTTAATTTTCTTTTATTTTGATAAATTTTCATATTATCTTTTGATGTTTCTTTTTAAATCATGTAAAAGTCTTTCAATATGAATAATATTAGGATTTTAAAAAATATAACTCATGCTACTTTTGCAGCTGCTCATTATCTTCCCATGGTAAATGATCTACTTCAACCATCAATCTCTTAATTCATTGGTAAAAGAGCCGTGTAATTTAGAAGTCTAAAATGAGCTGCAGGCATAGCTTATTTCATGCAGGAGATATATTGCTGAAAAATTATATAATAAAATTTATACAAGTACAATTAAAACTTATTGAATGTTTCCCACTTATTGAAATAATAAGGTAACATTGTGAAAATCAAATAACTAGTCCGTGACTTTATTACTTTTTATTTGGATTTTCAAAAATAATATTTCCTTCAAATAATCGTATAATTTTAGCATTGGATGAGCCCATCAGACTTATGCTTTTCAACAGCCTCTCTGATACGGGGAGAGTTTACAACATTCCTGACCGATCTTCCCTTACCAGGCAGCTTCTTCCTTTTGTAGAAATGAGATTAGTAAATGGCTCCCTTTGATTCTGGTTCTGTCCGATATACATCTCTTATGTCTTTTATGAAAATGTCTAATCTTGTTTCTGAATGATAGACTTGCAAAATATTTGAAGTTGGCTATCATGCGTATTCTTCTATCATATCTTTCTCCCCTAACTAAATGTCCCCTATCTCATTCTGTTCTTCATTTGACATGATTCCAAACTTAATCCGCATTCCAGTCACTCCTCTCTAAACATTGCCCAATTGTTTACTGTTCCTCTTAAAACATGGTAAGTCAACAGCCTATTCCAGAGCTGAGAATGATCAGTCTGAAATACAGATGTGGGAGAGACCAGATTTGGACTTTTTCACTGATATGTGAAAAGTCAGTCAACCCTGGCTTGTGTTGGGGAGGGGAAAATTCCCTCCTGCTTCCTTTTTTGGTTCTTATGGCTGGTCGAATAATTAAAATGACATAATGCAGTTTAACAGGAGGAAGTCAAAAGTAATACATGCACACAGAGAATTCACATGAAAAAATGCCAGACAGTCAGGCAAAAATGAGGTACGTATGTTGTTCTGGACTAAGGAGAAGGGGGAAGGGGTCTGAGCCTTCAAAGGGAAAGGAAGCAATTTACAAGAAGATGAAAAGAGTTAATGTTTGGGAAACAAGTGTTTGTTGGGCCATCTAGAGACAGTGTGACACAGAGAGGACTTTGATCAAACAGGCCTTGCTAGGTTCCTCACTGTCTGCCACACCTAGTATATATTATACTATAATTATCTGTGATGATAACGCCTTCCTGGAACAGGGCTTCTGTCTTAAATTCTTTTTTTTTAAATATCTTATAATATTTTAATTTGCATTTTGGTGATTATTGATGAGACTGAACCTCTTTTCTTGTGTTTATTGGCCATTTGTGTTTCCTCTTCTGTGAAGTGCCTGGTAATGTCTTTTTTTTTTTTAAGTAATTTTATTGGGATTATAATGGTTTATAACATTGTGTAATATTGGCTGTACATTATTGTTTATCAATTTCTGAATACACTTCATCGTGCCCACCCACAGTAGTCTAATTCTTACCCATCACCATACATATGTGCCCCTTTGTCCCTTTTGCCCACCTCCCAGCCTGCTTCCCCTCTGGTAACTACTAATCTGTTCTCTTTATCCATGTACTTGTTATCTTCCACATATGAGTGAAATTAGACAATGTTTGTCTTTCTCTGTCTGGCTTATTTCACTTAACATCACACCCTCCAGGTCCATCCATGTTGTTGCAAATGGGACCCTTTTGTCTTTTTTTATGGCTTAGTATTCCATTGTGTATATATATATATATATATATATATATATATATATATCACATCTTCTTTATCCATTCATCTGTAGAAGTGCATTGGGTTGTTTCCATATCCTGGCTATTGTGAACTATGCTGCAATGGATGTACGGGTGCATAAGTCTCCTTGGATTGTTGATTTCAAGTTCTTTGGATAAATGCCTAGTAGTGGGATAGCTGGATCATATGGTATTTCTATTTTGAATTTTTTGAGAAATCTCCATAATGTTCTCCATAGTGGCTGCACCAGTTTGCATTCCCACCAGCAGTGTATGAGGGTTCCCTTTTTTCCACATCCTCTCCAACATTTGTTGGTTTTTGTCTTGGTAATTGTAGCCACACTGACTAGTGTAAGGTGATATCTCATTGTAGTTTTGATTTGTGTTTCTCTAATAATTAGTGATGCTGAGCATCATTTCATGTGTCTGTTGGCCATCTGTATATCTTCCTTGGAAAAATGTTCATTTCCTTTGCCAATTTTTTGATCAGGTTGTTTATTTTTGTTGTTGTTGAGTTTTATGAGTTCTTTATATATTTTGGAGATCAAGCCCTTGTCTGATAAATGGTTTGTGAATATTTTCTCCTAGTTGTGGGTTGTCTTCCTGTTTTTGTTCATGGTTACCTTTGCTTTGCAGAAGCTTTTAGTCTGATGTGGTCCCATTTGTTAACTTTTTCTTTTGTTTCCCTTGCCCAAGTAGACATGGCATTCGAAAAGATTTTGCTAAGACCAGTGTAGGAGTGTACTGCCTATATTTTCTTCTAGGAGTTTTGTGGTTTGAGGTCTTACATTCAAATCCTTAATCCATTTTGAGTTAATTTTTGTGTATGGTGCAAGATAATGGTCTACTTTACTTCTTTTGCATGTGGCTGTCCAGTTTTCCCAACACCAATTATTGAAGAGACTTTCCTTTCTCCATTATATGTTCTTGGCTCCTTTGTCAAAGATTAACTGTCCATCGATGTGTGGTTTTATTTCTGGGCTTTCAATTCTGTTCCATTGATCGGTTTGTCTGTTTTGGTCCCAGTACCATGCTGTTTTGATTACTATACCTTTGTAGTATGTTTTGAAGTCAGGGATTGTGATGCTTCCAGCTTTGTTCTTTTTCCTCAGGACTGCCTTGGCTATTTGGGGTCTTTTGTTGTTCCATATAAATTTTTGGATTCTTTGTCCTTTTTCTGTGAAGAATGTCATTGGGATTCTGATTAGGATTGCATTGAATCTGTAGATTGCTTTGAGTACTATGGACATTTTAACTATGTTTGTTCTTCTGACCCATGAACATGGAGTATCTTTCCATTTCTCTATGTCTTCTTCAATTTCTTTCAGTAATGTCTTATAGTTTTCAGTGTACAGGTCTTTCACCTCTTTGGTTAAGTTTATTCCTAGGTATTTTATTCTTTTTGTTGTGATTGTAAATGGGATTGTATTCTTGACTTCTCTTTCTGCTAGTTTATTGTTAGTATATAGGAATGCAGCTGATTTTTTAAAATTCATTTTGTACCCTGCAATTTTGCTGTAGTTGTTGATTATTTCTAATAGTTTTCTGGTGGATTCTTTAGAGTTTTCTGTATGTACAATCATGTCATCTGCAAATAGCAAAAGTTTCACTTCTTCCTTTCCAAATTGGATTCCTTTTGTTTCTTTTTCTTGCCTAATTGCTCTGACCAACACCTCCAGTACTATGTTGAATGAGAGTGGTTAGAGTGGGCACCTTTGTCTCGTTCCTGTTCTCAGGGGGATGGATTTCAGTTTTTCACCATTAAGTATGGTGTTGGCTGAGTGTTTGTCCTATATGGCCTTTATTATGTTGTGGTACTTTCCCTCTATATGTATTTTATTGAGAGTTCTCATCATAAATGGCTGTTGGATCTTGTCACATGCTTTCTCTGCATCTATTGAGATGATCGTGTGATTCTTATTCCTCAATTTGTTAATGTAGTGTATCACATTGATTGATTTGCAGATGTTGAGCCATCCCTATGTCCCTGAAATAAATCCCACTTGATCATGGTGTGCAATCCTTTTAATGTATTGCTGTATTTGGTTTGCCGGTATTTTGTTGAGGATTTTTACATCTAAGTTCATCAGTGATATTGGTCTGTAGTTTTCCTTCTTTGTGATGTCCTTGTCTGGGTTTGGTATCACAGTAAGAAAGTGTTAGGAAGCATTCCATCTTCTTCAATTTTTTGGAATAGTTTGAGAAGGGTAAGTACTAAATCTGCTTTGAATGTTTGGTGGAATTCTCCAGAGAAGCCATCTGGTCCTGGAGTTTGGTTTTTTGGGAGGTTTCTGATGACTGTTTCTATCTCTCTACTTGTGATTGATATGTTCAGAATCTCTATTTCTTCTTGACTCAGTTTTGGGAGGTTGTATGAGTCTAGGAATTCATCCATTTCTCCTAGGTCATCAAATTTGTGGGCATATAATTTTTGGTAGTATTCTCTTATAATCCTTTGTATCTCTGCAGAATCTGTTGTAATTTCTCCTGTTTGTCTAATTTTATTTATTTGAGCCTTCTCTCTTATTTTCTTGGTGAGTCTGCCTAAAGGATTGTCAATTTTGTTTATTTTTTCAAGGAACCAGCTCTTAGTTTCATTAACCCTTTTTACTGTTTTTTACTTCTCTATTTCATTTATTTCTGCTCTGATTTTTATTATTTCTCTCCTTCTGCTGACTTTGGGCTTTGTTCTTTTTTCTATCTCTGTAGGTGCATTTTAAGATTACTTATTTGGGATTTTTCTTGCTTGTTGAGGTGAGCCTGTATTGCTATGAATTTCCCTCCTATAACCACTTTTGCTGTATCCCATAAGAATTGGTATGTTATATTTTCATTTTCACTTGTCTGCAGGTATTTTTTAGTTTCCCCTTTGATTTCTTCAATTATCCTATGGTTGTTCAATAGCATGTTGTTTAGTCTCCACGTATTTCTGACTTTCCAAGTTTTTTTCTTGTGGTTGATTTCTAGCTTCATAGCATTGTGCTCAGAAAAGATGGTTGAGATGATTTCAATCTTCTTAAGTTTATTGAGGCTTGCCTTGTTACTCAACATATGGTCTATCTTTGAGAATGATCCATGTGCACTTGAGAAGAATGTATATTCTGCTGTTTTCGGATGGAATGTTCTATATATATCTATTAAGTCCATCTGATCAAATGTTTCATTTAAATCTACTATTTCCCTATTGACTGTCTGTCTGGATGATCTATCCATTGGTGTGAGTGGGGTATTGAGGTCCCCTACTATTATTGTCTTCCTGTTAATTTCTCCCTTTAGGTCTGTTAATAATTGCTTTATGTTCTTTGGTGCCCCTGTGTTAGGTGTATATATATTAATAAGTGTTATGTCCTCTTGGTGGAATGTCCCTTTTATCATTATATACTGCCCCTCTTTGTCTCTCATTGTCTTTTTTAACTTTAAGTCTGCCTTATCTGATAAAATTATGACAACACCTACTTTTGTTGACCATTAGCTTGGAGTATTGTACTTGATCCCTTCACTCTAAGCCTATGTTTGTCTTTGGAGCTGAGATGCATTTTCTGGAGGCAGCATATTTTGGGGTCTTGTTTTTTGGTTTTATTTTTTATCAATTTTTTTTAATTTAGTTCATAATATTTTACATCTATGCAAGATTTCAGTTGCACATTATTTCTTGACTGTCACCACATAAGTGCTCCCCTTCACCCCCTGTGCCCCCCTCCCATCCCCCTTCCCCTGGTAAAGACTGAACTGTTTTCTTTGTCCATGTCTTTGTTTATATTACACATATGAGTGAAATCATCTGGTGTTTATCTTTCTCAGACTGGCTTATTTCACTTAGCATAATTCCCTCTAGGTCCTTCCATGATGTTGCAAATGGGATGAATTTCTCTTTTTTTCTGGCTGAGTAGGATTCCATTGTATATATTTACCACATCTTTATCCAATCCTCGGTTGATGAGCACTTGGGTTGCTTCAATGTCTTGGCAATTGTAAATAGTGCTGCAATGAACATAGGGGTGCATATGTTACTTTGGATTGTTGATTTCAAGTTCTTTGGATCGATACCCAGGAGTGGGATAGCTGGGTCATATAGTAGTTCTATTTTTAGTTTTTTGGGGAATCTCTGTACTGTTTTCCATAGTGGCTGCACCAGTTTGCATTCCCACCAGCGGTGTATGAGGGTTCCCTTCTCTCCAAACCCTCTCCAACATTTGTTATTTTTAGTCTTAGTGATTATAGCCATTTTAACAGGCATAAGGTGGTATCTTTGTAAGGTCTAAGTGTAGTTTTGGTTTGCATTTCCCTGATGACTAGTGATGTTGAACATCTTTTCATGTGTTTATTGGCCATCTGTATATCTTTTTTGGAAAAATGTCTGTGCATCTCCTCTGCCCCTTTTTTGATCACACTGTTTTTTTTTTTTTATTGTTCAGCTGTGTGAGTTCCTTATATATTATGGAGATTAACTCTTGTTAGATATATGATTTACAAATGCTTTTTCCCATTTGGTGGGTTGTCTCTTTGTTTTGATCCTAGTTTCTTTTGCCTTGCAGAAGCTCTTTAGTCTGATGAATTCCCACTTGTTTATTTTTTCTTTTGTTTCCCTTGTCTGAGAGGACATGGTATTTGAAAAGATCCTTTTTAGTTCAATGTCAAAGAGTGTGCTACTGATACTATCTTCCAGAAGTTTTATAGTTTCAGGACGTATCTTCAAGTCTTTGATCCTTTTTGAGTTTAATTTTGTGTATGGCATAGTGGTCTACCTTCATTCTTTTGCATGTGGCTGTCCAATTTTCCCAACACCATTTATTGAAGAGACTATCTTTTCTCTATTGTATGTTCTTGGCACCTTTGTCGAAGATTAGCTGTCCATAGATGTGTGGTTTTATTTCTGGGCTTTCAGTTCTATTCCATTGATCAGTGTGCCTGTTTTTGTACCAGTACCATGCTGTTTTGATCATTATGGCTTTGTAGTACATTTTGAAGTCAGGGATTGTGATGCCTCCAGCTTTCTTCTTTTTTCTCAGGATTGCCTTAGTGATTTGGGGTCTTTAATTGCCCCATGTGAGTTTTAGTATTCTTTGCTCTATTACCATGAAGAATGTCATTAGGATTCTGATTGGGATTGCATTGAATCTGTAGATTGCTTTGGGTAGTATGGACATTTTAACTATGTTTATTCTTCCAATCCACGAGCAAGGAATCTCTTTCCATCTCTTTATGTCATCATCAATTTCTCTCAGTAATGTCTTACAGTTTTCATTGTATAAGTCCTTCACCTCCTTGATTAAATTTATTCCTAGGTACTTTATTCTTTTAGTTGCAATTGCAAATGGAATTGTATTCTTGAGTTCTCTTTCTGTAAGTTCGTTATTGGAGTATAGAAAAGCAACTGATTTTTGTAAGTTGATTCTGTACCCTGCAACTTTACTGTAGTTGTTAATTATTTCTATTAATAGTTTTCATATGGATTTTGGGGAGTTTTCTATGAATAAGATCATGTCATCTGCAAACAGCGAGAGTTTCACTTCTTCACTCCCTATTTGGATTCCTTTTATTCCTTTTGCTTGCCTAATTGCCCTGGCCAAACCCTCCAGTATTGTGTTGAATAAGAGTGGTGATAGTGGGCACCCTAGTCTTGCTCCTTTTCTCAGGGGGATGGTGCTCAGTTTTTGCCCATTGAGTATGATGTTGGCTGTGGGTTTGTCATATATGGCCTTTATTATGTTGAGGTAATTTCCTTCTATCCCCGTTTTGTTCAGAGTTTTTATCATAAATGACTGTTGGATCTTGTCAAATGCTTTCTCTGCATCTATTGAGATGATCATGTGGCTTTTATTCCTCAATTTGTTGATGTGGTGTATCCAATTGATTGATTCGTGGATGTTGAACCCTCCCTGTGTCCCTGGTATGAATCCCACTTGATCATGATGTATGATCTTTTTGATGTATTGCTGATGTATTCGGGTTGCCAAAATTTTGTTGAGGATTTTTGCATCTATGTTCATCAGCAATCTTGGCCTGTAGTTCTCCTTTTTTTGTGTTGTCGTTGTCAGGCCTTGATATCAGATTGATATTGGCCCTCTAGAATGTGTTAGGAAGTGTTCCATCCTCCCTGATTTTTTGGAATAGCTTGAGAAGGATAGGTATTAAATCTTCTCTGAAAGTTTGGTAGAATTCCGCAGGAAAGCCATCTGGTCCTGGGGTTTTCTTCTTTGGGGTGCTTTTGATTGCTGTTTCAATCTCTTTCCTTGTGATTTGTCTGTTCAGATTGTCTGTTTCTTCTTGACTCAGCTTTGGGAAGTTGTAAGAGTCTAAGAATTTATCCATTTCCTCTGGGTTATCCATTTTGTTGGCATGTGGTTTTTTGTAGTATTCTCTTATAATCCACTGTATTTCTGTGGAGTCTGTTATTATTTCTCCTCTTTCATTTCTGATTTTGTTTATTTGAGCTTCTCCCTTTTTTTCTTTGTAAGTCTGGCTAGGTGTTTATCAATTATATTTATCTTCTCAAAGAACCAGCTCTTTGTTTCATTGGTCCTTTCTACTGCCTTTTTTGTTCCAATAGCATTAATTTCTGATTTTTATTATTCTCTCCTTCTGCTGACTTTGGGCTTTGTTTGTTCTTATTTTGCTAATTCAGTTAGATGTAATCTGAGATTGCTTATTTGGGATTTTTTTTATTTGTTAAGGTGTGCCAGTATTGAGATGAATTTGCCTCTTAACATGGCTTTTGCTGCATCCCATATGAGTTGCTATGGTATGTTATCATTTTCATTTGTCTCCAGATAGTTTTTGATTTTTCCTTTAATTTCTTCAATGAGCCATTGCTTGTTCAATAGCGTGTTGTTTAGTCTCCACATCTTTGTCCTTTTCTCAGCTTTTTTCTTGTAATTAATTTCTAGCTTTATAGCATTATGATCAGAAAAGATGCTTGTTATTATTTCAAATTTTTTAATTTATACAGGCTTGCCTTATTTCCCAACATGTGGTCTGTCCTTGAGAATGCTCCATGCACACTTGAGAACAATGTGTATTCTGCTGTTTTTGGATGGAGTGTTCTATATATGTCTATTAATTCCAACTGGTTTAGCTTTCCATTTAATTCCACTGTTTCCTTGTTGATTTTCGGTCTGTATGATCTATCCATTGATGTGAGTGGGGTGTTGAGGTCCTCTACTATTATTCTGTTATTTTTAATTTCTCCTTTTAGGTTTGTTAATAGTTGCTTTATGAACTTTGGTGCTCCTGTGTTGGATGCATAGATATTTATAACTGTTATTTCTTCTTGATGGACTGTCCCTTTGATCATTATATACTGCCCCTCTTTGTCTCTCCTTACATGCCTTATCTTGAAGTCTAATAAGTATTGTGACCCCTGCTTTCTTTTGTTTTCCATTAGCTTGGAGTATCATCTTCCACCCCTTCACTCTGAGCCTGTGTTTGTCATTGGGGCTGAGATGTGTTTCCTGGAGGCAGCACATTGTTGCATCTTGTTCTTTAATCCATCTTGCCACTCTGTGTCTTTTTATTGGAGAATTCAATCCATTTATGTTTAGGGTGATTATTGATGTGTGAGGGCTTAATGCTGTCATTATATCACTCATTTTCTGATTTTCCTGCGTTTCCTTTGTTTCTTGTCCTGTATGTTTTGGTCTACCCATTGAATTATGTAGTTTTTTTATGATATGTTTCTTTGTTTTTTCCTTATTTATCTTTTGTGTCTCTCTTCTGCTTTTTAGGTTTTTAGTTTAGTGGCTACCCTGAAGTTTGTAGTCAGAATCTTAGGTGTAAGATAGTCCATTTTCTGATGGCCTCTTGCTTCCTTAGTCTAAACCGATTCAGTCCCTTTCCTCCTCCCCTCCCATGTTGTTTTTCTCATATCTTATTCCAGCTTGTGTTGTGAGTTTGTGGTTAAAGTGACAAGATTGTCTTTGCTTTTGGTGTTTTCCTTCCCTTTAGCCTAATGCTATAGTTGAATATTTGCTATCCTATTCTGATTCTAACTATTTATCTCCTTAGTCTGTGTTTTGTGACCCCTTTCTCTCTTTTTTCTTTTTTCAGGTATGAGGACTTTCTTGAGGATTTCTTGTATGGGGTGTCTTGTGGCTACAAGGTCCCTTTTGTTTGTCTGGGAAAGATTTAATTTCTCCCTCATATCTGAAGGATATTTTTGCTGGATAGAGTATTCTTGGGTGAAGATTCTTGTCTTTTAAAGTTTTGAATATGGCATTGCTTCTCTCCTAACTTGTAAGGTTTCTGCAGAGAAATCTGCTGAAAGCCTGATAGGAATTCCTTTGTAGGTTATTTTCTTCTGCCTTGCTGCCCTGAGTACTCTTTCTATGTCATTCATTTTTGTCAGTTTTACTACTATATGTCTTGCAGTAGGTCTTTTTAGATTGACAAATCTAGGCGATCTGGAAAATTCTTCCACACATATTTCCCTCTCTTTCCCTAGATTTGTGGAATTCTCTGCTATTATTTCTTTGAACATGCTCCATTCTCCTTCTCTTCACCTTCTCTAATACCTATAATTCTTATGTTGCATTTCTTCATTGAGTTGGATATTTCTCAGAGACCTTTTTCATTTCTTTTTAGTTTTAGTTCTCTCTCCTCTGTCTGGAGCATTTCAACATGTCTATCTTTGATTATGCTGATTTGCTCCTCTATGATGTCCACTGGAGCATTCAGGGTATCTGTATTTTGTTTTGTCTCTTCCATATTTCTGTCTCCTCCTCCACCTGTAGAATTTCTACATTTTTATGCTCAGGAAGACTAATTCTTTCCTCCATAAGATCATTTCTATTTCTTAATGATTCTGGATTATTTTTTATTTCATTAATTGTGTTTATCATGTCCAGAATTGCTGCTTGATTTTTTTTTATAGTTTCAATCTGTTTGGTGAAGAGAATCATTTTATTGCTGAGCTCCTTGAATTGTCTTTTTGTATTTTCTTGTAGATCGTTGAGTTTCCTTGTGATGGCTATTTTGAATTCTCTGTCATTTAGGTTATAAATTCCTGTGTCTTCAGGGTTGTTTTCTGGAGAATTGTCATTTTCCTTCTAGTCTGAATTGTTGCTGCTGTTTCTCATGGTGCTTTACAAGCTAACCTTTTGTCAGTGTGCTTGTGGATGCAGATTCCACCTGTTACCCCTAGGGGGAAGCAGAAGCAGACTTTCTGGCCCCACCCTGTCTACTGGAGGCTGTGGGTGTATTATGGGTACTTGCCCCAGCCTGGGGTGTGTTGAGGCACTTGTGTGGACTGTGCTTGGCAGGGAGGACTTCCTCACTGGGACCCGGGCTAGGACCACTCCTAGGTGCTTCCGAGGCACAATGAGTTCCCCATCCCCACCAGGCTCAAGCTTGCCACGACTCTCCCCACAGCTGCCCAGCACACGTTCCCTCTTTCAGGGCTCAGCAGCCCTATGTGTGCTCTCTAGGGGCCTGGGGAGTGCCTGGCCCACTGCGTGATCCGCTCGTGGTCCATGGTGCCACTGTGCCTTGACAGGCAGGGCTTCCTTGCTGGGACCCAAGCTGGAGCCACTTCTAGGCACTGCAGGGGCATGGTGGACACCCCATTCCCACTGGGTGAGCGAGAGTGATCACCAGCAAAGGTTACCACTGTCTCCTCCTACAGTCACCCAGGGGCGTGTTCCCACTTTTGGGGTGCTTTGGCGCCAGACTGGAAAGCATTTGTGTGGGTGCACAGGGCTCCAGGTATGCTCACCTATCTCTGCCACTTCCCGGGGAACCAGTCCATCCACCCTCCAGTGTATAGCTGCATGCATCTCTCAGGTGTCCTGTTGTGCTATGTGGGCTTCCTCCATTGATCATTGAATGTACATTTAGTTGTGGTTCAGAAGGGGGAGAGAAAAAGCAAACAGTTCACTCTGCCATGTTGCTGATATCCTTCCTGTCTCAAATTCTTTTAGGCAGTTAGAAGTTCACATTTTCTTCTTGAGTCTTTCCTGTCTTAAAAGTAATCTGCCCAAAATAATCTCAAATCAAAGAGACATTTTGGCATGGCAAATTCTGCTTTCCACTCTTGTCGATAAAATGTTCCACCATAGGAAATATTAATTTTTATAGGATTAATAGTCAAATCTCATAGTTTCTGGGTACAAAGTGAGTACAAATTGGTACAGGAGCTATACATTTTTGTTTGGGTTTTGAGACATGCACTCGTTTTGCTTTCAAGTATATAAAGTGTAAGAAACTTGGCCAAGAAAGTACAAGATAGAACCACTTAGATTATTTTTCCAGAGGTTTAAAGTCTTAATTATTTGAACAATGTTTGATGGCTATTTTAGTTTGCATTAAGCACTGACATTGTGTCAGACACAGTAGGAAGCACTTTACACGTTATCTTATTTAATGCTTATAATAGGTCACATATCTAGGAGTTGGTGGAATGATAATAAAGCAAGATTGCCTGATTCTAGAGACATTTTAACTACCATACTGCCTTTACTGTGAAATATGATATTATATATTCTGTGTTGAATAATTTTCAGGGTAATCAACTGAAATGGCATAAGAATGGCAAGAGATGAGAGTAATTTCATTTATAGCTCCCCAGCTAAGTAAAATTTCACTCAAACTCTTATTACCAGTTGTAATCAATGATGTCTTTTATTTTTTTTAAAAAGGATCTTGATATGCATTATGAACCCACAGACACTGCTGCTATGGCTCGAACATCTAATCTGAATGAGGAACTTGGGCAGGTAAACTAAATTTCTTGTTGATATGTTGAATTAGAAGTCAGATTTGGTGTAATTTCTGCAGTATGTGACAATTTCAGGTGAATTGACAGCTCCTAATTTTCCATTTTTTGAGTAATTGGCATAAATACACATTAGTACATAACTATCAATTTTCATTTTTAGTAAATGAAGTTTTAAAACTTTATTTAAAGCGTAGTTTGCTCTCAGATTAAGGTATTGCACTGAGGGATGTCCTTCAGTATATAGTCTGATTAGTATATAAAGTGTTGGCTCTTTTTGAGTGATAAACTCCCAACATTAGAATCATTAATAGCTTTTGACCAGAAAGGAAGGAAAAGTTAAAGTTGATTGGTGAAGTTGTGTAAGTCAAAGTATAATAGCAGTCATGCAGGAATTTTAGATTTATAGTTCATGCTATATTTACACTTATGTGTATATTTGTAATCCATTTATACATACTAGCTGAGAAAGTATGGTTGTTGTTTTTTTTGTAGTGTTGCCCTCTGCTAACTCTTACTTTTCAAATAGTATTTAGGCCAGAATTATCCTTTTTCTTACCAACTTAGATGTTGTCTAAAGTTAATTTTAAGCTAAGCTATCACCAATTCCATAATTGTTTGTTATGTTGAGAAATGCTAATAGATGTTTTAGTGCTCTATAAATGTTAAGCAGTAGGAGTGGCACTTTCTAGTGGAAATTCAGACCATATAAAGACAAATTTCTATATGACTGTAGTTTTTCTAACATCTTGATAGTCTTGACAGTGTTCATATATTAAATGATTCATTGCTAAAATACTAAAAAAATACAGTCGAACATATTCCTTAATGATTGTACAGAAAGTAGTCAGTCAATAGTATTCATTGTGTCCCTATAATGTAACAAAATTGATAAATAGAATAATGTAGGACTGTTTTTTTCCCCCATCTTTAAAAGACTGGCTTAAAAAGACCTGAAATTTTAATAAGAAATTTTAAACTTTTTTTAGGTAAAATACATATTTTCTGACAAAACTGGTACTCTGACATGCAATGTAATGCAATTTAAGAAGTGCACCATAGCTGGAGTTGCTTATGGGTGAGTTTTACCCTTTAATTAGAATATGAAATACACATTTAGTTAGTGCTAACAATTTGATACATTTTGGGAATTCTTATTATGGGAGTTGTGTTTTTTTTAATTGAGAAAGCAACTGTTTTAATTTCAGTATCCATATACATTTTGTCTTTTATAGTTTGGTATTGTTTTTCATTTGGAATTACCTATGAGGTGGGGGCTCTGCCCAATAATATTTCAGTGTTTAGAGTTGCCGAAGGTCTCTGTCTGACTCTGGTAATAAAGTACATGTATGCTTCTCTCTATGTTGCCATAAAGTTAGAGTGCGGCTTGCATGTGGTAAGAACATGCAGTCTGTCCTTGGCAGTTTTCAAGTAAAAATATGATTGTTTCTGATAGTTAGCCCTTTGATTTGTTTTTTTCTTTTATCATTTCTCCTCTTTGCAATCACAGAGCAATCTAAATATCTGACAATGGAAGGAGGAAGGGATACGAAACTCTTAAATATGGGGGATAGTGAATATCATCAAAAACTTTTATCAGGCTCTTAATGTCCTTTAGAATGTGCTGCTTGAGCACCCGTTTATTTCTTACTTCCAAGTATGCTTGCCTAAACTGTTCAAAATCCTTCTTTTTTAAATATTTTATAGGGTAATGTGAGAAAATTAATTTTTACATATCCTAAGAAGACATGATCAAAAGGTGAAACAACTCCTGATTGATTGACATTGGCATATATATCAAATTTTCCAAACCCCTTTTCTACAAGTGAGACTGATAAATATCAGTCTCTTAACCATTGTAGGAGAGGAAGACAGTTCTTCTACCCTCAATTCTATTCCCTCTAGGTCCTTCTGGCTGGTCTAAGAATTAAATTGACATAAGACAGAATGACAGGAGAAAACCAAACAAAGCTTTATAACATGTATACATGGGAGAAACCAGAAAAATGGAGTAACTCGCCAGAGTGGTGAAAGCTGCCACCTTAAATACTATTTCAGCTAAAGACAAAGGAGGATGTTGGGGGTGGGGAGAGTCAGTTATAGGAGATTATCAGAAAGAGCACAGTAAAGAAGAATAAGGCTATTATGCAGATTCAAGTCCTTGCCTTCTGCATTGATACTAGTTTCTAGAGATAAGGTCATCCCCCTCCTCCTGGTGCAAAGAGGGAGACACCTTTACAAATGGAGATTTCCCTTACAAATGTAAATGTTTCTTACAAAGGGTAACTTCTACTTGGTTTTCAGAGCTTCTCCCATGTCTGCAGTTTTTTAAAAATAATCAGCCCAAAATAATCCTCGTGCCGGAGATACATCTTGAGGTTGCAAATACTGTTCCCCTACACCGTACAAGCAGGGACACTTGCTTTTGGGTTTTCTGGCTTGTACCCACTCTTCCCCACTCACACTCTGTCTCCAAGCACTAAGCTAGTATAAAAATAGTATATTGAATTTTGAAAATGCCTTAAAGTTATAAATAAACAACCATTTGGTAAAAAATTCTAGAATCGTATGTTTACTTCTATATGCAGAGTCTACTAGGAGAAATAGATGCAGGCAGATATCTTTGTACTTTGGGTTAGCAAAGAGTGTGACTAAAAATGACTTCAAACTGTGTGGGTAAATGAAGCTAAAAAGACATTCAATTGAATGGCTTTTTCACACTGAAAAGACAGGCTGTTAATTTAAGAAGGATGCTTAGTGTTTCCAGAGCTGGATGCCATTTTGTATCTTTCCTCTTTATCTAAAGATCTCCTAATCTCCATAGACAAAAGAGGCTCTCCTCGCCCCTCCCCCCATTGTTGCAGGCGGCTGGTATTTTGATTAGCTGCTGGAGCAGGAGAGGGTCAGCACACTTTTTGACATCTTATACTTATGTATTCCACCCGTAACTATCTCAGAGAAGGAAAGTCCTGTTGTGATTCT
This sequence comes from Equus quagga, assembly GCF_021613505.1. Taxonomy (NCBI): domain Eukaryota; kingdom Metazoa; phylum Chordata; class Mammalia; order Perissodactyla; family Equidae; genus Equus; species Equus quagga. Next base: position 121,350,883 of record NC_060269.1, read on the forward strand.
AGAGTTTGTTGTAATATACTTGCTGAGAGATTTATGGTGATGTTTGTTCTTACGCAAATTGTGCATTCATAAATCTTATTTTTTAGAGTGATCTGTACACTTTATCAGGTTTTTCTTCCTGTTCTTGGAATAAAAGTCCTTAAACACTTCCAGGCAGTATTCTTCTCCTATCTATTGATGATGTTGTCATTAACAACTGTATTCTGCTGGAGTGGGTTTGAGACTGGTTAATATTAAAGTAGAATTAAGAGTCAAGTGTTGTCATCATTTAGATAAAGTTTCCAGTGAAACAGATTTCCTCTTGGGAAACTAACATTTCTTAATATTGAGGTGCAGTCATAAGGCATAAGTTCTAGTCCTAGCTTTGTCACTAATTCACCATGTGACCCTAGACAATTCCTTTCAAATATTCCAAATCCTTTAAAATGAGGGTGGTAAAACCAGATAATCTCTAAGGTTCTTTTCCAGACATAAAATGTTAACATGTTAAGAAGTAAAAAGCAGGCATTCCTTTGCTTGCAAAGTTTAACTATATAAACAGAAATATGTTTCTTCTTTGGATGATGTATCATGTTTTTGAGAAGACCAGAATCCTTGCTGAGTGAAGCTAGTTGTTAAGCTGCTTCCAATAATCAATCATGTACTGGCTGTGTATGTGCTTTTAGGATCCTTAACCCTGGTTGAGTTTTTATCAACACTCCCTCTGCCACACACACATCCTGATGGACAATTGGAATGTCAGCGTTGTAGAGAGCTGTTGATATATGAAGGCTTTGGACAAACCATGAGACTTCAGACTGTTCAGGTGTTCGCAATAGCAGACACACCACTGCAACTTAATTCCGCCAGACTCTGCAGGAAAAAGTAATTACTGTCAGCCACCTTTCTTTGGGAATTTCCTCTGGGCACTCTTGGTTTGTAAGAACCCAGACAGGGAAATAACATACTTTTACTATCCCCTTTGCCCCACAGCAATGTTGACACTTGTTTATTAAGGGGAACTATTAAGTACATGCACTTCCAGCTCCCACAGAAAAAAGCATGGTGTTTATCCCCCCAGGATGTAGCAAAACAAAGGAGAAGAACACAAACTTTCATGTTCTAACAAATGCCTTTGGGGTTACGATTTCAGAGCTAATGCTTCTTCACCATTTTTTAAGAAGTAAGGTAAAACCTAGTTTTACCCCAGATAGAGTCAAAGGTGAGTTCTAATGACTTTTAACAGAAAGGCAAGACTTGGAGTCTCTTGATAGTACAATCTTTGCCTAGTTCTGTGTATTCCATAGGTTTGTAAGAAGATAATATTGAACACTTAAAACAATGCTTCAAAATTTAGTCTTGGTAAGTTTCCTCTCATTTCACATAATCATTGCCCCAAATCAGATTCATGAGGGGCAACGAAATAAAAAGATTTGTGCACATGTACTGATGCTGATTGTTTTGCAGAGATCAACGTTGAATCAGAGATGCCACCATGCTTAAATGTATAGACTGTTTCATTTGATCATTGTCTTTAGTTAGATATAAATGAGTTGTGATGTCATTTGTAAATCTAATTTAACTACAAACTAGAAATTCCACTGTTTAACATTTCAACAAAGTGCTTCCTATAGGGAATAAGTCAGTTTTATCACTGTTCCTTAAATACCAGAAATAGGTAAGAAGGCTTTTATGTTCAGTGGCAAAGATTCTCAATACAGCGGATATTCTTTCTGGGCTAAAATCCTAAGTGCCATCTTTGTTGATAATTCAGACCTTACTATTAGAATGAACTGATGAGCTGGGCAAAGCTTAACATGATACAATCTCTAAGATTTAAAAAAATTCTGTTAAGCAAACTAAACTACTTTTTGTGGGAGCAAGTCACTTAATCAGTATTAAAAGCATTTCAATGACATTTTCCCTTTAAGTGAAAAATTAATGTTCTTAAAAGCAATCTTTGGGGGCCGGCCCAGTAGCCTAGCAGTTAATTTCGCATGTTCTGCTTCTGTGGGCCTGGGATTCACAGGTTCGGATCCCAGGCACGGACCAAGCCAAACTCTGGCAGGCATCCCACATATGAAAAAAATAGAGGAAGATAGGTACAGATGTTAGCTCAGGGCTAATCTTCCTCAAAAAAAAAAGCAGTCTTTGTTTATATATGAATACCATATGTGAGTAGCTTTACTTGACAATATTTTATTTAGCAGTATGCTTACTGAAAGTATGAGCTGCTTCTTTAACACCAAGAAGAGATTCACCATGAGAAACTTCACAATAATTATAATACTTAGCTCCAAGGGAGATTATAACCAACAAATTTATCTTACTGCTCACCATGACTGATGGTTAAAGCTGGTAAAACACCATTCATTTGTTCATTCGTATACCTCAACAAATGTTTATCTCCTTCTCTGTATTTGGCACTTTGTTAAACGATGGGGATGTTATGATCAGCAAAAGTTCACATGGTTCCCGCCCTCCTAAAGTTTATAGTCTAATTGAGGGTTAATGGTTGTTAGTTAAGTAATCATACAGACAAGTGTAAAATCCTGACACAGTACAAAGGTCTATGTGAGTCTGTTATCAGGGATTCGATCTGTAGCGGAGGAAGACATTTCCTCTACCTGCTCTGGGTCCTTCTGGCCGGAAAACAAATTAAATTCACATGAGACAAAATAACAGGAGAAAATTAAACAAAGCTTTATAACATGTATACATGGGAGAGGCTCAGGCAAACTGAGCAATTCGCCAAAATGGCTGAAGCCACCATCTTAAAAATCATCTTCAACTAAAGGCAAAGGAAGATGTTGGGGGTGGGGGGAGTCGATCATGGGAGATTACCACACAAGCACAATAAACAAGAGTCAGGTAATTATGCAGACTTGAGTCCTTGCCTTCCACATTAATGACTTTCTAGAGATAAGGTTATCCCCCCTTCTTCCTGGTACAGAGAGGGAGACACCTTTACAGATGGAGATTTCCTTTACAAATGTAAATGTCTTTTACAAAGGGTAAGTAAATTCTACTTTTCAGAGTTTCTTTCCTGTCTGCAGTTTTTAAAAGTAACCAGCCCAAAATAATCCTCATGCCAAAGAGACATGTCTTGGGGTGGCCAATTCCAGTCCCCCACAGATCTAAGCAGGAAGGTCGGGGACTGCCCCCTGAAAAAATGATATGTGAGCTGAGATCTAAGGATGAATTTAAGTGAAGCATTTTCCAGGCAGATGTAACAGCAGGGATTTGCAAACGAAGGCAAATAACCAGGAAGCGCATACACACCGGAGCTGCTAGAACAGCCATCTCAGGGAAGCTGATGCAGACAGGATCAGGAGCAGGTGTTTGGATTGTCTGCTGCTCATCACATTCTGAGTAGCACTCAGTGTCTGCCAAGGCTGGACCAGACCTGGGGAGAGGGACCTTGAGCCTTGAGCTCCGCGACTTTTAAGCTGCATGACTTGAGGAGCACTGGCCCCTCTCCTGGTGTGAGATCAGGGGTGCTGTATAATACCAGTGCAATGTGGCAGAACCTTGGCAGTGTTTTTGCTTGGGTAGCACCAGGCCTTCCCCTGGTACAGTCTGGAGGCTGGAGTCCAAACCTTGAGGTTGATCAGGAATAATTGCTTTAAGCACTGGGCTGCAGCCAGTTTCCGCAGAGCTTTGCAGTAGGCCATCACCTTTTCTGGGAGTCCAGCCCACAAGAGGCTTGGTTAGCCCTTCCTCTCAAGCATCTACAAAATTCCTTTGGTAAGAGAGAGAATAGTCAGGAAAAGCCACTGCTTCTGTGGTGATTGGAGTGAAGATAGTGGGTACTGCACTGGAGGCAGTTTAATGCTTTGGAGCTGGAAGAGGAGGCTTGGAATGATGAGACCCGTGTCACAGCCAGTTTGCTGGAAGGGTAAAGAGAGTGAGGTGGACACTTAGGAAGTGAAAGGATCCCAATGAGGTTTATTGTGTATTTCTCAAAAATAACAATGATTTTACGTTTGTACTGAGTTCCACATATTTTAAAAATCTACCTATATCTAATATATTTAATTTAAAGGAAAAATATTGAATGGTTATATATAATGAAAGAAATGGGAGATAAGAAAATCTGCTCTAGCTGCTGAGAGAATGATCTTAAATGTTCTCATCACAAAAAAAAGAAATGGTAATTATGTGATGGGATGAAGGTGGTAGCTAACACTGTGGTGGTGATCGTTTTATAATATATACATGCATCAGATCACCACACTGTACACCTTAAACTTACACAATGTTATATGTCAATTATATCTTAATAAAACTGGAAAAAATTGAGCAATTAACAAGGAAAATTTAATACATAAATATATAAATAAATAAAATCTCTGTCATGTATTATGGGTACTAATTAATACATGACTGGCTGGTTGAAATGAAAGCTACGCGTCAATCAAACTTTCCTAGCGCTCAAATGAGCTAATGGATGAAATGAAAGTGTTGACAACTGTGTTTTCTGTTTGAGATAAATGGTTTAGTGACTGATGTATATTTAAGTGAAAAGTTTGGAATATCAGTCAATCTTTTAAAATTTGGTTCCGTTTAATTATAGAAATGTAATTAACTTTTACTTTAGTATATCTGCTTAAAGAACCATCACCTCATGGTAGTCAGATTTACCTCTAAAATGTATTTGGCAAAGTTTATCAGTGTGACAGTTCGTTCCTGGGTAATGGCATGTTTTTTTCATTAAAATACTTTATTCTGAGTATACAATATGTGATTAATTTTATGTTGGCTTTAGCTTGTATTTCAACTGCTAAGTTCAAATATTTCATACTGAATACTGAATTCTGTGCATAAAAATCAGTAAATTTCATGGCAAAGAGGCAAGTGGACTATCTAGTTATAGAACAAACTTCGTAAACCTGCTTAGTTACCATAAGCCATGTTCTACTTACTGTACTAACTGCCATTCTTTCATAAGCAACTAAAAGTTCATTTTCTTAACTTTTTTGAGATCTGTCTTTCAGTACTTCCGTTATTCATGTTTTTATGTTTCCAGCCTTTCTGTGATTATTTTTTCCTCTCTTTCTGTCCCTCCTCTTGCTTTCTGAAGCCATGTCCCTGAACCTGAGGATTATGGCTGCTCTCCTGATGAATGGTAAGCTGCATGGATCTTTCTGTCTCACTGATTCCTTTAAAAGGTTTGCATGTTATTGTTTTGTTAGACACACTTCATTACTTTTGACAAAAGCATTACTGGTCAGGTAGGGTGACAATGCTATAAAGTAAGTATTTCTTGAAAACCATGACTACCCATGATTTCGTGTTGAATCACCTTTAGTCATTTTAAAACATTTAGTTTAAAGGTTAGGCTTATTAGAGTTTTATGTTACATACCCATAATAAAGTCTGTAATGATCAACTCGGAGTCCCTGGGCCGTGGATTACTTAGGATTTCAATTGCAGCTCCAGAAGCTTTCTTATGTTTTTTAGCTCAGCACTGCCACCTTCTGCCACTACGTACGTACTCTACTGCGCTAGCAGAATGCTGCTGAAACACCAAGGAGTGGAAATTTCCTTTTCAACTAGTTTACTAAATCTGCTTGGCGACTAGGAAATGAACTTTTTTTAATGAAATGTCTGGGACAAATTTTGGAAGACTATGCTACCAAGGACAAGAGTTAACTGAAACATAATTAATTTTAGAATTGTTAAAGATGGCATTTTATAGGTTTAATTTCAATAACTTTTTGGGTTTTTTGTTTGTGTTACCTTAAAATCCCCGCTTCCATGGATTTACATTTTCATTTAGAATAGTCTAAGTTTATTTTGATATTTCCATAGTTCATCATGATTTACTGGCCAATGAAATTTCCAAAAACAGTTTCTTTTAATGCTGGTAACTGTTGAAAATATTGTGGTTTTCTACGTGGTCATGTTTTTATTTTCAGATTACACGTGTGTTTTATGATTAAGCCACATTTCCAATATGCATGGAAATCCAGTAACATCATTTGATATTTTTCAACTTGGATTTTGTTTCAGTAAAGTGGAGACTCAGAAACAGTTTGCAGTAAACCTCATAACACCTAGGTTAATGCCAGAGGCAGCTGTTTGGTTCATGTGATAACTGATGAGTCATCACGTTAAAGGTCGTTGCTTGGCGTGTCATACATTTCGACACCTACACACAACTGAATAATTTTTAGTATTTTTTAAATGTGCCAAAGCGTCTTACTGTTCGTGGATAATTCAACTTTAATGGCATAAATATTCCCTTTTATTTAAACCTTTGAGAATGTAGTTAAAATTTTGACTGTATCTTCTCATTTGTTGCTTTTCTCTAATATTAGCATATTAATTTTAAACCCTGTCCATTAGTATAGAATTAATATACATTTTCCTAAGATAACTCATTTATTCTTAGGGAAGTTACCTTTACCATATTTTTATTAATGTTGAATGGAAATGTTAAAAATTATTGTTTGTTTAGTCAGGTCATTTAAAATATTCTACTTCTGATGGAGGTTTCATGACTTTTATCACTGTTGGAAAAAGAGGATCTTTTATCTAATTTAATAAGTTCTTTTTGTGAAACACCCTTTTGGAAAATTTGATATTTGACATTCTAAACCAGGTAACTCCAAACAAAAAATTCCAGCTTTTTCAGAAATTGCTTGTACATTTCCACCTGCAGTTGCTTAGAAACTTAGATGTTAATGATTTAATTTAAAAACAATAAAACACTAGGGAAGGGTTTTGCCACCTTTGTAATAAAGTGAGCTTTATTTTAAATATATGCTTGGATTCCCCATCTATCAAATGGTTACCTGTAGGCCTGAAAAGATGAAGGAATATAGATACTCTTGAGCTTCTGTTATGCCCTGGGTCCTGTGCAACAGCCATGATGCAGACTTTGGATTCTGACACCCAGGTTCACACCCTGATCCTACTGGTGCCCTTGGACAAGTTACGTAATCTCTCTACCTGCCTGTCCTCATCTGGTAGAACGTAGACATCACAGGGAGGTTGTGAAGATGAAGTGAGTTCTGTTTTTAAAGTGCTTAGAATAGTGTCTGGACATAGCAAGCTCAGAGGGAGTGTTAGCTCTGGTGTGTCTCACTTAATCCTCATGACGTATTTAATGAGTTATGATTGACATGACCATTTTGAAACTGGTGAAATTTAGGCAAAGAAGCTAATATATAACTTGACCTAAAGAGTACAACCAGTAAACATGGAAGATCGAGTTAAAACCTCACTCAGCCTAGTCCCACTACGTCCTATAGACTTTAAAGAACTTTAAAGAGAATCTGCTTTTAGAGCACAAGATATCCTTGCTATTTCAGTCATTTTATTTTTCGTTCTTTCTTGTTAAGGTAGCAAGAGCAGGTGAAATTTTACTGAGTTGAGAAAAGTTAGCATAGGGGGCACAATTTTGCACATTTATAGGTTTGGCATCCCCCAGGTCTCATCCAGTTGATTTCATGTTGCTAATGAAACCAAGATGGAAAGACGATCCTGGTTGGATCCTGTGCTCCAGGCACCTGACCGCATCGTGACTGTGTAAATCCAGAATCTGGAAATTCATTCCTATCTGTCAGCAGCTTCACCTTTCAATGTGAAGTTCACTGAATTCCATATATAAAGCCTGTGACCTGTATTATATTATACTTTACTGTCCTACTTGAACCATAGTCACTACAAAAATGTCAAGTTAAAAAAACACATGATATTTAACACTTAAATGTATTTAGATTATTTTACATTTAGTCAACTTGAAGGCAAACTTGTAATGTGGTAGTCCTTTCAAACATGCTCTCTTGACAAGAAGACAATTGGATGATGGCTATAGCTCTAGTTGCTTAAATATATTAATATACATAGTTTATGGAGATAAAATCATCTCCCAACCGGTAGCCACTTACTCCAAAATTGGCACGGTTTTCTTGTTATTGCCAAGTACCATCGGCTAACATATAACCTTCTAGATTAATTCTTTTCCATTAAAAATCTACAATTGGAGAAAAAAAGTCTGCTTATTCTCAGCATTCATGAAGCCCTAAGATATGATTATTTTCCACATCTATGTACTTCCACAACTGTTTTTTTCTTGTTCTGATGTTTGTTATGGAAAATTTCTGGCATAAACAAAAGTAGACAGATGTACCCATCTACTTACTTCAGTAATATGCACTCAAGACCAGTTTCAATTCAGCTACACCTTCCCCCCACTATTATTTTGAAGCAAATCCCAGATAACATATTTGTTTTTCTTAACTGTTTAATATAGTTCCACATTATTCTTTCTAATGGTTTTTTTTTAAGTTAATGCTAGTGAGCATGATTCTCCAGAAGGATTACCTTAAATTGTTCTATGCTTAATCATTTCACTGTGGTTTTTAGTATTATCATTATATCAGTGGATAGTACTCTTTTCTGGTCTTATTTATTTTCTCATTTTATTCTGGTCTATAATTATGTGTGGAATAAGTGGTATTATTCTGCTGCAGCAGCTAGGCTCACTAAAATTTTCTTCCAGGTGTACTGTATAATAATGAGATCTAACACATCCAAATTAGTGTTAGTCTTCAAAGTAGTCACTTTGACAGGTAATTTATTTATTCCAATGATGCAGCCGTTTTACAGAATGTTTTTGTAATTCTTCTTTTGTAATTGCCTTCAGAAATACTTTGAGCCCTGCAGAAAGCAGATCTCATTACTTTGGTCAAAACCAGTGTCTAACAAAAATATTATTACTGAATTCAATCACTTACTTAAATTCTTGATCTTGACTGGACCTGACTGTGCATAACAAATTCGTCTCTGAAAATTAAATCTCCCTTTAAGGAATTTTGATTTGGAACCAGTAGCACCATTCGAAAGCAGGAGGTACAGATCCTTTCAAGAAACAGTGCTTTGCAGTCACACCGTGGTCTTCCCGTGTGTGCATGTGTGTAGCATAGAAATGTATATAATGTGTGCATTTAGTTTATACGTAGGGTGTGTATTTATTTCATGTGGCCGATGTGGATTTTGTTCCAGTTTTTAATTTTTAATTTAAATCTGACTTGTTTTTTAAGTTTTTAATACATTAACATGTTATAAATTCAAAGGGTGGAAAGAGCTCCCTGTCTTAGAGCCCTCCATTTCCCCCGCTTCTGAGGGCAGCCGCTGTAACCAATTTCAGGTGTATCTTGCTAGGTCTACTCTCCACATGTACATGCATGTGTTTTTTTCTTTCATGTTTTTACAAAAAGTGAAGCCTACTGTACACAAGTTCTGCATCAGCTTTTCTTTTGAGATTTGTCAATATTCCATGAAAAGCTTCCCATTTTTTGTGTGGTATTCTGTTATGTGGATGTACCACAATTTTTTAAAGCAACATCCCTGATAGAACTTGGGTTATCTTTTGCTATTAAAAATGTGCTGCAAAGAATGAATTGTACATACAGCATTTTGTACCATAGATAACATAATTTCCTAGAACTGAGAATACTGGATCAAAAGATAGATGCATTTTAAATTTTGATAGTAATTTCCCAACTGCGCTTTTTGGAAGTTATACTAGTTTTCCTTCTCACCAGTGATATATGACTTAACTTGTTCCATAATCACAACAGCACAGAGTTTGTCAAACTTTGTTTCTGCCAAATTGATAAATTTAAATTTCATTTCTCTCATTATGGGATAAGGTTGAACTTATATTTAAAGCCACTTGTATTTCCTTCTCTGTGGACTGTGTGTTTATATCCTTTGCTTGTTGTTCTACTCCATTGTTGATTTTTTTTTTTTTTTACTGATTTCCATGAGTTCTTTTTATTTTATGGAAATTAACTTTTATTATATGAGTTGGAAATATTTTTCTCCCAGTTTTGCCTTTGGCTTTTGACTTTGCTTGCAGTAGTTTTTTCTATGACGAAATGTTTTAGCTATATGGGCAATCAAATTTGTCTATTTGTTTTGTTTTCTGAATTATGTATGATACTTAAGCCTTTCCCACCCCTAAGTTATTTCTTAAATTTTCACATATCTGGAATACTTCTATTAAATTGTTCATCCAAGGTGGAAACCTCTTTGGTTTAAGGTGAAAAGTATGGATCCAACATTTTTCTTTTTTCTTCTGAGGACTTTCTTGTTGATACCAATTTTGAATTTAAAAAAATTGGTAGTCCATACTGTCATATATGAAAATAGCTAATACTGATTAAGCCATATACATTCTGAATTTTCTCTTAATCTTTATTGCTATGGGGATTCTTCATTTTTGTAAGATCAAGAAATAATTATCTACAATGTTCCATAGCTTTTAAATCAGCCTGCAAGAAGCTGCAAGTTTTCTGACATGCGCTAACAGCTCATTTTTCTTCCTTCTTTAACTGTTACAGTCTCTGCCTTATTGCTTCTTACAAAACATCATCATTTCTTTGTCTCCTTGTGAGCAAAGTGTCACTTGAAAATTTCTATGGAAAAATTTAACAAGATATAGATGTTGCTTATATTTTTACTTGTGAGCAGTTTGCAAATTCATGTAGTTTTGTCAACTAACAGTTTAAACTATTACTTTTGCTTTTAATATAGTTGGTTCTTATTTTGAAATGACATGAGCTTCCTAATTTTATCTGTTTACTTTTACTAAAAGTAAAAGTTTTGTAAGATTTCAGAGAAGAGTCATGAGAGTGCCTTGCCTGAGTTATCTAACCTGGGCTATGTGATCAGCAGATGAGTTTTTTATGGTTTTTATGATCTTGGGAAGAAAGCCACTTTCTGGGAGAAGCATTCTTGTTTAGCCATGATCCATGGTGGAAGCCTTCAAGGGTGCATGGAGGGTGGACTGTGTCCATGTAAATATTTCAATTGTTTATCCAGTGTTATTTCTTATAAATACATTTGAAAGTTATATCAATTATGGTAACCATGACTTATGAAATGAAAGAATTACTGGTGAGATTATTAAGGCATATCTTCAGATTTATAAAGGCTTTTAGTTTGGAATTCTTTGGAAAGAAAATAGACCTCCACATGTAAGATGTTACTGTGAATATTCCTCGACGTTTCAATTTATCTAACAAATATGTAGGAAAGTATAACTAAGAACCATTAATGAAAACATTTGAAAAATGGGGAGATTTTATGACACCTCAAATAATTAACTATTTTTAAGCAGTGATAGTATTTGGAGGAGAAATATGCTGATTTTTTCCGTCTCCCCACTGATAAGTCATTTAAAAGGTCTTGGATTTTTCCCTCCATCTTTAAAGCTAGAGGAAGAGGAATAATAATAATAATGTGTTTATTCTGTCTCCCAGGAAAATTTTGAGCACTCTAAACTACTACATGCAAATAAAGATGCATTATATTGTAATTTTGAGAATTAATAGACCGAACAACTACATGTGAATAAAGATATATTTTATTATAAACATTCTAACTTCCTCCTTTGTTTATGGGAAAAATATATTTCAATGGCGATATTGTGTATGTTCAATTACTTCTAATTCTTTTTTTCTTCCTTGCTTTCTCCTTCCATTCAAGCTACTGACTTTAAAATGTGAAACTCTTGATATTTGACACATTGGCATTAATATTACCCTTTGTAGCCTGTAAAAATTGTGATTAAAAGCTTTCTGGATTGCAGTTATTTAGTTTTGGACACATTATTTTTTCCTCGGTGAATTAATTCTGAAATTTTCTTCTATGCACAGAAGCTTACGTGCATATATTTTCACTGAGAATTGCAAAGTATACCTTTTGGGTTTGACATTCCTGCTGAAATGCTCCTTGTTCTTCCACTGAATCTCAACATTTTGATATTAAATTGCATGGCCATGAGATTAATAATAGCTAGATTAAGGAGGCAATTCTGACTGTTTATTTCATATGGAATACATAATGTGTTTGCTGATCTGGGTGTTCCCACAACACAAAAAATCCCGTACACCTTTATGATTTGTTCTCCTTAATTATACAGAACAAATGTGATATGTACATAAATATATCAGATATTTGTTAGTGATAGATGTTGATAAAATATGTAAACGGTTTATTCATATTTTTGTATTTAATATGCTAATTATGTAGTGTTAATACAATGAAGATTTCTCATAGGCTAAAGTAAAAGAATAATTTTTATAATAACTTTGTTAGTCCTCAAAATTCTAAAAGCTTAAAAAAATTTGGAAGTAGAAGAAATTCAATTCCAGGTATTTTAGCAGTTTTATTACATTTTTTAAATTAATTGTTTAAATTTCATGTGGCTACAATATAATTTTGCTCCAGGAAAATGAACTATAAGATACTATTTTTCATTGTGCTGCAAAAATCTGTCACATATTAGAATGCTTAAAAACAAATTTATGATTGAATCATGAATCTATGATGTCTTATTTGGGAATGCAGACTAAATTACATTTAATCTATTAAGGGTTTACAGGCATAATGATTAATTTAAAAAGCAAGTTTCAAATAGATCAGTAGACTTGTATAAATGAACCAGGTTTGCCTCATTTCTTTTCCCCTTTAGGCAGAGCTCACAGTTTGGAGATGAAAAAACATTTAGTGATTCATCATTGCTGGAAAACCTCCAAAATAATCATGTAAGCAACATAAAACCATTATCTTTTCATTAATTAATAAAAACTGAGTGTTTCTCTGAATTATCTTCCATGTTTATGTATTTATATATTACTTTCTTTTTAGTTTCACGATCATTTTTAATAGTTATCAAAATCTGTTATTGCTGAATCCTTTTTACTTGGCCAATATAAATTTATCATTGTTAGAAATTTGTTTTAGTATCAATCAATATTCTCTCTTTTTAAGATGTTTTATATTAAATAATTATCGAACTCTATTTGTATGAAACAATTTACTATTAACAGTTTCCAAAATATCTGTAGAAATGAATTACCTGCTCAGAATTATAGGCCAGTACCAAATCTATACAATGAGAACTTCAGACATCTGCCACCCAATGTGAACATTCCACTTGTGAAGTTACTGACACTTATTAAAATTCCATCAGATCCAGTGATATGGTCTCCGAGATCCAGAACTTTTTCTCACAATTGGTTTGATCTCCATATGTCAAAACTTGAACTTATAATCATTACCCTAAAACATGCTGCCTCTCTAGTATAGATAAATTTATCACCTGTGCCGCTGGCCAGGGGCCTGGCAATGTGTTCTGATGGGTATTTTTGTGTTCGTTTTTGTTAAGAAAGCCTTCAACAAAATATTAGGTTCAAGATTCACTAGACTAGACCACCTCTTCCCTCATGTGTTCTCAGGTTCAGTAAATTGCACCATCACCTATCAAATTACTCTTTCTAAGAACTTAAGGGTTGCTTTTGATACCTCCTTTCCCTCCACCACTAGGTCTATAAAGAATCACCAAGCCCTTGTCAAGACTGACTTCTTAATATATCCTGAAATGTCGTCTTCACTTCGTTCTCACTTCCGCTTCTCTGATCCAGACTATCAGCATCCCCCATGAGAATTACCATAATAGCACGCTAACTAGTCTCCTTGTTTCCATTTTTACTCCCCTCCGGTTGCATATGGTGACTGGAAAGATGCAAATGAAAGTGAAGTCCCATCACTTCCTGGTTTAAAACCATTTTCTGGCTTCCTTCTTAACTTATAAAGTTACGTGATCTAGCCCCTGCTTAAGTCGCTAACTTCAGTTGAAGCTACTTGCCTTTTCTTTCTCTTCAGGCCACACTGGCTTTCTTTTATTTTCTCAAACACACTTCATTCTTTTCTTTCCTTCTTCAGGACCTTTTCAGTCATATCTGATTTCTTCTTGATGGAAGACTCTTTGCTCAGTCGTTCATAAGATTGAAACCTCATCAGCTTAAATATCACGTTCTCTTGAGAACAACCACAGACTGACCCAAATTGCATTACATGATAGTTGCACATTCTCTCCTTTATAGCCCTTTTTGCACTATAAATACATCATTCTTGTGTGTTTATTTGTGTTCTGTCTTCCCCGCAAGTCTAAGCTTCACATCCTAGGAACCATGTCTGTTTTATCTATTGTTTTAGCCTGAACTCAGATTTTTCAAATAATATTCTGATTTACCTTTCCAATCGCTTCATTCTTTTTTGTTTTTAAAGTCCAAAAGCATAGTGGAATATTTTTTCTTTATTAATTGACATTTCTCTTCATCAGGAGCCATACAGGAAGATGTTTAATTTAGAAGATCTGGCTTCTTTTCTCCTATATACTCTAAGCTACTTGCAGAAAGGATCTACTCTTATGTCCTCCTCAGGCTGTAAGAGTCCATTGTACATAGGAATTGTTCAATCAGTTCTTTTTTATTCAGTAAAAAATATATCACGTTAAGGCTGGCATTCTGGGAGAGAAGGAGGACGAAGCGTTAGAGAGGAATCCCCTGCCATCGTCACCCCAACCCAAAGCAGTGGATCCACAATAAGATCAGATGCCTAAAATTTAAATCTGATCAGACCTAGAACCAGGTAAATGAACACTTTAGAATTTCTCTCCTGTCTTCTGAGGACAGGATTCAACCATATCTGCCTTTGCACTATACTATTTCTGTTTGACAGCACAAAGTTGTCCTGCATAAATGTTTAGAAAATGAATGATAGAGTTCAAGAAGGAATAACTTTAGTTTAAAATATTTTCTCCATAATAGATGTGGACTTCCTAGTTGACTATAACCTCACACCCTCAAGGCTTAACATCTATACTCTTAAAAGATAGACATGAAGTAATATTGCTATCATTAGTGTCAAAATGTTTAAATGAAAAGGGCTAAATTATGTGCTTATTTCTTACAGCCAACTGCACCTATAATATGTGAATTTCTTACAATGATGGCAGTTTGTCACACGGCGGTACCAGAGCGAGAAGGCGATAAGATTATTTATCAGGCATCATCTCCAGGTACAAATGAAGCAGTTGTGATGTATTTTTTGGTATAAATTGCTCTGAAATTTGAGATTGTCTAGAAAAAAATCTATTTAATTTGAAAAAAGTAAAATGACCAAGTTATGTTTCTTAGATAAAAAATTTTATTTACTAATTACAAAAAACTTGGCTTTCAGCATTAAATATATGTATGTTAAAATACATAACTTTGTATATGTAATTTTGGGTATATGACGTAAATAACATGGAAATTTGAATAACAAAATTCTCACAAGTAAAAAGTACTTTTTTATATGTACATAGTAAGTTCTCCCTTCTTTATAAATAATTAAGAATAACCTATTAGTCAGAAACTGGTTTTACACATAAGCAGACAGGAAAAGGAAGATCTATTTGCCTGAATAGTGTCCATTTGAGAGCACCAATTTTGCTTTTCTCTTTTGGAAATGATAATCAAGGAGCTTGTCGTGTATTTATTTGGATAAGGAAAGTTTTCACATTTGAAGGGATTCCAAAAAATATATATTAGCATAGTTATCAATATTTAATACTTAAGCTTAATTTTAGACCTATTTTCAATGTAAAATGGGATAAATAGTCAATTTGATGATTGTAAGTTTTTAGGAAAGAGGAAACACTTTGGAGAACTTTGTTGTGAGTGTTTTAAAGTGTATTCTAAACAGCGCCTGCTGAGCTTGTAAAATAGACCAAATTCCTAAACGAAATGTTACATCTCCTATTGTTAGGATAGAAACTATATGAATATTTTCTTATCTCACATCCTACCCTCAGCAACGAGAAAGTTTGATATAGCATAGCAATGAAAGTAAATAATATAATAAAATAAAGCATCAATTCGTTTATATCCATTTAAATTGAACCCTCAATTAGTAGTATTAGTTTTTCTACATTCACCATTTTCGCAGGAAAAGCATAAAATGTAAGAAGGCAATTTTGTGTTACTCATTTTGAGAAAGGGTTCTAGAAAATATGCTGGACCAAGGGGTACATTTAAATTTTCCTTCTTAGGTGTGCGTGACTAACAGTGAGAGTTCATCATCAGAAATAGGACTCTGAAGTCTATACGCTTGTCTCAGATCCTTAAGATTATTCTACTCATTCCTTTGGCATTGTCATATAATTTAAAAAGAAATAGATTTCTATCACAAGGGCCAGAATAAAAAGAATTTTAATTCTTTTAAAATTAAACAGAAAATTATATTACAATAACGTATTTCTCTTGCATTTGAGATAATTTTTTTTCACCATGTATTTGCTTTCACCTGTTTTCCTAAAACAGATGAGGGAGCATTGGTCAGAGCAGCAAAACAATTGAATTTTGTTTTCACTGGAAGAACGCCTGACTCAGTGATTATAGATTCAGTAAGTTATTTATTTCCAAGTCTCTTTTTCATCAAAATAATACATACGCATAGCTTCAAAGATAAAATAATACCAAAAGGCTCATAATAAAATAGAGATTCCCTATGCCAGTTCCCCTCTCCAGAAGCAACCACTTTCTGTTCTTTTAGCTATTTCTTTAGGCATTTATACATTTCATATTTTCCAAAAATATGTTATTAATGATACATGTTTTGATTTTTCAATTTTAGGCATATCTACTGACTATTATGTTAAATGAGGATTTCTCTCAACTCACCATCCCTTCCCAATATTATATAATTATGTACAATTTTTGGTTAAACAAGTATTCAGATCCAATTTTTTTTTTTTTCCTGAGGAAGATTAGCCCTGAACTAGCATCTGTACCAATCTTCTTCTGTTTTGTTTGTGGGTCGCCACTTCAGCATGACTGACAAGTGGTGTAGGTCCACACCCGGGATCCAAACTCACAAACCTAGGCCGCCAAAGCAGAGCACACCAAACTTACCCACTACACCACAGGGCCAGCCCAGACCCAATTTTTAAAATGAGTGAAAAACTTGAGCAAACATTTCACAAAAGAAGATATATGGATGGCCAATGAGCAATGAAAAAACATCATTAGTCATGAGGGAAATGCAAATTAAAATCACAGTGAGTTACTACCTGCCCACCAAAAAGGCTAAAGTTAAAAACATTGGCAGCACCAAATGTTAATGAGAATTAGGGCAAGTGGAATACCCGTATATTGCTGGTAAATGTGTAAAATCATGCAATCCCTTTGGAAAACCTTGTAGAGTTTTCTAAAACAGGTAAACAAGCAACCAACCCAGTAATTGTACTCGTAGTTACCCAGGAGAAATGAAAGCTTATGTCCACAAAAAGATGTCTAATGGAATATTCATAGTAGCCCAAAACTGGAAAGAAACCAAACGTCCATCAGTAGCAGACTGGATAAACAAATCATGATGAACTCGTACAATGGAATATCTAAATGATAATAAGGAAGGAATTTTTGACTCATCAACAGCATGGATAAGTCACAAAAACATTATGTTGAACAAAAAAAACTAGACACAAAGGAGGGCATACTCTTTAATTTCATTTATAGGCAGCTCGAGATCAGACAAAGTGATTTGTCCTCATAGAATTCAGAACAGTGGTTGCCTCGGGGTCAGGGAGAAGATTGAATGGAAAATGGCATAAAGGAATTTATGGGGTGATGGGCATGTTCTGGGTCTGCATCTGGGTGGCGGTTAAACCAAGTATACCTTTGTCAAACTATGCAATTCTCACTGAACTAGACGTTTAAAGTCTAGGTACTTTATCGTATATAAGTCGTATCTCATTAAGAGATCATTGTTTAGTGTTTATGTTATTACACCTGTACCAGTATTCGTAGCTGAACACTGTTGTATACAGTAATTATTTTATTTTTTATTTTTATGTTTCCTGATATAAAATTATTTCCTGAAAATAATTTTTTCCTTTATTGCGTAAAGATAAATCCCTCATCTTTTTTTCAATTACTTAATTTTCTTTCTACCTGTTACTAATTGTTCCTATACCTTTTTAGTCACTTTTGTCATAAGTCACAGCAGATGATCTGTCAGTCGGCACTTCTTTCCTTAAGACATCCTTCTTGTGTCTGAACCCTTAGGGCTTCTCTGGGGCTTGTTGGATTCCCCAGAGAGTGATCTTCCAGTTTCTGCCAAGAAAGATCTCACTGCCAGAATGTAGGGAGCTGAGCAGGTTGGGGTGTTGGGGCCGAGCGTTTCGTATAAATATGATACCAGGCCATTTCTTCAACTGTGCCAGTCAACTTCTAGGTGAAAAATCCTCTGCCTTACTGTTTATAGAGCAAAACCTCTGCTCTTCTGCCAGTATGCAGGAAGGGCCAGTGCTGAGAGCTGCTTTTCAGGTAGCTTTTACCCAGTCCTCCCCATTTTAGGGCCTTCCTTTACCTCACAATTCTAGAGCTGTCTGGTATTTCACTTCCTTAAGCCTTTTAAGGATTATGTGGTACAAACTGGGTTGATTCTCAGCTTTTCTCATGGCTGCTGTAGCATTTACCCTTCTTGTATCTGCTAAGAAAGATAGCACTCATTGATCTGTTTTCTAGCTTCCAAATTTTTGGTGCTATTATCTCTTATCTTCCTGCTATTATGAGTTTCTTTCTTTCTTTTTAAGTGTTTACGGTAGTTTTAGTGGGGCTTTGGGAAGGACAGAAAGGAAATGTGTATGTCCAGTGTTCCATCTTAATCTGAAAGTTAGTAAGTTCAATTAAAGATGATGTATTTCAGAAAGGACGATTTGTTTGTGTTGACATTTTTACATTAAAACTTCATGACTGAGGTTTATTTCCAAGAAGCCAGAGATACTTCAGCTTTGTGTAATCATGTATTCCTTTTCTTCTTAGCTGGGGCAAGAAGAAAGATACGAATTGCTCAATGTCCTGGAGTTCACCAGGTAAAACATCTGCTCTGTGATTTGTGTGTATGAGATAAATTTCTATTTATTTTTATTTTTTCCCTTTTAAATTAGTAGAAAGTGTGCTTTATTTTTATTTAACTAAATTTATTTAAGCAAAATATTAAAATCTTCAGTACAGTTTTTAATTGTCATAGCTGTAGATAGATTATAACCAGCTCTCTTCAGAGTGTCACACAGCATGACTCCTGGAGGCAGTGTAAAAATATTTGTGAACACAACTGTCTGTATCACAACTATGGGGTATAGTCCTGGGAGTCTTATGGCTAGTGATCTGAAAACATTGCTATACTTAGAGGTGCCAAGATTTATGTGGAGTTAGATGAATCAGAGTGAGGAACCCACCATTCTAATTATCTGCTCATTGTATCTAATTGTCTTTGAGATTTTTGAAGCCATATCCATCTCCCTATTAGGTATAAAATCAGTTACCATCTAGTAGAAAACAGCAGAAAGCAAAGAGATTATCCTCCTTACTTTGTTTCTTAGGGTGAAATAATAAAGGCCTTTTTTGGCTTTTTATTC
This sequence comes from Equus quagga, assembly GCF_021613505.1. Classification (NCBI taxonomy): domain Eukaryota; kingdom Metazoa; phylum Chordata; class Mammalia; order Perissodactyla; family Equidae; genus Equus; species Equus quagga. The sequence goes on from NC_060269.1 coordinate 121,370,129, forward strand.
CCCTGTGATTATGTAGTTACCCAACTAACCTACATTCTAGGGGCAGATAGGCCTTAGCTACAGACAGGAGGGTCTTTAAAGATTGCATCACCATTCACGGGACACTTAAAAATATCTTCAAGGCCACAGCCAGGAGGTAATGCTGATATTCAAGGAAATAAGTGTCTGTCTTTTTTCTTGAACTTTCTCCTGCATAAGGCAAACCTGTATGCTGACTAGAAAAGGTATTTCCTTTTCTGTGCCAACTTTAGTGGCTGTCTTGGTTGCGAGTGACCACATGCCAGTGGTTAATATCAAAAGTAATGGGGTCTGTTAACTTTACCATTTAGGCACTGTTTTCTTTACTTGTATGCACTGAAAGGCTCAAGGGAAAATGCATAAAAAGAAGTAAGGTGATTAACTGTAAGAGAGTATTCCCAAAGTGTATCCCCCATCTCTTTTTTATCATGTCAAAGTGACTGTTTCTTCTAAGCCTGCTTGTATTATGTCTGTAATATCTTACAGATAGTATATCAGTTAGCATTTGGATATGTTTGTTTATTAACATACACTTAGGAGCACTATGCTAAGTGTTAATACCATGAAGAAAAATAAACCAAGGTTAGGAGTTTAAGCTCTTTCAGGATGCTCTGATGGGGGTAAGCTTAAGCTTGAAAGTGAGAAAAGTGAACATGATGTTATTAAAATAGTCTTTGTGAAAGACATTAGTGGTTTAGAGTAGGATGATGGTAGAGAAAGTAAAGTGAAGTTGATAGAATCTGGATACCTTTTGGAGGGAATGTCTGGGGACTTTGGGATGGATTGGATGTGGAAGGAGGAAAGAGGAAGTGGTTACGGTCCGTGACATGAACACTTGGGTGGATAGAGATACTATTTACACAGATGGCAGATATAGGAATAAATGCAGAGGGTGATATGTTTGAATTGTTCAGTTTTAGGTGCCTGTGGGGTATACAATTAAGGTGCCAGAGACAGGCAATTGGATGTAGGGGGCCGGGAACATAAAAGAGAAGGCTATGGCTGAAATGTAAATTTGATCGTCATTCGCCTGTAAGTGTTATTTAAAGCCGTGAAAATGAGTTGGATCTCCTGGAGATAAACTGTGTAATGAAGGAAACAAAAAATGCTGGGGATTTTGCTATGAGTAACTCCAACTGTTAAGGGCTGGTTAGAAAAAGAGGAATTAGCAAAAGAGCCTGCTTTATGTTGTGGTCAGAGAAGTAGAGAATAGAGAGAGTAATAGCACGGAGCCAAGAGAAGAGGATGATTTCATGGAGAGAGTCATCATCTGTGTTGGAGGTGCTGCAAGGTTAGGTCAGGTGAAGATTGAAAAGTGTTGGATTTAGCCATTCAGTGGAATGATGAGGAAAGAAACAAGATGGGAGTGACTGGAAAGTGTAGGGGATGTAAGTGGAAGAGGCAGTGTGCATAGTGATTGTCTTGAGAAGTTGAGCTGTGGAGGGGAAGAGGGAGAGTTGGAAGGGGGTGTTCCTCAATGCGGGGAGGGTTGTTTGGGATGAGTTTTGTAGGAGAGAGACTGGAACATGTTTAAATACTAATGAGAAGGATCTATTCTAGAAAGAGAAGATGCAGATTCAGGGGAGAGCCACATAACTTTAGGAGTGAGGTGGCTAAGAAAGAGGGGTGAGAATGTTCATAGCACGTGTGATAGGAAGGTCTCTGATAAGAAAAGAAATGTTTCCTCCATTGTATCAAGAAAAGAGACAGAAAAGATGGTGCATTGTGGATAATGTTCAGGTTTTAATGGCAGAAAGAATAGGGATTTCTTGCCTGAGGCTTCTGTCAAGGTGAATTGCAAAAATTCAAAGGATCCTGAGTGCCGAGGGTGCATTGAAGATTCGCAGAATGGAGAAGGTGTTCATAGTCCTGCAGAGAGTGAGAGAGCAAGCTTGTTAGGAAAATGTAGTTGGCTGCAGGGCAGTATGGAACACCCAGTTGACATTGGTATCATGTATTTACTGATCTGTGGCTGGGTGAATTTTCTCCAGCAATGTCCATTTACCGCAATGTACCACAGAAAGCATTCCTGTTCACTCAAGATTTGGGAGTTATGCCAGGAGAAGAGAAGACCAAGGAAGATGCTAAGTTTGGGACCATATTGTGAAAGCTGGGTTAAGAGAGGCAAGGGTCAAGAAGGGCTGAGATAGAATATACACATGTCATTACAAAAGGACAGGGAGCAATTAATGTATTCCTAAAGCACACAGATGGAGATCGGAGATATTAGTACAATGGGGATTATGCATGGAGAAAGAGAGGACTAAATGTTTCTAGATACCTCTGAAAAAAGCTCCTAACTATATGCTATGACACCATATCTTACTGCTACTGTATAGTGGACTCTTCTCAGTTTTTTTGCAGCAGAACATTATAAGGTAAAACAAGTAGATACAGACACTTGAGGAGTCCTTTTTTCCCCTAATTGCTGGAGAGAATGCCTGTACATGCTTGGTTCCAAGTGAGGCCTTTCCTCTGCAGTGTTCTACCAATTTGTTCTGTTCTGTGTTATTTGCTCTCTTTGCTAATGCGTTGGAAGATGTTGTATGTTTGACTAGCAGTTTTTATTAAACTGTTTACATTGCCAACACAGTATTAAAATGTTTGTGCTCATTAGCTTAGTTTTGTAATATAAATTAGGGTTTTTACATGATTCCAATGGTTTGCCAGTAATCTTTGAAAAACAATAGTTGTGAATGCTTGAGTCAGTTTTAAAGTGCTGGTGTTTGCCTTTATATGTGATTGGGTATGCACTTAAAATTGATTGTCATTTCTGTTTTTAATAAAAACTATAACATACAATTCATCTTGAAAGATACCAGCTTAAATATTTTTTAAATCTGAAAACATTGAACCAGAACTCTCCTCTACCCTGGTGGGTACTAACTCCTGCAGGTTTCTAGGGAGCCATTTTGTAAATTATTCCTCTTGGGCAGCAGGTGGTACCCTGGTGCCTTAAAAAACATATGTAACTTCCAAAGGTACCCAACGATACAACCAGGGGATAGTTTGTATATGTGGAAGGATGGCGCTCATAATTTGGTCAAATTTATTTTTTCACTATGAGCATTAAAATATGTGAGGCATGACAAACATATATATGCATATGCTCAGTATGATGATACATTATGGAAAACCTCTTTCAGCGATAGAAAAAGAATGTCGGTGATTGTTCGCACTCCATCCGGGAAGTTACGACTTTACTGCAAAGGAGCTGTAAGTTTTTATTTTTGTCCTTTACAGTGTTGATTTATGATGGTTTATAATGTATATGTTAAGCATTCTGCTATGGAAATGTAACACAGATGTTTAGCATGAAGTTGCTGACATCCACTTTTGTTGGTGTTTTATAGTAATAGTGTTCAGCCTCTCCTGGTAAAATGTGGAATTCCTTCTGGGTAGATTAGGTACTTTGAAAAAGTTTAGCCTAGGTTATTTATATAATTTGATTTTTGATACATAATAATTGAGGTTTATATTATATAAATAAGTTGGAAGACAAATACAGAAAATGTTTTTAAATTGCATTAGAAATGTAGTGATCCACACCACTTTGAATCTAATTTTTTAGAGACCATAGAAATGGAAAGAAAAAAATTGGATCATGGTGACTGCTATAATTTCTTCATGTGGTGATTACTATTTGTCTTGCGTTGTTTTAATTATAAAAGAATTTCTAACTATTGTTTGGCCTTGGTATACTAGCAGGTTATATTGACAGAAATAGTAATATTTCATTCTGAGTTTTCCTAGTTAAAATATGTTTACACTCATGGAAAAATAAGAAATCTACTGACCAGGGGCTTTTTTTGTTCTTAAAATTAGTGTGTTCCTTCTGAATTATCCTTTACTGGTGCCTAGTCTACTTGGACTAGTCAGGTAACTTGCCAACTTGGAACTTTGACTTTAAATATAATCAACAACCTTGCTTTATCACATGGAACTTGGAAACTGAACTTATTAAGAAGCCCAAGCTTACCACTTAAATTCCTGCTCAGAATGTTTTCAGTTCCTTAGTTTTAAAGCATTAAAATGCAATCTTTGAGTGCTTGGTTTTAAAGCATTTTAACAGAATTATTTTGTGATGTCTCATGAATTGTGTTAAAATTCATTTTGTTCTTGATTCAGACATGTAACTTTTATTCATTGTGTACGTTTTATCTACAAGACTTTGAACTGGATTTTGGAGATAGGAAGATAAGACCCAAGACTTGTCAGGAGCTTAAGACTAGTCAGGGAAATGTATATAAAGAGAAAATTAGATTACAATATTAGCATATATTGTAAAGATCTTCCGCATCCCACTAGTGACAGTTAGTGATAAGGGAATAAAGAGAACCTTTGAGACCTCCCACTTTAAATGGTTGATATGTGTCCAGTTTACTACCCCAACTCACATCCTTCCTTTCTTAGTTTTAATAATCTTCTACCTAGAAACTTTGGGGAGTTAAACCATTGAATAAAAAATTAAAACATTGAGCTTCCTTTTGAATAATCACAGAGATGTTTTGCATATATTAACTTGCTTTTAGTATTGTTTCCCCCCACTCCCAAATTGACTGTGAAATGTGGCTAAATACTAAAAAGGCGTAAACATGCAACACAGCAAGGTACATTTGAGAACTACATGTAGTTTGGCAGGGGCTAGCAGAAGGCAAAGATGGAAGGGTGGGCATAAGTTAGGTCATGGGTTATTTTTCATGCCCAAGAACTTGTACTTTTTTTCTGGATCATTCTGATGCAATTTAGGAAGATGATTTAAGGCAGAAAGGAGATGCATACGGAGTTGCCAGTTGAGGCCATTGACTATAGTCCAGGAAAGAGTTGATAAGGATTGGAATCAAAACAATTGCAGAGAGAATTGAGAGGACAGAGATTTAAGACCTAGTAATTGATTACATGTGGGTGGTGAGGGAAAAGATATGATCAAGGATTATTATCAGATTTCTACTTGGCTGAGTAGATTAAGTGATAAGCTTAAGCAAAACAGAGGGTTGGGAGCTACATCTGGGCCCTAAGGCAGAGGTACCTTGATTTCATGGGGGAAGAAATCTAGGGTGCTGATACAGATTTAGGAGTTGTTAAGTCCTAACTAATTAAAAACAGGTGTTAACTCCTAACTGACTAAAAGCAGAGGGCTGATGAGATCTCTTATGAAGAAAATATTACGTAAAAAGAGGAGGGCTAATGAGGAAAAGTAGAGGATCCAAGAATGGAGATTATAATTTGGAGGAGAGTCTGAGGAGTCTGTTGATTCCTTGGTAGGGTGAATAATCAACAGTGACAAGTGCAACAGAATACTTGAGTAATAGGGGCCGGCCCAGTGGTACAGTGGTTAAGTTCACACATTCTGCTTCAGCGGCCTGAGATTCGCCAGTTTGGATCCTGGGTGTGGACCTACGCACCACTTGTCAAGCCACGCTGTGGCAGGCATTCCACATATAAAGTAGAGGAAGATGGGCATGGATGTTAGCTCAAGGTCAGTCTTCCTCAGCAAAAAAGAGGAGGATTGGCGGCAGATGTTAGCTCAGGGCTAATCTTCCTCAAAAAAAGAAAAAAGAATACTTGAGTAATAAAGTCAATTAAGAAGTCATCAATAATACTTTCCAGTCAAGGTAGCATAGTCTGTTCATACTTTGATGTATCTTTTCTATTTGAAAATCATGGCAGTGAAGATATAGTATAAAGAGAAAACACAAAAGATAAAACCAGGCTCAAAAACAAGATAAGCATCTTTGAAAACCAAAATATCAATAGAAAATCAAAGTGGTACATTGAACTGAAGTCTCAAGCTGAGTGAAGTGGGAGTGCCAGGCCCTGGGTTCAGAATCAAGGAGCAGTGGCTGGAGTCTGGTTTCTGTGGGGCAAAGGAGGAAAATGGTGCTGTCTGTCAAATACAGATGACAGCTACTCTCCCCATTTTGTAGCCTAAGACAGTCGTGAGCTTCCTAATCATGGGAAGATGCTAAGGAAAGCTCATGCCTCTGCTGGAGGTTATATAAAACCACTAGGTTGGGATACATGCAAAGAGGGAGAAAGCAAGTACAAAACTTAAGAGACACATGAGGAAATCTCATGCCAAAGAGAGAACAAGCACATAAGTGGCTGGAGCATGAGTTCAATCCAGATGAAATCATTTGTGTAGACCAGTCTGACAGAGGATGTTTAGTGCTCAACGTGATAAAGAAATTAGAATTATTTTTCATCACAGAGAAATTAGGGGAAGGGAGGAGTGGGGATATGTGTAAGGTAAGTTAGAAATCAAAATTAAATTTAAGAAAAAACATCAGTAAATGGAATAAAGTCTAGATTACACGGAGTTGAAGGGCTGGGGGTGGAGTTAGTGAATTGGAAGATAGTACTGAAGAGTTTATCTAGAATAAAGTACAGAGATGGTGACCGTGTGTGTGTTTATGGATGACTTATTTTCTTGCTTTTTTCTGGATGTTCTGCAATGAGGTTATCTTGCTTTGTTAATTTTTAAATGAAAAAAGGAAAAATATATAATACACAATTTATGTCGGCAATAGTAGCCAATTTAGGAAAAGTTATTATAACAAATAAAAATTCAATTTATTTAAGAAAATAAAAATCCTATTCCAATACTTATATGCCAGAGGCGAAATTAGACACTTGACTATTACACTTAATGCTTCAGAGACCTTAAAGTAACTGAATATTTCAGATTAAGGGCTCCCTAAATAAAATTCGGTGCCATACACAAAAAAGGCCACATCTAAAATTAGTTATTTTTAGCACTTCACCACCACATCGGATGCAAAGTAAGATAAATCTGAATGGTGCACATAAACACAGAAAATGTATGTTAAATAAAATTCCTTATTTAAATATAGATGTCTCTAATGTCTTTAGCAAACATTCCACTTCACAGGGACCAAGCTTCCCACAGTCTCACCATGTGGTTTAACCTGACAGCATGATCAGAGTCCTTGGTAGTAATTGGCTAATTTATAGCAAGATTATCTAGGTAACTTCAGTATAAATTGCAGTGCTTAAATAAGTAATTACATAAGACCTCTTTTTTCCTACTTGCTACCTTCATATTGTTGACTCTTGCATTTCATGGTACAGTCCTTCTTTATTTGGCAATATTGTATAATTGTATAATATTGTATAATTGGTCTTCCATACAAGTGAAATTTCAGGATGATTGAGGACTACTTTGCTTCTTATTCATTTAACACATTATTTTTGAACACTGCCATGTGCAAGGTACTGTAGGTGCACATAGAGTGGCATTGGAACTTCAGTCTAAAAGATAAATCAGTAAACAACTTTTTGAAGGAAAATTCACCTAAGATGAATTATTCACCTTGAAGCCCTAGGCTCTTTATGTAAGTGACTGTAATCTGACTGTGCCATGCCACTTGAGAGCATCCCCTCACCAAGATTCTTCACTTTTACCTTGCCAAGGGCCAGGCTACCAGATAAGTAAATCCAGTTAGGATTTTCTGTAAATGTAGACTCAGCAGGTTCTAAGTCTGATCCTAGGAGATGCACAAGCTTTAGTTCTTATGAAGAAACCTTTTTTGGTTCCTAACAATGTACCAAATACTTGATGTAGCCCTCTGAATAAATTAGTATTGCTTTGGATTGAAAGGTATCTGACTGTATTTATTTCCACATGTAAACATGGCCGATCATGATGGTCGTTTAAAAACAAACTATACAACGCATGTAAAAGGCCACATTCTCTCCCCTGTTTTCCTTGATACTATAAAGAAGGTAGAAAATTCTCCTATTCTGAGCACCAGTTTCTTCTACTAGAATGCTTGGCTACATTGCAGAATTTAATCTCCCTAGCCTTATTACTTATCACTTTTGTTTTCATGATTTTAATTTTTTTTGAAGATTTTCTTAGTTTTAAAATGGCCTATTTTAATTTCATTGAAAATTTCATTAGCCTCTGGAAAAAATAGAGTTCATAAGTTATACCTTTCATTGTCAGAAAGGAGCCATGAGGGGAAATTATCATTTCCTTTTGCTTTGCCCCCCCTTCCCATTCCGCCACTGAAAAATGAAAAGAAATTCATAATTGGGACCTGGAATATTCCATCTGTTCTGAGGTCACTAAGCTCTGTTTCTCTCAAGGGTTCTAAATCATACTCCATTAGTCTGCTTCCAAATCTTAGGCCTGAGACTCGAGACCCAGAATGGGTAATACCACTGAGAAAGTAATTGCAGGTAAATGATTTATTTTTTCCTGATCTCATAAAACCACGAAAGCCAAATACTAAAATTCTTAAAACATTAAACCCAAACCAGAGAATAACTAAAAGAAAAATAGGCATTTTATAAAGGGGCAAAATCAGAGAAACATAAGTAGTGCATAAAGTTAAAACTGAAAAGGACTTTAAAGATAATCCAGTAATTGAATTTTACAGACTAAGTACATTGAGTCTTAAAGCTAAAATGACACAATCAGAAGTATTCAGCTATAAGGCAATGCTGGGTTTGTCCAGGGTTCTCCCCACTATGCCTACCAGCCCCCTCAATGAATTTAGTTCTGTATTTCTCACAGTTTGTTCTTTTGTGAGCATCCGTCCCATAAAGATGCCCTAACCCCTAAAACGTTCGATGGTGAGTGAGTTTGGGGCACTTACCATATTGTCACCTTAGAGACCCACCATGCACATTAGCATTTTTAAGGGTCCAAGAAGTTGCAGTAGGGCAAGCTGTTTAGTTTTGTTCGGTCCAGCACTTCCCAGAATTGTTGAGTGCTGGACCATTCTCCCTTGTAGCACCTATGAACCCTGCAGTGTCCCACAAAACCTTCTGAGGTGGGAGGAGATCTTGTAGCACGTGGGAGGTCAGTGAAGTATTAATAGAATATGAGATTTGGGGCATTGGAGTAACTACGGATTTATTCAGAAAGGAGAAAGATGGAAACATAAGACTAGAACCTTATTCCTTAGGGTCATAGGGGAAACAGTGTTGTTAGGGAAAAATATTTTTGCTGTAAAACTAATGCTAAAAGTGATTGGTTGTTTTTGTACTGATTTGCTGCTAACCACGTTTCCAACATCAGCTTGATTAAACTCAGAATGCTCTGTTTCAGTGTGTTATACCTTCTGCTTGTTTTCTAGGACACTGTAATTTATGATCGACTGGCAGAGACTTCAAAATATAAAGAAATTACCCTAAAACATTTAGAACAGTTCGCTACAGAGGGTGAGTGTAAAATGGCAATAAAGATGATTAAAATAAAAAGAAATCTTGTGCTACTGGTGTCTTGCAGGATCATCGTTATTATTTTACTTAAAGATTCCTAAAGTAAGAATAATTTCTAAGTAATTATTGTTGGATAATTTAGATTATGCTATATGCTGTTCCCACCCAGTATTTTTATTTTGCTTTCCTAAAACTGTACTTAGTAAAATTTTGAGAGACTTCATCCCCGTGTTTTAGGGGATATGGGGCCTATAAATCTGTTCACTTTTTAGAATGGATATGATTTACAATTTAAATACTTTGCTTTGTATCTTAAGCAATTCAGAAGGAAAAGAAACAAGAGTCAAAGAACTGGATATTCTTATCTGAATATGAAAGAGGAGAATAAAGATACCTATATAGAACTATTAAAATAGTTATCCAACACTGTTTCAACCACAGACTTTTCCTTAAGCCCCTACCACATGCCAGGCTGTGTGTGAGGCCTGAGAATCCATGATGAACGAGCTCAGTCCCGTCTCTTGGTCCTACTGAAATATATGATCTGTGCAACCAAACACTACATCGTCTGGGGAGATGATCTGGATTAGATGAAAGGAAGTGAGAGCTGTGAAACATTAGGGTCAGTTACTACAGGATTTCGTAGAGTTTTATATCTGAATTTAACAAAAGTGGCCAGAGCTGTATCTGAATCTCCCATCTCAGTTTTCACTCTTGTCTGCTTCAGCTGGAACTGATGCCAATAGCACCAAGCCTGACCTCTGACCAAATGCTTTTTCCTCTGAATCCAAGCTGCGAAAAGATAGGAATGTTTTAAAAAAGACTAGGCTTTGAAAAGCAAGAACATGAAGAACCTTCTCCCAGTTGTCCTCCAAAAATGGGAGAGTGTGGAGACACACATGTTCATGGAGTTCAGATTCCTTAAGATGCCCAGGGTTGGCAGGTACAGCCTACCCAGCAAACAGCACGGGTTCTTATTTTTGAGGATTAAGGGAGCATCTTTGTCTTCTCTGGTTGTGATGTTGAAGATATTCCAGCTCCTGGCTTAGCCTCCACCTCCACCCCATTCTTTCTGGCCCTAGGCTGAGCAACACTACTCCATGGCTACCCTAGAGTAGGTTTCCAGCCAAGTTTCCAAAAGAGAAAAACTCATCCTAATGTGGCCCCAGTGATTTAAGCTCTATGCTCAGTGATCTGGCAATAGATAACCCTTCTCCTTTCTTGGAAGATAGAGTCTATGTTCTTCTTGTTTTTGACGTGTTCCCCAGCCATATTTTATTTGACTTGAAATTACCGGCACCCTAGTTATTCTGAGAGTTAAATGACTTTGAGTGAGGGCGTTGTCTTCTCAGGAACCTAGTTAACTGCATTTGTCATGGCTGACAAATGCCTTTGCCTGTCGTTCTAACCCACCAATTTTTTTTCTGGCTGAGAGTAACCTCCAGTGAGTTATGAAACTGACAGGCACCAAGCACTGAGAGCAGGTCACCTCAAACATCAGCTTTGACAATGTTTCCCCAGGGTGTTTCTGAGGAGTATTGCTTTTTTTGTCACTATCCCAAATTTATTTTAGGCTCTTTATAGTACAGATTTACAGTGGTAAAGAGCAGTAACAAATACAACCGTATATCCCATAATAGGTACGTGACTGTCCCAATAGACTCCACGGGAGTCCCTTTCTTCCTTCACAGGCATCTCTGAAGCCACTGTTATGAGCCAGACACTGTGCTCCGTACTGGAGTTACAGATGAGAAGAATGCCAAGTCCCTGCCTTCCAGGAGCGTTTAGCTCACATAGGAGAACCTCAGGAGAAACAATATGAAACATTGCTGTCATTCGCACCATAGGAGTGTTTGAGGATTTCTGCCTGTGGAGTTGGGGTTAGAGAGGGATGATTCAAAGAGATGATTTTAAGAACTGAGTCTTAAAGTAGATGCAAGGCAGACAGCAGAGGAGAGTGGAAGAGGGCGGAATGGAGAAAAAGTGACCAGCATGTGCAAAGACCCTGGTACGTAGGACGTGAATGACAGAGAATGGGGTTGAAGACAATTGTTGTGCGGTGAATGAGCCAGACTTTGAGGTTTGGACTTCATCCTAGGGAGCGATGGAAAGATTTCTAGCAAAGGAATAACCAGATAAGATTAGGATTTTAGAAAAGCCACTCTAGGCATGGAGGATGGACTGAGAGCTGAGAATTAGCATCAGGGTGCCAATTTTAAAAGGCTGGGGAACATTAACATATATTTTACCTAAGGTTTTGTCAGACTTGAATCAGCCTTCAATGTATTATTTGAACTGAATCAGTATTCTCAAGATGAAAGTTTGTTAAATAAAAATAAAAGTGTCAGACTTCTGAATAACATCTTATTTGGTGTTGGGGGGTGCATGCTGTCTTTTTTCAGGATTAAGAACTTTATGTTTTGCTGTGGCTGAGATTTCAGAGAGTGACTTTCAGGAGTGGCGAGCAGTCTATCAGCGTGCGTCTACATCTGTGCAGAACCGGCTGCTCAAACTCGAAGAGAGTTACGAGTTAATTGAAAAGGTACATGGATGACTCTTTTGCTCGTACGGAAAGTTTGGTTTCCAGAAAACTTCAGTCTTTACTCAAGGGGCCAATAAAATAAAAATCAAAATACCTTGACACACCACTCACTGTTGAATCTTCTCTGGTCTAAGCATTGACAAATCTTAATACTGGTTAAAGTTTTTGCTGAAAAGTCTCTGAGGTTACTTTGTATAGATCTTCACTGGAAATTAGGCCAGTCTAGCCATCTCCTGGCCAGTGTATTCCATTGCTTCTGCATCACGGAAGATATGCACCTCTCAGCCCACACAAAAATGCACACAAGTTACACACACATACATGTGTACATATAGTTAATAAAGGTGTATAATATGTAGTACAAAATAATACAATAAATATGCAGCTTGTGTGACTCTAGCTAATAATAAAGTTACATGAACAATCCAGTGCTTATACCTGGCCAGTCCCTGTTCACTTGTATACATCCATCATTTCTGTCACAACTACACATATCCTCATTTTACTGATAAAGAAACCAAGGCTATTTAGCCAAAACGTGATGGATACACTGTGATGGATGCTGTATAAATAGTAAGAAATCTTGCTTCCTTAATTAAGAATAGCAGTCATTTTACGCAGTACTTACTGTGTTCCAGGTGCTGTTTGTAGCACCTGGGTCTATTAACCTATTTAATCTTCACAACATCCCTTTGAGGTCGGTGCTGTTCATTATCCCAGTTTGACAGTTGAAGAAATCAAGGCAACAGAGAGGTTAAGTAAGTTGGCTGAGATTACACAGCTCATAAGAGAGCAAGCCAGAATTCTCATTCTGGCTCCAGAGTTCCTGCTCTTAGCCGCTCAAGTATCTTCATTCTAACCGTTAACTTTCCATTAACTAACGTCCTAATTGCATAATTCCTTCAACTATATTCACATTTGTACTGCATAGCATCAAGCTTCCTGTTAACCACAGTTTACTTGATCTTGCCTTCAGGTGAGTAAAGGCCAGCATTTTTTTCCTCCTTCCTCTCTCTAAAATAATGTACTTCCTGTCTTGAAAGGTAACCAGCACCACTGATACCTCCCTGGACTTCTCTGCCCTTCCTCTCCCCACGTACCCTCCCCACCTTATAATACTTGGAAATGACATGCCCAGCCACAGGTGGTTTTCCCTATTCTACAGGTGCCGTATGTGACTGTTCTCCTGTCTCCTTGACAGACTGTGATCACTTTAGGAGTTGGTTTGTTTCTCAGACTTCCCTTATATTTGAGCTTATTCCTGTATCCTGCTTATTTCTCAGAAGACTTGTGACAGCATGTGTGATACCTTCCAACTTGATGACCCTGTCCCAGATTTTAGATGTGCACACCCAACAGGGGACTTGTTACCAATCAACTTATCGAATTTTTCTCTTTCTCTCTCTTTTTCCTAATGTACTTATATATGATTATGTCTTGAGGGTATTATATGATGAGATAAAATAATATTTTATTTATGAGACCATGGCTATAATCTCTTTCAATCTCTCCGACTAAAGTCGCTTGTTGTCTTAAAGCACTGATGGCGTTGATTTTAATCTTTTACTTTTCTTACTCATTTGGGAAGTAAATAAGAAATTACCCTGTTTCAAAATGATTCTTTTTCTCATGTCTCCTTTGCTACACAGCCCGAATATGATGTAGTCTCTTCCCTCGTGGTAATGAGATAGAATTTATATGTAACAAGTGACAAAAGATTTGAAAATGGATTCCACACATTAAATTTTGTTGCTATGTGAAGCATACTGTAAAAAATTCTGGGGTTAAATGTTTAGTGTGCCTAAAATTTTTACTCTGAATGTCCTAGAGTTTATAGATTAGATTTAATAGGTTTAACAACTGTTGTTGTGTGTATATGTTTATGTATGTTTAATATCTGTTACTAAAAGACTTGTGACTTCCATCTTTTAAATGAAATAGATGTTCAACCTTTTTCCAGCAGATGGCGATCATGAGTCACTTTGAAATTTATGTTGCCTGGGGAAATCTATAATATATATGAGTATATTTTTAGTTTACAAATGCAAAGGCCTTCCTTATGACTGCCTCTTGCCTAAAATAAATGGAAAAGGGAATTTCTAGCTAGTTCCTCTTCGTGACAAGCCATAGTCTCACTAAGTTTTATTGAAAAATCTAAGACCCCACAAAGGTGAAGAGATTGGTTCCCTTGTTCACCCAGCTTGTTCCAAATTAGGACTAGTTTTCCAGATCCACCTCCACCCCTAAAACCATAGTTTAATTCAGTTATTCACTTAATGAGCTTTCATGCGGTGGTTAATAGATGTTAGTTATTGGGGATGCACAAGCAAATAAGGAATGCTTGGCCGTGGCGCTCTGAGTGTCACTGTCTGAACAATTCCTTAAGGAAATCTGAAGGAACCCAGAGGAATAACTCACGAACTTGGTCCAAAGGGAGTTTTCAGAGAGGTGAGAACTTTTGAAATGAGCCACAAAAGATTATTTTACCAGTTAAAGAGGAGCAGAGGTCTTTTTTTTAGGGAAAAAGAATGGGCACAGTGATACCGTGGGGGTCTCTGCAACTGAAAGCTATTCTTCTGAAAAATGCTTTTCCCAACCCTGATCGATGGAGGACTACAGGGTTTTTAATGTATTTAGAGTCAGAGTGATATCACTTCCTCCTTGGTCTGAGCTTCTAGTCTTTGTTAAAATCAGCTGGGGTTAGTGTTCAGTAGGAGTTGTGGATGACTGCCATTAAAACCACGCTGGTGAGGCCAGTTTCAACATGTCAGAGCACAGATTCTGCTAGGATGCTGCCGTGGCTTTAAATTCAGCTCTCATGGTCTTAGGGGTCATCCATTTTGGCTTCTTCCTTGGCTATTTTAAATGAGACATGTTGATTATGTAATCTGGTTTTGATATGATTGAAATCTGTTTTTTTAGGTAGACCATAATATTGAACTTAGCATTTAAGATAATGAATTATAAACCAAGAGTGGTTTTCACATCTTTCTTTCTTTTTTTTTTTTAAAGAGCAGAACCCATTTTTCCAAACAAAATATTGCCTGAATCATGATGTATATAGCAGATAAAAGTAAAGCTGCTCTGGTTAGAGGCGGGGGTAGGGGGATGGAGAGAAGCCCCAGATGGGCCCTCCCCTCAGCCTCTGTCTTGCCCTCATCATGGCCCGTGAGCACTACTCTGGGGCTCCACTGAGCACAGTTTAAAGATGCTATAATATGGGGCCAGCCTGGTGGTGTAATGGTTAAGTTCGTTTGCTCCATTTGGGTGGCCAGGGGTTCACAGGTTCGGATCCCAGGCGTGGACCTGCCCACCACTCATCAGGCTGTGGTGGTGTCCCACGTACAAAAAGTAGAAGAAGATTGGCACAGATGTTAGCTCAGAGCCAATCTTCCTCACACAAAAAAAAACACGCCAAAAAAAAAAAAGAACACCACATAATAGTCCATCTTTGCATGAAGTTTTTAGAAAATGTGCTTCTCAAGAGTTACTATAGACATCTTCCTTCATTTTTCAACAAAAGATCAGAACATCATTGTGGTCATATAAGGATGTTTCTGAAATATTTGAATTAATGATGGAAAATACCATTGACACATTAGCATTACATTAAAGACATTCAAAATTTGAAAGATTTGTAGAGTTTTTCCTGAAAACAAGAATATTTTTAATATGTTACAAAATAAGAGAAAGTTTTGTAAAATGATTAAGGTTGTGCTTTTAAACCTTACTCTCTATCTTATCCTCCAATATTTATTCAAACAAGTAATTCAGTTTTTGAAATTTGGTTAAAGACTTATTCCCTTGGTGGCTGTAACTCCTAGCATAAGCTGAAAAAAAGTATCCAAATAGGCCAAAAGCATCCAAGAAGAGAATGACATTTGTCCTCTGGTGCAATGCTTTGTTACTTTCCTATCCCAGTGCAGCTGAGCGCTAGGATGCATTCCCATCACCCTCTGGGGCACACGAAAGAAGAAAGGATGTGAGAGGTTTGAAAAAGTCCTCCAGATATTGTTATCCCCATTGACAGTCACTGTGAGACGAGAGGATGTAGGATTTTTACGTCCATCTATAAAAATCATCTCTGCTATGAGGTTATACGGTTTGGGCTCCAACACTTGCATTCAGATGGTAAATTTTTCAGGATTTAAAAAAAAAATTCTTATGAGTTTTTTCAAGATGTTACTGAAACATCTTTTTTCTGTTACCAGATATAGGCCAAGAAGTGACATTTATTGCTAGGAAGGCAAAATTGTTCAGGAATAAGAAGGTTCACATAGTTAAAATGCAAAAGGGGTTATTAGAATCAGATCGGACACTTGAAGTGTCTTGACCCAATTTGAGAAGGAGAATTGTAGCATCACTTCAGGTTTTGTGGACAGTAATGCCTTCTCATCTCTTCTCGTCACCACCGGGGAGAACTTCCAGTCATATTCTTTCAGACGACGAACTTGACCCGTTTTACCTTCTTTAACCTCATTCTTTTGAAAGACAATGTATTTGGACTTGTAGTTTTAGATGATGAAAGCACTTATAGTTTGTTGGTCTATATTTTTTAAAATTTGATTATTTTTAAAATTAAATTAAGAATTCATTTATTTGTATTTAGTTAGGAAAAATGCAAATAAGTAACAGAACAGTTATGAAGCTTTATGCTTCATTAGCAGTGGTTTCTCTGAAATTGCACACCTCCTTCTTTGATCTGCCACTTTACATTTATTCTAACATATTTCTATGACATGTAGATTATTTTTTTGCTCATATTCATGGTATGCTGCTGGGTTTCTTTGAAAATTAATAGTACAGAGGGCTCTGATCTTACCACAGAAGATTTTATAATTAAACCATTGGTTGAAATACGAAGGTGTGCCTTCATGGTAAATATGGTTTTTTGAAATTTTTTAATATTTGCTTCAATAGAAAGATGCAATTATATCTTTAGCATTGCATACATTATCTACTAATCACTTGTAATGTGTATGAAAGCAGGTTATTTTTCTTGAGCATTACAGGAAACAGAGATATAATACCTGTCTAGATTGGGCAATGATTGGAGCAGTAATTCCCTGATGATAAAACTGGTCTTTCTCTCTTGTTATGAGGCATGGATTGCAAAATATTTTTTTAAAAAAGGAAAATGTATCCAACACTTGTATCTGTTAAAGTTTTTTTTTTAATGGATTATGGGTCAGAGAGGATTATTTCTGAGCTTAAGCGTAATCAGAAAGCTGTAATTTTGGCATCATCTAGCTCTCCCTTGAATCGGATAGAAATGTTGTATTTTACATACCTTTTGTTATTTATGATTATGTAAATCCTCCATTAGATTGTAGCTTCATGAGAGCAGGGACCATTTTTATCATATTCCTCTCTATCTCCAGCGCCTGCCTGTTATGTTAATCACCAAATAAATATTTGATGAATAAACAAATGATTCAGTTAAATAATTTATTCAGAAGCTAAATTTATTTAGTATGTGCTTGCTTAATGAAAGCCTGGCCCCTATGACTAATACAGTTCATACTTTCTATACGTTGAGAATGTTGATATTAAATGTGTTGTCACTCAGGATTAACTTAGGGATATGTTAGAAAAAGAGCTAATAATTTTAGAGAGTGCATTGTTTAGAAATTTAGACTCAGTCTTTTAAAAACCTGTCTTCCAAGTTATTTAATATATGAATATGAGAATCACGTGGTTGGAAAGATTCAACAATAAATGCCTCAGGCCATGGCAGGTTCTGTTCTGGGCTCAGGGGCACAGCAGGGGAAGAAGATAGAAAAATCCCAGTCTTCATTTTAGTGTGAGAGCTAGGCAGTAAAATTATGAACTGGAAGATATCATTCCAGTGAGGGCTTGGTGCCCTGGGCACTGAGGTAAGGCACTAAGATAGGACAGTGAGGTGTACCGATCCTTTTCTACATTATTTCCTTTACTCCTCCCCAAAATATGGTTGACATTTCTGGGATTTTTTAAAGACTGCGTTGATGTGGCATAATATAGGTCAACCATTACATTCAGTGTGACTAAATACAACAGTTTAGCACCCTCTGCAACATGTGGCAAGTGGTTTAGAGGATTCCTAACGAAATATAAAACTTAATGGAAAACAGAATTTTTCTTGAACATCTATGGCTGCCAAGTTCACAGTAACTTCTGTATTAGAAAGGAATGCTTTTTCAGATAAAACTACCACTTCTATTCTTAGTAGCTGCAAATATCACTTTCATTTGTACTAAAAAATGAAATGTACTGGATGAAAATTTATATGATGTGCTGGTGATTTCGTGGTTTAAAATTCCAGTAGTTTCCTGTGTTACTGTTTGCTTAAGAACATTTGCAGCCTGTCAGCTCATCCGCTAATAAGACCAGTCACTTTTTGAGCATTTACTAAGCTCGGAGGCCTCCACTGTTTACCATGATTATGTAATTCAAGGGCCTGTAAAGTGGGGTATACAAGGTGATCCATTGGGGTGAGCAAGAAAATGTCAGAACTTCTGTTTCTACTTGTGTTTTACCTCATCTTTTTTTTGCAATTTTCTGTTTTTGCATTTTATAATATACATAGTTCATTAGTATTAACAGAACAAACGTGTTATACAAAAATATACCTATGTCATAGGTAAGTACTCAGCAGTTTTTCCTAACATACTACTAAAAATGTTTGAAATAACTGATCTAATTTCATCCTTAGAACAACCCTATTAAATCCGTATTATTAGCCTTCTTTTGCTGATATAGAAATTCCTAGGTTAAGTTACTTGCTGAAGGACACATATCCAGTGGTTGGCAGAACAGGGATTCAAATCCCAGTTCTGTCTTAATTCCAAATCCCCCATTAATAATCGGTATGTTATTCCACCATCTTGGTTTAGGAGAAAGGAAGAATGTACGTAAAATGTTGGAAACTTGAAAAGAAAATGGAACCAAGTCTGTAGTTGTGGAATCACGGGGCCTGAGGTTGGGAGGCATTGGTGCATTCAGGACACATCCACTTAGTAAATGTAGCCTCTGTGTACTCTACGTAATGTAATTGTACTCTGTTTTCCTTAGAAATAAAGGCGGAAAATGTTTTTTATGATTTTCCCTCAAGTGGTCTTTAGAATCTTAGTTAAAATACTTAAGATTTCCTTGGATCTCTAATCACATAGTTTCTTCCTTCTGGCCTGATAGATTTCTTATTACGAACTCTTCGTGGTAGACTTCCCACACTGGGTATTGCTGTCTTCTCACTTGGATAAGATAGATGTGTTGTTTTTGCAGGCTACACCCAATTGCCTCTCAAATCCTGATTCTTTTCAGCTGGTTGTATGAATTCTGGCCTTATTTGGCAAGCCTTGGCTGTGTGAGAGTTCAAATATGATTTCTGTGGCTCAAAAAGTACCAAGTTCAAACTTACTTCTTGGCCTTGGAAAAATTAACTGGTTGCATTTCTCCAGAAGCAGGCAAATGAGCCATTCCAGTGATTTAATGCTCTTCGTCTGATTGTACTGTAGCCCAGCTTAAACTGAAATGAAAGAGATATGAGATTCACTTTTAAATAAAACCCCTTTGTTGTGTGCTAAGAGATGTAGAGAAGAGAAAGCACAAGAGGGAAGAAATGATACCCAGTGGAATGCAGAACAGAGAGGAGCCTGGCCATCTTTGAGAGGCAGCATTGTAGAATGACTCTAAGAATCCCATAGCCACCAGTGTATCTGTATTCCAAGGTTACCGCATTTTAAAGCTCAAGAGGATGATGATTGCAGTAGCCTCTTACCTGGTCTTGAGGCCTCCATTCTTCATAATCCACGCCCAGTCGGCCACTAGTGAGCTTTCTGAAACGTAAATCTGAGCCTGTCCCTCCCCTTCTAAAATTCTTCCCCAGACACCCTGTGCCTTGGGAATCCACAACATAACACACAGACCCTTCAATTTTTGTTCCCTGCCAGCTTTCCAGCCTCATCTTTTCCTGACTTAATACTCAAAGTTTGAGATGACCGACTTAATTTCATCCTCAGAACAACCCTATTAAATTAGTATTTTTTAAACTACCACCACACTTCACTTCATTTATTGTTTCCATATTGACTAAATGGCAACTTCTCAAACACAATATGCTTTTGCATACCTCTGTCTTTGTACATGTGACTTCCTCTGTTTGGAATTCCTTCCCTCATCCTTCCCCACCTCTCTCAATTGCTTGGCTAACTCTTGATTCTTCGTTTAGAATTTAAGGTCAAGTGCTAACTGGTGTTGGATGGATTTTTTGAGCCACCCAGACTAAGAAGATACCTTTTTTCTGTTTATCCTTTGTACTCACAGGAAATTTTGTGTTTACTTTTAAGATAGTGTATAACAGACAATAATGTGATTATTTGGGGAAAGCATTGTTTCTCTCAGATCGTAATCTATATTACAGTTAACAGACTTTTTCTGTAGTTTGGGATTGCCAGGAGAGGAGAGAGAACTGGGACCAGAGGATGTAAGGTCAGGCTAAGAAGGAAAGGTAGGAGTTGGACAAGGAACTATCCAGAGCAATTAGTCAGGTTGGAGCCCATGCAGACATGGGCTGCTCACAAGTATTCTCTGTCAAGGATCTGCAAACTCCAGCACAAGGTCCACATCCACTCACTGCCTATCTTTGTAAATAAAGTTTTATTAGAACATGACTACTCCCATTTGTTTAGAAATTGTCTTTGGCCGTTTTCATGCTACCACAACAGAACTGAGTATTTGCAGCAGAGAATATGTGGCCCTCAAACCTTAAAATATTTACCATCTGTCCCTTTACAGAAAAATTTTGTCAGCCGTGCTCTAGATAAGCAGTTCTCATAATTAGATCTTCCTATCAGCAGCATTGTAACCATTGCACGTTTCCCGGCATCACCTCAGACCTACTCAATGAGAAATTCTGGGTGTGGTGCCCACCAATCTGTGTGCAATAAGCCCTTCAGGTGATTCTGAAAACCACCACTCTAGATTCCTGGCCCTGTGGTTAATTACTTGGGACTTGACTACAGCCAGACAGCTAGGGTCTAGGGGAAACAGATGCCAGTAAAAGGAAAGGAGTACAATCAGAAAACAAGGTAGGAAGGAATCCAAAGATGAGTCTTTACTGATGCATTCTGAAGTATAAATTCCAGGAAGGAGGGAACTCATTGTATCCCACTGTCTTGCCCAGAACTAATCTGCTCAGTGTGTATTTGTGAGTGAACGCAGGCATGCATGTGTGCTTGAAAAGGAGCCTGTTCCAAAAGGTGACTCTGGGGCCTGCAGGTGGAAACGGGGAAATAGGTACACCTGGCAGAGGTGGCCCAGGACTGAGACTAAAACCCATTCATGGGAACAAAGTACTAAAGACTGAAGAACAGAGACAAATGTTTAAAATCCTCATTTGAATAAAATTCTAACTTTCATTTAATCTGTTTTACTCCCCATTCACTGCCTTTGGGTGTGTATTGACTCCTGTTGTTTTGCTGTAACTGTTGTAGCTCAGCTATACCTCTACTTGACCTTAGATCATTTACCCAACCTCCCCGAAGCTATTAACTGGATTAATAAAGCATTTAGGAGTGTCTGGTACATTTTCCCTGTTAAGGAAATATTTCTTCATCTTCCCAGTCACAATTTTATTTCAAATTAAAATAGAGGTTACCAAATGTTACCAGTATTTACCCACATTTACTCCAGTGATAAAACCTTGCTTGCTAGTATTATTTCTTTATTTGTCTTTAAAGAAACTTCTGCCAAATAGTCCATGTTGTAATCTGAAGCCTAAATTGATATGAATTCGATTATTACACTTTTTCTTATTTGGGAGTGTATCACAAACTTTTTAAAAAATATGAAATAATCTAAGCACTGACAAAATATTTGCTCATATGGAAACAGGTCATTTTGAGGTTCAGTTATTGAACAAAATATACATGTATTGGGAAAAAACAATTTAAAAATCTGTCATAATATGTTTTACCATACAGTTATTAAATACTCTGTGTGAAGCTTTTTATCATCACCAAGGTAGAAATTTTACATTTATATGCCTTTTTTAAAACTCTGCATACATTATGAACATCTAAAAGAGAAAATAAGATTATTGAGGGCTTTACTGGATGAATAAATATTATTTCATGATTTTTCAGTGATAACTAAATCTATATTGTGTCAAAGAGTCATCAACCTGAAACCTTTATAAACTTTTGGCATAGTGACATTTTGAAAGTAAAATTAGTGTTTGGGTTTTTTTTTTTTTAATTCCATAAATGCCATGGGAATTTTATCATGTTTCAACACTTGCTGAATATGTAATTCCCATAGTGCCCATTAGTGGCCATCTGTGTAAGGTAATACATGTTTGGGATGAAATTGATTATAGCCTGAACACTCATGTGTTATGATCAGGAAAAGCACGCAAAGTTCAAATCTTTTTTCCTGATGATCATTATGTAGCTGAAGATATTAATTTCCAGAGGCAGAGCAACCTATCACTCAAGATTCTAATCTCACAGTAAGTGACCCCAGGGTCAAAGGAAAGAAGGCTGCAGTGCCTTGCACTAAAATTAATAAGTGCTGTACTTGAGGAGCACTTAGGATAAAGGGAAAATATTTTTTTATGCTTTTTAGTATAAAAAGATTGGCCCTGGGCTAATATCTGTTGCCAGTCTTCCTCTATTTTGTATGTGGGACACTGCCACACATGCCTTGATGAGCAGTGTGTAGGTCCACGCCTGGGACCTGAACTGGCAAACCCAAGGCCGATAAAGCGGAGCACAGGAACTTAACCACTCTGCCCCGGGGCTGGCCCCTACAGGGAAAATTAACAGGCTTTGGAACATGGTTTTTTCTCTATAGCCATCAAAGTAGACCCTCTGCAATTTTGCTGAATATTCAGAAATGTTTCATTACCCTTTTTAGAAATTCATTTTCATAGCCACCAGCACACTCCAAATTTACCTACTTATGGAACTTTTCTCAGCATCTGCATTACTGGCCTTACCTCTTTGTCCCTTATATTATTTTTGTCTGGTTTGAAAAATGTTTCCTTTTTACCTGTGCAAAACCAGGTGCTTTCCTTCTTTCAAATGTGTTTTCAACGTGATCTCCCCAGTGCAGTCATTTTATTTTTTATTAGATTTGTGCAGGGTAATGTATGCTTGTATGCTTCCTGAGCTCATTTCTCCACTTAAAGTAGAGCGATATACAAATATACCTGTTTCTAAATTTCTAAGGAATGTGTATTCACATCTTGGCTCTCACATTGTCTAGTTACCACAAGGTTTTGTGAAACATATTACAAAAAATAACTTTTTGGTTTAGAAAATTTTGAGAGCTTGTATTACTGAACTATCCCCATGATCATTTAAAAATCTTATCATGTCTTCTGTAGAATATTTAAGATTTGAATGCAGTGATATCCTGATCTTCCCTTGGATGTGGGCCAGAATGATTTAGCTACAAATGCCCTGAAAGTAGCTGAAAAAATTGGTAGAATCGTTGTCTAAATGTTGAAATACAGCAATTGTGATCCTGGCATAGTTGATGTTGAACTGTTCTCCTCCTTTTCATTCTCGAACTTCTTGATGATAATTATTCATCAGGTTATGATAGATTTCAAATCTGCTTCCCATTAAAGATAATAAAATAGTACTATCTCCATAAAGAAGCAAATTTGCCTTCCTGTCTTATATATTGGAAACTAAGAAGTCATGCATCAAGTGTATCTAATAGCTGTAGAAGTTATTTGGAATATATCAAAAAGAATATGGTCTAGATTGCAGCAATACTTTATAACGTGGCTTTTGGATTTTTTTTTTTTTGGTCATCTACTCATTCAGCAAACATACTGAATGCTGACAGTCAGTGTTATGGAAATGCAATGTATAAAGTTGAGCTAGACATAGTCCCTACTCTTGAATAAAACTACCAGAATCTGACATTTAAACAGTTAATATGATAGACTAAGGGTTGTAAAGATGAGCAAATTTCTATCAGAGCACAGTAGAGGGGAAAACTTGTCTTACTTTCTTTACTTAAGAAGTAAAAAAAGCTTCAAAGAAGCAGTAACTTTTGAGTTTGGCCTTACAGGACAAGCCAAGTTTTGCCAGGCAATGCAGTGGGGGATGTGTGTGTGTGTGTCTGTATACATATGTACACGTGTAAATACATACACACAGGTACATACAAACGCTAATGCATATGCATGCCCATCTATATTTGAGCGTTATGAAAGGACTGTTGGCTGGCTAATTTACCACCCGCTCCCATCCTCCTCCTTCCTTGCCCCCTCCGCTATAGTGGCTGGAAAAACTAAATACTAATAGTTAGGGATGGCCATATTTGGAAATATGCTGAGGACTTTTAGAAACACTTTTGCTTTTCAAATAAGAGATGGCTACAGTTGGAATTACCCCGTTATTCTTGTCTCCAATGTGGCTGTTAAAATTAGAGTTGTGACAGCCACCTGGAGACACTGAGAGAGATCTGGGAATGAGTTTTGAGGTATGGTTGAGCCACCAATCTAATGTCCACCACTACCTACTTCAATACTACTTATGGAAGGAAAACTAAATCTTTAAGCCATTGTTAGTCCGATTTTTCTTTTACTTGTAGCCAAAAGCATTTCTAATTAATACATGCATAAGCTACACATATACACTCTTTCATGTCTGTGTGTACGTTTGACTTTATTTTCTAGGCCTACCAAGACTTGAGACTAATTTTAGACTTCCATTTTAGTGAAAAGTAAACAGAACTTAATGTTAGAGGAAAATACCAAATGGAATGCTTAATCTTTGTTATTATCAAACCAGACACTCTCCTTAGCATTTAATTTCTGTTGTATCCATTCTGTCCTTGTTGGATATTTTAAATAAAAACTGAAGGAAGAGGGGAGAAAAAAATTGAGAAGAAGGATAAATACTGAAGCAGATTATGCTGGAGGTTAGGTTACAGGGAAAACCTGAGAACCAGTTGGTTGTGGCTTGCAGAGCACTGTTGGGAAGAGTGTCCTACTAGTAACAATGCCTGGTCACACGATGGAAAGACAGGTTTAAATCTTAGTCCATCACTGTGCATTCCTATGTGTTTAGGACCAAGAATACCTTTACTTGTGTCTATTTGGCACTCCAAGTTTCCCTAACAGCCAAAGATTGTTCTCTTTTTTCTTCCATTTAGGGATATGAGAGTAGAAACCATTCTTTTTCTTTGTGAGAGATTAGAACAGCTTTCTGAAGAGCGTCTTGGTTGTATTCAGTCTTGTATGAAAGATACATCTAATGAGTGAGAGATCTATAATGAACTCTGAGCTTCTACCATGCAAATGTGGAGCAATGTGAAAAACACTCAGCCTGTTCTTTCTTACAGAGACTAATGCTGTCACTTTGGTCTTGCTCTCTTCTTCAACGTTTCTAATTGTATTATGCGTATACATTGCCTGACAGCACATCAAACGACAGGTTAATAGTATCAGCAGATATCCTTACTCTTTTTTGAACAGGTCAACAAGATTGCTTCTTCACTGTGGTGATCTTCCATAGTTTTTGTTTTTGTTTTTGTTTTTAGTAGGTGCCTGCTCCCTTTTAACTGACTTTTAACTGACTTTATGCTTTCTCCCTTCTATATGTGTGTGGCTTTTTTTTTTTAAAGTTAATTTTCATTGAGTGTATGATAGTTTACAATCTTGTGAAATTTCAATTGTACACTATTCTTTGTCAGTCGTGTTGTAGGTGCACCCCTTCACCCTTTGTACCCACCCCACACCCCCCCTTTCCCCTGGTAGCCACTAATCTGTTCTCTTTGTCCACATGTTTAAATTCCTCATATGAGTGGAATCATACAGAGATTTTCCTTCTCTATCAGGCTTGTTTCACTTAACATAATTCCCTCAAGGTCCATGCATGTTGTTGTGAATGGGACGATTTTATTCTTTTTTATGGCTGAGTAGTATTCCGTTGTATATATATTTATACACCATATCTTCTTTATCCAATCGTCAGTTGATGGGCACTTAGGTTGCTTCCACGTCTTGGCTATTGTAAATAATGCTGCGATGAACATAGGGGTGCATGGGACTTTTGGAATTGCTGACTTCATGCTCTTTGGGTAGATACCCAGTAGTGGAATGGCTGGGTCATATGGTATTTCTATTTTTAATTTTTTGAGAAATCTCCATACTGTTTTCCATAGTGGTTGCACCAGTTTGCATTCATGTGTGGCTTTTTTTTAGAATCAGTTCCTTATCTTAGGGAGGAGTAAGGTAAGACAGGTAGCCTCAGGGACCTCAGTCCTCTACCAAAACTACTGGATGAAAGTCAGGGATCTTCAAGAAAGAAAACTCAATGGGATAGTTGGAATTTACATGAAATCCATGAATTATTATTTGGTCTCTAATTTAAAAACATATACACACTTCAATTTTTTGTTCTTAAAGAATCTAAACTGGTTTTCTTCTTTAAATATTTGCCTCTTATTTTCCCCAGAATCTTCAGCTCCTTGGAGCTACAGCCATCGAAGATAAATTACAAGATCAAGTGCCTGAAACCATAGAAACTCTGATGAAAGCAGACATTAAAATCTGGATCCTTACAGGGGATAAGCAAGAAACTGCCATTAACATTGGTAATATACCTATTCAAACTTTAAATCATTGATATATTTCAGGAGCTCGATTTGAGATATTTTAAGATTTGAAAGATTTGGTATTTTGAGTTTTCCATAGCAGTAGTATTATTGGGCTTATCTCTTTCCTCACAGCCCCAATACCTCTTTAAAGTTACAGTGGTTATATTTACAGCCAAACTTTAGCTCTTGCAATCAGATAATGCCCTCTCTCACCTTTGTACCCACTCCCACCTTCCATCCATAATTGACACACATAGATAGCATTTCTGCAGTTGTCTGTGAAAGTCTGTTGATTGGGCTTATGGCAGGCTTGTGTATTGACATTTGTTTATGTGATCAAAGGTTATTTCTGAAATGGGAAGTAAGAAGATTGCCAGTTTTCATTCATCCTACAGTTAATTCCAGTTTTTTGGAAAGAGCTTGTATCAGTCAGCTCAGGTCGCCGTAATAGAATACCACAGACTGGGTGGCTTACATGACAGAAATTTATTTTCTCACCATTCTAGAGGCTAGAAGTCCAAGATTAACGTGTCAGCAGATTTGGTTTCTTCTGAGGCCTCCCTTTCTGGCTTGCAGATGGCTATCTTCTCACTCTTTCTTCGCCTTGCCTCTCCCATATGGATGCGCCCTCCTGATGTCTCTTCCTCTTCTTGTGAGGTCACGAGTCCTGTTGGATTAGAGCCCCACCCCATGACCTCATTTATCTCCTAAAGGCTTTGTCTCAAATGCAGTCACATTGTGAGTTAGAGCTTCAACATCTGAATTTTGAGGGGGCACAATTCAATCCATAACAGAGGAGAAAGTTGATATTTGGTGTTAGAGGCCTATAGTACCAATAATAAGCAAGAAAATAGCACTTTTTTTCCCCAAATTCAGTTATAGTAGGTTCCCTGAGCACTGTAAACCCTGCCGTAGATTCCATCTCTGGATATTAATGATATGAATTACTTGCAAAAGTCTCTCAGAGTTGGAGAAACCATTTCAGAGGTGTTGACAACATGAAACTACATTTTTAGAAAGTCATTTTTTACGATCATCTATCTAAAAAGCATTTAGCTAATATCCCTTTTAAAAGTATTAGTAATCACAGTATTCTGTAAATATAAAACAACTACGAAGTTTATAGTAAATTGATGTCATTAATAAAGGAAAATGAATTTTTAGAAAATAGTAACTAGTAAAAGTTTAAATCTACAAGCCACACAAGTTGTTAATTTTGATGATAAAAACTATCTCTGGTGTAAGAGATGAAATGGAAAGGAAATGTGCGAGAATACAGAATGCGTTAGAATTGGGAGACCTGAAAAACACAAATATGATAGAACAAACGACTACAGAGAAAGGGAGAATATATGGTGGTAAAGAGTAATATGTGAGGAAAATAAGCAATTTTGAAAATAGTCCAGGATATGTAACCCTTTTGAAAGATCTTATGAAAAGAAGAATATGGTGGTGGTTTCTCATCACATTTAACTTTTAGAATCTTGGGCCATAACTGTTCCTAGAAAAAGGTAGGTAAGATTCATGCATTCAGCAAATGGTTATGGTGCCTTTGGTGCCAGGCACCAGTTAAAAGCAGGGAATAAAACAAAATCTCTGCCCTCCTAGAGCTCAGCTCCTAGTCAGGGAAGCAGATGAGAAAGTAAATGAGAAAAACACCTAGTGTGTTAGATGGCAATAATTGCTATAAAGAACAATAACGCAGGAAAGTGAGATAAGGCATTGCTCAGAACAAGGTCAGGAAGACCTCACTGAGAAGGTGACATATGAGGAAAGACCTAAAAGAGAAGAAGGAGCTTGTCGCTTGGATGATTAGGGGAGGCTGTCTTCTGTTCTAGGGAGAAAGAGCAGAAATGCCAAGGGGGAGAATAGAAGAAGGTCAGCAGTGTAACAGAGCCCAGTTTGGATGGGGTGTTGCATTTACCCCAAGCGAGTTGGAAAACCATTGTATGGTTCTGAGCAGAGGAAAGACATGATCTGACTTTCCTGTGAAAACAATGAGTCTGATTGCTAGACTGAGAATGGACTTGAAGGGAAGCAAGTGTGGAAGCAGAGAGGTCAGTGAAGAAGCTGTTAGACATTAATCCAGGTGAGACAAGGTGTTGGCTTGGACATTGATGGCAGAAGTGGAGGTGGTGAGAAATGGTTGGGTTCTGGATATATTTTAAAGGTAAAGCCAACAGGATTGACTGATAGATTAGATGTAGGGTGTGAGAGGAAAAAAGGAATTCAGGGGTAACTCCATGCTTTTTTAACCTTAGCAGCTGAAGGTGGGAGTTGCCATTAACCAAAATGGGGAAGAGTGAAGGAGGAGCAGGTTTTCTGAGGGGAGTCAGGAGCTTGTTTTTGGATATGTTAAGTTTTGCCTGTTTTACACCGAAGTGTCTGCTATTAAGTAGGCACTAGGATGTGAGAGTCTGGAGTTTAGGAAAACGGTCTGAGTGGGAAAGATGAATTTTAGAATGGTCGACATTGAGATGGTATTTAAAACCAGGGATGGAATGAGATCATAAAGAGAGTGAGGATAGATGGTATTGTTTTAGATGTGATGGCATTATTTTAAATGGGAGACCAGTCAGCTGGGTTGCCTGTTTTTGTCCAGCCATATTCAGCTGTATGTGAACAGGTGCAGAGTAGGCAGAGTTGGATTTAATCAGTGGGTGATTTTGCCCTGCAGTAAGTACAGCAAAGCAAGAGAGGGCAGGAAAGTAGAGGATGTGATGACTGTCCAATGGCAGAGAGACGGTGGTGGGATCAGTGGTCCAAGAGCCAGACAGCCCTCTTGCACCATTCCCCGGAATCAGCCATCGGCCCATTTTCTGCTCTTCGTGTTGGTCAGCATGATGGATATTCCATGTACATTTGTAGTTTTCAGGAAATTGAGAATCATTACAACAATCTCTTTCCATACTTATTTATCAAGACAGCTATTGTCTTTGTATCATATCCCTCCTATAGCAAGAAAGAACATTTCGTTTCTAACTGCCTGCAAACCTGGAAAACAGCTGCTGGGTATCATCCTCATAAAATAGATAAAATTTTAATATTATGTAATAAAATAGATAAAATTTAGATATTTTTATAGTATTATTACTTTAACATCTTCACCTCTTCTCTCTAAAGAAATTAATTATATCAATTAATTACTCTATGTTTGGACATAGGACACTCCTGCAAACTTTTGAGGAAGAACATGGGAATGATTGTTATAAATGAAGACTCTCTTGATGTAAGTAAAATTATCTTTTTTTAATCTTTTAATGTAATCATCTTATAGTATTTTATTTTATATTCAGATAGCTGTGGAAATATTTTATCTTCCAGAGGTTAAAAGATACCTTATTATGATTGTTCTGTAACATAATGTGCTGTAACATAATGTGCACTGTTTTGAATCACATTGATGTAAATAGATCCAGTTTTGTGTCTGTGACAGCTAAAATAAATTGCTAAATGATTTGCTTAATGATGTGAGACAAAAAAGCTGCTTTACAAAAACGCTATGTCTGGAAGTTGCTGACTGACTGCAACTTATTCGTATCTATCTGGGTATTTTATATATTAAGCATTTAATATCTGCTTTAGCTTCCAGTATTAATCTTTTGCTTCTTTAAAAAAATTGGTGAAAGCTATTAAACAACGCAAAATAACCAGTCCTAATAGAAAAGTTGGTTTTTGGGTTTTTTTAATGTCCTAACTTCTGGGCTGAAATATTAATTTCTAGGATGTCTTTTTTCATGGCTGTGATCACATGAAGTTATATTTGGGAAAGACTTGTTAGATATACAGTGTAAAATAGAAGTTAGCAAAAATTATGTAGGTCAAATGACCTGTAAGTATTTTAAAGTAAAGGTGGCTTTTTGTAATTTAAGGTGGAAGACAGAACAGGAGAGAGGTGATTATACAACTGCTTAAAATAGTCACTGTGACGCAAAGAGCATAGCAGAGAAAACCTGATAATTAAGGATGTTGGTGAAGCCGAGAGGCCAACTGTGTTGAAGGGATGGTGAAGAGGCAAATATTTAGAAGTCAAGTATAGACTAGGAATTATGTGTAAGAACTATTTGACTTCAGATTTTTAAGTTGGAATGATGATCTCTTAATTACTTGATCTCAAAACAATCCTTGTGATACTTTACCCTTTCTTGTGAAGTCTGTGAGCAACTTGTAGCCTGAAGAATCATATATGATTCTGCAACTAAAAGAGTGGTTTATGCCTTTTACTATTGGAGAAATACTTTTTTGTGAACTAAGCTTTCTTTTATCCTAAAACATAAACCAAAAGAAGCTAGCCTGTGGTTGGAAGACTTTCGTTTTTATTTATTCATTAATAGGCCCTCTGCTAGGCACTGATGAGTTTTAAATTTGGCAGTAATCGGTCTTATCTGATATTTAAAAAGTAAAGTGATTAGAAATGTCCTGAGCAATTCAGGTGACAGTTTGCTGTGGAAGATCACAGGCGAACACTGTGGCTGAATGGATTACACTAATTTGTCCAGCTCTGGACTGCGGGACTGCCAAGCATTCTTGCCCTGCTGTCTGGGGAAGGTTTTTCTCCCAGGGCGTTAAGTGGTGACTTTACAAATCTGGCTGTTTGAGGTCAGGCTCTCTGTGGTGCACTCATTTGCTTCTCAGCAGGAAGGGAAACATCACTTTGGGTAGCTCCTTCAGATCTTGTCCTCTAAAAACCGGGGCTGAGATTTCAGGCAAATCATTAGATGTGCTAGAATGCCTGTAAGTAAATCATTATTTTTTCATTGGCATGGAAAAGAAAAGCATCCTGTGTGTTCAGATTGTACTGATAATAATAAAATATGGGATTACCATTCCATCAGCACAAAGAATAATTAACATTTAGGTAATAAACTTAGGAACATAATGTCTTAGGAAATAAATCGTGCGTGTGTGTTTTGTCAAGTGACAGTTTTAATGAATGTACTCACATTATTCTGTGAAATAGCACAGTGGTTAAAAGCACAGTTCTGCCGTAACCTGAATGTAGGACCCTGGGAAAAATCAGTGGCTATTCAGCAGTTTTTAAAATCTTTAAATAAGCATATAAAACCAAACTACAGTTGAAAATACAAACAAACAGAATGGAAGTCTTGCTCTGCAGATCTGCTATGGAAATCTGATGGACTTTTCTCCCTCTGCCCATTCCCAGCTCCTTTCCTAGCAAGAGCAGCACCCCCTGCTGGCGTGATGCCCGAGATCAAAGCTGGGTATTCTGACCCCGTTACCCACCAAGCCGTTGTTAAATGTTGGCAGTATCAGCAAAAGAGTTTCTTAGAAAGCTTAATCATATTTTTTTCAATTTAAAAAGTAAGAATTTCATGGATAAGCATCATTAAGAATCATCTAAAGTTGATCAAAATCTATTAGACACTTGTAATCAATAGATAATTTAGGTAATTTGTATAATTTTCTATCATACTACTTTGAACCACTTTATTAGGGGTTCTGATGATCTTGGTATGAGGCATTTCCTTACGGGTCTGCAGAGGCAGGAATTTCAGATTACTGGCTTGAAGGGTGCATTGTACTTCTTCCCTCACTCCACAGCCGTGGTCAGGAAGTATCCCACAAGCTTCTTAGAAACCCCTTCCACTTAATGACCTAGATCCAAGGATTCTTCTAGTATCTTGTTTATATCTTTAGTTTGTCATAAAGTAATTTGTTCAAAGTCTGTCTGTTAAAACTGGAAACATCTAAAAATGTGAGCTAAGAACTGGAGAATCTCATATGTGACCTATCTTTAGCTTCCAGGGTCTAATTAAGGTCTTTCAAAATGTACTAAAACAATTCTGGACAGATTGGACTTATGTTATATTAAGGAGTGTGACTGTTCTGTTATTCAAATCCCCCATAGCATACCAACTCTGTGAATCTCTGGAAATACTTTCAGGCAACTCCAAATATGTATATATGTATTTTTGAATCAATATGGTCTAGCCTTCTTCTAAAAGGTAGAAAAGTTTGAAGACTTATTTCACTGATATAGCTCAAGATTTCATTCCCCTCATCTGGAAAGTCTAGGGTATGTGGGAGGGACTGTAATCTTTTAAGCCATTTTCTTGAGTCTCACATGATGTACCCTTAACCTTGGTCTCTCCTTCTAGCATCTCTCTTATTTGGAGAGTTGTGGCATCTGTCCTGGGACATAGAGCTAGATCGTAAATCTGTTCTTACTAGTTTTCCTCCTCCTTCCTACTGTCTGGCTTCCCTAGGAAACCAAAAGAAGCAGAAAGGAAAATTATTTACTACATACTTATTGAGTCAACAGGAATGATGGTTAAATATGTATGCAGAGAGCTCGGAGGACTAAATTTCCTCCACTCAAAGTCAAAAGGCTTCCAGTGTTGCTAAGTTTAACTCCTGAGAAACCCTCCCCCTGCTCTCCTGCTGATCATCTGCGCTCCGTTTTGCTGGATAGTTTCTACTGCCGTTGACATTCACATTCAGCCTGATTAGGAGTCAGCACCTCATATATGGAAAGTAGTGTATGGATCCCAAGAGGAAATGCAGCTTTCTGACTTTCTGTGAAAAGGAACTCTGCCACCCCTGCAGGGTTCTATGCATTGCCGTTACAGCCATAAGAAAAACACTAGTTTACATTTATGAAGTACTTATTTTTTGTACCTGGTACTGGACTAAGAACTTTACAGGGACAATCACATTTACACCTGAAAACGTTAGTAGGCAGATCCTATTATGAAAGGTTAACTTGACTTCCAGGAAGCAGCACTGAAGGACGTATCTCAGTCACTGGATTCCAGAGTCAAAGCAGATAGATTTTTCTGGGTCTCACCTGCCAGCTACTCTTGTAAAACAAGAGTAATAATAATATCTATCTCTAGGGTGTTATCGTGAGGATTAAACAAAACCTTTTATTTACTTTTTTCTTTTTTTACACATTGGCCCTGAGCTAACATCTGTTGCCAATCTTTTTTCTTCTTCTTCTTCTTCTTCTCCCCAAAGCCCCTCAGTACATAGTTGTATATTCTAGTTGTAGATCCTTCTAGTTCTGCTATGTGAGACGCCGCCTCAGCATGGCCTGATGAGAGATGCTAGGTCCACACCCAGGATCCAAACGGGCAAAACCCGGGGCTGCCAAAGCGCAGCACCTGAACTTAACCACTTGGCCACAGGGCCAGCCCCGAAAATGGTACCTCTAAAAACTTAGTAGCAATGCCCGGTGTTTAGTGTGCACTTAAGAAATATGAACCATTATCATGATCATCATTATTATTACTTCTTTTAGCATTATTATTCCGGGAGTCGAGGAGTTCCTCATTGCCAGCTAGTGTAAGAGGTGATTTCAAACAGCCACCCTTCTCACTACTTAAATTTCTCTGCTTAATTTGATAACATGACCCCAAACCAACCTAGGTTTGATTATGGATACCAGTGTTCCCCCTCACTGATGTCAATGAGTTGTTAGCCACATTTGACATTAACAAGCATAAGAATATATATTTTTCAACACCCTGGTAAAAGAAAGCCCTTTATGGGATTGCTCTTTTTCTCCTAGCTGAATTTGATTTTCTAACATCATGGAAGCTTCAAATATAACTTATAGGGCATTCATACATTAATGGTGAAGTTGTCGTCTGTACCCTTTTAAGCTCAACTTAAATGTGTTATGCAGACAAACCTCCCTGTTTGGGGAACCAGCCACTGTGCAATGGCCTCTGAAAGGAATCCAGAATAAACAAGTGATTGACTTGACTCCAGAAAAGGAGGAGAAAAAAGAGAATTGGGGCTACTTTAGGTTTTGCCTTGATATGTCCCATGAGTCTAATACAATACATTTTGTATTGGTTTGAAAAATAGTTTAGGCAGGTTTTAAACCACACTGTTTTCCACCATTGCCAGCATGGAGCTGTAGTATTGTGAATTTTCTTTTACTATTAGCAAAGTAGTTTCAGCTTTTTGGCCCCAAAATTTTAAGGGCTTGGTTTAACTTTTAAGGTGTTAGTATCCCTATTAGAATCAAAGATATGTTTTCATAATGTCCCATTACAGGATGATTGTTCAAATACTGTCTGGCACACTGCTTCCTCCAAGAAGCTTTCAATGAAGAAAGCCAACTTCGTTACATTTGAAAGAAATGGGTTAGTGAAAAATGTAAACATGGCAAAAAGTGAAAATAATATATGAACAAATAATCTTTCTTTCTCCTTTCCTCTTCTTTCCTCTGATTTAGGTCAGTGTCTGCCACAAGCCAAAGTATGTGGTTGAAAAAGTGCCATCAAACCCATTGTTTGGTCTCATAAGAATTAAATGTGTCCCCTTTTCTTAACCAAAATTCAGTAATCTTGGCTGTGTGCAGAACCCTAAGTGAAGTTGTTCTCAAATTCATAGTGTTTCTGCTTGGAGAAATTCTTCCTCCTCCCAAGCCTGAATATTCTTTATCTCTTTTTTGGCTAAACATCTGAAGTCCAAGAGTGCCCTGAGACCTAGAATTACAGATAAATGCTTTCTAAGCAGTCTGCCCACTTGCCAGTCTCCCACAGCTTGTTGAATTTTCTGAGAGGAGTAGGCCATGCCTTGTGACTTTGTTGCATCTTTGCCACCCGTATCTTTTGATGAGTCAGCACAGCCATCACATTGACAGCGTATAGGAAGCCTAATACGTGACAGGTATATCTGCTTACGTTAGTCTCTGCTCCTATAGTGCTGACGGTGTTTGTGTCAATTACAGATAGAGACTTTGAGTTCACATAGCTAGGAAGTACAGGATCCTGAAATTTCAACCTACGTTACTCTAAGTCCAAAGCTGTTTTTCCTTGTTGTTTTTAAATAACCATACCTTCTCCAGTGGCAGCAGAGACTCAATCACAGAAGGAAGCATTCTGGGAAACCTCCCTTACATTTTCTGATTTTTCCCTACCTCCTTTCCCACTCATACCAGGACTACAAAGCAGCTAAAGGAGGGATACCCGTCTGGAAAATGGTGGTGCTTGGGCATCCTGCATTTATGGAATGCAGGAAAGGGCCCTATATTTAGTTTTACTAATACATAAATTGTACATAAAATTTTATTGAATGTACATATGAAATAATGGAAATGGTGTGCATTTGGGATTTGCACTGAGAAAATTCAGAAGCTAATGATTCTTCCGTATTCCTATATTAATTAGTTCAAACAGTTAGGAAAGTGGGCCCAACGTTAGCTCTCTTTGCGGTTCTGGGTAACAGCTTCTCACAGGCCCTGGTTGTTACTTTCTCCAAAACGTTGATTTGGTAATTTGCTTATTTTCAAAAAAAAAAAAAAAAAATGGTTGTATATTTTGAGCCGCCTCTTCCTGGCTGAATTAAGACAATCCGAGAGACTGGATGTCTGCCGACCCAGTTTCTCCAGAATGTTTCCTTCTGCGTTTGAGTCACTGCCGCCACAGAAGAATATTTAACACAAGCTCAAAGTAAGTGTTTAGGAGGCTTTCAGTGGTGGTTTAAAATAATTACCATGAGGGCTTTGGTAAAAGCCTTTATCCACACAACTATTTAAATTATATAATTATATCCCCTACCTCACTCTTCCTTCCTTTCCCTGGATCTTGCTTTCTTGGTTGCGTGCCCCCACCCCAAACCTGAAACATAGACCCAGATTCGCACTTCTCTGCCTCTCTCTCTAGTGTACCCTAAGTGAGACTAGATGTCTCACAAGGAGTTATTTGCCTGATGGAACCTATCATAATCCCAAATCCCAAACCTCTGCCAAGGGGCCAAGAGCAATTTACCCAGCACTGCAACTTCCTCTTTTACTTTCTTCCATTTTGTAACCCTTGACCTTTTTCAGATGGCATGACCCTTCTGGGAGATTGGACCACTTCCTCAATTACAGTGTTTTATATCTACTCCCGCCCTGGAAAGTCTGTATCTGTGTATCAGCAAAGCATGGAAATTTTTTTTTTTTGTCTCTTTCCCTCTCCATTATATTTAGTAATATGTATTGATTAAATGCGTTCACTTGGCTGCCTTCCACTAAGCTATTCTGAAGGACCTCTTTGACCATATGTTTTTAATGATTTCACCTTCTGTCTGCCCTTACCCATTTTGGAAAAATTACTTTATGTTGGTTTTGTTCTGTATGAATATGTTTTTGAAAGTTATGTTCTAGTATAGTCTGGGAGTTTAGAAACACCAAGGCTTTTTGGTCAAAAACTATGTCCAGTGGAGCTAGTGATCCTGACTGGGATGCATACTAAATGGACTAGGTGTATATAAGTATAGTTTTTCTCTACTCTCAGGCGTACCTTCTTTACAACATACTACAGCCTGCAGTAGCTAAAAGAGTAGTTGATATATGTGTTGCATTGGGTATATGGAATGTCCAGTGTTCCACTGAATCAACAACACATTGTCGAAAAATAAGTATTACCCAATGGTTTATCCATGTTGCTATTATGGGAGTCATAACTCACTCTTTAAGAGCATGCTAATATTGTCCATACTTGATATGGTCATAATGTATTATTAAGAATGCCTTGGAATGTTCTGTTAATTTGTAATTTTAGGGTGTGAACATTTGGAGAGTGTAAAAGTAGAGAAAGAATGAAACATTATTTGGCCATAAATTTGTAAATACCTTGTGTCTTAAATGATGATGAAGTGGGGCCGCAAACCACCAAAATAGCTAATAAAATATACATTCGTTTAAGATTCTTATATATATCCTCTTATTTGACATTTTCAATTAACTTATAGTAGGTTTTAAAAGGTAAACCCTTAGCAAACTAAAGTTTTTTCACCCCCCCCCAGTGAATATTTATTTCTGTGCTTTTAAAAACAATCGGTACCTAAGAAGTTAAGTTGGTAGTGTTATATCTGAAGGACAAGCTAGCGAAACAATTCCTCTGTGTTTTCTTTATCATTAGTTACCTTAAACCTGGTATTTATGAAGTGCTCGTTTGCATATAGTGCTATTTCATGTAACTTAGAGTACTACTTTATGTAACTTATACATATATATATATATATAATTTTGTATTCTTTATGGAAGCTTGAAGTGTAGCATATATATATTGATGTGGTCATCGATGCAAAACATGTAATCAGAAAAGAGAAACACCAAATCAGTCTGTAACTTTCAAGCTGTTCTCCTCTTGAGTTATATCAGGTTGGAGATAGAAATTAATAGGGAAAAGAAAAACAGTCTGAGTTATATAAATATTTGTCCTCCTACCATGTACCAAGAGCTATGTGCCATTTGAGAAAAGATAAGTCTATCTTTTCTAGAACTGTGGGAAAAATAGGTTTCCAGATACTTTTTCTACAGAAGTAGTAGCTGGTAGAGTTGAATGTTAGCAATCAAAAGGTAGATTGAAATAAAATTGCCATTGGAAGATTTCAAAAGGAAACTTAAAATTATCTCAGTAATATACCACTTGGATGGCACTAATGTTGTGCAGTGTTTGACAGTTTGCAGATCATTCCTCCTCATGTGTTGGCACCTCTGTTACACCTAATGTCAGAGGAAGGGAAAGAACTAGTCTTCCTTGGGTGTCAACTCTGACCCAAGCACTGGAGAAGGCACTTGACTCAGAAGTAGAGTTAGCACATTTCATCACCACAATAACCCTACAAAACAGATATTAACCCAATCTTACAAATGAGAAAATTTTGATTCAGAGGAGTTAAGTAACCTGCCTGAAGAAAGATAGCCATAAATGGCAGAGCAACAATTCAACCCGAGCCATTCTGATACCATATTATTGCCTTCAAGAGTTAGTAAAGTCAGTGAAAACAGAAAACTGTGGTGCTGATACTAACGTACAAAGTGCAGGCTTCATAAGCTTAAGGCCATTCTGACAAGGGTGGAAGTTGTGTTTCTTCCAAAAGTGATTCATCATTAGCCCAATTATATGCTTATTTCCCCTAACTGGGGTTGAACTCATGACGGAAAAGAACAAATCCAAGAACAATGAAATACATTGTTAAATGTTGTGTCTGAAAGTCAAAGTGTAGTTCAGAATGTTGATTTTTTTTTTCTGGGAATGGAATCCTCCTTATAATGTTACGTTTATTATTTGACCTGCACACATTTAACAAACTCCCAGGAATAAATATAAATGCCATGTGCTTATTTGAATTCAGACCAAAACACCAACATATGCTTCGAACTACACAAGTATAAATATACTTTCTTCCTTTAACTTTTGCTGTTTGGACTTAGCTTTGCTGATGACACCCTCTGGGATATAGATGAGTGATCGCACATTATTTACTGTTACTATAAGTAATTGGAGCCCCAGAGCAAGGTGTGGAAGCCACGACCATTAGGTGTTGCATGTCGGACTGTTTCTCTGTAATCTTCACCTCGTCTCTGCTGGTTGGACTTAGCTAACCAGTCTTCTAATCAGAGGCTAGAGGCTTTTATTTTCCTTTCCTTAGGGATATTCACATTCTCCGCTAGGGTGTTCCTTGGATGTGTTCCTAAGTAAGACTATTTGTCCTGTAAACCTCTGAAAGAAAGCAGGAAGAAAACCAAAAGGCTAGAAGCTGAAAAGGGCCATTTTTATGCAGGTGCTTTCTGCTACATTGCATTTTGGGCCATCAAAAACATAGTTCTTAGGTGGCCTAACATGTTCTTTGCACATCTGGCCTTTCGGTTCTTTAGACTGATCCAAGGAGAGTTTTTGCCAAAATGAAAATGACATCTTGCATACTGTGATACTTTCCAAACAAATCAGGGCTTTCTGTTTATTTCACTATAAAATTGTGTCAGATTTCATTGTCATGGTTGCCCCCTGTGATTTTTATCAAGGGTTTCCTTGATAAAGGTCATGTAAAAGTAATGTAAAAGATTACCATAAAGCTGCCAGTCTCTGATTTCTTAAAGATTGTTGTTGTTTTATGAACATGTTATCTATTTTGCCAGGCTATACCATAAAGATTCTCACGGAACTATTAAGGCTTTCTGGTCAGAATTATCTTGGTGAGAAATTCTACTTGGCCTAATTATGTACTAACCATCTTTCTTTCTTTTTCTTTTCCAAGCATGTTTCTTATAAACCAAATAAACATTGTTTACTTATCATTGGCCTACTGTTGAACACCCTGGCTTGATCACTAAGTATAGTCTAGACATCTATTCTATTCATTAGACTGTTTATATTATTTGAGACAGAAGTAGATGTTGGATCATAACTTCCACTTTGTTCTCCATTTCCTCTGTAATAGGATAAACACATTAATGTTTTACTTATTGTTCTAATTAAATGTATCCAAGATTATACAGGAGTTCCACAAGCAGCAGAAAACAATCCTCAAAATAGTCACATGAGAAAACCATTATGACTTCCCACAAGATATTCTCCAATCTTTAATGATTTGATTATTCTCTCATTACCAAGCTTTTATTCATTGTATTTCATCTCTTCATCAAGAGCCTCAATCCCAAAGAGAAGTAGACATACAAATAGATAAGCTACTATACATCATGCTACATTGTATAAATAAAAACAAGTATTTGGAGAATCCAAAAGATGGAAGTATTCCTGTCACCTGGAGGACTCAGGAAAAATAGAGTCAAGGGGACGTTTCTTGGTTTATTTGTTCCTTGTTTTTAGTCTGTAGTCTTAAAGGAAAAAAAAATAGTGACAGTGGGGAGAAAGAAGATGCAAGAGAGAAGTGGGAGGAATAGAGGTGAGAAAAGAAGGCAGTTCTTCCCCCTGACTCAAGAATTAGGGAGGATTAGGTAAAGGGCAGTTTTGATGTTAAGAGAGGAAAGTTGAGAGAATTCTTTTTAGTATAAATGTTCTCAGTAAAGCAGGTAGATGTTTGCTGAAGTGACAGGGGCCAAATTTGGAATTTTGAGAAGAAAAGATCTGGAGTAGCCTCTAGGAAAAATGGAATCCACTGGGCATAGATAAAAGTGTAGAGCAGCCGTAATGAGCACCCATGTAAGAGGAGAGAGCTGGAACAGAGCGTGTCCTCAGGAGGCGAGGGTTTTTCCCTTCTGTGTTGTTAAGACTAAGAACCAAGGAGAAGTATTGGCTGTGGCCTAAATTGGGAATTGGCAAGGCAGGAAAGCATGGCAGGAGGTCCAGGGGCTAAGGGCTTCTAGTGAGCACTTGGCTGTGTGCAGGATGGTGGATAGGGAGAGTGGAGTTGAATGCTTGACTAGAGTGTCCACGTGGGATGCAGGGTGAGGGAGGCTCAAGCAAATCCCACTTTCCCTGTGGCTTACCCCCTTCCCTAGATCACCACCTGGCAAGGCACCTGAACCCCGGACCTGGCCCCTTGCCCCTTATCTGTCTCCCCAAATTGCCTTTACTTCTGACTCTCCCTGATTATAGCAGCAAATAAAACTGTGTAGAACAAGGAGATACAGAGCTTTTCTTTTGTTGTATTATGTGGGTTTTTTATCCTTTTTCTGATTTAGCTTCTCATTTATATATTTTCACTTTCACATGTCACTAAGTTTAAATGTTTAAACATTTCCCCCTTCAGTAGCCAAAAAGAAAACAAAGCAACAGCTATTATAGTAATAAATTTATTTCCAGCTACAGGAGATAAGCTTCAATGCAATATGGCCATAAAGTATGGCTCCCAGGCTTAGGGGAGAAGCAATAAACTTTCGTAAATGAAAGAATTTTAAAATACTCCTGGCAGTAAAAATAAGGGTAAAATGTAACTTGTAACTGGCAGCACACAGGCAACAGAGCTACTTAGAAAAGAAAACTGTAGACTAAAATAAACTGTTTGCAGTTCGTTGTTGTTACCTTGCACCCTAGGTGGCCTGACTGGAGAATTCACTGTGGGGATTTTTTGACTCATCTTCTGAAATGTTATCCCTGTTACATCTCCTGACACCTTTTGATTTGCTGAAGACCTGTGATAATCACCAAGGAAACCTGGGGGTACTGATGCCACAAATAAGAGAGTTCTCAACCAATTTTAAGGTGTTAGAGAACACCTTCGAAAAGGAGAGAGAGTGGGACACACAGGATTGTGTCCCACAGGCTGGTTAATGAGGAGCTTGCACAGCTCAGGGCTTGACTTTTAGTCTTGCTTTGCAACTGATCCTTAAAGAAATTTGAAGTCCTCCTGAGGTCCATCTCAGGTTTCATTTGGGTTTTCAACTCAGGAGTCACTTGGGAAAAAGCTTAAAAACTACAGTGATGAGGTTCCTCAAAAGATTAAAAATAGAACTTCCATTTGACCCGGCAATTCCACTTCTGAGTATATATCTGAAGAAAATTAAAACACTACTTTTAAGAGATATATGCGCCCCTGTGTTCACTGCAGCATTATATATAATAACCAAGATATGGAAGCACC
Organism: Equus quagga; assembly: GCF_021613505.1. Lineage (NCBI taxonomy): Eukaryota > Metazoa > Chordata > Mammalia > Perissodactyla > Equidae > Equus > Equus quagga. Next base: position 121,411,770 of record NC_060269.1, read on the forward strand.
CTAAGTGTCCATCAATAGACGAATGGATAAAGAAGATGCATAAAGATACACACACACACACACACACACACACACACAGTGGAATTTTACTCAGTCATAAAAAAAGAATGAAATCTTGCCATTTGTGACAATGTGGATGGACCTAGAGGGTGTTATGCTAAGTGAAATAATTCTAAGAGAGAAAGACAAATACCATATGATTTCACTTATATCTGGAATCTAAAAAACAAAACAAAAGAACAAACAAAACAAAACAGAAACAGACTTGTAGATACAGAGAACAAACTAGTTGTTGCCAGAGGGGAGTGGAGTAGAGGGATGGGCAAAATAGATGAAGGGGATTGAGAGGTACAAACTTCCAATCATAAAATAAATTAAGTCATGAAGATGTAATGTACAGCATAGAGAATATAGTCAATAACATTGTAATAACTTTGGTCACAGATGGTAACTAGACATATTGTGGTGAGCATTTTGTAATGTATAAAAGTATAGAATCACTATATGGTACACCTGAAACTAATAAAATATTGTATGTCAATTATACTTCATTTAAAAAGGAAAGAAAAGAAATTGGACACAACACACAAAAAAATATGGTGGCATTTTAGTAAGCAATGCCTTGGTTTGAAAGACTGTTGAAGTAATGGATTACACATAGGTTTGTTTTCCCCAAGGAGTTTATTTGAGCAGACCTGGGGACTGGGAGGGCCCTGCATCTAAAAGAAGGTGTTGGGCCTCTTGGTGGTGAAGCATGGCTTGTGCTGGCAACATTGGACCTGGTGGGGCAGCAGGAACTTGATCTTGGAGTCATAGAACTTCTTGATCACCAGTAGGCTGCACTTGCTGGCCAAGATCTTCCCCACCTCCATGACCAGGATCTAGGGGCCCTGAGCTCACTGCTGGGCTCCATGTTATGGTACTGGGTGATGGCACCCACAGTGGTCAGGTCTTAGGTACTCCCAGTTCATGTTGTAGATGCTGCTGCAGGAGTTATAGCACAGCCAGATGCTGAAGTTCCTGTCTGCCTCTCTGTCTCTTTCATGCTCTGTCTCTCAAAACAGAAATGATAATAGAGAGGGAAATGGACTTCTGCTAATGGGATGAAATCAGAATTTATCAGTGCTCTCATTTCATATATATGTATTTCCCGAGCATCTATAATTGCAGGCACTGTGTTTGTTGCTTGGAAACAGGTTAAATGTGGTCTCTGCCCTCAAGGAACTGAGGGCCTTGTTAGCATAGAGTGAATGACACTTGGTAGCGTGGAGTGAGTCTAGGAGGGCTTTACAACAGTGAGCTTGGTGTAGAAGGTGATAGCTATCCTCTAAAGGGAAGGGCATTCCAGAGAGAGGGAATAAAGGAATCAAGATTGTGAAGGAAATGTGAACAAAAGTTAGTTGGGTTTAAAGTGTGGAAAGCCTTAAATGCCATTGTAAGGAGTTTAGACCATATCATGTAGACAGTAGGAAACCATAGAAAAATATTAGAGCAAGAAGAGAAATGATTTGTGTCTTAAATTTGTTTTATAAAGAGAAATCTCTGTTGGCGGTCAAGAGGAGATGCAAGACAGATGATGAGAGCCCTAGGGAAACAGCAGAGGGAATGGTGCAGGCATTCCATTGATGCTTTTCTATGCCTGGTACTGTCTAAAGTTGGGTTTGTTTTTGCTGGATTGTGTAGAGAAAGACAAGCTAGCACAGAAATGTAATTCTGAGTTTGGTTTCACTACTTAGTTGGCATGTGTTTGTGGGCAAGGAACTTAACCTCTGTCTCGTGTTTCTCATCTGCAGAATGGGGATAACAGTTGTGCCTCCCACGTAGGGTTGTAATAAGTTTAGCTGGGATGTTGTGTCTATATGTGTAGCCCTTAGAACCATGCCGTGTGTGGTCCATGTGAAAATAAATTTTTTTTATTTTTTTAATCCACTCATTGACTGACTTGTTTGTTCATTTAATGTATGTGAATTTGCTTTTACAACAATCCAGGACAGTCTACTATAGATTGTCAGAATTTTGCTGACATTTTTTTTGCCTCTTAAGTCTTCCTGGGACAAAAATTTCCAGCAGAAAATAGGAGGGTGAGGCCTGTAAATTAAAATAACTACTTCTCCCCGATGTAAAGAGTGAATGGAAAATTTTGTAAAGAATGGTGGTCCTTGGTGTCACTGTGTGTGACAGGGAATAGGGGAAACATTAAGTGAAGTTCCAGTATTGGGAAAGTTGGGCAGTCCAACTCTGCAGTACAACGTGGCTCTGTTATTTTGATAAACAAATTCTAAAATTCCAGAACATAGTATAACCCAGATTTGAATATGAATGCAGGAAGACCTTCAAAAATCCCCAATATGAAATTTGAATTACCTGTGCCTTTACTTCCCTCCTTCTGAAAATAACTTTGAAATGACTGTACACATTCTTAAATCAGAATAATAATTATATCTTTCTTGAATATAATGAAAATTATATAATTGTTTTTATTGTAGGTGTATTTTATTATGGAAATATATATTTGTATTTATTATGTAAAAATTACAGGCTTAGATATTACCACTCAGAACCAAACTCTAATAGGAGGGGGATTGTTCCTTAGATTTCCTTGTACAGAGCCACTGTTCTGTTTCTTCACAATGTTAGGGCTCTTGTGAAACAGAAAGCTGGCTCCGTTAGGTTGTAGGAAGAGTCTACAGGATTTGGAGAGAAAAACTAAATATCCTGAAAGTTTTTGCCTTTGAAGAGCTGGGAAAGCAGTTCTTGACAGAGAGACAAATAGAACCCCTCTGTGTAGTTCAGATGAACAAAGCTTTCCCTGACACTAAAGGATTTTATTGTGCCTGAAAGTGAACTCATCATTGATGGAAGGGGTTCTTTTATTTGACCCATCAAGATTACCAAGCCACATGTCACCATCCCCAACTAAAATACAGCATCATGAAATCATGATTAAAGGTACAGAAGCCAATTCATGAAGTGGCAAGAGATTACAGATACTGCATTTCCTCCTGTTGGTACTGGGAATTAAGTTTCAATAGCATTGAATACTTCAGAAAGAATACCCATAAATTATTTAAATTATACTCTCCAACTTTTCCCCTTGATTCATGGCTAAGCAATTTTGACTAGTTCATAAATTAGGACAATGTTGTTGTCTTTTAACAAGATAATTTACTGAAGATATTTTTGCAGTATTGTGATTGTGTGGTTAGAATAATGAGCAAAGATTGCAGAGGAATGGGTGACTTGTAATCTGTCCCCAACCCTGGTAGGAACAGCTGTGACTTTCAGTGAGTAACTTCCTTTTTGATAACGTTTGTCCAATCTCCTTTGAGGGGCTTTTGTGAGAATCAAATGAGTGCACGTACATGAAAGCCATTTGAAACATAAAAAGCACTGAAAATAACTAAATGTGGTTGCGCAGCATCCTTGAGGCATCGTAGTAGAAGAGATGGGAGTAAATGTTGAGGATGTTTTTGTTTCATTTTATAGGGAACAAGGGAAACTCTCAGTCGTCACTGCACTACCCTCGGTGATACTCTTGGGAAAGAGAATAATTGTGCTCTTATAATTGATGGGAAGACCCTCAAATATGCCTTAACTTTCGGAGTGCGACAGTATTTCCTGGACTTAGCTTTGTCATGCAAAGCTGTTATTTGCTGCAGGTAAGTTGTCCTTAATAATGTCAGATTTCAGTAAAGAGCGCCTTAATCCTAAATTCTTGATTTTTAAAGTTCCTTGAAGTTATTCTATCCAGAATTTGTAAATGTCAGGTTATTATTATTTCACTCACTCAAGACTTAAGGTTCACAAACTGGGATAGAATTTAGTAGTAGAGTTTTTAAAAGTGAATCCTAACAATCATTAATAATTATCTTTTGTAATCTGGGTCACCAGGTTTCTTGTAATTTTCTGTGTTTAAAATCAATTCTTGGGGCTGGCCCCATGGCCCAGCTAAGGTTCCACATGCTCTGCTTTAGCAGCCCGCATTCTCAGGTTCAGATCATGGGTAGGGACCTGCTCCACTCATCGGTCACACTGTGGAGGCATCCCACATACAAAATAGAGGAAGATTGGCACAGACCTTAGCTCAGGGCTGATCTTGCTGCAGCGAAAAAAAGGAAGATTGGCAACAGATATAATTTATGGTGAATCTTCCCCACCAAAAAAAAAAAATCGATTCTTTACCTGAATTTCCATTGAGAGTTATTTCTGTAAATGTTCTATTTTCTACACTTAAATCTTTGATTCTGCTACTAAGACTTACTTTGGGGCAGGATGGGAGGCACTAACTGAATCATTTTCCAAAAAGCTAAGCATTTTCTTAAAGGTTGTTTATTGACTATATAGTCTTTTTCCCTCTAATTTATAATGTTGCCTGTATCCTAAATTAAAATCTATTTTGAGTTATCCAGGCCTAATCCATAGAGTTGTATTTTTGTAAACTATTTAGCTCCAATCCTTCCTGAATATCTTGTCAAAGAATCTTTCCCATCTCTTTGTCTAAATTGTTTACACTATGTCTTCCTAAAATTTAAAGTGTATTCATGACTGTGCCCAACCTCTTCACCATGAAATGTAAGGATTTTCCTCTCTGTCACCTACTTATTAAATCTTACCAGCTGGTCAGACTAGGTCCAGGGTAGCAGTTTCTCAAATTGCTTTGTCTTCCTGGGAGATGAAATGTTAGCAGGGCTTCTGAAGAATTTCTCTGAATCTGTTCTTTTAACATTATCTTAAAATTGTTCTATTTGCTTTTATTATCTTTAAAATTTATTTACAAATAAAAAAATGTTATGCTTTCTAAACCTTTTTTTGTCCACCCTTATTCACTTAAATATCCTGTATATCATATGTCTCCAAACTTATAAGCCATGCCTTGTAAATATTTCCTAAGTTTCAATTGAAGTATACTTTGTAAAATATAATTTAAACCGTACGTAGTAAGTACCCTTTATAAGCATCATTTCAGTCTATAAAAGTATCTCATACTCAGAGAATTAAAAGTTGCTTGTTATTCCCAGGAATCTAATTATTTTAGTCATTTATTTTTCGTCTCTGTGGCATGTGTTAAATAATATCACTATAAAGCTCTTGGACAATATATTTTACAGATATTTAATATTAGTAATGATCAGGCTCTTTGTATCATCACGAAGAAAGAACTGGAAATTATTTTATCTTGACTGTCTCATCTGCACTTTGGTATCCTCATGCTTTTTAAAATCTGCTTTTCCAGTGACTTTTCTTGATTCCTATCTAATCTCTTGACCAAGTGTCAGTAATGTTCAACTCTGACACTCTTCCATCAAGGTAATTTTGTGCTAGATTTGATTGTTTAATCACTTTCATTAATCTGATAGCAAGGATCAACAGAAAATTGCTCTAAAGCACATTAAGTGATATGACTGTTGGCTCCTATTTGGAAACACAACAATACAGAGGGCCAGCTCGGTGGCGCAGCGGTTAAGTTCCCATGTTCTGCTTCGGTGGCCCAGGGTTCGCCAGTTCAGATCCCTGGTGTGGACCTAGCACCGCTTGTTAAGCCATGCTGTAACAGGCCTCTAACATAAAATAGAGGAAGATGGGCACAGATGTTAGCTCAGGGCTGATCTTCCTCAGCAAAAACAGAAGAATTGGTGGCAGACGTTAGCTCAGGGCTAATCTTCCTTAAAAAAACAAAACAAAACAAAATAAAACAGAATACAGAGCTAATTAGATATAATAACCAGTTCCCTTGAGTTGGCATCTGTTCTGTGCCTACTGTGTGCTAGGCATAGATGCTGCACATACAAGGAGGAATACGACTTCCTCCCTGCTCTCCTTCATGTATCTTTCTTTCTTTTAAGTACAATCACAGTTGGTTTGAAAGATGTGGGAGGCCAATTTTCATCATGTGGTCATTGCAGCTGAGCCTCATTCTTAGAGTATTGCTTAACAGTACCTCCCACCATTCTTCAAAACGTTGAACCACAAAATTAAACAATAGCAGAGGGAGAGAAAAACTAGAAAGCAGAGTCAAGGGAGAAAAAATATGTTCTGTGCTTGTGAAGTTCTCTCCCGAGATCATTGTTCTGGATGCTCACAAGTCACATGGCTCTCAGGGCTCCTCCAGGCCCCAGGCCCCTGGGAGGGAATCATACTCTGCCTTGCACGTGCAGCTCAGCTCTGAAACTGAGCTTATAAAGATGTGTGTGGCCCCTTCCTCCCTCCGTCCTGTTTTATGCATGTTTGAGGACCGTGAAGGTCCCTATGCAGGCACTCAGTTTTATTTAGAGTTTTAGGATTTTTTTTTTTTTAAGTAAAACATCTTTCCGCAGCTTTTTTCTTCTAATTACCTTCATACTCTGTCTTTTCCCATAATGACTGTGGTTCAACTTCCGGTCTGGCTTTGAGAATTCATCTAAGCCCTTAATTACATCAGTGCCACTGCCTGATTGATGTCGGTGCACCTTCTTGGCCAGTTGCCTCTTGGCATCAGACCATCTTCGTGTCATTTAGCCTACTGACCTCGCAGTATAATTTCTATGATAATGCTTCCATCTCTGGTGAGGAAGAGGTGGGCAATTCTGTCTGTCATTCTTTACAATTAAATTCAAGTGTCACTCCAGATTTCTCAGATGATTACAATTTCCCAGCCTCAGGAAATTCTCTATTTCACTCTATTATAAGAGACTCTCCAAATAAATACTGAATATTATTTCAAAATACAGTACGGTCCTGTTTCCCAAATTCATTTATGTTCATTCTGGCTTTATGGGTTTTCCCCTCAAACTACTTTCCAGTCTCCTTCTTGTCAGTCCACACATGAAGATAATTCAGAATCGGCCCTTCCTGTGCAGTCTTCTCTTGAGCCATAGCTAGAGTGAAAGTGGAGGAGAAAGCCTTCTCGTAATGGATAATGAGGCTCTCAATTTAGTTCCATCTCTACGATTACATCAGCTGCTTTCTTCCCTGACATTATCAGCATAAAGGGCAGAAGGCCGTTTTTAGTGTTTGCCTAATTGACACAGTTATAAAGATGAGCATTTTCCCTCAAGAGTCTACAGTGGAATTGAAAGAAAGAGTTGTTCTCAGTCAGTAGTCATTATGTCTCTTACTCACCACCATTTTCTGAAGGAAATATTCAAAGACAGAAGTAATCCCCGGGCTCCCAAATTATTCAGGGCTTTGGAGTCCTGGTTTTGGTTTACAAAGTGAAGCTTGCATATTATACCTCAAATAATGTTTTTAAGTATATAAAACCCAAGAAGTAAAATGAAATCTATTTTTATCAGTGTATCAAGTCCTGTATTTTCATGGATCCCTTGTAGCTTTCGTTTTTACCTCTGTACACATTTACCTGTGTAACCTGAGTAGTTTCATAGGAAACATGCCTCTGGTTTTAGGGTAGTTTCTGATAAGTTATTCTGGTTATAAACCACTCCTTTGTGGTCCTTCTTCCCTCTGTTGCCTTGCTCAGGTACACTGATTCTTATTGTTTGGTGTGATTACAGATCATTTTGAAGAACAAATGAAAGCTATGGACCATCTCCTCCAAAAAATACACTTACACACCAACATGGAAAATTAAATGCACCATTTTAGAAGTTGCACAGACTCCCTGAAACTTCTTGGACAGAGTAGAGGGGGGAAAAAAGCTTGCTCTAAGACTCGTGTACACAGCCAACATCAAGAGCTATTCTGCAATGTAACTGTACCAGACAAATAATTCCTCATCTCAGTTACCAATATTTTATGCCCTAAAATACAGCTTGTATAATTGGTGTAATGGTGTTTTAGCTGGGGATTCGTGACATTCTTGTTTTAACTCTGCCTCTCGGGCTGTTTGGATACCTAATGGAATCTCTCTGGCCTTGGTTTTGTGATCTGTAAGGTGAAGAGACTGGCATATAGCAGTGATCCAAATACTTCCGGGAGCCTGGCTGTCTAAGGCAGCTGAGAATGGAGCTTCTCTGGCATAGAAAGCTGGGAAACCTACACACACACTTGCACCCTTCCTGGGTTGTCTCCTTCCAGCTTGAAAGCTTCTGGGCCAGAGGACCTCTTCTAGGCCTTTTGTTTTTTGGACAAACCCTACTTCTGTTGGCCAGTCTGTGCTAGGAAGAATCTGTCTACTGCCTGGATCAGCTTAATTTGGGGAAGCATCTGTTCTACCTCTTTTAATGTTCCCTCCAGAAGAGTTGCAGTGAAGTATTGCTGTGTGTTAAATAGCATGTGGTTTCTGAGATCCTGGTCAGTTCACATAACCCAGCCTTTCAAAGAATCTTACATTTTTTCTGCAGTTGTCAGTTTTGTTTAAACATATTTTGAAACTTACGTTCTGTGACAGTTGGTTCAAAATTGGCCCAGAGCCTCCAGCTTTTAGACTGTCTAGTAATCACTGTTCTTCCACATAATTTATGTGCTCACGTCTTCTGAAACGCAGGAGTTAAATTGAAGTAAGCATTTTTCCCTACTTGCAATATCTCTAGTCAAAGTTTAACCCCCTTTTAGGCCATTTTCTCCATAATGCATAAAAAAACACTTGACTTCAGTGAGTGTCGTCAGTCGGGAGTGGCATTCCAGGCAAAACCCTTCACCTTAGTCCGATCAAGGGGTCCTCCAAGAAGAAGTCTAAAGGGACACCTTGAATACTTTCTGTCATAGCCTGAGTATGTTAAAGAAAGGGTCAAGGCAGATCTACTTCTTGAATCTTTTGGGATTGTCTTAAACTTTAAGGATTTCTCAAAATACATGTTCTACTTAAAGAGTGGTCATAAAGCACAAATGAAGCTAATAAATGCGCAACAGACATTCCTTTAAAAAAGAAAAAAGTTTGTGAACACCATTGGATGCCAAGCAGATGTTTGGCTTTGAGAAGACTTACAAACTGTTAATGAATGTCAACCCTATATTTGCTTCCAAGAAAATATGAATAAATGTTGGAAATGTCGAGAGAATATTTCTTTCATACATGTATGGCTAAAAGAGGACACACTGAATAAATTTTATAACTTCATAAAATGCCCATGTTTTGCTTTAGCATAATACAGTAATGAGCTGCTCAGCTCTATCCATCTGATTTGCTATTCTACCTCTACTGAGTAATGTTAAAGGAACTGCATGGCGATATTACAGCCTCGTAGCCAGTTACGATGTACACCATCAGAGGAGTCCGTATTTATGGTGAATTTTCTAAAAATATGAGAAATCTAAATGCCACAGAATCCCACTGTAATTCAACATTATGTAGTTTTAGATGTGACTCAATTTAAATAAACCACCATCACACACACCAATTAAAACCGCAGATTATATAATTCTGATAAAGCAGAGTTAATCTGTACCGGAAAGTATGTAAAACGTAAGTATGAAGCTCTGTGAATTTTCCCAAAGTGAACACACTCCTATATCGAGCACCCGAGCGTGACCAGCACCCCAGAAATCCCCTCATGCTCCCTGTAGTTCTCTTATCCCCCTAAGGGTAAGTAACTGCTATCTTGATTTCCCATCACCATCCCTCTTAAATGCTGTGTTATTTATTTTAGTCTTTTTCTGTTTTCTGTCTTGCGAAATTTGAATAAGCATATATGTATCTTCCATAACTACATTGAAATTCTTGATAATTCTTTTCTGTTCAACAATTTTAATTTCAGAGCTCTATAGCTCTCCACCAAAGGCCTCCCTAAAGCTTTATATAAATCAATAAATCAACACTCTAATATATTCTTGAGTCAAACACAAATCCACCTGATAGATTGCTTGCAGTTCTCCTTCAGCTCTACAGTGATAGAATGAAAGGACTTCAGTTTCCAATTTGCTAAGGACGTGATATATAGAACCTCTGACATTTCTCTGATTGTGTGGGAAAAGAAAGCAGAGTTAGTTGACATAACTGGTTTTCCGTGAACCCATGATGGTTTCTAGTGGTTACCTTCTTTTAAATAAACCTGTCTGAGCCATCCCCACCCACTTAGGGCAAGTTAAAGGCTTGGTGTTATGAGCCATGCTTGAGTTCCAGGAGTCAAGACCAGGTAGGATGTGGGTCATAGCTGTCTAGCAGCTGTAGGGCATGGAGTAGAGAGAAAAGAGAGATGGCATCCTAGGGGAAAGGTGGGCTTGGGAAACAAAAGGCATGTTAGCATGGGAACAGTCAGAGAGACAAGAAATGGATGTAAAACAACAGGCTTTAAGTTGAGGCGTGAAAAAGGAAGTGGTTCCAGGTAGCATTTTCCAAGAGGGAGCATTTTATAGAGCAAGGGTGGGCTAAACTTTTTCTGTAAAGAGCCAGATAGTAAATATTTTAGACTTTGCGGACCATACAGTCTCTGTCACAACTACTCAGCTCTGCCATTGTAGCTTGAGAGCAGCTCTCGACAATATGGAATCGAACGGATGTGCCCTGTGATCCAAGAAGACTTTATGTAAAAGACAAGCTGCTGCCCTGCTTTGAGCCTGGGGCCACAGTCTGCTGTTGTGGAGTGTCTGGCTCATGAATGAATGACAGAGTTGCTTCTGACAGAACTTTTCTGGAATATTGGTGGAGTTAACCCCAAGTTCCCTAGTGTGTAATTTCCTGATTCTCTTCTTGAAAACTGAGACGTTTGCCCATCTCTCCTTACCTGACATGTTTCCCTTTCTCCACGATTCTTCAAGGATGACTGACATTCTTTCTGTGGTGACAGCTACAGAATCTGGCTTCTCCGTTAAATTTTTCTGTGCCCTTGAATTCAAGAAAACTCCTTAAAATGTGGATATTTCCAGAAGTCAGTTTGTTTTAAAATGAGGTATCAATAGATATTTATATATCTTAGCAAGAGAAATATGAGGAGCCCAGGACCAAACCTGGATCCTGCCCTGTCACCCAATGCCTTCCCTCTGTTCTAGGGGGAAGTGCCAGCAAGGTGCTAGAGGACTATGGCAGCAGAGGAATGAGGCAGGAAGGTACACAAGCTAGCCTTCTCCTCAAACTGGAAGAATCCTAGAGTCTTGAACTCAAGCACTTTCTGCTTTGATTTTTATATATTATTTTCGTTTTTGCCCTTCATCACCAGTCACTTTCTCTTCCTCCACCTTAGGAAAACATTCTCAAGTATTTAATACTTTCCCATCCATCTACCATACTTTATTTGTATATATGTGTAGCTATGAGTAATATATAATGTTGTTACATGTGTGTTGAATCGAGAGATACATGTGTATTTATAATGATATCCCAGCATAAACTTTTTGCCTCTTTTATTTTTTACGATTTTGAGACCTATTCATGTTACCATATGAAGAACAAGTTTATTTCTTCTCACCACTGCTTACTATTACACATCACTTTATTTATCTATTGCCGCAGTGACAGCCACATAAGTTCCCTCTAAATCTTTGCTACCACAGAAAGTGCTGAAATGAATATCTTTTCTATGCACCCGTGCAAGTGTTTTTCTAGGATATAGACTTAGGAATGGAAGTGTTTGGCTGTGGGCCGTATGTATATTTCATTCTGAATTGCCACATTGCTGCAAAACAGCTGCACTAGTGTGTACTCCCAGATCCATGTAGGAGGGTTGCTGTTTTCCTTACCTTAACATCAACACCTGGCATTCCTGAATTTATAACTTTACCACTTTTGATGGTTGAAAAGTGGCACCTTGTTGTTTTGATTTTCACTTCTCTGATTACTAGGGAGATTGAGCATTTCTTCATATAACTGTTTACCTCTCTAGATTTCTGCTTTTGAAGTTCATTCAATTTTTCATTCATTTATTCAATAAATGTTTTTCGAGCACTCACTTTGTGATGGGCACCTTTATAAGTGCTATAAATAGAACAGTGAAAAATAGGAAAAAATCCCTGCCTTCACATTGTAGCTATTCTTCACTAAAATAAATACACACGTACACATTCAAAAAGCAATAATTACTCTGTATGTGTGTGTGAGAATAGTAACAACTGATTTATTATATATCAGATGGACTTATATGAAGTCAATGGTAACAGATGCTATGAAGAAAAGTACTACATTGAAGAGGGATAAGGGGTACTGAACTTTTTTTGGGTTTCCTATCTTTTTTTCTGCTTGTGTACAAGAATTCTTTGTGTTTTCTGAATATTGATTCTTTGTTATAGACTTGGCAAATATCTTCTAGTCTGGCTCCCTTCTTAATTCTGCCTGTGATATTCTTCCTTGAACAGAAATCGTTGACCCTGAGATAGTCAAATTCCATTAATTTTTCCCTTTATGGTTTGTGCCTTTTGGATAGTAAGAACTTCCCACTCACAAAGCTATTCTCCTACATTTTCTTCTGTTAACTTTATAGCTTTCTGTTTTCCGTATAGGTCTTTAATCCATATGAAGTTTATTCTTGTTTATCTTGTGAAGGAGAAGTGGTCCAGTGATATTCATTTCCACATAGTGAGCAGATTCTCCCAAGACCATTTACTAAACAGTCTCCACCCTTTTCCCTCTGCTTGTGATACCATATGCTCTAGCACTCAGGCTCTGGGGCCAGACTTTCCAGAATCTAAGTTCAGTCTCCACCTCTTACTAGGTGAATAATATGTTGCTTAACCTCTCTGGCTTCAGTTTCTTCATCTTTGAAATAGAGATAAAAATAACTGCTCTCATAGAGTTGGGAGGAATGAGTGGGTTAATATATGTACTGGATGTGTTAGTGGTTATTGTTAAAAATTGTTACTCTTAGAAATGCCATCAAATTTTCTTTTATATGGTCTAATCGACTATTTCTGGTGAGGGGAATACTATCATACATAAGTATTTCTCTCTGACCATTATCGCCTTTGCTGTGTCCTAAGTTCTATTTCGTCTGGTATTAAAATTGCTAAACTGGGGGCTGGCCCCGTGGCCAAGTGGTTAAGTTTGTGCGCTCCACTTCAGCGGCCCGGAGTTTTGCCAATTTGGATCCTGGGTGCAGACATGGCACCGCTCATCAGGCCATGCTGAGGCGGCATCCCACATGCCACAACCAGAGGCACTCACAACTAGAATATACAACTATGTACGGGGGCACTTTGGGGAGAAGAATAAAAAAAGAAGAAGAAGGTTGGCAACAGTTGTTAGCTCAGGTGCCCAAAAAATAAAAATTCTAAACTGACTTTCCTTTGTTTCATATGTGCCTGATCTTTTTTTTTCCTAAACCCTTAAGTTCAATATTTCTGTATAATATAGTGATTAAGAAAGCTGTCTCTAAATCCATACTGCTTAGGGTTGAATCCTGACTTCAGCACTTGCTGTATTGCTTAAGTTATATAATCTTTCTGTGCCTCAGTGTCCTCATTTGTAACATAGCAATAACAGTAACTATCTTGTATAGGGTTCTTCTGAGAATTGAGTATTTGAGTTAAAACGAGCTTAGAAGGTAGTGAGTAAATAAGTGTATCTTAGTTAGCTGTTGTTATAAAATGTATCTCTTTTAGATACCATATTGCCAGATCTTTTTTGTTTTACTACAACCTGAGATCTCTGTCTTTCAATCAGTAAATTTAATCCATTTATATTTATTATAGTTATTGCTATATTAGGCCTCATTTCTTCTATTTTATTTTGTGCTTTCCATTTATTATGCTTTTTGTTTCTTTTTTTCTCCCTCTACCTTCCACTGTCTAAATCAGATTTTCTTCTGCTGGTTTGAAAGCTTTGCAGTCTATATCTATTCTATGTCTGGTTATTCTAAAGTTTTGATAACCATATTTGTGCTTATTGCCTATATGTATTAGTATGTCTTCCTTCCCCTGCCTCCCCATAAAGAGACAAGAGCTGCAGATATTAGTTTTGTGCATGCGTCCAATGTCAGACAGATCTTGCTTCTCTGTAAGTAATCTGCTTTTTCTCTCTGGAAGCTTTTAGAAATTTTTCTTAATCTTAATTTAGCTGTAATGTATCTAAGGTAGGTCTGTTTTTCTTATATTTCTTTTTGGCACTGTATGAGCCCTTTCAATCTGGGACATATGTCTTTCTTTAATTCTGGAAAATTATTAATCAGTCTTTTTCATTTTGTCCCATTTTATTCTCTTTTTGGACTTCCCATTATATATGTATAGTCGCCTCTATTCCTCTATTTCTTTTCATTTTTCTCACAATCTTTCCTTTGATTTCCTAATATCTTTTGGGACAGTTTTTTTAACTTTCAGGCTCTATCATATTTATTACTCAGTTTACCATTGGCTTCTGTATTTTAGAAGTTATATTTTCATATGACTTATTTTCAATTGGTTCTTCATTGTAACTGCTTGTTGTAGTTTCATGTTTCCAGTATCTTCCCATATCTTTCCTAGCTTTTTTATCATACTTCTTTTGAATTCTTGTTACATCTGTTTTTACTAGTTCTACTTTCCTATAAGTTGTCTTTCTTTTGTGCTCATGATTTCCTGTCTTAAAAGTTTTCCCTGTGAGTCCATTATTCCCCATTTGCCCTAATGACAGTAATGTCCCTTTGGGAGAAAGGTGAAAGCTAGGTCCTAACTTGAGATAAAGTTGAGTCAGGGGTCAATCTGAGCTTAGTAAATCCCTCTTCCCCTAGTTCCTTTAGCTAAGCACTGCCCTTGTTAGAGGCTGCTGCATTCTGATGGAATTGAGGTAACATTCGAGGGTTTGTCAACACACCCACGTCATTAGCACCTGTTCCTACCTAGCTCCATGCCCTGAGATTGACCAGAAAGCTCTGATTTTCCTGTTCCAAGGCATGAGGTGGGACTTTTCCTGGGATCTTAGCTTTAGGGTGTTGGAGATACTCCTGGAATTGGGGTGGCATTTTGTTTTTCAAGCATGTTATTTTGGGGACTTTGAGTTTCCACAAATTCCAAGCCTAACCCAAAGTTTACAGTTGCAATGAGAGGAGCTCCTTAGTTCCATCCAGCCCAAACTGCCCCTTACACTGGTCAGCCAGAGCTTGCACAAGGCACCATGGGGAGTGAACAGTAAAGCTGAAAAGATTTCCACACGTGTATGTTAATCTGTGGCCCCTGGCATACCACTCTTTCCCTCTATGCCATTTACCTTCTAACAGATATGCACCACTTCTTTTTCCCAAAGGTTTCTCATAGATTTTTGCTAATTGTAACCCTGAAATTTATTGAACTCCTTTTTTAACTCCTGGCATCTTCAGGGTTTTATTCCACTTTCTGTCAATAGCCTGTGCTACCACTTGTTCCATCTTCCACTAGGTATTTCTAAGACGAGAGAAAGTTCCTTGGAGAAACCCATCCACATAGCAGCAAAGGGAGGGAAGGAAGAAAGGAAAGGCAAGCTCCAGCCCTTCCTTACCTATCCAGAGTCATGAGAAAAGGAAAGAGAGCCAGTAACCATGTGGGCTTCAACCAGATAATTAAGAATGGGAAGAGAGGGAGACCATACATCTTACCACTCTTGAGAGCGAGGTCACGAAAGGGGAGAACTAGAAGGGAGAAGAATTCTAGGCCTTCTTGAGTAGGTGTGCTCCCCAGTTGGGAGCACACCAGTTCCAAATACAAGACTGCCTAAACGGAAATGGCTTGGGCTTGTCCCACGTAGGAGAAATTTCTGTCTCTCTCTACCACTTCTGTCTCCTTGGAGTAAGCATCCCTAGAGAGGCCACTGTCGTATAGGATCTTAATATTTAACTCCTGAGACAGTATCTCAATAAAAGTCCTTAAATTAATAGCTCTTAGGGGCAGAAGGAGAATCCTGAGATCTACTTTCTTCTCTTATATTCTTCCATAGAAATCTCATCACATACCAAAGGATCACTACTTGATTAATGAGTGACACCTGAATGCACATCCCCAGCTCTGCATTCTTTTCTGAGCTCAGTTCTAATTTTTCAGTCAGCGTGCTTAATGATTCCACTAGGATATCCCACCACTATCTGAACTTCTGAGTGTCTAGAACTTCCCTGATAATTTTCCTCCATAAATCTTCCTGCTTTTTCTGTTTATGTTTAATCCCTCATTATTTCCCCAGTCACCCAAATTTGAAACCCCTGATTGCACTTTCATTCAAAACCCCCCACTCTCCCATATGTCCTTTCTTTCCATTTTTGTTGCCCTTATCCTAGGTAAAATTCAGATGTATAGATAGACATCTATAGCTATTTTATATATAGATAGATATAAATATAAAATATAAATATCTGTATTTCAAAGCGATGTATATATATCTTTTGAGCAATCCAAATGTTTTTAAAGCACTCCTTCTACCATGCTCTTTTTTTGCTCAAAATCTTTTAGTGTTCCCTGTTGCTTAGAGCTATCTGTGACATTCAGCCTTTCTTATCGTGGCATGCAGAGGCCCTCTGTCATCTGGCTCTAATCCATTCTGAATATACCCACTTTCTGTTGAAGTAGTAGTATGCTTCCTTCTCTACCTAATAATTTTTTGCCTGTCTTTCCCATCCATATCAGAAAGCCTGCAGAATCCAATATCTTTTACATAGTTCCTCTACACTCTAGATGCAGAGAAGATTAACCACATTTCCTCCTAACAGCAAACAGTCAAAAATGAATGAACTGTATTAGGATAATGAGATAAATTTCTCTTCCTTGCAAAATTTCCCATTTATTTGGTTCCACTACTATTTCTACATCTGCTATGGGCTGAGTATAGTGCTAGGTTCTAGATAAATAGATGATAGGTAGATAGAGATGGAGATAGGTTTTTTTTTTAATGAACAGTAGCAATGGGGACTAACTGCTCTATGGTGTGAATACTATAATAGAGATTTCTACTAGGAGGAGTTTTCTTTTTCATGCCTTTTGTAAGATACATTAGCCAGTAATAGTTTGCAGTGCCCACACATACACACACATGCGTGCATATTCAAATATACGCTACCAATATGATCAGTCACTATTTAAAATATCTGAACTATAGAAACTGAAGACAGTAGTAGTTTACCTGTAACAACATAAATTCCGCAAAAGAGACATTTTCATCATTTCAAAAGGAAATCTTTTAAAAGTTGCTTTCCTTTTTTGTCCTGTGGAAAGATTATCTATGTTTCTTTTCTGTAGACTCAATCCCTATATTATAATATCCCCTTGATGCCTCTGACTACAGAGTACGTTAACAGATGTTGCTTTTGGAGGCTAGGAAGGTGCTCACTCATCAGTCATTTGAATAACAGAGTTCTCTTATCTAGAAGTGATTGAATATTTCATTACATACCATATGCTAAGTATGGTTTTCAGAATTTGCTATATAAGTGACTGTTTTCATTCCAGTAATAAATTGATGGTGAGTCTCTAGAAGTGTTATATTTATGTAATTTTGGAACATGTAACAGATTTTTTGGCCATATTTTAATTCCTCTTTAATTCAAAACTTTACAAGAGCCTAACAAATTTTAGTTCAAAGGGAAGTCAAGTAAGATCTCATAAGTTTTTCTCTTAGGTTTTTCTCTCTTTTTGTAATTTCTTTATTAGTCAGGAGAATATGACTCACTGGGGAATAGTCTGATATTCACAAGGAGAAGTCTTAGGAAGTTTGTTGCAAAGGAAAGTACAGCAGATCCCCCACTAACGATCCTGATCTCTAAATAGTCACCAGAAGCAGCCCTCAAGCTTAGTAAATGCAGGGTCACTATACAAAACACTTCAGGATAATTAAGAAATAGTATATTCTTGGATATTCTTAAAATTTTTTTCTAGATTCACCTTCTAAAGGCAACTTTATAGTAACTTTTGAGTTTACAGTACAGCTTTTTGAGATAATATTGTATTATTGGCATAATTTTTGGTGTATATATGGTTTTTTTAAGGTTATTAACCTAAAACACAGTATAGTAAGACAAATTATTGTACTCCTCTTGGCTACCTATAAAAAGTCCCTTAAAATATTCTTTATTATGTGTCTGTGTATATACATGCACATATAATCTTTATCCACATTCCATTCTAAAAGGTGATTCATTTAGCTAATCCCATTAAAAGAGTGAAAAATGAGGCTCATGGCCACCCTATATACTTTCTAGCTAAATGGTAAAAATTTCCAATACTCTGATCTAATGTTCACAGGGCAGTGAGAGTTACTACATAGCAAATAAGAAAAATAATGAATAACATGTGCAGAAACTACAGCCAAAATAATATCTGAAAAGCGTATTGCACTCAGTGCGCTGTGAGGGTGTATCGCAAAGGACCACCCTCTGTTTGTGGAGCCACGGGGAAGAAAACTGGGCTTTACAGCACATGCTGGGTATGTAGTCTTTTTCCATAGAGGCTTTGACTTCTTCTGAAGAAGAAAGAGCAACAGTGAAAGAGAAGAGAACTGTGAATAATTTAAGTTCTGATGCAGACCCATGGGTGGTAAAAAAAAAAAATACCTAGGGTGGAAAACAGAGCACTTTTATGTTTCTGAATTATACATTGGGTCACTATTGGTATTTGTAAAATTTAGGTTTAAATATACTCAGCCATGGATATGTGGTTTTTAATAGACATTTGGAAGAATTAACTTGAGTGGTAAGGTTGTTCTAGACTATTATGGAAATTGTACAAATATAGAAGCAGATGTACAAAAGTCAAGAAAGCAAATAAACTCTAATGAGTGAAGTGAGTGACCTTTTTTGAGGTGGAAACACAATAGAAAGGAATATTCTGGAGAATTTTTAACATGAAGTTAAATTTAATATATGCCATTTCTTTTACCTGACCTGAGCTCTCCTCTCCTTGCCAAAGGCAAGTCAAATTCTGACTCATCAAGGAAGCCTCTTGCAGCCCATGCTAATATGTCCTCTGAAATTATTAAGTACTGGCAATTATATCAAAAAGCTTTCTGGTACAATCATTTTTAGTGTCTTATAATTTTGTTTTGCTATCTTGTAACCCCCTTGTAGCAAGGAACAATTTTTTGAATGGATGCTGTAGAAGATGTTTTTAACTGATTTCAGCTTGACTAATCTGAGTCCCCTTAAAACACATTCCCTCCCTGAGGTACGCTGATGGATGCCCACAGCATATCATGCCCAGAGCTGAAAGGATGCTCTTCAGTGCACACCTGCACATTTGCTTCCATGAGTCAACTTGATGCTTATTGGGAATCACTAGGTGCTTGTTCCCTAATCTGTTTATTCCTAATATACTTCTTAAAGTAATCTTCATTTAATTAAATATTTCGTAAGTCATCGAAATAACAATCTAGCAAAATTGTGGCTAGGAAAACCTGGTATAAATACTCTAGAAAGACTTATTGAATTGCTAAAAAATTTGCTGTTAAATTTGAAGTCAGATAACAATAAACTGGGGTGAAGGGCATCATTGTATTCTAGTCCACTTAATGAAACCACCCATGGATTGTGCCTCATGAGTGAGGTTTCTGTAGCAAAAACATGCAGACTTTCCAACAGCAGACCCCTATGCAAAGGAAGGTTCCTTGCCCTACATCACAAGTTTGTACATTTATATTTTGAGTTAAATGTTTTAAATATGTATATTTTATTTTTTATAAATCCCCACTTAAATCTGATTATCTTTGTTTAGCAAACAACTGCTATTTCAAACCCATCAGATACGAGCTCTCCCACCTTTTCTTGAATCTTCTTCCAAGCCAGCTGTCTACTTTTAGCTTGATAATGGAAGCAGATGCCCTTGCTAGTAGCAATCGCAGTGTGTTTCTGAGGATCCCTCTCACTACATCATCTTTTTTTTTTAAACAGCCGTTGTTCTTGACAAGGGGATTTGTATTCTGTTTTTGTCACCTGAATTAACCACACCCATGGAGTTGGTGAAAATCCCTAACCAATTTTAATTGTGGGGTATTGAAAATTGCAATGTCAGGCAGAGAAAGCAGTGTTGGTTGTAATAGCCATGAAGAAAGAAAACAAAGTTTAATCCAGGTCTTTTCCGATGCTTCCTTAAGTCACTAATATTAGATCATCATGCAGAGATTTCCTTTATTACGTATTCGCTTTAAAAAATACCACTGTTTTCTAGCTCCATTGATCCCATGGTGTGACTTCACAACGTATTTAAATTGTGAAGGGAATTTGTTAAATGTTTTCAAATGCTTCTCTCTTTTCAGACCCATTTCCCGTTTGCTTTTTAGATCATTTCTTGGTGAGCATTCTTTTTTGACATTTACTAAATGTCAGCTATAGTCCGTGTTTAAAACATTGGCCTATGGCCAGCGGGCTTACCAATTTATATTAGCCTGTTAAGAAAAATTAAATAAAACATGAAAATGAAATGAAAATTGCTTCCAAGAAAAATGAGGGCTAACAGCGAAAAAAACCATTAATGGCCTGATCCTCATCCATTCGTTTCCTTGCTGTATTCACAGTTGTGTCATTTTGTACTGCTGCCAGACTCTGAAAGGAAATCCAAAGAAAGATTTAAAAATAACTCTTTCATATAGCAACTATTTATTGAGTACCTATTCTGGATCAGCACTAGGAATACAAAGCTGAGGAGACTGCTTCACTCTGCAAGCAGCTCACAGTCTAATGCAATGATTCTCAAACGTGAAATTCAGACTGGAGCTGCTCTCACTGAAGCCTTTCGGAAGGGCAGAGGGCCTCCTAAAGGCACATATTTGTACAGAGTATCCACTGCTAGGAATTTTTTCCTAAGAAAATAATCAGGAGAATGTGCAAAGATGTATTGAGTCTTTCAGAGTCATGATCTTCATTTTTAAATAATAAATGATTTGCCAGATGTTCTGGCAGATCTTTGACACCTACTTCACTTAACCTTAATAAAGAACTTAGCTCCAAGTTATTTTTCTTGTCCACTCACATTGTATGTGTTATTAGTTTCTTAGTATTTAATTACTATCTTAATAGTTTACTGAGCCAGTTCACTGTTGAGTTTTCCTTTCTTTCTGTTTACTCGCCAGTACAGTGTGGACAATATAGTAAGTTAATGACGCTGATGCCTTCTGTCTTTGAGCCCTTCTGTCATTGTCATGGAGTTTACTTAAGTGGTTGTGATAAGTTACTCCAAAGTTAATACCAAATATGATTTTAGTTTGGATGCTGGTATTCTCTGTTCCCAATCCACGTTTGTATAAAAGGTTGCTTGATCCTACTTGGCCGTTAGTCAGTAGCTGTGGAAGAAAATTGAGGTACATGAGTTATATCATCAAGCACTTGGTATTTACTTTGGTTCATTCATATGGTGGCTGAGAACAGGTCGAGAGGTTAGCCGGTTCCCTACTGTTAACTTAAGTAGAGTCTGAAGTTGTTTTAAATGTAGAGTACATTATCTAAGATCAGCTTGCAGAGGCTCAAAACTTTTATTTCCCACATACAGAATAGGATTTAGTTAGTATTTGGACTACTATTCAACAGCCTTTCTGACCTTCTATTTCATTCAAAAGTGAAGAATTAGAAATTCTGATGTTATTTGTTAGAAAATAATGGAATTTCTGAACTCAAATGTTATTTCTGAAACAAATTAATGCAAACATCCTGTTAAACTAATGCTAACAAGGCATTGTAGCTTCTGTCATCTAGAGGTTTGCTTTGGAGACTTTATTTTTCCCTTAAAGTGGCAACCAGGTTAACAGAGAGCTTAAACATTTGTACACCTAAGACTTTTCCATAATGATTCTTCAGAGATCTAGTCAATTGAATCTTCTGCTGCTTTTTCCTTCAAGACAATGACATTTCCAAATTCCTTTTTTTCGGAAAACAGAATAATTGATAATTTGTTCTAACTTAAGGGTTACTCCTCTTCAAAAATCTGAAGTCGTTGAGATGGTTAAGAAACAAGTCAAAGTCATAACGCTTGCAATTGGCGACGGAGCAAATGACATCAGCATGATTCAGACAGCGCACGTTGGTGTTGGTATAAGTGGCAATGAAGGCCTTCAGGCCGCTAATTCTTCTGATTACTCCATAGCGCAGGTAAAGTATCATTTCTACAAAACACACCATTTGTCTCAGTCAGCTGACACTATGAAGAGAAAAATACTAATTTTTTTCCACTCTTGTTTTAGTTCAAGTATTTGAAGAATTTATTGATGGTTCATGGTGCCTGGAACTATAACAGAGTCTCCAAGTGCATTTTGTACTGCTTCTACAAGAATATAGTCCTCTATATTATCGAGGTAATTGCAGGTTAAGTTTAAAATCCTTGTCGCTTGCATAGATATTTAAAGAAATTTTCTTTATGAAGACATTTTCTCATTTTAATTAATCCTTCACTTGCCCATTTACTCTTTATAACTTCTAAACATGTTAAAAAGTTTGGGGCCAGGGCTGGTCCCGTGGCCGAGTGGTTAAGTTTGCGCGCTCCGCTGCAGGCGGCCCAGTGTTTCGTTTGTACGAATCCTGGGCGCAGACATGGCACTGCTCATCCGGCCACGCTGAGGCGGCGTTCCCACATGCCACAACAAGAGGGACCCACAACTAAGAATATACAACTATGTACTGGGGGGCTTTGGGGAGAAAAAGGAAAAAATAAAATCTTTAAAAAAAAAAGAAAGTTTGGGGCCAGACCAGTGGCATAGCAGTTAAGTTCACACGCTCTCCTTTGGCAGCGTGGGGTTCACCAGTTCAGTCCTGGGCGTGGACCTACACGTCACTTGGCAAGCCATGCTGTGGCAGGCATCCCACATATAAAGTAAAGGGCACGGATGTTAGCTCAGGGTCAATCTTCCTCAGCAAAGAGAAGAGGAGGATTAGCAGCAGATGTTAGCTCAGGGCTAATCTTCCTCAAAAAAAAAAGTGTGTTGGCTGTGGAAAATAACTAATGTTTAAATTCCAGCTAAAAATGTTATATTGCTTTGGTAAGAAATGTTGAATTAGAATTGCTAATGAAGTAATGTTTTCTGTTTTTAAAAGACTACAAACTATATAGCATTCTTTATAAAGCTCAGACACATACTAGAGAAAGCAATACACTGGTTAGGGATGCACACATGGAAAACTATTTAAAAAGAAAAGTAAGGGAATGATAGACTTAAAACTGAGGATAGTGGTTCTACTAAGGGGTGAATCAGGAAAGATGCTCATGCAGTTTTGCTAGTATTGTTCATCTTATAGTTCTTATTAAGTTTCAAGCTTTGATACTTATATACAAGTATCCCTTGCTATCCAGATCTGTTTTGGTTTCTGAGGTTGGTAGGTAGCAAGAGTTCAGACAGTGAGGATTTTGTCTAAGAATTAGAACATTCAGTTCCTGTGCCTGGATAGCAAGGAATTTCTACATTCCTTTTCAGGTATCAAATAGGACATTTTTAAAAAGAAAACTTAGCCTAAGTCAGGAATATCACTTCTAAAAGGATGCGTTTTGTTCTGCAAACATTTTTGCAGCCCTACTGGGTGCCAGGCACCAGGTATTTTACAACTACAAAGTAAATCAAGCATGGTTCACGTCCTCCAGGAACTTGCCAATAGAAATACAGTGCAAGCCACATGTATAATTTTAAGTTTTTTGGGAGCCACATTAGCAAGAAGTAAAAATTAAAGCTCAAATTAATTTTTAAATGCTATTTTATTTAACTCAGTATATTCAATATTATCGTTTCAACATGTAATCACTGTAAAAAATTATTAATGGGATATTTTACATTCTTTGTACTACGTGTTCAAAATCTGGTGTGTAATTTACACTTACAGCACATCCCAATTTGGACTAATCACATTTCAAGTGTTCAGGAGCCACATGTGGCCAGTGGCTGCCATACGGGACATCACAGCACTAGTGGATAAATTTAACTAAACTGATTGGTTAACCAGGTCGTGATAGATAAGTTATTTACCATTTTTTTCCCCCAACATATGGCCCTTTTATCGTCAGAAGCTGTATTTATAATACTTAAACTCTAGGTGTTATCAGTGTCTTGCTCTTCTTGCAGCTCCAGAGAGCATGACAATGAACTCTCCATAAATTGTTAAGAACACCCTCCATCTTCTGCTCCTGTCAGAGGACCTGCTCACACCCTCATAAATCTGCCCAGGGCTCCCTCACAGATGTTTGTTTATGCCACCTTGCCCTTTAAGCTGTTGACTGTTTCTACACATCTATCAGAAGAGACACAACCTCACCATTTGCTGTATGGAAATAATATACCATACTTTACACCAGAGAAGTATCACTTTAAACAAAAAAATCAGTAGATTTCACATTTACCCTGTTGACACGTTAGTTGGGAACTAACGTATGTTTTGTTCAGCTCTTCTTTATGTCCCTGTCAGAATGCTTATCTCCTTGTTAAAATGTTGACTGAGCAGAGTTCTTATTATGAGTCAGGCTAGTAAAATTGAAACTGAGTTTTGAAGTGTGCAGGAAGTTCCACTTATTGGTCACTAAAAATCTCTAATTAGGTTGCAATCCATTAAGTGAAATAATAAAATGCTTGGAAAGATAAACAGGATAATCTGAATTTACTTATTGTTCATTACTGCTGAATGTGATCTGGAATAATCTGTGTTTTGAAGCAAAATGCTCTTCCAAAATAGCTTATAAGATCCAAAAAATATATATTCTTTGTTGTACATGTAAATTTGTGATTCTTTTCTAAAATAATTATTTTTGATTCCCAATCTCCCCTATAGTTCTAGCTTTTCTAATTATATTTTCTTCTCATCTCAGAACATTGACATTCAAGTGACTATCAATTTATACGGTTTATTTACATATACTTTTGAAGATACAAGGAGTTTAAAGCCACTGGCAGCAATCAGTCTGCTCACAAAAATTTAATTTTGTAAAATGAAATGAATACTCAACTTGCTGCTTTTTATAATCTAGATTATTTGGCAGCCAACAATGAAGCGGGCAAAACTTATGTACTAATGGGGGAAATAAAATATATTAAGCTCAAATGAGGAGCTAAATCTCCACGCTCTGTTTCAAATGCAGAGTTACGCAATTTGTGGTCGATTCTCCCTAAATTTCACTTGGCTTTGAATTTAAAGCCTCTTCATGAGATATTTAACACTGATCAGATTTTTTACACGTTGAAAAGGACGTAAAGTCCTAAACTTTACTGGGAACCTCATTTTTTCTTTTAGCACTTTATGGAAACATATTTTGAATATAATTCAACTATCTTGGAAACAAATTGACCTTTTAAATCAATTCCCAGATACCCAACTTTTGCCAGCTAAAACAAGTTCTGCAGATGTTAATGGCTCATGTCAATACTGTGAATGAATAGACAGAAAACACATCATTGAATGTCTCTAGTGAGGACAACTGCCAGTCTCGAATCTCTCCTTTCAGTTTTTTGTGTTGATCAGGCGTGGGAGCAGAGGACTCATTGACTATTTGTAAGCTGCTGTTTAATATGCAGAAATGCTCCATCAGGAAAAGTTCTGTGAAGCTTTAAATGCCACGCCTCTGCTGGGACGTGGAACTTAGAAAATAATACCAGGAGAGGCAGGTCTGAAGTTTCTCTACTAATAAAGGAATAGTCTGGAACACTACGGGTTTTATAGAT
The DNA here is from genome assembly GCF_021613505.1 of Equus quagga. NCBI lineage: Eukaryota > Metazoa > Chordata > Mammalia > Perissodactyla > Equidae > Equus > Equus quagga. The sequence goes on from NC_060269.1 coordinate 121,437,118, forward strand.
TATCTGCAAACACTGCTTTTCCCATTGCTGTGGTGCCAGGAATGTCACTATCTAACTACTCCATTGCCATAAATTACAGCCAAATAAATAAATACGGATTTGGCAGGCGGCCGTATAAGCACTTACTTATGGTGACCCGCTCAGCAGCCGCTCTAGGTGTTCATTGAAATTACTGGCTCTTTCTAAAGAGATTTTTTTAAATTATTTCTCTGAAACATCTCACTCCTTCCTAGCAAAATAAGACCTTTTCTTTAAAATCATTGGTCTCATCCTGGTTTTCTGGTAAGATCCCAAAACAATGTAGTGTTTCTAATTTCCAGAAGCTTTGATTAAGTCGATGAGGTGATACTTTCCCAGCACATTGTGCTGGATTATAGATTTCCTGTGAATTTAAGCAATCTAGATGCCTCCCCAGGGGACTCATGTTTTCTTTTTGCAACTATGGTTTTGATTGAGTCCAAGGAGAGACTTTTATGTGTTTATAGTAATTTAGGTGTTGTTTTATTTAGCAAGGAATAGGTTTCTAATAGATCTTTTAACTACAAATCTCGGACTCACTGAATTCTGGTAGACTTCTTCACTATTAAACATCTTTTCTCTCTCCTTTAAAATATGTAAACATGAATGCCAAAATATTTGAGTGAAGGTGTAGGGTACTATATTGGAAAGTTCTGTTCTTATCAAGTCATTTCTCCTTTTTTAAAAGAGAAATTAGAATAACTTTTTAAAATACAGGAAGAGAATTTTTAAAAACACATTCACGTACCTTTCAGTACGAAAAATAAAAAGGTAAAAATACATTGATAGCTTTCCACTTAAAAATTTCTGCATTTCTGTCATAAAGCAGTTTATGCGTTTTAAAATGAACTTTGAAGGCAAATATGTTAGTTTGTCTGCAAATTATTTTGAATTTGAAACTTTCTGTAAATATTCATTGATTTAAGACAGGTTCATAAATTTCAAGCTCAGTATCATTTGAATCAGCACCAAATGTTATGTACAGAGAAGCCAGGAGACCATTCACATTTACAAATGTTTACTCACTCACAAATTTGTTAACATAGTTTTCTCATTTTATACAGTTTTGATTATTGCAAATGCATTTATGACTGTAACCTTTGAGCCAAGTCATGTCCATTAGATGAATGTGTTACACATGTAGCTTTGGCTTTCTTCAGAGCAACAAAGATTAGACCCCATCTTCATAGACTAATAAGGCCATAATTTGAAAGTTTGTGTTTAAAAATTCCTTATATTTCCATCATACCTAAGAAATCTGAAAGAGCTTCTTAGCGTGTATTACTACAATGGAACACAGTCGCCTTCAGGGAGTTACCATCACCCAGAGTATCACAAATATGTATTTACATAATCCACATCTCAAAAAGGCCAAATGTGAAAACAGAATAGAGGGCATTAAAGTCTGTTTTGTCAACTTGTGTCTACTTACGCTTTTAAAAAAAAGTGTAAAGTCAGCAGCACCACAGTAAGGAATAAACTTAACTTCACGTAAGATGCTACGTTCTTTTAAAGCTTGCGTGCAAAAATGAAGGATCTGGCTCCTACTCTAGGGCGGATGTTCAAATTTTTTTCTGTAAATATATGTAGCAAAGCAAGCAAGAATTTCAGATTTGACTCCAATTTCTATGCTTTTGTTATTGTCCTTGTTAATGTGTGTTACAACCCTAACACAATTTGGACTTATTTTTCATGTGCTATCGCTACTTTGTTTTCTTTTCCATCTCATGAAGCAGACATTGGTTTTTATCTATGCTCAATCACTCCTTTCCACTATAAAAAGGAGAAAGATCAGTGTGGGTACAGAAACTGTTCATCGGGAGGCCAGCCTGGGTACATATTGATAAATGGTGAATTTGTAGCAATTCATGCTTCCATAATGAGATTAAATGAAACGCGAAGTGTAGAAAAGTCCCTGTAACTCCGATTCAAAAATTCACTTGATCGGCATGTAAGACTGCTTTCCTCCGACAGGTTTTGTTGTTGCTGTTGTTAGGTTTCGGTTTTGTGGATGTGTTTATGTAATCTCATTGCCAAGCCAGACTTTTACTCTTTCAGATCAACTTGATTTTTAATTACATTTTAGGTCTACTTTTTCAAAAAATTATATTCAGGTTTTATTGATTTACTAACATTTACGTAATTTTCCATTTATGTTAAACATGTTGGAAAAAGTTTCTCTATATTGCTCTTTAATTTTATTACAGTTATAACAGTTTAGGTTTCTGTTTTTAAGAGAATTGCAAAATATATAAGAACATTATGCTCTATTAGTTAAAGATTTGTTTTTAATCAAAGCCTGAATCTAGGTTATAAAATATTTTAATGTATAAATTCAGATTTCACTTTCTGATGGCTGTGATTATCAAGAATTATAAACAAGCTCATATACTTTGACCCATTAATTCTACTTCTGAGAATTCATCCGAAAAACAAACAAAAAAAACCAAAGGAGCACAAGGAAATTTTTGGAGGTGATGGATATGTCTGTCGTCTGGATTGTGGTGATGGTTTCATGGGCGTATGCATTTGTCCAGACTCACCAAATTGTATACATTAAATGTGTACAGTTTTTTGTATATTAGTTATACCTCAGTAAAGCTGTCTTTTACAAAAAGAATTCATCATAAGCAAATAGAGATGTGTAGGACTTCTGTACAAGAATATTCCACTCAGAATTATGTATAATAGTGAAAACTAGAACAAGCTGAATATCTAAAAATAGTTATAGCCACATGGTAGAGGTTATAGAACCATTAACATTATTTTAAAGGATATGTAACAACTTAAGAAAATGTATGTTACATAATGTTAAGAGGAGAGGAGTGGGACAGGACACTATATACAGTAGGTTTCCAGTAAGGTAAGTTTATGAATGTATATGAATAAACTATATGAATACGTCCAATGCAGAAAAAAATGGTGATTGTATTATTATAGTAAATTATTTTCTAGATAGACAAGTATATTTTATAATAAAAACAATAATCTTTAAATAACTATCAGGGGATAAGTGTTTTAAAAGGAAATTAAAACTAAAAATTTAATGACATAAAATATATTTCATAAAGCACCTTTTAGAAAATAAGGTTATATTTAATCTTTTTTTAAATCTGTAATTACCTATTGATATAATTCTTTGTTGATTTGACAAGAGGAGCCAATTCTGACTTAAATAGCAAATACCTTATGAAAACATCCCTTCAAATTAAAAAGTAAAGCAAAGATATGCCATTTTCAAGATAGTGGTGAAAACATGTTAACGCTGCTATTATGCAATGGTCGAGTATAAAACAGATTCTAAGCAATGCATTTGTGTTTTTTGTGTTCTAATTTTGGCGTTTGGGGGTTGTTTTCTTCCTAGATCTGGTTTGCCTTTGTTAATGGCTTTTCTGGACAGATCCTCTTTGAGAGATGGTGTATAGGTCTTTATAATGTGGTAAGTTTAAGACATTTGCTTATTCCTGTTTTGTTGAATTCTTTGAGATAAAGATTCACCCTGCATTTGGCTGCTTGGTATAATGACCAGTTTGTGCGTTTTAGATGTTTACAGCAATGCCTCCCTTAACTCTCGGAATATTTGAGAGATCATGCAGAAAAGAGAATATGTTGAAGTATCCTGAATTATACAGAACATCTCAGAACGCCCTGGACTTCAACACCAAGGTAGGACACGATACCCCGGCACACGTTTGGGGAAACTTACTTTACTGCTCTGATTACACGGGGTATCTGGTCTTCCTAAGCTGAGGAAACAACTCCAGGGTGCCGACCATGGTAACTCAGATTTGCCTGAGGTTCTGATTCGGACCGAGAAGGTTTTTTGTTTGTGTGTTTTGTTATAAAACTAAAATGTAACCATGATTCACTGGAGTTTGCCAGGCAGCAGTAAACTGAGTCTGGCAGACAGAAGTGAATGTCCTTTTGGCCCTCTGACTTTCTGTCTTTGCAGTGTTGTGGGGAAATGCTCATTCTTCGCAGGGGTCAGTCATCCAGGACTGACAAGCACTGTCTTTACAAGTATAAGGTGGCAAGGGGTGATTTATCATTCTTTACTAATTTTCTATTTTGTGAAATAACTTTTTCCTCAATCGAATATTAGGTTGTTTATATTGGGCGTTAAAATTATGGTCTCTGGGAAATAATCATTTAGTCATAAGACTCAGTATTTCCAAGCCGTAAAGTTTAAAATACAAGATAAAATATCCAACATTTTGTATAAAATCGTTATCTGGGTTTATATCCTACATAACACGCCATGGCCTATTGTTATCTTTTGTGGTCCATGATTTTTATTCATCCTAACAACAAAAAATATCTCATTTTCTGCATAGTTTACTTTGCAAGTATATATTCTAAAGCGTTTCCACTGGTATTTGTTGGTAATTCAGGTTTCTGTTCAGTGTAAGTGAGGGAAAAAATTTTTAATTTTATAACAGTCCAGGTAGATGCCATTTTGAAACTATAATAAAAGCAACAAATATAATACACTTTCACAGACTTTTTTTCCATCTCATATATCATATGTTTATTAGCATGTTACTAATAATTAGATGTAACCTAAATTCAATGTTTTCAATTTAGGGCAGTTAATGTAGGATATTTTTAATATTTATTAATTCATAAAGCTCTTGAATGACATTTGTTCTCGGTATACTAAGGGAATAAAGTGAAACAGGTGTTTCAGTGCCTCTAACCTCACACCGTAGATGACAGTGCTAAGTTTATAGCCAGGATGTTATTCATCTTCTGAGACTAGGTCTTCATGAATGCAATGTGCATGCGTGTCCAGGTGTGCACACACAGACAACTTGATGGCATTTTAAATAACTGAATTTGGTTAATTTAAAAGAGCTGAAGTCTTCTTAGATTTACATTGCTTCTGAAAAGTATTTTTAGTGGTCTCTTAAAACTATTACTGTATAAAATGCAATATCTATGCTTTTATTTTTGAGTGTTTTTTGTTTTGTTTTTTTCTTTTTGCTGAGGAAGATTCACCCTGAGCTAACATCTGTGCCAGTCCTCCTCTATTTTGTGTATGGGTTGCCACCACAGCATGGCTGATGAGTGGTGTAGATCTGCACCTGGGATGTGAACCTGCAAACCTGGGCTGCTGAGGAGGAGTGCACCAAACTTAAGCACTAGGCCACAGGGCTGGCCCCATTTTTGAATGTTTTATTTGGGGATTTTAAAAAAATTTATTTATGATGTCCAGTTTATATTAAATTCCACCACCTTGCTGGAATGTTTTTCATTACCTATGTTAGGTATTTTCATGTGATGGAAAGCCACAATCAGGGCAGATAAAATGGACTTTGAGCTCTTGTTTCCCTAGAAAGGTGATCTGAGAGCTGGGGGAGTTCCAGGCCTCCTGGCATACTAACAATAATGCTCACCGATCTAGAGAGTTGTATCAGCCCCAGCCACAGGTCCCCAGTCTACGATAGCTCAGGCTGCATGGTGCTCACTTGAGAGGAAACGCTATGGCCGCAGACTTGGCCATGGTACTCCTGCTTATAAACATAAATTGACCCTCACAGGATTACCCAAAGCAATTCCCAGAAAGTCACATCCTTTCATGCCCTTTGCACATGGCAACTTGGAGACAGTTACGTGGCCAGGGAAAAGGTAGGATATAGTTTTAGTGTGGAAGCATCATTCCTTGTATCCTTGGCTATTTTGTTGTTTACAAAGTATTTCATTATCTGCACAACCCATGCATTTCGAAATGTCATCAGATCAACCCAAATAAATTATACAACTTCTGTATCCATTTGAATATTTATGTCTACACAAATTACCAACCATTTTTTATAGGGTTTATGGATTTTTCTAATGATTTCAGTGAAAATTCTTTGATTAAATCCCATATAAGTGTTTTAAAATTCAAGGACAAATGGCTACAAAATGCATAGTTGTCTACACAGCAGTTGCTGTGGGTCTCCAGTGTCGAAGCATTGTTGTCCTGAATGATGATGATTGCGTTTGTTATGGTAAGAAGGGTCGGAGGTTCTGAGGTCATGACAGGGGTCGAAGGATTAGCATGTGACAATAAGTATCGGTCAGGAAAATGGAAAAGTAGAACTAATTTTTCTTGCACCCACCTGTGCTTTCTGTCAAATAAAAACTTGTGGTAATGACATAGTGAGGAGAAGAGACAAAGGTTAATGAGTAACACAAGTTCAAATGTGTAATGTATTGGAGCGTAAATTGGATCATACAATCCAGTGTGGCTGGATGAACTAACAAAGGAGATTGAGATCACGGTGGAAAATTTGGGAGGCAGTCAACTTAATTTCTGTTGTTTGAACAGCTTAAAACTATTAATACATGCCAATTTTATTTAGCATAAGTTTTGCTTGCAAGAAGCACTTTTAAATGACAAAGCTGTTGCTCTTCAAAGGGCCATAAGAATTCTAAACAGTTTTTCTATAACTTAATCTCTCACATCTATGCTGCACAGAAAGTGCTAGTGATGCACGCTCTCTTGTCCTTAAAATACAATAGATATAGAAAGTGATAACTGTTAAATGATGTTATAATTGTATGAAGTTTGATGTTGCCAGGTGTTAAAAATTGTGAAAGCCTTTTATAAATTCAAGCATAGTGACAGTACTTTACTTGAAAGAATTATACAATGTAAATCTTATACCTGCTATTTTTATTGTATAATGTGTGTGTATAGATATATAGAGACAAGGAGAAAATGCATTGTATCCTTACCATTGAGAAGTTTACACTTATGGCACATGGGAAAGAGAAAGTAAAGATTTCACCAAATTACAGTATTTTCAAAAGTTCATTCTTTTGGAATTACGAACATAGTCCTACGTAAAGAATTTCAGGATCTGCATTTATTTTAAATTTTATTTTCTTTTTCAGGCAGAAATTTAAACTTTTAATATTTGGTTTTTAAAAAGTAGAAGAATTTTCACTGAAGCTGAAAAAACATTTTGAGAAACATAAAAATAAATAAATGACCCCTGAAGGTCTAAGAGGCAGAAAGTGTCTGTCAGTTCTATTAATTCACAGTGGTGGCCCGACAGAAACACGTTTTGTGAATCCAGCTCACAGATAAAAAGAAAGGTCAGAGTTCACAGAGCTAGTTTATCGCAAATGGTTCTCATGGATTTTTGTTTTCCCTCAGGTTTTCTGGGTTCATTGTTTAAATGGCCTCTTCCACTCAGTTATTCTGTTTTGGTTTCCACTAAAAGCCCTTCAGTATGGTAAGTAGAAAGAATATGAATGCTAAGAGATGACTTTTTACTTTTTTAGGAAAATAACTCATTGTCAATATATGTTAAAAATTATAGCAGTGTTACATTTTATGGTATTTTCCTTAACCTGAAATACATGCATTCAAAAGTTGTACACACTTTAAAGAGTTTTATTATTCCTTTGGGAGCAAAGTGATTTAATATATGCAAAGCCTTTCTTCTCTACTACTCATGTTTTCCAAACTTACAGAGTTAAATTTTAGGGCCCTTTTTTCCTCTGTTGATGTATAGTTTGAAGACAATAGTGCTAATATTTTATGTAGTCTGTTTATGATACCTATGAGGCTTGTATCAGGCTCTTTATACTGAACCTAATCAGTGCTAGTATTTTCAAGTATACTGGAGCCGATGTTTTGAATGAGATTTTTAATACGTTTTTATGTTCATCTTGGAGTGTAGGCTTTTCCTCTGCTTGTTTTGAGGGAGTGATTTTATTCTGTCAGTTTTGAGAGATAGGATCATGGTGAATTTCCTATTCACATAAAAATGAGTAAGTAGCCACTTTAGGATAGAGATCCCTGTGATGCTTAAGCTGGTGCTGCTGTGTCCCAGAGCAGACCTTGCCTTGAGATCCTGAGGAAGACAGCCAACCATTCAGTGCATCTGCTCCCAAACTACAGTACTTAAAAACACAACACATGCTCCACTGGAGGATTCATCAGTCCTTTAGAAGTACAGGTCATACCTCGCTGCCTCTGAGTAATGCTTGCCAGCAGAAGAGCCTGCTGTCCATCCATTCCTGCCCACCTACGGTCTATTCTCCACAGGCAACCAGAATGATCCTTGTAAAACGTAAATCAGACCAGGTGCCTCTCTCCTCAGAAAACCCACAGACTTCTATCACGTTTAGAAGGAAATCCGCAGCCCCAACCTTACCCAAATCCTCCACCTGATTTTTTCCCCTGCTTTTCCTCCTCAGCCTGCCAGCCTCTGTGCGATCCCTCATTCTTCACCCGGAGATGCCAGCTGGCTGTCTCCCTCATTCCCAGGTCTCTGCTCAGAGAGGCCCTCCCAGATCACCCCATTAGAAAGAGCCACACCGCTTCTCTTGCTCCGTCCCCTTGCCCTCTTGTGTCTTCTTCCTGGTACTTGCCTAGTAGGGTGTGATATGTGTGTCTATTTTTTGTTGTCTTTCTCCTCTGTTAGAGTCAAAGCTCCAGAAGGGTAGGGAATTGTCACTTTAGTTCACTGTTGTATTTGCAGTGCTTAGAACAGTGCCTAGCTCCATCGTAGGCACTGAGTAAATTGTCAGTGAATGACGAGAGCATGAGGCATGGGTGGGGTGAGAGAGTGTTACAGAGAAAGCAGTGGTTTTATGTCCTAGTTAGAGATTTCCATCTCATTTCTTTATTAATTGCTCTGCTAATGCAACAGTAAATACTTCTCTTTTTATAGGCCGTGGAAGTGAGTGTGGTAAGAAAATCTAATTAAAGTATAGAGTATTGACACAGTAGGCCAGGAAAACCACAATAAAATTTTTTTTTGTATATTCACAGAGTTGTGCAAATGTCACCACTATTTAATTCCAGAACATTTTCATCAGCCCATAAAGAAAACCCATATCCATCAGCGGTCACTCCCCGTTTCTCCCCACCCTTTCCCCCAGTCTCTAGAAACCACTAATTTTTGTCTCTGTGGGTTTGCCGATTCTGGACATTTCACATAAATGGAATCATATAATATGTGACCTTGGTTCATCCATGTTGTGGCGTGAATCAGTACCTCATTCGTTTTTATGGAAATTTGCAGATTAGTTGTAGACATTTATAAGTTTGTCCACAATATACCCACAAGATATAGCACATCAGATCCTATGTCCTTAATCATGGAATACCCCCACAGAGAATGGGGTCTAGATTGCTGGACTGACTGTTAAGCAACCCTTCCTGGCTACTTTTAACCAAATACTTTAGAAAGGGAAGCGTCACATTATGGAGCATCTGCCATGCTCCAGGCCCCATGTTCAGTGCTTTACATATGAAACATCTTTTTAACCTCAGAACTTCTCTGATGTGGGTAGTTTCACTCCATCTTTTAAGTGAAGAAAGTGAGTCCCATGGAGATTGATTATAAATAACACAAAATGACACAACTAGTAACGGAACCAAGCCTAGTCTATGTCTCCAGAACTCACCAGACTATCTCTTCTCTTCATACCAGCATCACTCTCCCTGACTTGTCCCATACTTTATTCTAATGTGTTTTGTCCTTATGCACTGAATACGTATTTGAATAAGTATTGTTGAAAATGTGCATAAATAAAATATTGTATTATGCGTACCGTGAGGTTTAAATTTTTCGATGGTGCCAATGATTTAATTATTGTTATTTTTTCATTTTATTTTATCAATAATAGTAATTTTTGTTTGTTAACTACCACTCCCTTCATCTAAAACCAAGTTTGTTAGTCATTGCTGGAATAACAAAATACCTTAAGATATACCCCTAAATTCAGCCGTATCCTCAAAGAGCCGTATGCCTGGAATCATATTGATGCTCCTTAGTCTTCTATGAGTTGTTTTTATGAATCCCTGTTGGTGCAATGCCAACAACTTTACTGAGAGATAGTAAGAAGGCTCCCAAAACCCTCATCTGTATTGTTAACAAAGTTCTTTATTAAGAGATCAGAATGTCTTCTCCTGTCTCAATGCCCATAACATTAAGCTTTGCTTGAACAAGTAGTTTGATTTTTTTTTTTTTTAATTTCATGGAACCTGAGAAAGAATTGGTTAACAAGTCAGATTTTCTTCTTCTTGTTGGCTATTGGAAATTTGTTTTAAATTTATGACCATATTAATGGCAACTTTGTGTGATTTCTTACAGTGTTTTGGGGGGGTTTTTTTGTTTTTTTGTTTGTATGTTTCCCTCCCCAAAGCCCCAGGACATAGTCATATATTCTTGTTGTAGGTCCTTCTAGCTCTTCTTTGTGAGCCATCACCACAGCATGGCTACTGACAGATGAGTGGTATGGTTCTGTGCCTGGGAACCAAACCTAGGCCGCCAAAGCACAGCATGCCAACCTTTAACTCAGTGTTTTTTTAATTAGCCTCATTTCTGGCTCCCTTGTGTGGCCCTTAGTTCCCCTTTTGTTCAACACTTATAAATTAGTTGATCTTTGAAAGGCTTCTAAAGGACCTCATTTATTTTCTTTTCTAACAAGGCTCTCTTCTTTTCATACAGGTAATGTATTTGGAAATGGGAAAACCTCTGATTATCTGCTGCTGGGAAACTTTGTTTACACTGTGAGTATGGGAGGTTTACCTGGTTTGCATATAAAATTGAATCCTTTCATATGTGCTCATTTTATTTTCAAATTTAAATGTGTGCATTTGTGAATTTAAGGATTGTTTACACTTCCCTTTAAAAATGAAATGAGATGCTTTGACTGTTAAGAGATTCTTTTGTATTAGGTGATAAAAATGTCATTTAGGTTCGCTGACTTTATAGGACTTTTGGTTGCTATTATTGTCAATATTCCCTCTTTGCTCTTACTGCCCCCCATTTGCCCTTTTTCTCTTCCTTGTCCCTTTTATTTTACTGGCCTTGTTAATATTTTCTTGCTTTCCTGAATTTATGGCAAATATTATCATACTATTCTTGGTTGTTTAACCAGTAATTATTCTAGAGTCTCATGATAACTAAAATGGGAGAGAAATCTCCACTCTTTGGGACCATTTCACCCACATGAGGCGTGGAACGCACTGTGTTAAGTCACTGTGCCAAATGCTTGTGGAAGATGCACAGATGAATGCAAGCTCGTTCCTGCCATAAAGAGCCAAAAAATATTTTTAAATCATTTTTCCTTAACAGTCAAAAGCACTACTTAAATGCTAATGCCCGAGGTCACACAGCTGGTATCTGATAAAAGTTTACTCCAACCTTCAATTCTGAATTCCCAGACCAACCTTTCCTCTCTACTCGTGTGTCCTTCCCATGACCTCCAAACAGGGCAGTGTGCTGTTCTAAATACTAAGTGGCTGTTCATATGGCTGACTCAGTTGTTAGAAAAACTATAATAGGATGTTTAAATATCAGATATTTAAATGACTGAATGATAGGATATTAAGGTCATTAAGTAACAGAGGGAGCAGGTTTTTCCAGGGGTCTCCTTTCCATTGACATCAACTCACTGAAGTAGTAACAGGAAGGAAAAATATGTTTAGAGGGGCTGGTAATTTGTTCTCATACAACGTGAGTACAAAACAGAAATAAGTAAATACTTGATAGAGTAAGTTTAGAAATTAATCAGAGTATATATCATAGGTGTTTCCTAGGGACACATTAAAGTACCCAAGTCTCAGGAGGATGTTTTTCTTTAATTTTATGTCGAACTATATCTCTTATTTTGGAACTTTTTGTATAGCTTAAGTTAGTTAGTATTTACATTTTAATAAGAGTTTTATTTCTACAAATATTAATTCTAAATTACCATTAGATATCCTACTGAGAAAGCCCAATGCTCCACTTTAACTTGACTTTATGACCCCACTGGGAAGCCTCTAAGCAAATACTGTGTGAAAACCATTAAAGTACCTGAAAGTAGGAGTGAGCGCTTCAAGCATTTACTCATCACCAGTGCTAGACAAACATCACACTTCCATAGCCACAAACTGCTGAAAGTGCCCAGAGTTCCCTTGGCTGCCAACAACATCTAAAATTTTATTATGAATTATAGATAGATAATAATAGGTCATGCTGCAGTGCTAAGCAGTGTTCTCAGTGTTTTAGACTCAAATCCCTGTGACGTAGGTAAGCTTTATCAGCCCCAGTGTACAGATGAAGGAGCTGAGACACAGAGAGGTCAAGTAACTTGTCTTGTTCCTTAACCAAAACGGCTAGTAAATGATGGAGTCTGAGCACAAACAGTCTGACTCTCAGATTAGTCCATTTAACCGTTATGCTGTCCTGCTGTCCCTTACTTCAGAACTAGTAGCATAGTCACTGGCAACGGTGGGTATGTACATCATGGAGGTATAACGGGCTCTTATATCCTGCTCTGCCGGGTTTCGGTAAGTAACGTTACAGAGTAAGTGTTTAGATTTCTAAATATCCACTTATATTACTTTTGCAATTTATCTTCAAAATGCACAAAGTGGGGCTTTAAGTATTACAGATAAAATAAAATTAAAGCAAGCTTGAAAACCCATGTTACTGTAGACGTATATTCTCAGTTGCTATTCATGACTTATACGAGAAGCAGGCAGACATGCTCTGGAGCCTTGTGGGTGGACCGTAAGGCTGTGGAGGTAAGGAGAGGCAGGGAAGGGAGACAGGAGTGTGATGCTGCGAATGGGCAGCTCTGACTAGTCATGGTGATAATGTTCAGCCACCCAGCTAATTCACTTGTTTCTTTGCTGATTGGATGTACAAGGCAAACTGTGAATAATCTACCATCCCATAGTCTAATTCAGAGACGCTTGTTCTTTTATAAATCTCCCTCTTAATCATTCGATGAACTATTAGATTATTAAATAAAATAACATTTTCCTTTCTGTTTTAGTTTGTGGTGATAACTGTGTGTTTGAAAGCTGGATTGGAGACATCATATTGGACATGGGTAAGAGTTTTGATCACACCCTACGCATGTCATATTTACTCATGCATTCTTGCTGATTTTTTTGTTGTTGTTTTTCATTTTAACTTTATGCATCCCTGTGCCCTAGTTCCACAGATTGTTAATTGTGGGGAATCAGGGGTGGAAGGGAGAGAACTGGAGATTCTAGTTTGGAAACACGGAGTAAAACAAACAAGTTTTTTTACCACAAGATTTCTCAGAGCCTTTAATATATTGTTGTATATCGTGACTATCCCAGGAAGGGGGAAGACTTTCAAACTTACTGACTGGGAATCTTTTCTTAGTAGAGTGTGTCACAAGACTGGCATTGGGCAGAAAACCCACTGGAAAATGATTCTGAAGACCATTAGTATTAGCAAAAGATTTATCCTCAAACATTTGTAAATATTCAATCTGGATAAAACAAGTTCTGTTTCAGATACATTAGTTTTGAAGTATAGTCTCATCCAGGTACAGAGACCCAGTAAACAAAAAGAAATGAAAGTTTGATGCACAGGGGAAAGACTGGCACAAGAAATTTGGATTTGACGGTCATCGGCATGCAGACCGTACTCACACAAGGGTCTAACATCTTTCAGTGAGAGCATGCAGAGGGAAAATTAAGGAGGCTTAAAGATGGCAGGAGGTAAAAAAAAAAAAAAAAAAAAATGAGTAAGAGGAGAGACCCACCAAAGGAGGTAGAGAAGAAATAGTTCTAAATGCCAATACCACAAGCATCCTAACTGTTGTAGGAGAGGTTAGTACTTAATGAAAGATCTGGTTAAAACAGTTACACATTCCCATGATAATATGTTGTGGAAGTAGTAAAAAATTAATAAGGGCATTTATGAAAACTTCATTAGTGTTTGTGTCCTCAGTCTATCTAAAAGTCTCTTGACTCAGATTCCCTTCCTTCACAGTTCAGCCACATAGCGATTTGGGGCAGCATCGCGCTCTGGGTGGTGTTTTTTGGAATCTACTCGTGCCTGTGGCCCAGTGTTCCGATGGCCCCTGATATGTCAGGAGAGGTAAGGTGTCCTAATAAATCATGCTCCCCCCATCCTTAAAAGTTGGTAATGAACTTTAATTGTTTGGCTTGGATTTATATTAAAATAGTATTTGACAATTTAAAAGCTGTTTTTAAATTCCACAGTCGTGAGTGATAAATCTTGAGAGAATATTTTAAACTTGGATATTTTACTTAAATCTGACTTATCCCTTTCTTTGTAGCTGGCACAATAAAATATGGTTGTCAGGAGTTTGAATCATGTTAAGAATATCCATAGAGAAAATGCCATTTTAAAATTAAACCATAAATCCCCAAATACATTTTGGATAAGAGGTCTGGGAAGTGGTGAGCTTGTGTCCCTGGGACAGTCTGTCATTTCTTTTATTATCTCTTATTCTAAAGAGAAATCTACTGTCACTATATTAAATGCACTTTTAGCATTGTCGTAATGACATCAGCTTGGTTTTCATTTTAAAAGAGTTAGGGCGTCTGACATTTCAGCCTTGTCATAGTCCATTTTCAGTTCTGTCTTTCAGTTTCTTGTTACACTGGTAGGAATTGAGTTATTAGGTGTTCATGGGGGAGTGTCACAGGATCTCCTTTCCTTCAGAAGAGATTCCAGCAGTAGGAGGGTTTATGATTTCAATTGCAGGAAATTTAACATAAAATGTATAAAAGAAAATGTGGAAAACATTTCAGGATTTCCTGTGACCTCACAATAACTTGCAAATCAAGGTAATGTGAGCTCCGTTACAGGACATTGTTTTCCCGCAGTCACCGGAAACTTTTCCAGTGGTTTCCCTGTATTTGTTGCCCCTAAGTACTGCCTGAGTACCTTTCACTTTTGACAGTCTGGTTTATAGATCATTTTCATGAAATTTTATCTGACAGCATCCTGCTTTTTATAAATTAGCAGAATGCAGACACATTAAAAAAAAATTTTGTGGTTAAATTTATTAGAGAAAGACATTATATACTATTACAGCGAAACCAGACATATCAAGAATCATGTACTTCCTTCCACCAAAAGTGAAGGCTTCTAGTGATACATGGTCTGTGAATTCTAGAAAGTTTACAGCATATATTTTGAGGAGAACAGAGAGAAAGCCATGAATGCATCTCCTCCTTACCTTGGTTTCTGAGTTGTTTTTCCCTGAAGAAACAAAAATCAAAGACTATATGTGTCTGATGATGCCTCTTGGAAAATCCAGTTCTGTTCTTTGTTTTTATTTGTTGTGCTCTGATTGGACCTGCTTTTCTCCAAGGTCAATTGTAACTTAATATCTTTCTCATAAGACCTCATTTTATCACATTTCTTAATGTTTTATCTTCAAAATCAATGACATAAGATTTTGAGAGTGGGATAGTTGAAGCAGCTGTAGCCAATAGCTTTGATGACAAGAATGGAGTTTCTGACCACCTACTTCTAGGACAAGTGTGAAGTTTGACTGGCTTTTTGCCAACCAAATATAATTCTCCCCTTGCCTGTAGAGTTCCCAGTATTGCCCAAACACAAAATTTAATATCATCTCCTGAGATTTGTGGTGATGCTGTGTTTAATTCAAAGTGAAATGAATATCAGTACACCATCACGTGTCTCTTCACTACAGATACGGTGGGGAGTGCTAACAGGGATTCTTTTTCTTGTTGTTTTATTACTACTGATACTTTGAATATAATGTTTAAATAGCTGGTGCTCCCTTGAAAATATGAAGAATGGATTAATTCAGCTGTAGGCTTAACTAGCTTGTCTAAAATGTCTGCTTAATTGATTCAAAGAAAAGAATAATACTTTAAATTTATGTAGTACTTAGTGTTTGCAAAGTATTTTGATATATATGTGTGTGGGGGTGTGTGTGTGTAAATAATCCTCAAAACAACTCCCAAAAAAGATGATTACAAGAAATAACAAGAACACTACTCAGATTCTCAAGGATAGATAGCCTACATTTACTGTTTCCTGGGCACTCGGGTAATAGATCCCCAAAAATGTTGTAGCAATACTCAATACTCAATTTTTGAGCATTTTTATTATATGTAGAGAGTCACTAGTTCTATTAAAATCCAGTTAATTACAGCAAGAAGTAACTACCTTTAGTTTTACATTTTTCTAATCTTAAAATTTTATATTTTAGTTGAGTATAGCCAAATACTTACATACATATGAAAAATTCATTTATGTGCCAATATTTGTACTTTTGTGTGTGTGTGTGTGTGTATATATGTGTATATATATATATAAATAATTGGCCAGCCATCTTAAATAAAATTTACTTATTCATGTTTCATAGCAAAATACTATTGTAATATATTACATATATATTATTATATATTTTATATAGTAATATATTATTGTGACTAACACAAGGATAAGTATAAATATTAGCATTCTCTGACTTGACATGTTTTATGTAATCCACATGATGAAACACAGCACGGGCAGCCCTCAGAACGTAAGGCTACTCCACAGGATTCATGGTGTGGTGTGTAGGCAACTTTCTGTCACCACCACTAATAGGGTCATAAGTGTCTAATCCAAAGATCATACCCTTAGGACTCGCAGTCCTTTCCTGTATGGATTTGGCAGCAGTTCCTTCTAAAACTGATTAATTGATTAATTATGTATGTGTGTTTTGGTTGCCTAAAAGCCTAATAAGGGCCTCCAGGATGGTCCAGCATTAATAGAGATGGAGTTGAGAAACTGAAAACAGCAACCCTGTCCCCCACTGTCCTGGTTCAGGTGATATTTTGAAGGATGAGATAGTGGGTGGTTTTAAAGGGATATCAACACAATAGGGAAGTTCTTCAAAGTGGCAGCCAAGATCTGAGAAGAATATCACTAGTAATACCTCAGGTCTATCAAACACTTAATCCCACGTGCTTCTCTGAGTGCTGTATATGCATTCATTCAATCGATTTAACAACTAGTTTTTGAGATTCTTCTCTGGGTCAGGCATTGTTCTAGACACTGTGGATTCACTAGTGAGTAAAACATGAAAACCCATGCCCTTCTCAGCTCACTTTTCCTCCAGTGAAAGGAGATGGACAATAAATAAAATAACTGATAAATATAGACAGATAAAAGTACTGTACAGAAAAATACAGCAGGCTGGGAGGAGCTGAGAGCCGAGCTTTCCGTTGTGTTTCCCGTAGAGCCCTGTGGCTTTTACTCATGGTCAGATCAAGAGCCACTGGAGGGGCATAAGAGAGGTGTCGTGATCTGACTTATGTTTCCACAGCAGGACCACGGCTGCTCTGTTATGGACCACTTAGGAGGTTATTGCAATAACCCAGGTGAGAGATAATAGTGGCCTGGACCAGGAAGGCTGCAGTGGTGAAAGTGATCAGATTCTGAATCTGGTTTTAAGGTAGAGCCAATAGGATTTGCTGACAGACTAGATGTGAGGAAAAGAAGTCAAGGACGACTCCATCATGTTGACCGTGAACATTGTCAGGGAGTGCTTGTTCTCACCTCACTGGACCCTCACTGCAAACTTGTTATTATACCATTTTACAGATGAGGAAACAGAGGCGCAGAGAAATTAGTACCTCATCTGACATCCCACTAATACTAAGTGACAAAGATAAGATTTTGACTTAGATGTCTGGTCCCAGAGTCAGCTACCTTAGACACTGGGCTATGCTGCTTCTCTGATCAGTGTTATTCAGAGGAATCCATGGTATATAATCTGGAAATTAGAAGTCTGAAGGGACTGTCCTTCCTGGCAGGTATCTCAAGGATTTGTGTAGGAGAGGAAATCTTTGTTTTCTGTTTTCCTGACAGCACTGCCTCCCCCACAATTCTACTCTCTATGGACGTTTCGGTGGTCTTGTTCTTCCTCAGTCTGTCCTCCACATCGGAGCTGTGCGAACCAATCCAGAATGCTTACACTTCTCAAAGTCCACTGCCTCTTCATTTCTTTACTCATTCACCCCAGCATAACCATGTCGGGCCCCTAGTGCCCCATAAATAACTGTTAAATAAATGATCATTAACTAATTTTTTTTGCTTTTCTTGTTTGTTTTGAACAAACAAATGACAATGGGATAGAGTTGACCGCGAGGCAGATTTCAGCTCAAATAGAACATCTTCCTAACATCCAGAGATTTCCAGCAGCAGAACAGGATGCTAATCTCATTTAACTAATCCTTCCTGTGCCCATCGTTAATGAGCTGTTGGCCACTAGTGATATGTAGGCAGAGCCTCATTTGTCTACACCTCCGGTGCTGCCTTCCAGCTCCTAAGATTCGGATTCTCGGTGTGCTTCTCTTCACTATATTATGTTAACTGTTGAAAGGGCACAGATGATTTTTCTCTAGTTAACAGGATCTCAGGGTGCAAATTATACACAAATTAGGCAATTTACAGGTACAGCTCTCATGCCTCAATATTCAGCTGGACACATATTCACACATGTATCAGGATTTTATAGTCATTTCCAATTTACATTCTTGGTTCATCTTTGCAGCTCCATCTGAACACAGAGCCGTTTCTCTCAATGTGTTGAAGGAAAAGGCTTGCTCTTTCTTCTTCTGGGGGAGGGAAGGGAATCAAAATTTATTATGCACCCACTATGCTCTCCAGGCGCCATGTTTGATCCCAGGCAGTCCTTATTTTATTTAAGTCCATAGCACAAAGTTCTGTGGTAAGCAGAGCAATAGCAAGTGACCCAGAGAATTCATTCCAGGTTTTTTTTTCAAACCCCGTTGGTTTCCTCTAACATCCTGAAGAACTAAAAACCTTCTCTTTGGGGCCCGGTGCTATTCCTTACTCCCAGGCAGGAACTCTTTTCTTCTTGCACCCATCTTCCTTGCATCCTGTCAATTTCCCTGTTATTTCCCAGGGTATCTAGGGCCCTGATCAATTTCCCTAAGTTAACCAAATATAAAATTGTGCCCATCTCTTTTTTAAAAGTGCCTAGATTTTTAATTCCCTCTTTTCAACACCCACCTAACTCCCTCATCCCCTTTTATAGAATTCCATATGACTTTGTATCCTAGCCTCTTGCCTCTCCATGACAGCAATATTAGCATAAATAATACCCATGTCATTTAAAATATATACATGAGATTGAAAACCCAATCATCCTAGCTTATCAGAGCTACCACTTCGATAATAATAGAGTCTCGTTGACTGAAGGCCAGTGACTGGTAGAACACTTGGCATGTCTTCACTCATTTAACACTGTGAGCACCTAACAGGAGCGCTGTGAGATAGTTCCTATTATACATTTTACAGACACACAGTGTTTAAATAATTTTCTCAAGGTCACACAGCTTATAAGTATCTGAGCTGCGAATGGAACCCAGCCAGAGTCTGTCCCCTTAACCACCACACACACTGTCTCTGTTCCTTTTACATTTCTTCTCTCACCTTTCCATTCCCTTCCCTTCAGGCTGTTCTCCTAGCCTTATTAATTTTAAAAGAGTGACAGTCTTTTAGTGTCAGTGCCACCAGTCAAAGTACTTACTTCCATCTAGTGAGTAAAGTAAGCAGTCCATTATCTGCATGTGATATTTCCATCTTCAGCTGTACTCAGCTGGCTGTATCACTGCTCAGGAGTCCTTTTCACAGCATCACATAGTTTCTTTCCCCCTTCAGCACATTCTATATGCCTAAAGTCACCAGAAATTTGTTCCCCAAATATCTCAGAGTTTAGTTCAGACTTCAGCTGCTCCAGCCACAGCCAGAGTGGGTTATTCTCAGTTGGTGGGCAGGGTGTTCCCATTTGGGAAACATTCCTTCCTATAGTTTGTGCTTTGTTTCTACATCTCTGCCCATAATAATGATTCAACTGATAATGATTAACAAGTATCCCAGTACCACAAATTATTGGAATAGTTAGCTATTGAAAAGGAATTATGACATGGGGATTGGGGGGTGGGGGGGGCTGGTCGTGGGTTATACAAAGGGAGAAAATACAACACTAAGAAATTATTTAGGAAAGGAAAATACAGAGAAAACAGTGTGACGAGCTTGGCTGCAACTTTAAATATGTCGCTGTCTTCCTCTTCTCTCACAAATATGGTTGTGATTTAAGAGGAGAACTTTTTTTTCAGACCTGACTTGTATTTTTTCACACCAGTACAACAATTTATGGGGCAAGGTAGGCCCTGGGGAGAAGTGCTATGTTATATAAACATATGCTGGCCTGCTTTTCTGACTCGTCTAGATGATGTTACTGGGTATTTTTTGAATTTTCACTAAAAATATTTTAACCGCTATGATTAGTACACCAGATTAAAAAATACATAGCAAGCTACATCAAGGACCATTTCATATCACGATTAATACCAGAAGCTTAGGATTGGCAAAACGTTTAAATTTATCGTGGCGTTAGAGACATGCACGGTAAAGTCCTCCCAAGCGCCATCTGGTTCTGCTCTCCCTGGCCTAAGGGATCTATAAAACTACTGAAGGAAATTGAAGTTAAGGAACGAGCATGTGTTTTACAGAATTTCAGATCTCTTGATTGAGGTTTGTAAAGTCTCTCTGAAAAACAATAAAAATCTTTGTTGAACCCTTTGGTGTCACCCCCGTAGGAAAGGTATTAATAAACAACGTTAGTGATATGATTTCCCTAAATTGTGCTGTTGCCCGTTTTACCAACACAATAAATTACTTTACATATGAGGAATTTCCTGGTTAAAATAGTCCTTATTCCTCTATCAGTTTTTAATTACCTAGATAGGATATAATAATTTATTGGTCACAAGACCAGCTCTTGTGGATGGGGTAGGGCGGTGTTATGATCCAATGGAGTTTCATCCAAGATTACTGTGTTTAGCCAAGTAGCCTGGAGGGAACAACAACCCTAAACTCTGTCAGATGTTGTTCAATGAGGCAACAATTGTGAGCCCATCCAGTAAAACATGTCATTGGTCAAAGTCCTTGTGCCCCTCACAGTAAATGAGACAGGCCAGACCTTCACAGTTCTTAAGGCAGCTGGCTGTGTAGCCACTTCCAAGCCCATTTTGTAAAGAGAAGCCTGCATAGAAACACTGAGAAGGAAAAAGAGACATGGCAATGACAAACATAATTGGCAAATCAGGACGTTTGCACTCATTTTAAATTTACAGCTTTCTTTAGAGTCATTACAAGAGCTGGCATTGCTCTCTGTAAGCACATCATCTTTTCCTACAGTACAGAGCACATGTATATTGTCTAGTGTAACCCAGGCTCTGCGTTAGGCAGTGGTGGATGCAGAGATGAATGGAGTTGGTCCCTTGCCCTTAAGGATCTCATTGCTAGGATGGGGTGTTGACGTCATACATGTGAGAGATGCTGTAGTGTACCCAAAGTGCTGTAGCAGTGAGCAAGCCATGGAAAACTGAATGAAGCTTGCTCTTAGTGAGGCAGA
This sequence comes from Equus quagga, assembly GCF_021613505.1. Taxonomy (NCBI): domain Eukaryota; kingdom Metazoa; phylum Chordata; class Mammalia; order Perissodactyla; family Equidae; genus Equus; species Equus quagga. Next base: position 121,458,337 of record NC_060269.1, read on the forward strand.
GCTTTGGTTCTTCTCTAGAATCAGTTCATTCTCGCATTCATCCATTCCATAAATATGTGTTGAGTGCTTAAATGGTACTGGGCACCATGTCCAGGTAATGAGTTAATTAAGCTTGATACCCATGAGCATTCAGGTTGTGGGGACCAGGGAATGGGAAGGAGAAAAGGCCACTAAATCAGTTATCCAATGACTAAATGATGAATGGCTAAAGATAATTTCACAAAGTGATCAGTGATAGGAAAAAAACAGGGGATATTATAAGGGGCAGGGCTATAATGGTTGTTCCAGGAAGATCTTTTTGAAGAAGGAATGATTCAGCTGAAACTCAAATGATGTGGGGATACCTGCCATGTGAAAAAGAACATTTCGGGGCTAGAGCAACAGCAGGTGTCCATGCTCTGAGGCAGGAATGAGCCCAGCAGGTTCAAAGATGAACAGGCCAGTGTGGCTGGAGCAGAGGGTGGGAAAGAGCATGAGATGGGGTCAGTGAGATAGACAGAGGGCAAGCCACCCCTCCAAGCTCAGCTCTCTAGCTCATAAAAGTAGTACAGCTTGGTGTTGAGTTGCATGCCAGGGATGCTATCAGAAATGCTTGTAAAAGAAACCATGAATGTTACTGTGCCATCTGCTTCAATAAAGCTCATAATTGGACACAGTTTTTGCGTTCTGTGAGATGGTAAGATAAAGAGATCGTCAATGAGTGGTCAAAAGCCACTTTGTTCCAAGTTATCACTTAGTCTCCCAAGCATGTATCATCCAAGGAAGTTATTTTATGGCATATTTTTTTATGTTAAAAAAAACAAGGAACTGTGGATTAAACAAGATAGAAAGTTATTTTTCTGTCATGTAAAAGCCATCTGGTGGAGGCAGGCAGTCCAGGACTGGTGTGGCAGCTCCGCAGTCATCAAGGACTAGGTTTCTTCTATCTTGCTGCACTGCCAACCTTAGCATACTTCCTCATAGTCCAAAATGGCTGTTTAAGCTCTAGCAATTTTAGCAACATTCTAGCCAGCAAGAAAGAGAAGGAGGATTAACTCTTTCTCTTCAAGGATCTTTTCTACACATTGCCCACCACATTTCCACTTAGATCTCATTGAACAAAAGCTAGTCAAATGGCCACAGCTAGCTACAACAGGAGAGCCAGAGGAATGTAGTCTTTGAGCTGGAGGACAGGGTGTCCAACCAAGAATCATGTGGTTGCATCTAAGAAGAAGGGGAGAGGGACTATACTGGGGGGCAACTAGAACTCTCTGCCCTGAAAGTCAACGATTGGTCTACATAAGCCATTTATTGGCTTTTATATGTTTGTCTGTAGCTAAGTGCTTTTCAAAGTTTTGAGTTTTTAAAAAATAATTTCCTAAAAGAAATAGTAATTATGTGACAGGCTAGAGGTGCTAATGTTATGGTGGTAATCATTTTGCTATATATAAATGTATCAGATCAACACATTGTACACCTTAAATTTACATAATTTAATAATGTTATATGTCGGTTATATCTCAGTATAGCTGGAAAATAATAAATTTTAAAAGAAAAAAGAATAGTTTCCTACAATCTGAAATATAGACCATGGACTGAATTACTAGTAATCAAACAATTGATGCTCTATGAGTTGGTTTTTAAAAAGATAAAATATAAAGCCATCATAAAATTATAAAAACCTGTAAGAGTGATTTAACAAGTAAACACTGAGCATTGAGATAACATACCCTATCTTATCCAACTTATCCAGTAACATCATAACATTTTTAAATTATATTTCTCATAATAAAGAGAATATTTTGTTACCACTTCTGTCCTCATTTTTCTGGTACTTTTAAGTTTTTTAAATAACACAGTAAAGAAGATTTAAACAAAACAAAACAACCAACGAATTCTGTTGTTAATTATTTTTACTATTCTGGGAACCATATCCCTAGAAAATAAAGTTTCAGAACCACACATTTCCTAGTGCTCTTGTTTCCTTTTTAGAAAGACTATTTTGCATGTTCTGTTCTCAGTATATATTGATATATAGTCAAATTTTACTTTTTTAAAAAAAACAAAGCTTCTGATTGATCCGGGTCCCAAATAGCTCTTCCTCCTTTTCCTCAGTCATCTATTTTCTCACAGCCACCTTTGCAAGAGGGTGGAGATGCGAAGGTAGTTTCTTGCATCGTACAGCTAGATTGAATTCCGGTTCTGAGTCCCACAGGGTGATCACTCCTCCTTCAGTCCCTCCCCACCACCCAGAAATGTCCAAGGGGAAAAAGGCACATAAATGCTGTGAGCTGGTATCTAATTTGCCTATTTTCTAAGATTTTCTTTGTTTGGAACAATTTGCATATTTTCTAAGATTTTTGTTTGTTTTTTTGGGATAATCCAAGCCAAAAGTTTTCTTTGTCTCTGAGTAATCAAGAGCTTCTGGGAATAATTGCAAACATATTGAAGTTTATCCAAAACACCCTTCTCCTTAGTTATTTTCTGGGTGTTCTGCCCTGTCTATTTTTATGGAGAAAGTAATAATTCATCCTGTATAAGAGCCCAATTCAACTGAGATTTATGGAGTGTGCCTATGTGTCAGTACTTACACTGGGTGTCAGTGGATCAAGAATTGAAAGATTCCTTCTGAGGAACTTGAGTCTCCTGGAGCAAACCAACAGATCAACGGATAATTAGAATGTAAGATGCTAATTATTATGATCAGGATGCACAATTGCTAGCAGGGGAGAGGGCACTCAACTCCCAGGCTATAGTTTGGATAGTTTGGAAAGATTTCTCGGTAAGGGTGTTCCCTGGTCTGTCCAGCAAGGCAAGTAGGAGAAGGGCTTTCCAGGTAGACAACAGTCCACGCAAAGAAGGAGTTTGGGGTTTTCAGTGTAGGGAATGGTTGGAGCTAGAACTGAAAAGTTAAGCAAAGACCAGATCACAGAATGTTGCTTGAATGCCGTTAACATCACTACATTAAGCCGTGGCAAGGAGGCTTTTCATTATGAAATATACAGTGTTCCAGAACGTACCTGAAGCCATAGTGTAAAGATTTGGGTCAGAGGACATGATAAAATAAATGCTATTAATGTAAATGATGAAAACATTTTTATATTTTAACATGAATATAGATCATATAATGTAATTAGAAATTTACAAGAATTCTTTAAAATAAGACGTCAAGGACCTTTCTCAGTGATAAGCACCAGAATGTAGAACTTAGCGTGTACATTCCTCTGTCTATGGGTTTTATCAGAGGAAAGTTTTGAGCTTGACTACCCAAGATGTACAGCCACTGAAGGATGTCAGTGGAAGTTCACGTCTTTAAGACAAAGTTCATGAGAGTTTGAAATTTGTCTCTGGTTAAAGTGCAGTGTCGCAGATTTACCACTTAGGACTGACCAGTGATGCTTATGTACCTCCAAGTTCAGCCCCATGCTCAGGTACCGTAATGTGTTCAGACAAAAAGACTCAAGATTCTGGGAAAGGTTCACATAACTTAGAGACCTTGGCAGTGTCACACCATGCTGTTTCCCAGGCCTTGGACACAAAGACACTTTCAGAAATGTTTGCAAGTTCAAATTCAAATAACACAGCATTTCGTTGTCTGAAAGGAGAGTTGATTTTGATGAGCCAATGTTAAGTTCCTGTACATCCGTGGTTGTGTTGCAGGGAGAAGGCACAATTCTGATACAGTAAATAGCATTCTATTTATATAAAATTTATATTTTGCCATAAAAACATAGATGTTAAAGCTGTGGATCTCAGCTTTCAAGGTGCTATTGAGTATCATTGTGGAGGCTGGCCCCATAGCCAAGTAGTTAAGTTCGTGTGCTCTGCTTCAGCAGTCCGGGGTTCACCAGTTTGGATCCTGGGCACAGACCTACGCACCACTCATCAAGCCATGCTGTGGCAGCGTCCCACATAAAAGAATTAGAAGGACTTACAACTAGGATATACAACTATGTACTGGGGCTTTGGAGAGGGGAAAAAAAAAAGAGGAAGATTGGCAACAGATGTTAGCTCAGGGCCAGTCTTAAAAAAAAAAAAAAAGAGAGTATCATTGTGTCTCAGGTTCAGTGAACTGCCTTTTCTAGTCCCCTGAGATTGGGTGACTGAAAAAGGAAGCTCAAGGAGAAAAGACCAGATGGCTAACTGAAGTTGGATGAAATGGGTATACAGCAACACAGAGCCCACCTTTTCCAAAGAAATGTCTAGCTGACAGAGCAGGGCCAATGATTGAGGAGCAGTAGGGAGGAAGAGCCCCAATTTGGTGGGAAAGATCCAGAAAGTTTGTATAAAAAGAAACAATACCTGCAAACCTGAAGTTTAGTGATGATTTTTTTTTTTTTTATGAAAACAGTTTCATGAGGATGATGCTTCCTGAGAAGACCAAAAGGATTAACTGAGACATAGGAGGAAGCAAGCGAGGTTGCGATCCTGTTACATGGTAGATGGCTTTTAAAAAAAGAGAAAGATGGAAGTTGTGGGTTTTGAGGATCACCAAACCACCTCATAGTACAAATCAGCTCCCAAGAGTTGCTCTACCAAGATGTCGCAAAGGAGCCATAGCCAGAAAGAGCAGTTAAACTCTTGGATCTGACACCATAACTGACCAAATCCTAAGAAGCATGTAATGGGATATGTAAGCTATATATGAAATATATATATGAAAGCTTGTGGAATTTTCTCCAAAACTTGTTAGCTCCCTTGGAAAAGCTCTAAGTCTTCAAAGGTAAAATAGCCCTCCTACACAAAGAAAGGTGAAGGGTTCCATTGACAGCAACAACAAGGAGAGGCGTTAGCCAGATATGTGTATAGTTAACGGGAAGAAAATTAGAAAATCTGACAAAAATGAGAGAAAGAGAAAAAACAAGTTGAAAAAATAAACATACCGTCTCTCTGAATAGGACGATCACTATTGAATCGTCAGTTCTTCCCAATTAAGAGAACCACTGTGGGAAAAGAAAAAGAAAATACATCTTCTCCTCATGATTGTAATCTAGCCTAGGAAATAATCCTAAATATCTAGTATATTTATGTTAGTATGTTGTGTTAGTATAACATAAATATCTAGTTATAATTGCTCCCAGGATAACTCCCTGCCAGAACACAAGAAAACCAGTCAAACTGTAACCGCTACATCTCAGGAACATAGTCCCAAGGCTCTGGTGTTTTTGGCTTTTAATCTCTCCAAACACTAGACTGTAAGGACTTATTTATTCAACAGTTATTTATTGAACACCTGCATGGTGGTTAAGCACTTGAGTTATGAGAATTCATCAAGATATGTTTCTTCCTCTTACAGAGGAATGTCTTACAGAGATTATACTCTAACAGCAAGACAAAGGAGCAAGTAGAAAATGGGTGATAGGTGCCACCAAAATGGAATCCTAAAGTAGGGTCAGCTAACCCAAGTCTAAGGAAGGACGAGACGTCCAACGTGAAAATTGAGGAGCAACAGGAGTCACAGATGCAAGAGCCCAAGGATGAGAGTAAGCATGCGCACATTCCAGGGACTGAAACGTGTTGTGTAGCTACAGACAGGGGCTGGCTTGAGAGATGATACAGGGGAAGCAATCAGAAGTCAGGTAGGAAAAGTCTTAAAATCATAGTAAGGGTTTTGTACTCTTTCCTGAGGGTGGTATGAAGCCATTGAAAGGGTTTAACCTAAGAACTACTAAAATCTAAGTTGTGCTTTGGAAATATCTCTCTGGCTGCAGAGTGGAGATGGCTAGAAGCAGAGCAAGACTGGAGTCAGTAAGTCCAGCCAGGAGGCTGTTAGGAGGACAGGCAAGTTTTTGGACTAGCATAATGGCAGCAGGGTTGGCAAGAAGTGGGTAGGTTGGAAGATACTAAAGAACAACAGAACATGGTGGTATACTGGATGGTGTGGTGTAAAGAGACAATTCAAGAATAAAGCCTAGTTTTTTGTCTTAGGCAATTGGTGATGAAGCCATTCACTGGATAGATTGCACAAAGGAAGAGCAGGTTTTGGGAAAAGACAATGTGCGTTCAATTTGGGATGTGTTAAGTTCAAAGAATCTGTGCGATATTAAACTTTAGAGCTGGATAGTCTGTTTGAAGTACAGTTGGCCCTCCGTATCCGCAGCTTCTGCATCCCCAGACACGTGTATAGAACACACAGATGCTGAGGACAAGCTAAGGGACTTGAGCATCCACAGATTTTGGTACCCATGGGGGATCCTGGAACCAATCTTCTGCAAATACCAAGGGATGACTATGCAGGCAAGAGATCTAAGCTACAGGGTGAGATTGTGCCTGATCACCATATAAATAATAGAAACTGCCAGTCTTCCCAGGGAGTATATTTATATGATAACAGAGGGCTCCTGACACAATACCAGGGTATCTTACCTTTACCTTTACTTAACACTCTTCCAGACGATTTTCTAATAATACATTCTGTGAACAGCATCTTTAACAGCTTGGATAATATTTTCTCAGATGGATGTACATTTACTTAACCAGTCACATAGTATCTTGTTAGTTTTCACTAAGGTTTTACTATTTTAAAAAATCTACAAAGAATATTTGCTTCCCCAAAATTAGTTCCATGGGGTGTTAGTAAGCAGTATATGGGACAAGTGTTTCATGGTCGATAAATACATTTGGAAACTGTGGCTTAAAAAACTATTCGGTAGAGTTCTTTGTGGTGATTTCTCAAAGCCTTAAATATGCGACTCTGCGCTGTGACTCTCCGAGAGGATGCTCCTGTGGTTCTTTTATACCTTTTCTCAGCCTTGGGCCGTGGCGTGCCTTTTGGGGGCAGTGCCTTCAGGACTAGTGATTATAGAACAGTTTCCTGAGATACTAACCTAGGTGCAAAAGCTGTCCCAGATTTCAACACATAGTTCCAGAAATTGAATTATCAAGTTAACAGGAATGAATGTTTGTGTCCTTGATGCGCATTGTGAAATACTTTTCCCAAAGGCGATTCTATTGCTGATGGAAATATAAACTGTTAGAAAGACCTGTTTCATCATTCCTCCCCCCTGCAACTCACTAGTTGTTTAAATCCGATCTAATGTGGTGGTGTTTCTGACTACGGAGAGGCTCAGCACTCTTCCTTGTTATTCCTTACTTGCTGCGGCTTTTGTGAATACCTTCTCGGGTCTTCTGTTGGCACCTTAGCTATTCTTGTGAACATAAATGGTCTATTCCTATAATGAGATATTAATGCAGAATGTCATGTATTTGTGACATTCTCCCAGTTTTTTGTTTATCTTTTATGTTTTAGTTATGTTCTTTTTGAACATGTGGAACTTCTAAATTTTTATGAGTCAGTTCTTTAAAGCATTTCTTTTTGTAGTTTTTTCACTATTTTTAAGCTTCGAAGGTCTTTATATAGAGCTTTATCTAGACATTTAATAATCACTTCTTGGTTTTTTGTTGTTATTAACATTAACTCTTAACCCCTCTGGAATTTATATTCATTTATCTTGCTGCTCTCCCCTCCAAAAAAATAACTAACCAAGTTTTACAGCACTGTTTTCTGAATAATTTTCTCTTCCCAAATTAACATATTATGCCTGTGCAGTCTTTCATAATTTTTATGAAAAAAAATTTATCTCCATTTCCTAAATTAGCAAATTGAGTTGAATGGCGGTTTCAGTCTGGAGATGAGCATATATTGTGATATTCATGTGATGAAAACCATGACATTTATAAACTGACTTACACTTAATTTGATATTGTAATAAAAATTTCCGTCCTTGAAGCTCATGGGAGAGATCACTAGAAAAGACAAAAGACTAGCGTGTTTAAAGATATTTGAAAATTAAAATGAAGAAAGGAAAGTTTATTAATAATCAGTGTGAAGAATAAAAGCATCCACTTTACAAACATTCTCAAGTTTCTTTCTCACAATCCATTTTACAGCTGAGGAAGCAGAGACTCAGAAGTTACTTCCCCCAGGTCTGAGAGCTGGGAAGGGCAGAGCCAGGACTCCTTCCAGGGCTGTTTATCACCAGCCCGGCTCCAACTAGGGTCCACCGATAGAGTCTTAGGATTCCCCAAAGGGCCTTCTTTTTTAGACAGCGTCTGTACCTTATCCAAGAGTAAGAGTCCTAGTGCACACTCTGGCATCTCTAGTGTAGGAGGGGTAGACTTAAGAACCACATCCTGAAGGTTTGGAGGCAGGTAGCACATTGAAATTCTCTCTCCTGCAAGACTGGCCCGGGCCCCTGAAGGTGAAGAAGTAAGTGTTCCTTTCTGGTGTGGGAACGGAGGTGCAAGGGATCACCTCACTGTGGGTCAGAAGGTAAGCCCCTCTTATCTGGTCAAGCCCCTTGGCTTGGCTAAATGACATGAGCGCGGATTTTCTCAAACGTTCTTTCTCTGCGGGTTCACATGGAAATTTCAGAACAATCCCTCTTTCCTCTGCTGCGACTTGTGTTTTCAAGCAGCCCGCGTGGTCCAACGTTGAGCCAGCATCTCCGCAGAGACAAGCGGGTGTTTGTTCCCCACGCAGGGGCTGTGCCCTCCAGTGCACGGGCTCTGTGGCTCCCTCGGCGGAGCCTTTCTCAAGTCCCCCGGGAGCCACTTTTGTGGCAGATTCCATTTGGTTTCACAGGGCCTCGAGGAGGGGCGGTGGGGGCCCCCTGGCATGGCCCACCGATCTCCCACGTTAAGAGCAATTTGCAGGCTGCTCTCAGAGGGAGCCCGAGCCCAGCCCCGAACAGGCTGCTCCTGTTACCCCCATTGTCTGCGGGCATCGGGCGGCTTTTCCCAGCTGACCTGCCTGCGAGGGGAGAGATGTGAAAAGTTAGAGACAAAAATGTTTTCTACAGAGTGAGGGGGAGCTTTCTTGTACAGAAAGGAAGGAAATACCTCTGTGGGATTTTATTTTTTTCTCCCCTCTTCATCCAAAAAATACAAAGAGACTCTCTGTCTTTAATGCGAATGTCGGCTTTAAATCTTTTAGGTTTGGATTAACTCTGCAAAAGGAAAAAAAATCTGACAGGCTTTCAGATATGACGCAGAAAAACTTTTTTCCCCTCAATTCATGTTGTTCATTTGTAAAGCCAAAGGCTGGTGGACTGAATAGTGGGTGCCAGTTGTTCACCATTCATAGTTAACATCACAATGGTCAGAATTAGCAGCCTCGGGCTCCACCACCACTTCTGCCTTTTCCACCAGCGGACATTTAATACAAGGTGGCAAAGGCAAGAATAAATCTTTCTTCTCTTGCCCCCCAAGTTAAAATAGATTAAAATTAAGCCACGTAAAGGTATTTTCACTTACTTGACTGAATCTTATCTTACCTTTCCCCCTCACCCTGAAGGAAAAAGAAATGTGGGTTTTTTTACAGTCGTTACCGTGCTAAAAAGCTTCCTTCAATCTAAATAAAACCCACTGACTTGAGAGACATTTCCTATTACATTGTTATTGTTGGTTTTCACTATTGAGGATGTCAGCAAACATATTGAAGATCATGTTTTGCTTATAAAATAAAGTGACTTTTATGTGAATATTTTTCATTTTGTTGGTGTCTAAAATATGGGTGCTTGTCTATTGAATCCATGAGGCAATATTTATTTTCTGAAATTTTGGGTGATACATGTGTATGTTTTAAACGTCGTCAGAGCTGTTTAATCCTACATGGGGAAAAGCTTTAGCATCCTTGAACCAACAGTCTGTATAAGGAAGCCCATGTCTCCATAGAAAAACGTGAACAGCAGTTCCTGGTCTTCGGTTGAGAGTCCAAATGAATAGGTAATCTGAAGCGTAGTTGAAAATTAGTAATCTTTATATTTTAAGGATTGATTGATTAGGACTGTTATGTGTAATTGTGAAATTGCCTGTAAGAATTAGACTCTAGGTCATTTTTAATTCCTGAATCACACCTAGTGAAAAAAATTTTTCTTGTGAGATTTTTAGTAGGGTATAAATGTGCATGTGTTTGTCAGCTGCTTTTTAATGGAATTATAACAATACATTTATGGATTTAAATAGGTACTGCATACTTAGTCTTGATAAACAGACTCAGAAGTGAAACAAAATATTTCTTTTGATTTTATTGTATAATATTATTCCTTTTAAGCTCTGTATAATCTAATTACGTTAGGGGATTTTTATTATAATCGCAAATAACTAATAGACTTTATTGATTTTTTAATCATGGAATCATTTTCTTTGCAACTCAAGGACTCTGATGTGGTAATTTGGGATTTAATACAAAGGAATGATTAAAGTTATTTTTAACACACTTTTATTTGGGTTTTGTATACTAGATATTTGGTTTGACTTTAGCAATACCAGAATGCATCGATACAAGTTATGTAAATCTTTGAACAAAAATTAAGATTTTTCCTACCTGATATCAGCCAAAAATAATCAAATTATTATTTTCATATATATCTTAATTTGTTTATACTATGTTTATGATTTATCTGGATGATTTTTTAATATTGTGTAATATTTTACAAAAGTACAGTTGATTTTCATCTGTCAGAAATAATAAATTTAACTTCTAACCAGGATTTATTTTACATGTTGTATTATAAGAGAATTTCATCCAGAGTGTGTTTGAAGTTTGCTCACAAAGATTGATTTTTATATTCTAAGTTATAAATGAAGGTCAAAGTTTATTATTCCATGTATTGACCACAGTAATAAAAATTTCACATAAAAATACGAAAAAGATTTGGCACATGACACAACTTTGCTATACTAGCTGCTGAGGGAAAAAAAATATATAGTCAATGCATGTTTTAACACATTTGACTTTTAATTCCAAATGTTTCACAAGTTTGAATTCAGAGTTATTATGTACTATCTTGCAGAATGAGATTCTTAAAATCATTTTACTTAAAATCATATAAATAATAAACCTGAATGATGTATTTCTTGGTTTTTAAAGTTGTTCTAATATTGTTTCTGGTGGTTTACGCAGGCAGCCATGTTGTTTAGTTCCGGAATCTTTTGGATGGGTCTTTTATTTATCCCTGTGACATCTTTGCTCCTTGACGTGGCGTACAAGGTGTAAGTATAATACCCAGTTACGTGCTAAAAATATAGATGCATGTTAATCCTCAGATTTCCCTAGTTGTAATATCAACTCCAGAATGTAGTTTGCAGACTAGGAATTAGTAATATTAGTTAATTCTACATAAGTAAAGAAGAAAGGAGTGACTGAGAAACTAGAAAACTAAATTAGCTTAAAAGACCAAACGAGAAGTAAGGCAGATAGTTTCAGTTACCATCAGAGAGTATGTTTTTAGATGTCAGCCTGAAAAACCCATTCAAGGTAAAAGAAAAAAATTCTATCTCCAAACACATATATATTTTTTGTTGGTGAGCAATAGTTATGAAAAGAAGTTTTTTGCTTGCCTGAATCTAAACATATATTTGAAATATAGAACCTAAAATTTTACTAATTTTTCTCAAGGATTATAAGTTTTAAAATGTTATCTCTTCCCACAAGAAACATCATTAACATTAATTATACAACATTTATGTATAACTGTGAGAGTTTTAATATTATAAACCTGAATGATTCAAAGACTGTTGTTTCTATAATTATGTTAATACTCAAGATTACTATAATTTTTTAGATTCTATTGAGAAACTCTTGCTTGTTTTCTGCTTACTGTTGTACTTAGCATCGGCATGATAATAAGCCAGTTTCGTAAAGTCTTAAGTCTTCACACAAATATTTCCATGCCAATCCTTCCTTTGCAGTGTCAAGAGGACTGCTTTTAAAACATTAGTAGATGAAGTTCAGGAACTGGAGGCAAAATCTCAAGACCCAGGAGCAGTTGTGCTTGGAAAAAGGTAAAGCACACATTGAATATGTTCTTTTCCAAGTGAGCGTTAAATTTATCTTTTATTAGTGGTTGGAAATAAGTGATAAACATTTAGCAGTTTAGCCTGGAGCCAGCAGTGTCCTTGGCAGATTTTGGTATCAGAGAGATGTGGATTCTGATCAGATCCGTCATTCACTAAGCTGTGTGTGACCTTAGCTAAGTTCCTTAATGCTCTTGAGCCTCAGTTTCCTCCTCTATAAAATGGGCATGATAATACCTACCTCATGGCTAGTTTTTGAGAATTGAATAAAATACTATAGATCAAGCAGGTAGCTTAGTGCCTGGTGCTTAATGAGCATTAAATAAATGGTTTATTGATAGTTACCAATATTACTGTGTTCTTAAACTGAAAGGGGGGAAAAAAGACTTTTAGCTTGAAACAGTATCCATGATGAAGTAGTATGTAATGAAAATCAGCACATTACATAGGGCGTACTGCCCTACATTTGCTGTGGTTCAGGGCGTTTTAGGCACCGACATAGGCATCTATCATGTATGAAGTGAGTTATGACTTCTAAGTCCTCTTTCTTACCTCTGCCACCCCCAAAAAAGCAAGGTTAGAAAGCTAACCAAATTTACTAAATTCACAGAGCTTTATAAAAAAGAAATTAAAATTGTTTGAAAGCCATCTATAATAAAGCACAATTATGAATACCAGGGATATGTTGTTTTCTCTTTCATCACACTAAAATGAGCTCAAGTGTTGTCTAAACCACAGGGAACGTTTTGCACCGGTATGTGTCACCTGCATCGTGATTCACTGTCATTACTCAGTTTGACACAACGGAGTAGGTGTCAGACTGGGAACTCAGACCTTGGCTTGCAGCCCTCACTGGCTTTCATTAGGCCAGGGGAACATATCACACACCCGTCTGTGCCTCTCCTTTAGAAGTGATAGCACTGGCACTTGTGGAGCGCTCACGACGTGCTGGGCGCTGAGCTTACCGCTTCCTGTGTGCTCTCTCGCTGAATCCCTATAACAAGCCTCTACAAATCTGTCATCCTCGTTTTTTCCAGATGAGGAAACCGGGTCTTAGAGAGTCTAAGTTCTCAAAGTCATAAGTGACAGAGCAGGGCCTTGAGCCAACGTCAGTTGATTCTAGAGCCCCTGCTTCTAACCACTCACTGTTCTGCCTCCTTTTGCTTCTTTTCAGGAATGTGGTAGAGCAGCCAAGACAGCCTACCACTAGCTTGAAAAGGGCCTTATCCTCTCTGTGTGTGTGATGGGAATGATGACACCTGCTTTCAGGGTTATGGGTCTTCTCTTCCCTCCACCTTCCCCTGCATCTCTGTCCCTACATCTAAAAGTCTGCATCTGCTCCATTGGCTGGCATTAGTAGTCCCTCAGTAAATGTTTCCTCTTTCACTTTAGTTGTATAAAGGATGTGGTAAGAGTTCTAGTTCACAAAATTGTGAATAAAACCATTTATTAACAATTATTAGGGAAAGGATAATACTGTTATTGCCTTTAGGAGTAAATTTCTCATATGTGTAAGTATGTTGCTACAACATACATTAAGCCCTTCTGTGTGATATTTAGTTTTTGTGGTTTGTAGCATGTCGGTGGCTTTGACAATTCATAAATCAGGCTGAGAGTTCAATGTAATGACTTCTAGGTCCTAAAGATTCAGGGAGTCTGTATATATGTAGCCCCTTCCATTAAATACAATAAGTCAGAGCCTAAAAAGGAAAGAAGTGAATTCCACCATAAATGACTGCCAACTTCTCCATAGAAAATGCATCAGATAAATTGCTTCTGCTGCCCAGCTCATTTGCCTAAAATAGCTATTCAACTTTTCTCAAGAACTCAGGAATGAGTTACTTGTTAACTGAATACCACAGACAAAAAACCCTGGTACAACATGTACCCTGTGTTGCCATTGCTGCCTATCAGTGATCAGAAGGGTGGTCCTGGTCAGGGCGACCATCGTGTCTTCCTGCAAGGTGAAAGCTAGAGGAGGGGGAAATAAAAAGGATCTGTGAAAGGAGAAAAATAGAGCAGCAACTGGTTGGAAAAGTCTTCACGCTGAACTAATTATGTTCTAAATCAACTAAAGAATTGTCCAATTGATTTTACTGTCAGGATGATTTAAGAACCTTGGAGAACGGGATTGAAGTCAAATTTCAAAAAAAGTTAGCTAATTTTATCTACATTTTCAAAGTGGGAGACGTGATTTCTATGTATTTAGCGATATCAGACCTCCTTTAGTCCCAAACACCACGTTGTTTTATGCCTCCAGTCTTTGCATGTGCTGTTTGCTTGTGTAGAAGCTGATAGCCTCTTACAGACTGGGCAGTCCAGTTCCTAGCTTTCAAAACCTAGTTCAGATGCAATTACCTCAACTTCCACAGATAAAATTAATTCCTACTCTGCTATGTCTGTGCTTGATACTTGTTGTGACATTTATTGTATCGTATTATAATCTACTTGTTTACCCTGTTTGTTTCCCCTACTAAATTGAGCTCCTTGAAGGAGAGGCCTCTGTCTTAGTCTTTACTGCAACCTCACACATAGCACAGCGCCAGGAACATAGTAGCATTTGATAAATATTTGTTGAATGGATGATCGAATGGTCAAGAGAGTAAACTAAGGAATGAATGAATGAATGAGTGAGTAAAAGGATAGTTGAGTAGAGGGTAGTAAATAGATGATTGACCTGTGGGTAGTTAAATAAAAATATGGTACATAAGAACACAATTATACAGGTTACGTTTCCAAAACTAGTAATCTCCAAAGGAACACCAGTTTACTTTTTGTCATAGAATGATGCCATCTTGTGAGTTGATCATCCTCAATTTTCTTTTAATCTTCACTAAGCACTCCTATGAAGTCAAGCTATACATAAAATGAAACTGTGTCAGAGAAACTATAACTTGTGAGCACTGTATCCAGATTAGTATTAATTTTTCATCTTTACTCATTTTTAAAAATTAAAACATCTTGGTTAAAATAATTAGTCGTTTTTAGTAGAAGGAGTATGCCACTTACAATATTACCCAGCAAATTAGATATATTCAAGTTTTACATGGAAATTTTGAGGAGAGAGGTGTGTTTCATTTTGTTTTCAAGCCATGGGTTATGGTAGAAATCGATTTAAGTCTAAAATGTTGGCAGAATAAGCCCAAACTTTACCTCCTGATCACTGTGTAGCCATGGCTTATTATTTTTGGTTAAGAAAATGACTAGAAGCTGCAAAAACCTGTTCCTTGCAGTAACTTTTATGTGGGCAGCCTCTAACACTAGGGAGCATTAGCATCTTCAATTCCAAAATCCAAAAACTTTGAAATTCAGTTCTTTTCCATAGGTTTATAAGAAACATTTCCTGAAAAAATCTAAATCATTTGTTATATAAATATAAAGGTGTTAATGGTCTTTATTTTTTCTGCAATGTAAAATATTTATACACTTTATAGCAAAAACATGAATTTTTTGGAATATGAGCCTCTCAAATACCACTGGGGCCTATTATGTCTATAAGTTGTATGTAATGTTTTACCTTTTCCAAAACAAAACAAAAGTGAATTCAAATCCACAAAAGTTTAAAATAAGGGATTATGGACAGTGGGCTCATTGGAGACAAGGCAGTTATTTTTGGATATCTTTTGTGTATGTTTGAGAAGCAATGCATCTTCTAGACAGGCAAATATGATAATGAGATTAATAATTTTTTTCATATCTAACTGTAGACATTAGCCAGCATATCATCAGCAGTCATTACTATATAGAATTTTAGCCCAGGAGCCTCAGGTCAGTCCTCATTAATTTGTCCATTACCGTTGTTTGGCGCCTAGCCTTAGCTTTGATCAAGAGCGTAGAGAAGTACACATGTCAGGTAATTCGGTCATGTGGGTGGTGATGATGGTCTATCCCAGCCTTTTTCTGTATTTTTTATCTTAATAAAAAGCTATTTTAACATTGCTGCCAAACTAATAGAAAAGAAACTGTATTTCTCAATTTTCACACTGGACTTTATACCAGTATTACACAACTATCTTGGTAGGGGTTTCGAATAGGAGAATGTATCAACTGTTTTCCCCCAGCCTATTCTTATCATGGTGTTAATGGTTCTATCCAGCATTTGCAGAGAAAACTGACAGAACAATGAAATGTTATCTCCTCCAGAGCAGAGATTAAGCCTGTTATAGTCATTGTTTATCTCCCCGCCACCACCATCTAGTACAGGACAGCTGTCACATGCTATACCCTAAAACATTCCATGAATGAATGGTGATTTACTTTCTGGAGATCCATTTTAATGAGTCAACCAAAATAACTTGGCAACCCAATATAAAGACAAATGCAAATTTACCGCTCTTCAAAGATTACTGAAAATACCTTAAGACGATGCGTCCCGGGACAATAATGGGTTTTTATCTATACTTTTTTTAGTGTCTCTAAATGAAATCTTATTTTAAAACATGGTGTCTTTCCACATCCCCGCCACCAGATATCTTAAGTTGCAACGTTTTAGCGGGCTTGGCAATAAGGTAACAATATTTAAGTGGTAGTTGTGTGATTGCACTAAATAAATCCAGAATTTGCATAGCTTGGTATGTAAATGAAAGACCATACAAATTGAGTAAAACTACTGACCAAGAGTTGTGAATAGGATGTGGTTTTAGTTAGAAGTATCTTACAGTCTTTTTTTTTCCCTTCTCATACTGTGTTAAGCTGTTCAACAAAAACTGAACTTTTAACGTGTCTATTAATGTTCATATGTTACCAGCACATTTTATAATGTGACTTGATAGTAAAATCAGAACCCACAATCGTCGATGGCACAGAATTGTATAATTTTGAAATGATGAGTAGTACCCTAAGGGTAGGACAAGATTAGAGAAATACAAATCATCATCACTTATTATTTATTAAGCAGCCTCCTGTGAATGGCATTTGTATTCTGTGGGAGAGATTCTTTGCTCTATAGGAACTAAAGCAAGAGGTTCAGTGTAGCTAAGACAAAAAACATTACAACAACAAAAACCTAGTAGTTTTCCTACTAAGGAAGTGGAGTAGGGTCATTATAAATTAAAACTCCTGTGCAGCCATAGACATCTTGTGTTGAGCTAACGTTGAATCTAAACCAAGGCATCAGAAATGATCCTTGCAAAGTATCTTTTGTTTTGTGATAATCTCTGTTCTAGTGGATTTTTTATAATAAATTCTTGGGATCTGGGGGGTGGTAAGGATGGGAGGGACAGCCTTTACTGAATGCTTCCTAAGTGCCAATCACTGTGCTGCAAGATGTGCAACTGCCTGCATCCTCACAGTCAGCCTGAGGGCTTGTCCTGTTATCCATGAGAAGACCAAGAAAGGCTCGCCTAAGATGACCCAGCTGATAAGTGACAGACTCAGAATGAAACCAAAGTAAGACTGCAGAGCCCATGCTCTTGCCACAGTAGTGTGCTCCTTTCCAAAGAAAGAGACTTTCTTATTGCTTTTTTGTGTGTATGATGAGTACACTAGACATTAACTTGATGTAACAGCCGAGTGAAAGTACAGCCTTATGTGAACCATTACAAAACAAAATTACGTTATGTCATATATTTAAGTTGCCGTAAGAGGAAAGATGAAATTCTCACATCTGCCTTCTTAACACTTTCGTGTTGTAATATTAAAGTATTATGCATTTAGGAAGGCCAGCCTGAAACCTGGAAAATGTATTTTGGGAAGAAGCAGCTGCGTAATGATACGTCGCCTTCCTCTAGTCTTCTGTAGTCATTTCAGTGTTAAACACCCGGGACTTCCCAGCACCCCATCCGCAGTGCTCTGCTAACAAAATCAGGCCACCTGCTGCCAAAGCTGCCGACTTCCTCAAAGCAGTTCCATATTTTCATGTCCCTCAGGGTCCTGGGGTCTGTAATGTTAGATCATTTTAAGAGTCGAGTCAGAAAAGTGACTGTAAAAATGGCCCTTTCCAATTCCCCATCTCTGTTTATTTCACTGGCAAAAACAAGTTTTACAAGTATTTGCAAAACCACTGGAGTTTTAGATTAATTAGCTTTCTTGCCTTAATGTAGCTAATTCCCAGTGACAATAAAGTATGTCTAATAAGTACCAGTTAACACCCCTTAAACTTTAAAAAAAATGTGTAGAAGATTACTACAAATGTCAACATTTCTAAATATTTTACTTCAGCAAAAGCCTAAATGTTTGTGTAATTATGAGTTCATTTTGCAGAGGATCATTTTTTGTGTGTGTGTATGATAAAAATTGTTCCATTTCAATGTCTCAAAAATTTGGCAAAATACAGAACTAACATAATTTACAGCAGTTTAACTAAAGTTTTTATAGTGGGGAAAATACAAGATGGAAATTTTTCAACTGAGTCAGTTCCAATGATTAAAACAAAATTGCATAAACATTTGCTGCAATGCATGTGGATTGCTTATTAGCTCTTCATGCTGATTATGTTCTTTGATATCAAAGTAGAGTTTTATAAATAAGCCAGTGCAGAAATGGCATGACTGAGAGGATTGATGGTGTTTCAAAGTACATTTCAAAAAAAACAACAAACAAAAAAAAAATAGAAATACATTTCAGAGTTATTACTCAAATTCATTTATTCAGCGAACACTTGAGTTACTGCTCTGCGAGACACTGTTCTATATGCAGTGGGAACAAAATAGATGCATTATTTCTTGCAGTGTGCCTTTCAAAGTTACATAATTAATTAAATGGATTTGTTTCCTTGGAGAAGATTATTGTAAATGTTTATTGAAAAATATTTTTCCATGTCGTTTTACCTTTTATATTTCTGAAAATATAATTTATATATTTCTGAGTATAATTTCTGAAAATAGTTTATTTTAATATCAAATTAAGGAATACATTTCATACTTGATCGAAGGAGGAGTGGAATTTTTCTAATTAAAAAGTTTATGAAATTTCTTCCTTGCATAATTTTTAGGATTTCTCTATATAACAAAAAATATTGTGCACCAAAATATGTGCAAAGTAGAAAAAAGATTTAGTAATAATTTTTTAACTCTAAAAATGCATACTTAGAATATGGTAAGCAATTCAACCAAGTAGTAAGTCAACCAAGATTTTAGAAGCTAATAAACTACTGGGAGATTTTGTATTTATTCATTGTATTGTGCAGGTTCTGTGTCTCCCTTTGACTTAAATATAACTGGGAGGTAGGGAAGTCTTTGGATTATTGGAGACAGAATTCTCCTTAGCTATGGAAAAAAATAGCCTCAAAAGTATTTATCTAAATACTTGAAATCTCATTTACTGAGAAAATGGGATTTAAAAAAATCACTAGACTCCTGATTTCTCAAGCAATCTTTTGTTTAAGTCTAACTCTGTCTGGTGGTCCTTGGGCATGCTGGGGTCTCTGCCGAGTTGATAATTCGTTTCACACGTTTGCACCTGCTCTGCAGCCTCACAGAGAGGGCGCAACTGCTCAAGAACGTCTTTAAGAAGAACCACGTGAATTTGTACCGGTCTGAATCGGTGCAACATAACCTCCGTAAGTATTTGAGTTCTTATTCTTTAAAAAATTCTCTGGCATTATTTCATAGCATTTATGAGAGCAGTACTTTGACTTTAGGGATATTTAAGTATTTAAAATTAACACCTAAAGCAAGTTTTGCATATTTGCAACATGTTATGTAAATAACAAATGTTTAGCAAATCCTTTGACCACAACCATCTCACTTTTAGCAGAAGAGAGAGAGTATTTTAAAATCTTGCTGCTCTCACTTAAAGGAAAATAACATTTCCACATGCCCCTTGCTACCTTAAATCTTAAAAAGAACCAGTAAAATAAATCTTAACTCTTAAAAGGTGCCTCTGTATTGTTATCTTTTCTACTTGAATAACTTTGCAAGAGCCTTTTCAGCTTTCGTACAGCACAGTGAAACATATATTTTCCCCTTCAAAAATATTTATGAATATTTAGAGTTGTAGGAAATTATTGGGTATCACGCCCTCTTAACATTTCAAGGATCTAAAAAAGAATATAAGATATAAAGCCCTGTAGTAGATGTATTTGTGTTAGTAATATATCTTTTGTTTCATGTTGTTTCCACATATAATTTATTTTCATTTATGTATGCTCATGTTTAATGCTTTTGCTTTTTATACTTCAAGAGGCCTTTTCTAAAGATGTGATCCCTTTGGGGGCCCTTTCTTATCCCCATGCCCCCTCCAACCATGCCGGGGCATGGGGGAGTTTATTTGTAGATGCTGGGAGCCAAGGAGAATGTTGTCGGAGGGCAAGAGACCACTTTTCCGCCATTCGCAGTTGTGTGTGTTTATCTCCATCTGCTCCTCTTCCTCACTGTTATTCTCCCTTCCCCCTCCTCCACCTGATCTGTATGGAAATACGTGTGTTCACGTGACTGACTCTCCCACCCTCTCTAGTATTCGGGAAGCAAAAATTAGACGGGTTGGACTTGAGATGCTGAACAGAGAATTGAGGGGACTTGAGAGTGCCTACTCATTCATCTAGAAGCAAAACTTGTAGAATCTAAGCTGGCAACCTACAGTCATCCCACTCTCCCTTTTGCAGCTGAGTCTGCATCTTTTCTAGACATTAAAAATTAATGTCTTCGTGCTTTTGAAGATGGGAGAGATGTATTAGTTTCCCAAGTTAGAAAATGAGCACTCAAAACTCAGAGTAACAAGAGATTTCCAGTGACTTCATGATGGCCATTTCTATTTTATCTTTCACTTACAGATGGGTATGCTTTCTCTCAAGATGAAAATGGAATTGTCTCACAGTCTGAAGTGGTTAGAGCATATGACACCACAAAGCAGAGACCTGATGAATGGTGATGGGAAGGAGCTGCGAGGCAGGCTCTGCTGTGTCTAAGGAGAGCTCCCAGGTCTTCACCGGAATCTGCTGACCAATTCCAGTCTGGTCCAAGGAGGGGAAAGGTGGATCTGAGCTCATCTCGTTGATTGACATTCAGATTCATGTATATTATAGACAGAAGCACTGTGCAACTATACTGTAACACCATCTCTTTCAGATGTTTTAAAGTATTTGCTAAGTCTTTGTAAACAGAAATTGAAAATGACCTTGTATCTTGCCAGAGTGCTTTCTTAAACTGAGAATAGGTCAGTATTATGCCGTTACTCTGGGGCTGTACCTGACTATCAATTTATTGGATATACCACAAGGCAACCCACCATTTAAAAAACTCTAAATTGGTAATAAGTTAAAGGGACTCTTGAAATCCAGACTTAGATTTCAGAATATGCTGAAAAAAACCAGCATTCTTAAGGAACTGACTCACCTTTGAGCAAAATTTCTAAACAAGACATTAATAAGTGTTTGCGTCAAAAACTGTCTTGATAAATGTTTGCCAAAGAAGTTCAATAAATGTATTTCTCACTCAGTAGTCATTTGCCCGGAAATTTAAGAGAAAGTTTACCTCCAGTTCTGCTGTCAGATCTGCATGCTTGACTTTTCAAATGTAAGAGTGATACAAAAATGAGTATTTCAAGGCATTTGCTACTAAAATCTGTCATGTTGCACCTTTGGCCTTACAAATGCTTCTTTCTGGTTTGTCTTGTTTATTTGTTAAAGCTATAGGGCACATGTGGTAATGTGACTGTCGCTACGATACTGATTTTCAAACCTGTATTTATGTTTCAGTCACTTCTGATGAAGTTTCATCATTGTTTAGATTCTTCTCAAAATCTGGCTTCTGCTGTAGACTGAGTGATGTCATTTTGTCTTAATGTTTTCTCTCTCAAGAAAAATATGCTTATGTATTTATGTGAGATGTCCAATGCTTCTGTCGAGATGTTTGGAATACCATGTCGGATAAACGCATGGGCTTTTGTAACATACGTACTCTCGGCTTTTGTCCTGTATGTTGGGTCTCCCTATGATTCCCACTGGAGCTGCCTGCTGTCTTATATAGCAATCCCGTGTTCTGGTGACTGCCCCTGCGCTTAAGACGGAGCATTACTTCACAGTTCACTGGTCAAGCAGCTCCCAAAAGTAGTCACATGCTGCTAATTGGGACAAAGAAGTAGTACATTTTCCCCATTTTAAAAACACCTATTTTACTCAAGGCTGTAACTTTACAGTCAAAGAACACTTTTCATCATAAGTAGCTTTCATTAATATGTTTTAAAATGTATGTTCAGTTTACTTATTTTCAGCATTTCCAAGACATCTCCTGAAAATGCCTATTTTGCTACCAAGAATATATGAAGGGGCTGTTTAAAAACCACCACCGGTTTTCTACACTATTTTTAAAATAACGCTTTCATTTAGAAAAAAATAAAAAGGAATTCTAGTTTTCAGATACACTTCAGAGATTGAAGCAAACTTTTTGCCTTTTATTCAAAAGCCTGTTTGCCTTTAAGTGGACTTACCAGCAAAATAGGTAGAACTTACTCTTTTAAAAAACAAAGTCAACTAGAATTGAGAAGAGAGGTGATTTTCAAAATCACTCCTTGAGTTTAATAATTTCTCATTCTTTTCACCCTTTTTCTCAATCTAGGTATAAAATTGGGCTATATATCATTTCCTTCTCCATTAGCTATTTAGTTACAGGTATGCGTCCCATGTTTTCTACAAATAAGAGAAGTTATAACACATACATGATTCTAACCGAAAGGAGGCAAGGAGTTGACATCCCTTCCCAGAGCCTTCCCATTGGGGATTCAGATTAAGAGAATGGGGAATCAAAACCTCTAGCAAGAGCACAGGTGTAAAAGGCTAAGATCATCTTCAAAATTCTGACGTCACACACTTTAACCGTGTACCGAATGGATATTCAGAGCAGCTTCTCTGAGCCTCCCAATGGTGATAGTTGAGGTCAAACCACAAAAATCAAACAAGAATGAAGTACATCCCTCCAGAGAAACACTTTATAGCAATTACAGAGAAGAGCCACTTCCCTTTGCCCTCACTTCATCAGTGGCATCCTTCTCCAAAATTTTAATATCAATGTGATGAATATAATAGAACTGAATTTTCTGACTTAAGAAAGCTAAAAGTTTTATTTTTATCTTGAAACATGAATTGTTTCTGTGGAGCTCTTCAACATGAGTAGAATACTTATAGTTAATAATTTAATGTGTAAGATCATGATCTGAAATATGATTAATTTATGTCTTTTTGTCCCATGGTCCTATTTTTGAATTATCAATGTTAAGTCCATTTCTTTGCTTCTCGGGTGGGTATAGGGGGTCAACCTCCTTGGTAAAACTTAAAATATGACATTGCAATTGCAATGACTTTGTAGTGTTAAGTTAGAGAAAACCCTCTGATTTTTTAACCTTCCTAAGGGGGAAAAAAGTAACACAGTTTTACCAGGATTAAAATAAACAGTTGAAGTGACTTTTAACGTTTATTTTCTGAAATAAGGACAGGTACTCTTCAATTAAAAAGTCCCTGGTAGGGACTGTGGCAGATGCTAACGCCATTGCTTTACAATGTTTACAATTCAGAAAATACTACTTACGCAGAAAATCCTCCTTCCTCTCCCGTTGAAAAGCTGGGGTTGCTTCTTTAATGTTGAATGGTACACAGTGATATTGAGCATGAAGTTTCTAAATGTTTTATATATACACATAAAAATATATTGTGTCTCACACCCAGAAAGATGCTTTATGGTAGAAATTACTAGCAGGAAGATGGTCTTTCTCAGGAATGTGGTAAATTTAAAATGATGTGTATGCTGCCCGCCCTCCCACGCCCCGCCCTGTGTGGTGTGAGCCTCCTTCAGCAGTGTTGCCAAGTTCATGGAGAACTTCTAATTAAGTCAGGTGAACGTGTATTCTGCTCAATAATATTAGCCATTTACATGAATTGTAGGGTCATTAAATGGAATCAGTGATTCCTCTTAATTTCCAGGGGAAAAAAAGGAATTTAAAAAACCAACATTTATTCTCATCATTACATTTTATATTTTAATTTTGCAACTCAGCATTCTAAATACCCAATATGAAAGTCATATGTTAATTTGTTCTGCATCGTGCGCACTGCATATCAGTTATAGTTTGTCATTTAAAATGTGCTTTCAGGAAATGAATGCTAGTCTGAAAGTAATAGAATGTATATATATAGTTTTTAAATTATAACAATGTCATCATCATTACAAAGCTAAATAATCATTGGTGTTTATTTTTGTGCAGTTGCCCTTTAATAGTTCCTGATTTTAAAACTCATATTATCAAATAAATCTATAATCTTGTAATCATGTACAAAATTTATTGAGAAAATGCCCACCCCATTCACATCATATGGATCACGCCTATGGAATTCTTTTTGTAAATTACTTAATGTAACACCATGCAGTCTGGTGCCTAATAAATGCTTTTTAATGATGAACATTTCCATAATGCCTCTTAAAGAGACCATAGTCTGATTTTTCTCACATTAAAATAACTGAAGTCACTTGTGAAACTTATACTTTGCTGCATTTTAATTAACCTTCAACAGCTATTAAAATGGAATGTAAGTTAAATTTTGAAGGAAAGGAAATAAATGTTTTCCATTTTTCGTCTTGATTTATTTTCTGTATGAGAGCAGCTGTGTTTTTGATAGGTTTATGGTTTGCATGAATTAATATTTAAAGTGGTCTCGGCCAATGCATGGCTATTGCTATAAATCTTGATGTTTATTTCTGTCTTATAACATTCTATCATGGCCTACCTGGAATTTAATGTTCAGTGGACAAATTAATTGGTTCTCTGCACAACTTTTTTAAATAAGTAAATTATTTTACAAACAAATTTGAACAAATTTAATTGAAACTTTTATTTAGCTTGCCTCTAAGAACTTTTCTTAATAAAGCTCACAAAACTTCTCAGCAAATAAATCTCCCTTAAGTAGGAAAAAGCTAGATTTCGTACTTGCTTACTTCGAATTAACAGCAATTTTCCGTAGGTAAATCTGCTCTTGCAAAGATGTGAGCAGAATATTTTAAAAAATATTTTTATGTTTCGTGGTTCTAGAATAGAAGGCAGAAATGCAGTAAATACTATTTGTTGTTTGTTTTACTACTTCAAGCTTCATTTTTCACATTTTCAAGTTTATTAGGTTAAAAAAAAAGGCAGCCTTGGAAGGCAGCTACTATGGAAAATTGCAGTTTGCATTAAAGATAAAATAGTATTTTCAGCTCCATTAAAAACCATTCCTGCTGAAACTGCTGTAGAAATTGTGAAGCTGCATGAGTGGAGAGTATTGAATCTGTGATTATAGTAGTTTTCTCAGGTTTGTTGATCTCGATGTTCAATGCACTGTGTTTTATAAATAGTTATTAAAGTTGAGTGATACCCAATTCTATGCAGTGTTATGTGTCATTGGCCTTTTGTGAATGTGCATGTTTTAAACTACAAATTTTACACATTTTGTCCTCTAATTGTTATTAAAAACGAAATAAACTTTACCGTTACGTAAAGAAAATTGTTGAAGTTTTAATTGCTAGTTTTCGAAATTATATTCCTTTATAAAACATTCAAATCCACGGTAACTATAGTGTGAGAAGGTGAATCCATTCAATGACCTTTTAACATATTTTGTTTACAACTCCACTGATATACAAAATATTCCTTCATTTTTATCCAGCTAAATGAAACATTAAATGGGGTATATTAACTCTAGTTTGACAAGAAGAGTCATTTTGATAATTAAGTATCAAAAAAGAATTCTTTTAATAAAATTACTGTATTTGGATTCTTCAGTCAGAAAAGTCTCCCAGGACTGTCTCATTACATATTTAAATCAGCCTGCAAGTCAACAGCTAATTCATGGCACCATCCTTTCACTTAGGATGAATTTCTTAAGTTTTTCTAAACCCCCCACTTTTTTTAAGTTCATGAGAAAGTGGCCAAGTTGAGCCAATAACCTTTGAAGCAAGTAACCAGAAAATATTAAAATTGCCATGTGAGACAAAAGTATAGGAAACATCAGAAATGAGAACAAGAGCTTTATCAAAAATCAGCATCCCTAGGTAAAAGAGAAAAGACTGACACTGCCATCTGGGAAACTGCTAGAACAGGACTCCTTCACCGAGAGGCACTGAGGAAGCAGGCTGAGGAGCCCCTGGTTTTATTAGAATGAGGCAGTGTGTGCTTAGCCCTCGGGGCCCCATGTCCTTTCCACAGTCTTCCTTCCCAGGGACAACCGTTGGTGTGGGTTCCCCAAGCAAAACCATGGCAGAACGATGTACAGAAAAGTTACCTGCGAATTATATCAAATGACTTTCACAGTCAACTCCAATCTCCTTAAAATAAGTACTGTGTTTATACTGACCATGTAGTTTAAGATGCCTTCTAACACAGCTGTAAGGAAACAGCAAACTTGAAATACGTTCCCATAAATTCAATACATCATCCCCATTTAAAGTTTGTTTTTGTATGCTATGGCTTCTCTAACCTAAAGCTTCCATTTCGGTAACGCAGGCCCACTCATTTTAATGAAGAAAGATCTTCCTAACCTGGATAATTTCACTAGTAGGCTAATAAAACTTGTTGGAAAGTATGAAATATTTTTTTACTATCCAGTTTTTATTTCAAGTACAAACTATGTAACTAGCAATTCAAATAAGAATTCTCTGTCAGAATAATTTCATTAATAACTACTGTTTGTCTTTTTAAAATAGCCATGTACATATAAAAATATGTTAACAGCTTGTTCCCTTAATAGTTTAACATGCCTGGAAATTCTTATTTTTCCTGAACGTATACTAAATAAACTTTTTAGGTTACGCCTAAGTAAACTAATCCTGACTCAATGAAATGTATCAAATTCCTTATTGTGATTGTCTATACTTTCAGGAAACTTTTGGTTGTCCCATTTTAGAAAGAAAATTTCCTATGGATTTAAGTTAATCTGGCAAATTCTCCACCATAAGAAGTAGCTAATGATAACACCAATAAAGAGTAAACAGGGAAGATAAATCTCTCCATTTGGACAATTAAAAGTACAATATTGGCTTTGGAATGAATAACCATTTTAAAGCAAATTTATTAAATACGTTTTTTTAAAGCAAATGATAAAATAAACATACAGGCCATGAGTGCCCAACAGAGTGGGAGAGTGCTTGACCCCAAGCAATGACAGAAGTTGGCCAGGTATCAGAGGAGGTCATGGATTTTCACAGGCTGACTCCATCAAACCGTGGGGCCATTTTCTCCGTTCCCTGCCCTCCAATCAACAGTTACATCTGCCCTCCCCCAGTACTTAGCCTTCCATTTTTATTCTAGGATATTTCATCTACATTCTGTGATTTATCATTAATTTACTACACACTCCCTCCCCACTAGAAGGCAAGTGATTTGAGACAGTGACTCTTCTTATTTCTCAAGACAACCCTAAGCTGTAGGTACCATTAACATCTCCATTTTACAAATGAGAAAACGGAGACACAGTGAAGTAAAGTAAGTGGCCCAAAGTCACTCAGTTTACAAGTGACAGAGCCAGAAGACTAACCCAGACACTGTGACTGCAAAATCCATGCTGTCACCTTCTGGTCTCTCAAGTTTCTCATGTGTAAAGGGAGAGATGTTTTTCATCTAGTATTTCTATTTGCATTTTATATTATTCTATGTTCTCATAGTGTAGCACAAACTCTATTGACTGTTACAATCCCCTGCTATCTATAGGGTATGTACAATATTACACAATCCTTTTTGCCTCAATAGATTTTCTGAAAAGTAGGTTGGATATTTTTTTCCTGAGAAAATTAGACCTTCTAGGTGTATCCTAAAAAATGTGGAGTTTCAAAGCAGACCGCCTGGGTTCAAATCTGGGCTCTGCTGTTACTGCCTGGCCTTGGACACAGTGTTTCACCTTTCTGCTTTATTTCTTCATCGGCAATACGGGCATGATAACGGTCCTGACTCCAGGGTTGTCAAGCCTAAATGTTAGAAGTCATAAAACGCTTGGGACACACACATGGTGCTTAATAAATGTTACCCATTATTTGCACAACTATCTTTCGAAATATGGAACTTCTTCAAAATAGTCGTGGTTTCAGGATATTAGGACTCAAATGCTTTATGAAAGTAATAAAGCATTGCTAAGTTTCCACTGTATTTGGTGGTGTGGCAGGTTGTAGTGAACATCGTCTGGGAAACTTCAAGTGATTTGACTTGACCCTTGCTGTCTCATCTTTCTAAAATGAAGTGATCAAGTAACTTTCCCTTATAAAATCCTTCAAGGCTCCCCCCCTTGCATTTGGTATATATCCAGTCAGCATGGTGTTCAAGATCTCTCATCTGCCCTGCTTCTCTCTCTACTTTCATTCTTTTTCTGAATTTTTTGTCTAGTTTCCAGAATGTTCCTTATTCCATGTTCACGGGTGTTTCTCTGCTTTTCTACTAATTCTTTACTTTGCCTAATATGCTCTTCCCCTCATTTCCAGCACTCCTCTCTCCCTCCCCCTACCCAACCTTCTTCACTTAGATCCCATTCATCTCTCAAGGCTCAGGTCCAATCTCAACCCCTCCAGGATGAGTTAGGTGCCATTCATACGTGCTGTCAGGGCAGTCTGCACTTCCCCGATCATTGCAATTACCAAAATGAATTCTAAGTGTTGACTGATGGGGTCATCTTCCCCTGTGTGACTGTGAGCTCCTGGAAAGCAGGACAGGTAATGTGCTTCTTTTATAAAGCACCTATAACATCTTATCACAAGTATTTGCTGTCATGCCTGAGTGCATGAAGATAGTGGCTCCTTGAGTCAGAACGAAGGTTTATTCATCTTGGTACTCTCAACCTCCAGCCTATGCCTGACCCATGGTGGTGTCCAACAAATGCTTGTTGAATGGGACGGTAACTGGAAATCTGCCACAGGATGGCCTGATCACCCTAGGATCGTAAACAATAATAATATTAACTACATAGCTTCCAGAGAGAAGTTCAAAGACACATGTTGTATGTCAACGACTATGTGGGGATGTGACTTGATTCAGTGTCACTGAATAAATATTACAGTGAGGTACACAATGCCTCCCTAATTTTAAACAACTTAGAGCCAGTTAACTTGATTGATTGGAGCATCCTGCTAAGGAAGGGAAGATGGCAAACGTGAGCTTTCTGAATTCTTAGAGTTATTCTGCCTGATGGATATAAACCACTTCCCAGAGGGTTGGCAAATAAAAGTTCAGTAGAGACAAAATAGATGGTTCAGTAATGACAAAATAGATGGTTTTCAGTGGGGGTAGTTCTGCCCTCTAGAGGATGTTGTGGATTTGTGCGAGGGGATCTTTGGCATCTGAATGTTTGGGGGTGTGGGCAGGTGTGCTATGGACATTCATTGGGTGGGACTCAGTTATAACAGAGATCCTGCAATACATGGGACAGTCTGCACAACAATGACTTGAGGTCCATTGGCCTGACTTTGCAATGTCCCGCCATTCCTTTCAGTGGAAAAACCTAACCCCCATTTTACTGATAAACTATGTTTTGCACTGCCTATATTATACACTGAATTTTCAAGATATATAACTACTGTGCAAATCAAAGGAAGATCAAACTTTGCTTTCTTTAGAAAAATCACATTAATAGCGACAGTGCAACTGTGGTGTTTGAGTTGCTAGTCTAGCAAACCTGATGGGTCCCTTTTTGGAATTGTCACATCTCGGTGATTCTTCATAAGAGGTTTGCATCTGAATCCTTTGTTTAGTCCAAGCCATGATATTTTGAAATAAATTATTTTCCTTTTCTTTCTCCTTTCTATTCATCATGAGGGCATGGTATTGATTTTTTTTAATTATATGTGTAGTGAGTGATATTATCTATGGATTTTATTTAAGGAGAGTTGAAGGGATGGCACAAAATATTTGTTCTCTGGAGAGCTCATGGGATGGGTCCAACAGAGCTGAGAATGACTGCCTTAGAGAGAGGGGCTGGCCCTCATGCTTTACTCCCCCGTGATTTCTTGCACTGAGGCAGCAAAACCTCAAAGCAGGTGCTTCCTGCTGTTTGAATGTTTTTGCCTACAGCTCCAGTACTGACGAGCTGTGGGATCTTGGGCAAGTTACTTGACTCCTGTGCCTCAGTTTCCAAATCTGTAAAATAGGAATTATAATACCTCCCTGTGGGGGTGGTTTGGAATGAGTTACAGCATGTAAATATTTAGAATAGCGTTTGGCTCATAAGAGCCCAGGAAAGATTACCTTAAAAATATCAAAGGAGCAGCATCTAACGAACATGGATAAAACCAGCCTAATGCCATAAGTTGTGTTCCAGAATGCTCACAAACATTTGTCCTTTCATGTTCCACCTTTTCTCTTTTCCTTTCTTCCTTCCTTCCGTTTCTTTCATTCCTTAATTACTTTGGCTAATTTGGGATGCCCGGAAGTCAGGCCACTTTCAGGAAAGCAGGAGATGAGAAGCCAGAGGCCCTCTGCTGTTAGGCCAGGCACAGGCACAATTTCTTCAAACTTGTTTCCTCAACTAGAAACCAAGGACCAAATGACTCTCTTAGGTCAGAATTCTACTCCAACTGGCTGTATTAGAAAAGAGCTATGGAGGGTGACACATGACAGTATGAAGTCATATCCACCTGGATTCCCAAACAACACCCGCAGGGGCCAGGCAGGTAACCAAACTGAGGGAGATGGGCCAGGTGTGGGAGAGACCAGGCAGGAGGCAGGCAAATGGCAAATGTCCTGTCTGAAAAGGGCTGGCCTGACCCCATGGCGGTACACGTGCCTCGATGCAAGATCTTCCTAGGGTCACAAGAAGTCAGAAATCCAGATTCTTATGAGAAATATCCCAATTTTAAATCTGTGCAGGCCAAATAATACATCTGAAGTCTGCATGAAACCTATAGGCTGACACTTCTAGAAAAATTCACTTCCTTTGCTGCTTTCATGAGCCGCAATGCAAAACATAGCTTGTTAACGTAATTCAAAATCAACATAGGATTTTTCTTCACTTCAAAATATAAAGCATTAAGTAAAGACATTGCCTTTTATTGAATAGCAAATAGTATCATTAAAGAGATAAAATGAAGTGCTGTGATCTAAAATTTCAAATAGATTTCACGAAAACATAAGTATTTTATTTATTCTAACCCAGCAGGATATATGCCCAAATATGTAGTCATCAGACATGGAATTCAGTGGCACTTAAAATATGTAATATTAGGTGCTTATAACCAAGAGCTGGATTTTAAACTCCACAGTTATTATCAACATAAAAATTACAGTGTAACTACTAAATAATTAGTACCGTCATGTGGTAAATACATTAAATTACAAATCTTTACATCTGTACATAACTCATTTTACAAACAAATGTTTTTAAATGTCCAACTTTCATTTAAACACTAAACGTTGCTGGACAAAAGTCTGCAATAAATATTCCCTTGGGCGGACAGGGAAATGTTTTCACGAGATCTGTGTCACAATGGACATCTGAGTAAATACGTAAAACTTTCAACTCCTCATGTGGTTACTGAAACCTTGTATTCTGAAAATCCTCTTATATTTTAAACGAAATTTAGTTATTAATTTAAAAAGTACCTGTTCTCTTGAAGCTAATATTATTCATGGTTAGGTTGTCCCCAAAATCATAAATAGGTTGTTCACCGTCCCCTCAGTTCACTTAGTAGTTAATTTTTTAAGTGAACCTTCGATAATGACAATCAGGTATTTTTCTTTGCTTATTTATGTATCTACTTGTATTATAACTCACTAAACAACTTATAATGAAAAAAAGAACACGTAGCCCTTTTCTAAGCAGTAGAGTGGAGTTGTCCAATAAAACATCTTCAGCCAGTTTGTAACTTGAAAGTCGAAGTGCTGCATATTTTTAATAAAAGTACCATAAGTTGAAATATAATGATCACCATGTTTTCCAGGCCAGAAAGCAATTATCTAACAGCCATTCTGTGGAGCCAGGAACTTTAAGACTACAAGGTGCTGTATTTTCCAGCACTTTCCTCCATGACGTTGCCGGGTTCAAGGAACTTTCCTCAGAAATCCTTGTGGCAATGCCAGCAGCCCTCCACCTGTCTGCCATTGTACTACGTGGTGGACCTATAACCGTGGCCTGTCAACTGGAACTGAAGTCCGGACAGCTCTTCCCAGGCAGCGGGGGCTCCTGCTGCAGCGGGTAAGTGAAGTACTGGGGTGACACCAGGAAACCAGATGGCTGGGTCAGGTGGATTGGGTGGCCTGTGGTGTAAGGCGGGGGTGGCGAGGGCACCAAGCAGCCTGGCTCTGCCCTGGCAAAGGAGAACCTGCGGATGGAGCCCCCTGTGGAGCTGGAGCTGGTGGCCGTGCTGGACTGTCTGGAAGGTGCCCTGAGGCTGGTGGAGGTCAAGATCATGGGCAGGGTCTCTGTCTGATAGCTGCGGAGTGAGAAGCGGATTGGCTGCTGCGAGGGCTCCTTGGGTCTCAAGCAGGTACAGCAATAAATAGCCACCAAAGAGCCCAGGATGATGAAGGCAATGAAGATGGAGCCGACGATCAGGAAGGGAACGTAGACAGGCTCTAAAAGGCAAAAACAGACATACACAGAGGCTTGGACAAGGGTCTCCCAGACTCCTGGCAGCTCAGGATGAGCGGGGCAGGGGCTGAGTATTACTACCGTTGTCAGCCCAACTTCTCAGAGCTTATTCCTGGGACCTCTAAAGTGCAAACTATAAGGATGGAATATTCTTGCTCCTAGTGAGGAGAAAGCAAACTGACATTGTAGCCTCTGTTAGCAATTAGCCATCATATCGCACATCTGAAAGTCAGAAGGAACAGAATCTATCCTCCTGTTCACCCACCGGAGGGAGGGAAAAGCTAAAGTGGTTTGGTTACGGTAATTCTGGGCTTAAATCCAAGTTTTGGTAGTTTTATCACAGTGGGGCACTTAGGGCTCTGACCCATCTCTGAGGTTGAAAATTCATCTCTCATCCCAGGAACCTCCAATCTAAGCCTGTTACATGGGATCCCCCAGGAATTTAGGAGACTATGGAAAGAACAGTACAAAAGAATCCATAGTGGGCCCCAATTAACCATGTGTCCTAGTGCATCACACATTGTTATTTCTGGATGCTTCTTTCCAGAAATGATTTGGGGTCCCTACTCCAGCTGCCATGCCTCTGCCTCTCGATTTCCACCCACCTTTTCCACTCTGAGATCAGGCTGAACTCTAAATAGATCACGACACAGTTCTGGGTGTTGGTGGCCCAGGCTTTCTGTGAAAGCATCCCTCAGACAGAGCAAACCTCCGTTTCCTTCTCTCTCTACAAGGCAGACAAAATTTCCCACCCCAGAGGCACCCTGGGGGCAGTTCTCCGGGTGTCTGCCCTGTCTGATTGAGCCACACTCTGAGGCAACTTCCCGCTTAGAGGCAGAAGAAAGAAAACCTGCATTAACTAAGGCTGTACCCTGTGTCTGGCTCTCTCTTATTTATTATCTGACTCAAGTCTCATGGATTCCTTGTGAGGTGGGCATGATAAGCTCTATTTTCCAGATGGGGAAACCCACCAGAGAGTTTCTGACTTTCCCAAAAACACCCAGGCGGTCAGTTAACTATCAACCCTCAGGATCTGTGGGCTCCTTCCTAGGTGTAAGTTCTTCAGGGTACCACCCATGCTTGCGTGTACAGTAGCAGCCTGGGGAAGGCAAGGCCAAAGTGACCAACTAACCACTTACTCAGCACCGTGCTAAGCGTTCATACACTCTCATAATGCGCATCCCAACTCCTCCGAGAGCAATATGCCCATTTTAGAGTTGAGAGGAGGCCTAGAGCAGTTAGGTAACTTGCCCAAGCTTGCGCAGCTGGCAAGCGACAGAGCCGCGGTCCGTGAGTTTGCCAGATGCCAGCCTCAGTGAGCGCGGAGACTGCCCCCGCTCCTGCCGTCCTCGGGCTCCTCCGAGCAGAGCAAGGAAGCCCGGGAAGGAGTCCCTGCTGCAGACTGGGCACTTACTCTGAGAGAGGAACCGGCCCCACGAGGAGCAGGGCCCCAGGAAGAATATGCATTTTTCTAACAAGCCAGGAGGGCCTAGACTCCCCTACGTTCCACTGAGCATCTTTTCTCCAGAAATCACTTCCCAAATCCTCTAGATTGGAAATTTTGACCTCCAAAGTTAAATTCCTTAAAAGTCGAACGGAGTTCTAAGAAAAGCAGGCTCCCCTTTCCCCTAGGGTATCAGTCTCTGGGGGAGGGGGGCGCCGGCACCATTGAGTCTCCGACCTCTCCCCGCCTTTCCCGGCTCGGCCCTCCACTCTGGAGTCCCGGGGTGTCGCTGCTCTGAGCTCCGCCCGCTCGGCCCGTTTCCCGGCGGTAAAAGCATCGCCTCCAGCTCTAAAGGGTTTCCCTGAAGTTCCGATTCAGGTGGAAAGCTTTTTTTTTCCAGGTGTAAAGTTGCTTTGCTGGGGTCGTGATTTATTCCGCTCTGAAGTGAGCGGAAATTTGACCCGTGTTTTCCGACGTGAGAATAGGGGGCGGGGAAGCCCCTGCGACCCCGGTTTCTAAATCTCCACCTCGAGGACCTGGGCATTTCTGAAAGGCGTGACAATAGGGGGTGGGCCGGAGAGGGTAATTCGATGCAGAGAAATGAAAGGAAGTCGCGAGAATGGGGCAGCGGTTTAGAAACGCTAGCAAAGGACCACAAGAAAAGGAGTAAAATGTGGCTGAAGTTCCTTAGCCCTGCAGGGCCGCAGATGAGCGCGTCCCAAGAGCTGCGTTCCGCGCGCCATCGGCGCTTCCCGAAGCTCCCGGAGCGAGCAGGGCGCGCAATGGAGCGCCCTCACCGCTCCTGAAAACCAAAGCGCAGCCTGGCGCTGCCCGCACCCCCCCCGCCCCCCCCAGCCATTCTCCCCACCTTCCGAGTGCCCGGGAGCCCCAACTGTCTTCCCTAGGGTCACCCAGCGCAAGCCCCGCGGTCTTCGCTGCCCCTTGCAAACTTTCCCTGGGGCCGCCGACCCGCGGAGACTGCGCGTCTGGCTGGAATTGGGACTGCAAAGGAATAGGGCTCCTGGACCCGAAACGCGACCACCCACTCCTCCCTTGATTCCCCACCTCGCTGTGTCCACTCTGCGCAGACCCAGGAAGGCCTGGCGCGCCTGCCCACGTGCACACCCGCCCGCGTGCACACCCGCCGGCGGCCGGGCGGGGTCTGCCCCAGATGGCCCGCACTCACGCGCCGTGATGCCCGGGTGCTCCAGCTCGCTGCGGTCGTTGGTGCAGCCGCCCTGCTCTAGCCGGGCGTCGGCCGCTGCGCAGCAGTAGCGCAGCGCGCAGGAGCCGCAGCAGATGGTGGCGTCCAGCGTGTCGAAGTCCTCCGGGCACTGGAAGCCCTCGTGGTAGTTGCCCTGCACGTCCACCCAGCCGTGGCAGTACTCTCCGGACTGCTGTGCCCCCGCCGGACCCCAGCGCAGCCAGCCCAGGAGGAGGCAGAGCGCCAGCAGCGCCCCCATCGCCGCTGGGCGTCCTGGGCGGCCGGGAGGGGGTCGCGGCTGGAGAGCGAGAGGCTGAGGCCGGGCGCCGGGCGCCGGGCGCAGCGCGGTTGCGCCTCCCGCGTGGGTTAGCAGGGGCCGGGGAGGCGGCAAGGGCTGGGCTGCGGGCTCCGCAGGCCGAGGATCAGCATGGTGCGCAGGGGCGAGTCGGCGAGGGCCCGCGGAAGGCGCCGGCAGAGGCTGCTGCTGCTGCTGCCCTTTGCCCGGCTCATAATGCTCCTGGCGCGAAGGGCGCGCCGAAACCTCGGCCACCTCCCTCTCCACTCCTCAAAGGAGCCATCGCCCCCGGGGCTGGTCACTCCAGGGCTGCACGGCGGCCCGACTTGTGGCCGTCGCCGGGTCCCCGAGCCGAGGCCAAAAGAAGAAGAATTTGAGATCCCCCACGTGCGTGTCCCCGGACCAGCGGCCCCTCCGCCCCCGCCCCTATCTGTCACGGGAGCAGGAATCAGCCTGGCCGCGGCCAAGTACAAACGGCCTCCCGGCTGCTGACAGCTCAGCCTGCAAAGCGTCCTTTAAAAAGGAAGAGGGAGGGGGAGACAGCGAGGGTTAAGAAAGAGTCCGCCCTCCCGGGTCGCGCCGCTGGAGCTAATGACGGCGGACGCGACGCGGACCGCGGGGCCTCCTCCGCTTTTCCACGGCCACCCCCGCCCCCGGGCTCCCCCAGGACCCAACTCCAAACCTGAGGGGCTCAGGCCCTCCCACACACACCCCACCCTCCGCACAGCCCAAAAAACTCCGCAGAGTGAGGGAGAGGGCTGCCGGCTTTCTGTGTCTATCCACTCGGGTTTTGCTTTTTACGGATGTGATTAAAAAAAAAAAAAAAGAAAAACGAGCGCGGTGATTGAGGTTTTTCGAATCTTCTGTCGCCTGTTGCACAGATCCGGACTCGTTCCCGGGGCACCGATTCTAAGAGTTCAGGAGGGGTAACAGGATTTTTAGGGGCTGCCAACATTTGCACTGAGGTTTCCATCCACGTTTCTTCCACTTTTCTAAGAGGGACGGCACATTTTTACAAATCCACCCGCCCTCGCACTCTATCCTGCACGCCCCTAACCTGCGCGCCGCCCGTGAAGCCTCGCCGGTCCCCACCACCAGCCAGGGCAGCGCGCGAAACCGCAGAGAGCTCGACTTCTCGGTTCGCGCCCGCAAAGGAAATAAAAGGACAAAATTGATGATAATTGAGCAGCTCTGAACTTCTGTTCGGGCAGAGAAACACATTTATTTAAACGATGTGTCCCCTGTGTGCTATTTTCAGGGGCACCACTCCTTTAGCGGCGTAAGTGTCTTATGAAACTGGTGTTACGTGAAACCTGGGCTAAACTCAAGAATTTATTTTTACTGCATCTTGAACTTCCTCTCATCGTTTACTGGTACGTGTGAATATGTTCCGCGTATCTTAACCTATTTGTCAAACGCTGAATGCCCGTGTCACTGATTTAGATGTTGGCAAGTGGACTGAAACAAAACAAAGTTTGCTGCGCACCAGCAGTAAAAGTGAGCGTCAAAAGCGTTTACCACGCCCGCAGCTTCCCGATGGTCCGAATCGGTCCAGAGAAGCGTTTTTTTCTTTAAACTCTGAATAAAACGATTTCTTTTTAAAAATCTAAGTTCAAGTATACTCCAAGTGAAGAATTACTTCTGATTTCTGATTTTAAATATTGAGATTAGCGTTTCGTTATAAGAATGTAAAAATAATGTCCAACATTTCAGATATTATCGGACTGTGTACATATTTAACTTTATTGCTGTCTTAGAAATAGATACTTCTTGGGACAATAATAAGCTATGAAGTAAAGCCAGATTAAGTTTTTAAGGCTTTTATCCACAAACAACAATGGGACAGTTTTTCTTGACGTAAGAAACTTAAATTAAGCATGTGGAAAATTGTTTTGCAGGAATTTTTTAGTTACTGTGTTTTTATTTACCAAAACAGCAAAAAAAATGTTCTTACCAGACTTAAAGGGGTTTGATAAAGTTGTTTTTCAGGAGCTTTGTTTGGATTGTATATATCCCGAGCAGTTAAGGGGGAAAGTCATTTAGAACCACAGCAAAATGAAGACATAGGGACCGTAATAAGATAATAAAACTACAAAGACGTGTTTACTGCTAATAACTTTCCCAGAACCACACCTCCTAATACTATTTTTGTTAAATTTAGAGGCATTCCATTACATCACAACTGCATGAAGGTCTGCAGCAGCAACAGCAGCCTCTGCTAGTCCCCCAGGGGTCAAGTTTCTCTCATTATCCAGCTGTTCTTTGATAGCATTAATATTTTAAGGAGTGATTTGTTGGTGCTTACCTCCCATTAATTACATTCTCCATGCCACAGAGGGATTCTTTTCCTTAGGACACCAGCTATAATTAATTCCCTCATTCAAAGCCCCTGTCTATTTGACTTATTTAGAGGGCATTTCACTCAAATTTAGTTGGATGATATTTACTAGTGGAAAATAACCAAACCTCCAGATTACTTGATACTCCAAAGATTTGATGTGTGTGAACGTTAAAACAACTGTGCGCCATGCTTTCATGTCTAGATCCGGACCCAAAGTGTCTTTACACCGTTAAAACAATCAACTCAGGGGTTTGCACATGGGGGAAAAATGTGTTTAGTTCCTAGTCATAGAAAATCTCCTCAAATTTTACATGGACAAATTTTAACTGCAACAGCAATCTTCTCAGAATGCTCTTTGCAAACAGTCAGGGAACATACACTACTTTTTAGGTTTATAAACATTCCAAGTTTCTGTTATTTTGTTATTTTTTAAAACTCAAGGAAGATTTAAAAATTCTCGCAGGCCCCCCTCAGAGACTCTAAGGGGAGGACATGGAGATGGAAAGGAAAATCTACACCATCTGGGGTATTACGTAGAAGTTTTAGAAATTCTATATTTTTCCTTATCTCAGTAACACAAACTCCATATTTTGGTGAAGAACACAATCCTAAGACATCATTTCCTCAGGCTACATTCTCTTGTGGCCCTGCCTCCAGAAAAGTCTATAGGAAATGAGTTAAATGATATGATGTCTGCGATTTGCTTTAATAAACACCGGCAAGAAAGAAAAAAGAAAAGAAAAAAAGAGAGACAGAGAGAAATAAGGAAGGGAGGGAGAGAAAGAGAAGGAGAAACAAGAGAGGGAATGTGGGAGGAAGGAAGGAAAAAAAGATAAGGAGAAATGGAGACGTGAAGCCGGGATGGATGGATTGACAACATGTTGGTAATTGTAGCTGGATGAAGGGTACTTGTAAAATCAAAATGCAATTCTCTCCATTTTTATGTATGAATAAAAATTACATCGTAAATTTTTTTAATCGATGGGAGTTGGTAGGCATGAAACTAGTCCTGGGCCTTATTTTTAAATCCTATCCTGTTCTCTTCTCTGTTTCATATTCTTTGGAGCAGAATGAAAGATTTAAGAAAAGCAAAAGCAGAGAAGTTAAGGAAAACAGGGCAAAATGGATGCATCAGAAAGGGTTGGGAACTGAACTGCACTCAGGAAGAGGGGAGAAAAGGCCAAAGGATGCAGAAATGAAAAAATAAATACATTAAAAAGGACCATTAACTTTGACTATGGAAGTCCCCTCTGGCTGATTTGCATTGGATCCAGAAATAAAATAGAAAACAAAAAGCTTCTCAGCCCTCCCTCAATTTCCTTCCTGGCGAGACTTGTTATCACTACCCTTCCTTTCATGCCTTTGCTTCGTGGAATTCTCTTCCTTGGATCACTCACTATACATCTCTTACTCCAGGACCGTGTCACTCTGAGTTATTTGAGAGGTATTTTTTCTCAGATTTGCCTTGGCACATATCCACCACTAGAGAAGAGCAAGGTGCCAGAAGGATATTCATAGAGCCGGGCAGCCCAGCCCAAGCCCGGCCCCTCCCCCGTCCTGCGCGTTAGCCAGCCTCGACTCTTCATTTATAAAGAGGGGATTAGACCTCGGGCCCTTAGAGCAGTGTTTCTGAAACCGTAACGTGCATACGAATCACCTGGGAGCCTTGTTAAAATGCAGATTTGATTCCCAGGGTCTGCGGAGGGGCCTGAGATTCTGCATTTTCAACAAGCTCCCAGGTGATGCCAAGCCTGCTGGTCTGAGGACCATCCTCCGCACCCCTCTGGGCCTCCTCTGTCCTTGTCCCCATATGCAGGGAAGGAATGAACAGAGCCGAGGGACGTTTTCCCCTAA
This sequence comes from Equus quagga, assembly GCF_021613505.1. Taxonomy (NCBI): domain Eukaryota; kingdom Metazoa; phylum Chordata; class Mammalia; order Perissodactyla; family Equidae; genus Equus; species Equus quagga. The sequence continues at coordinate 121,497,717 of NC_060269.1, forward strand.
AGCCCATTTCTTCCCTTTCCATCAGTCTGGGCCTGGGATCCCAGCAGTCCCACTCAAACAGACCCAAGCCTTCTTCTAGGGTATGCAGAAGGCTCCTCCTGGCTGTAAATTGCTCTAGGAAGAGATGGGTAAAAATTTGTAAATGCAAGTTAGGGTGTTCAAACACATACATGAGAGGCCTCTGCACAGCGCAAGATGGAGTTAGGGATGGGAAGGAGAGGGCCAGGCAGACCCAGGCTTGTAGCCTCCATGTCTATTCTTGCCCTGGCTCGCACATGTTAGAGTGGGCCTGTTACCAAGCACATCAATGGGACTCAGTAAACAGTCAGAGAGAGAATAAGTGAATGATTGAATAAATGACAAAATGAGTGTTTTCCCTTAGCAGTTCCATAGCATTTACCGCATCTCATTGTAATCTGGTGACAGGGCATCTGTCTTCCCCATTCCTTTGACCTCCTTTTTCGTTATTGTATCCTGGGACCTAGCAGGACACCAGGTACATACATAGTGAGTGCTCAGTAAATGTTGAGTAAATAACTAACTGTAAACAATAAATGACCGGTTGAGAACTTGTGACAGCTGAGTAACATCCATCTCACTACTTGCTGCAGCAAGTGAGTATCTGGGTGCCGTACCAGTGGAGAGTAGAGTGAATTTCTGGGACAGGGAATTTTTGTAAAGTCAACCCCTGGTGATTTAATTGTAAATGTAGCTCATCAAGAACGGTCCAGTGCATCGGCACTGCTAGAACGGGGCAGTCACCAGCCGATCCCCCATGGAGACAGTGCTGACATTTGTCCAAAAGAATAGAGGTATATTCCAGAGAAAATCAGCCAGCACAGTAGAAAGAATATTCTAGTTTCAAGTCAGAGAATTCTGGGTTTGAGTGTGCCTCCTTCTGATCACGTGACCTCGAGCAAGGTCATTTCAGCTGACTGAACCTCAGCTTCCATTTCTCTAAAATGAGCAGGTGGGAGGGACTAACTCCTACCTTGAAGGATTGTTGCAAGGATTCAAAATAAAACATGTAGCAAGTCTGGCACCGACTAGGGGCTTCAGAACCAGAAGGTATTACCCACCACCAGCTGGTTTGAATCTATAGTCAAATAATCATGGCAAGTTTCCTGCTAACTAGAATAGGCCTATGCCCTGCTTGATTCGAGTGGATTATTTACAGTTCTCCATCATTCATTCCCTTATTCATTCAGTACACCCATTCATAACTGCTGGCAATTGAATATTGATTATTCATTTTTAGAGTTGGTCTCCTGAGACATGCCCCAAAGCTAGGAGCAGAGGGGGATAAGGGTGGGTTTCAGATGATCACAGTGTAGGGACAGGCCCTGCTAGACAGGCCTTATTTCAGTTGGGCTTCTACAAGGTGTAGCCCCAAGCACAGGTGGGCATTTAATAAGTATCTGATTAGTCTGTGATTCCATATTATGTCAGTAGAGATGTAATTTATTAACCTGGGCTCCTGGCATCTTTCCAGTGCATGTATAATAAAATGCCATTTTTCATGCAGAAATATAAATTAAATTAATTGGCATCCGTATTTAATTGAAACTTCCTTGACAGTAGATGGATTCTCCCCCAACGCCACCCCTTTCTCAGCAAGGGGCATTTCCTTCTGCGTGCTTGCAGACTGAAGAGAGGCCAGCCCCAATTCCTGGGGCTCCCCAAGGAGTTGGTTTTCAGCAGGGTTTAGAGCAGCTCTGAAAGTGAACTGACCCTGGAAAAATGGTAAGTTGCTGCTCTGTGGCCATGTGTTCTTTGGGTGGGGGAAGGTGTTTAGAGGAGCAAGAAACAGAGGGTTCTTGTCTTATTTCTGTCTTCTTACTCCCCCTCTCACCTCTACCAGCCTTACAGAATGTTTTGAAAAATTTTGTCACCCTCAAAGTTTGTAAATCATACGGAATTCTTTTGAAAGCTACTATATAATTGCTGTCAAAGGTATCTTTTAATTTTTCTCCTTTTCAAATAGGCCATATTTGGTTAGCTCTGTTGGTAACATAAGGGGCCCCAATGAGGCAAGGGTCCTAATTTTCACCCCATGGGTCAGCTAAGTTTCCTCTGTCTCAGGAATACAGAAGGCACACTTGACCTTGGCTTACAAACACCTGCTGTGAGTTATTTGAGGGCATCAGCCAGAGAACTTGGTTGAAATAGACAGGATCAAATATACCACGGGGAAAATAACTCAGTGTTATCCATGCCTACAGCAAATGGGTCAACAGCGTTATCTTCGTAAATATCAGCGTTTCATATCTAGCACTCATGTGCCCTGCATCCTGTCCTCAGAACTGTGCTTTGGAATTCTTTCTGCTCTATCAGCTCCACCATCTAATTTTACCCAACAATTCATTTTGTACAATCACTCCACTTTCTACTTCTTTGACGTAGTTTTCGTAATCAAGGACAAGAAGAAAACTCGTCCTTGGTATCTTTTTTTGGCTTCTCCACTTAAATTGAGCTTGAAGTGGAGACCACATTTGTAGCTGTCTGCATAGCTATTTCAATTTAGTATATAAAAAACTAGGATTTGGTAATTCTTTAATTTATGTGCCATTCTGCCTGTTCCATCTAGAACTTAACTATTTGTCAGCCTCAGCTCTCTTGAAGACAGGGGAAGTTCAGGAAATAATCTTCACCGCGCGCACACACCTACCTTGTGTCCTAAAAAGGCATAAAAAGTCGCAGAGTCTGGTACCAAATTTGGTTTATTGATAAGAGAGTGATTTATCACCTCACACAGGGCCTATCTTTTGATCCATTCTGTCTCCCTTGACTTTTCTCTTGTCCTGAGAAGAATTCCTCCCCCTAATCTAATAGTAATACCCAACTTTCCCCCATTCCATGTGGTCCTGGAGGGACTGTCAATCATGGTGCTCCACTCCTAGCCAAGGATTGGGCATGAGATCTTAGTGAAGCAATCAGAATTCCTTATCTCCTTGGACTTTGCGATTGGTTCCAGGGGTGTGCACATGATTCAAGCATGGCCAATCCGAGTTTTTTCCCGTGAGGTTTGATATGTGGACAGTGAAGGAGAGGAAAGCTAACCATCCTTTTAGATTTGAACTGTGGAGATGTTTGCTTGGGGCAGTTGAAGACATGATCCCTGCCTTGTAGAGTAGGCCTAACTGAGAAAAAGGCCAACTCGCAGAGTCAAGAGAAGAAGCAAAAGGGAAAGACATAAAACTTTTCAGTCCTTGGATCCAGCTGTGCTTGAAGCTTGCACTATCCTTGTCTTCCCTGTTAATGAGAAAATACACTCACTTTTGGCTTATGCCACTGTGGGTTGGGTTTTGATCACATATAACTTAAAGCATCTTGACTACTTCAATAAATATTATGGAGACAGCTTTAATAGATAACTGCCGCTTGACCTTGGCCGGGGGGTGGGCAGTAAAGCTCTCAAAACAGAACGATATGAAAGCGCATCTGGTGCTATATTGTGAAGGGACAAATGTTTCATTCACCTCATTAGGCCTTTAGGACAGTATATTTCAAGCTGCAGGTCATGATACATTGGGTGGATCATGAAATCAATTTAGTGGGACATGAATGGCATTTTTTGAAAGATGATAGAATAGAACACAAAATAGAGAATACATCACATTTGTAAAGGTAAGCTTGATTTCAAGACATTTTATGTCAGGTGTATGTGTAAGTATATATGTTCCGGATAGTGCCACAAAGTGTCTTTTCTACTGAGGGGCATGAGCAAAACATTTGATAGTTACTGCTTAGAACAAAACTGCATCATAACAGTGAAGAGAGCAGAAGAATCCAAATATTTAGCACATTACTATTCCTATGTTCTAAGAAAAGGAAGCTGCCTGTTTTCCACAACTGATGCCCTAGTACTGACCTTGGTGAATATGCATGTGGAAGAAGGATGGGTGGGAGCCATGCATGGAATTAAAGTAGGTAATTAAAGGTGCATCCAGCTCTTCTAGATTAAAGGCTGCTTCCTATTCCTAACTGAGTGACTAAGTCAATTTATTCAGTTAGTTGAAGTTCCTCTCTTTATCAGGGCTGTTTTACCTCCTGGTCCTCCTCCTGGGTGGAAGGGGTTGGGGAGAGAAGCATCTTACCTCAGCTGTGAGGGCAGGAAAGAGAGTCTGGAATGCAGATGTTGCTCTCCAGATTCTCAGTTACCTGTCACAGGGGCGCTGGTCTGACCTGGTTTCTAGAATCAGTCCACTGAAGAAGTCTGGGGTTGGCAAGCATGTGGTTTATACTCTAGGCTTAGAAAGGTCCCATGACCCTGCTTTCCCCAGCCCCACCTCGGCTCTCACTGGTGCTGTGGATATCTTGACCCTCCCTCCACCTCTGCCTCAGGTCTAGCTTGTCATGAGCAGCTGATCCCTGGTCCTTGGCTATGGGGTAAATCACCCTCAATGTAGCAACCCGCCAGCCAGCACCATCAGCTCTCTTCTGTGTTGCCCTATATAGCATGAGGGACCTTTTAGATCCCCACAATACACAGGAGACAGAAGAGGTTCCAGAATGCTAACTCAGTCTTTCTCTCTGCCTGTCCACCCCTCTCTGCCACTTTAACTGGCTTCCTCACATTGGAGCAAGGCCACCTATCATGGCTGTCTCCCCTAAGGGTACCAAATGGAAAAGGGGCAAACCCCACTCTGCTTTTGACTTTACTCTGAATTTTCTGACACCCTTCCATTTCCCTGCTCCCTCTGGGACTTTGGCTTGGAAAGGAGTAACCAGAACACACTTATCTCACCAATTGCTTCTTAAATGTGTCCCCTTCTGTTACCCACACTCCACTGGGGCCTGAGAGGGCTAGCTGTCCATTTTTCCCATGGGTCAGGGACTTTCCTTACATCATTTTCTGAGTTCTTTCTACCAGTGACTTATCATAAGCCTGAAGACACATAGGCATATGTGTCTTACTTTATAAGTACTTTATACTTACTTACTTTATAAGTGAAGGAGAGCTTAAGGAATTTAGAAAGTCCTCAAGATTCTCAAGACCGTTGTTTCTCTATGGACTTAAAAAAATTTTCCATATTGGTTGTCTAAACTTGGGCATTGACCTTTTCTTTTCCTTTCTTTCATGTTTTAACAAATTCTGAACACCCTGAGTAAATGAGTGCCCTTAGCTGGCCAGGGGGAAGGTTACAAAAATTGAAATATGTTGTTTAAATTATTGACATCATTTAATAAATATTATCCTTTTACAAGAATAATTTATGTTCATAATTATCATCACATGTGGTGGTCATCTTGAAATACATTTAGGTATTTTAAATACTTAGAGTCTCTACACATAAACACATACATATATTCTCGGTATTTCCACCGTGAGATTTTGGGATAATTCCTCATCATTATTTATAAGAGTGGGTGGGCTTTTATAAGCATGGAATTAGCCCTACTTCTCAGTCCAAAAAAGAAATTTCTAGACAGAAGCCAATGAAAATTTATTCTTCTAGATGAGTGGTCAGCAAACTTTTTCTGTGAAAAAGCTAGATAGCAAATATTTTAGGCTTTGTGGGCCATATGGTCTCTGTCGTAACTACTCAGCTCTGATGTTATAACACAAAGACAGCCATAGAGGAACATACGTGACGGGATGTGGCTGTGTTCCAGTAAAACTTTATTTATGGACACTGGAATTTGAATTTCATGCAATTTTCACTTGTCACAACGTATTTTCCTTTTTTTTTTTTTCAACCATTTAGAAACATGAACACCATTCTTAACTGTGGGCTATGTAAAATAGGCAGCAGTCTGGGTTTGGCCCACAAGCCATAGTTCGCCAACCTCTGCCCTAGATCCCCCTTTTAAATTTAGATATTTTTATTTCCTCTCTCCTCCCATTAAGATGCAAGTTAATGTAGCACTGGCAGCAACCAAGGCCAGTTTTAACTTACTGACTTTCCAACCCTCTCCATCCTTGTTGGCACCTACAAGAGAAATGCTATCACACATCTGCATCAAACAATGAGTATGTTTCCTGGATATTTTGAGGACAACTTTCCAGATTTGCAAAATACAGTCAACTGACCCACAGAAACTCTTGATGCCTCCTCACCAGTCCCCTGAGTTCCTTCCCTGGTTGCACACTCACTGAGAGAAGCCACATCATGGAGGACTCTGCTCAAATGGCAAGAGGAGAAGGTGGTGCAAGATCAGTCTGCTGAGACCTCCATCTTTGCTGAGCTGGGTGGCATTCCTGCCAGAACAATGTGCTGTGACAAGTCACTGGAATTGTCTTGTGCTTTTGGCAAATCCATAAGAAGAAAAGTGAACTCAAGAGTGACATAGAGGAAATAATTCAAATACCAAGATCTAAATCTGATTTCTTAACATCCAGGCCTCAAAGGGATGCATCATGAGTCATTAAGAAAAGCTTGTATATGGGGCCAACCCAGTGGCATAGCGGTTTAGTGCCCTCGTTCCACTTCGGCGGCCCGGGGTTCACTGGTTCAGATCCCGGGTGCAGACATGGCACTCCTTGGCAAGCCATGCTGTGGTAAGTGTCCCACATATAAAGTAGAGGAAGATGGGCATGGGTGTTAGCTCAGGGCCAGTCTTCCTCAGCAAAAAGAGGAGGATTGGCAGCAGATGTTAGCTCAGGACTAATCTTCCTCAAAAGAAAAGAAAGAAAAGCTTGTGTCATAAATTTGTACAATCTGTTTAAGAAAAAACTAAGTTTATGATACAATTAGAAAATGTTCCAATCAAAATAGTTGAAACATTCACTGTTTTGTTATTTTAAATCAGCTATCTGGAACGTTCAGCTATCCAGAACAACTCATTCCCAGCAGGTCTGGGATACCTCTGTTTTAGTATAAAATTGCCTTCTGGGAGATTTGTCACTGTCACTCATAGTTTAGGATTTGCAAGAGTCATTTATGGCAGTAGGTGTGAGGTTAGATACAACTAATTTCTATATAACACTATTTTTATTACCCAAAGAAAATTCTAACTAAATAAACCAACGTGTGAAATATAATTTCTCACCAGAATTACACTGGCCATCAGCCTCCTGGCCATCATTCATTTTCACATTACATAATTTAAGTTAATTGAATGAAAATATTCTAACATCTTGATGGTATAGCTAGACCTCAGAGGTTTCATTATAAGAAGGAAAAATAAGTTATTCATACAAGAAACACTCTGTTTAGGAGAACTTCATATAAAATGGTGATAATTAGTGAACATTGGGGTTTTTGATTCATTAAAGGTAACTTTTTGATCACTTTTTTGTAAATGAAACATTAACTTATTTGCATTCAGTTAAGTTATCGCTATAGGTAAAAAAAAAAAAATCCTCTGAATATAAAGGTCACAAAATGACAGTTAATTTTACATTACATTATTTGGTGTGGAGGGTCTTTCTGAATACTGTTTAAGCCCCTACTTTGTGTCGGGTACTATGGTAGGTGTTTGCCATTTGTTACCTTGTTTAATGGTCACATCAACCTTATGAGAAGACAGAATTTAAGTAACTTGCCCAATGCACCTATGTTCTCACTGACTCCAGAGTCTAAATCCATCCCCTGGGTGGTCCACTCACTATGAGACTGCCACACAGTGAGAACAATGGGGAAATAGTTCGTTAATTAATTGGTTGCTTTATTTACATGATACAGAAATTCGAATTGATTCATTTTTCTCGATAAATAGATTATCTTTTTGCTTTTATTCAATTCACCCAACATAGTTTGAGATGTAGTCTACTGATTAGCTTCTACTTGGGGAGCCCAGGCCCCCAGACAGTTCTTAAGTCACTTGGCAGATTTGTAGTAAGCTAAGGACTTAGGCTCCTCAAACAGCCCCTTCACACTGAACATTATGCACACCTTAGCCTGGCTGACAGTCTAAACGTGCTAGTGTTGGAGGAGTGTCACTCCATAGCTTCATTTTTTTTAATTAAAAAGCTCAGATTTCAAGGATCACAACTGAACTAAGCTTTCATCCTTGGATATTTCTTTCTGCAATTAAAAGCAATTTTTTTCAGTAATAGATTGGTTACGTAGTATATTAAAATCGACTTTGGAGATTTCTTCTTTCATTCACATTTGTGTAATATTCAACCCTCACTAAATGTTTCGGGTTGAAAAGTGATTGGCCTCTGGAGCAGAGTTATTGCATAGAAGGAAGAATAAATAGACTTCCAAGAAAAAGGATCTGATAACTTATATCTAGTCAGAAATCATTTTGCCCTGAAGGAGGGCAGAGAACACTCTGTGAAAAGGCCATGAGGTTGGTAATACTGGAGCAAGCGGTGCATGAGGCACCTGAGATGTCAGAGAAAGAGATGGAGACCTATGTACCTTAGCATGCTAAGGAGTTTTAATTATACCCAGAATGTGAATGATGTTTATTAGGGAAACGGCATGATGAGATTCACATTTTTATTTATTTATTAATTTTTTTGCAGAGGAAGATTAGCTCTGAGCTAACATCTGTTGCCAATCTTCCTCTTCTTTTTTTGTTCGAGGAAGATTAGCCCGAGCTAAGATCTGTGCCAATTTTCTTCCACTATATATGTGGGTCACCAGCACAGAATAGCTGATGAGTAGTGTAGGTCTATGCCCAGTATCCGAACGCACAAATCCAGGCTGCTGAAGCAGATTGCACTGAACTTAACAACTACTCCATGGGACCAGCCCCAAGATTCACATTTTTAAAACATCACTCATATTTCAACAACTGAGTATCATATAGATTGCAATCTATGAAAAATTTTTCATGAAATTCAACAAATTACTGGCACAGCTGGTTATCTATACAGAAAAAAATACATTGGATTTTTACCTCACACCATACATTCTAATCGAAGATACTGGGAAATAAATGGTTAAGCAGGCCTGTAATTCATTCTCTCCAGTAGGAGAATGAGGAGCAAGGAATCCAGGAAAGAAAGAACATGGTCTCATCTCTTTGTAAACACACTAATGACAGACATCTTGGCAAGTGAATTGATGGAATTTGTGAATGGAAACGTCCCTATCTGTGGAAGGCTTTTAGCAGAATAGATCTGGTTGTCTAGAACTGATCACGGTAAACAAACTTGAGATCTAGGGATTGATGGTGCATAGACGGAGAAATTTTATTTTCAAAATGACCTCCCTCTGTATAAGTGATGTGAATCTCACACATTGCTTAGAGACTTCATGTATTAATCTGGAGTGCATCCAATGTGGCAGGAAAGGCTCTGAAGAGTGATATTACTAATCCCTGACCTCCCCCTGCTTTGCCTATGCCTCAAAATTACCTGCATCCTTTGAATTATGAGTAAAGCTTAACACTGGGTGAGACTTCTGATTCATGTGTGTCTGATTTGAGAATCTGATACTTCGTATCTGATACTCAGATACTATAAAGAAGTAAAAAAAAAAAAAAAAGAAAGACCCTGCCTGGTAGACTTAATTTGAAATATTAATCTACAAAATATATAAAGAAGTCCTGCAAATGAAAAAATGGGCAAATTACATGAAGAAGCACTTCCCAGAAGAGTTAATGATTGGCCAAAACCTTATGAAAAGATGCTCACTCTTATAAGCAATTAGAAAAATTCACATTAAAACCACAACGAAATGCCTTTGCATACTCACTGTATTGCTTAGATGGCAAAGATATGGAGAAATGGTAACATCTATACACTATTGGTGGGAGAGTAAAATAGCTTCAAAAATAAATTGCCACTATTTTGAACAAGCCCTAAAATGTACCCTTTAACCTAGAAATTCCACTCCTAGATATAAACACTAGAGAAATCCATGTACATTCTTTCCCAAGGACACAACAATGTTCATAGCAGCACTATTTGCATCAACTATAGAATGGATAAATAATTTTAGGTATATTAACAAGATGCATTATACAGTAATATAAATAAATGAACTACATTTAACATGGGTGAGTCAAAATCATACTATTAAGTAGCAAAATTGAAGACTACGTATTATACTTTACCATTTTTCTGTGGTTAAAAGCCAAAAAAAATTTAACATTAAAATCTTAGGGATACATACATATTTGATAATGCTATCTTAAAGAAATAATCACACAATTAAAGATAGTGTAGTAAATAGAATAATGGCCCCCCCAAACACATCCGTCTCCTAATCCCCACGACCTGTGAATGTACCTTACATGGCAAAAAGGACTTTGCAGGTGTAATTAAATCATGGGTTTGAGATGGGAAGTTGATCCTGGACTATATGGCTGGGTCCACCGTAATCACAGGGGTCTTGTAAGAGGGAGGCAAGACTGTCAGAGTCAGAAAGGAGATATGACCCTGGAAGCAGAGGTGAGAGAGAGAGGGAGAGATCTGAAGAAGTTATCCTGTTGGCTTTGAAGATGGAGGAAGCAATGAGCCAAGGAATACAGGCAGCCTCTAAAAGCTGGAAAAGGCAAGGGAACAACATTTCCCCCAGAGCCCCTAGAAGGAAAGCAGCCCTGCTGAGCTATTTTACACTTCTGATCTCCACAGCTGTAAGATAATACACTTGTGTTATTTTAAGCCCTAAATTCGTGGTGACTTGTTATAGCAACAATAGGAAATTGATACACTATGAGAATGAGTCAAGAGCTTGAGACAGTGAACTTCCATACAGATGCAATAATATGGCTTCATGTACTAATTCCTAAGTTAAGTGAAGTCTTCATGAATATTTTATAATTATGCTTCATAACTTACATAAGTCATATTCTTTTTTGAAAGTATCAAATATTATACTGAAAAACTTTCACATGCACACACGTGCAAACACTCAAATGGTGAATGCAGAAGGGCAGCAGGTTTTGGAAGAGAATAATGAGGTGTTTTCTTCTCCCACATATTGCTTTTGAGATACTAATGGAACATTCAAGAAGAGAGGTTCAGAAGGCAGAAGGAAGAATCAGGAGCTTGGGAGAGGTCTGGAATCTTCATCCTCCAGGTGGTAATTGAGTCAATGAGTGAGTTACCAAACCCTGGGGTGAGCATCAATTAAAGAAGATGGAAGAAACCCACAGAGACAATTGAGGAGTGTGCTCAGCTAGAAGAAAACAGAGAGAATAATTGACATGTCATTTAAACACTTAGTAGTTTATGTGCATATGTTTTTAAATTCATAGTGGTGTTATTCTCAAGAAACTCAGTGATAACACTCCTGGCAAGGTATTGGCCATATCAGATATACCAGAGCCTGGGTGAATCTCACTGATCTTCCAGGGAGGCCCAGACTAGCCCTGCTTGGCTCCTGAAACCTTAGACACTAGGCTCACCAAGGGAGAGAGTTAGTGGGTGCTGAGCACTGCAGGCATCTGCTGTCTTGCTCCACTATAGCAGGACCCAGTCAATTTGAAAGCACCCACTTTCCTACCTTGACCAGTTTCATTTATCTGCAGGGATGTATCCACACCTGAAATACAGATTTCTTGATGAGATCAAAAAATTAACTGTGGCAGTAACCACTGTTCTGAAATTTTAGGCAGATGACTAATACTACAAGGTTGTTTGTGCTGCTGCTGTTGTCCGTCTGTCTTACGTGTGACCAGGACTCCACACTCACGGGAGCTGCCAGGCTTGGCTTTTCACATCACTGCTATCTTAGAACACATCCATTCACGTCTCAGACCTGCAGGTGAAATAACGGGCATAGGAAATTATGAAAATTACAACCAAATCTACAGAAAATCAAAGTAATTGGGGGTAGTAATGGGAGCACTGTTTACATATGGCACTCAAATGATTATTTTACACTTTGGGCATGCAGACCATATGGGGCTGGGAGTTTTCTTGTTTTGTTTTGTTTTAAAGTGTCATGTGTGTTTAGTCCCTGTCACTTTCAGTCTGAACACTCTAGAACTGCAAAATGCAACATCTGCTCTCCACAGCATCCTGCCAGTGCGCCAAATGTATGCAAAACATCCTTGGTTTTACTGCCATTGAAGGATATTAATCTCTTAGGGGGAATGAACTAGCAACTTGACTTCTTAGTGTTTACGAACACTTTAAAAATGATAACCTGCGGATATTTTCTCTCTCTCTTATCTATAAGTCAATCATTTCCTTTTCTTTCAAGGTCTGACCTAAGGAAAGGGTCTAACTTAGAGTAGAAACATAGACATTTGTAATATATAAATACATATGAATATGCTTTAATAATTCAATTATAAAATTTGAAGGAGCAAAATATATTCCCAGGGATTTCATTTTCCCCCTAACCGGCACTTCAAATTCAGAATTGAAGGCCATATTAACATTGTCTCCATATAAATTCATATAGGAAACAGCATGGTGCCATCTGTTGGTGAATTCTTGGGTATTGCTAGTTCCTTTAGTATTTCAGCATGTTGAGAGCATCTTCACTCATTCATTCAATTACACTAAGCACTTACTATGTGCCAAAACCTACACTAAGTGTTATGGAAATTAAGATAAACCATGGTGACAAATCAAAATTTAACACAAGTTTGGCACTTGTCTTCTATTTCAAAGTTCTAGAATTCTACACACTTCTGCAACACAGATGATGTCACAGTTTTATATTTTAGGGACCTGTATACAGCCCATTGTGTTAGTCATTAGTCATGTTAGTAACCTTAAAAAGGGATTTAGTAATCTGAGACCTCTTTGTCCACACTTATTTAGTGGACCAAAAAAAACACAGGTACTCATTTGAAATTCTTAGCATTCCTCAACTCTAGTTAAATAAAATTAGAATCATCCTGCTAGCTAATAGATATTTGCAAGATGACTTATTTAGGTCAAAAACTTAATACAAGTAAAAAGCTAGTAGCTCTGATAAAAATATATTTGGCATTGAATGACAAAAATTCTTCCTTGAACTCCCCATTCCCCAATGGCTCCGTTATTCTGCTTCTCTGCAAGGCAAAATTTCTTGAATTGATTTTTTTTTATAATCTACTCCAATCAACCTTTTGTGCCCCGCTACACACACACACACACACACACACACACACAAACACTGAAACCATCAAGTTCACCAACAATCTCCATGTTGCTAAATCCAATGGCCAATTCTCAGTCTACATTGTATCTTACCTCTCAGCATCCTCAACACAGTTGCTTGCTCCCTCTTTCCTAACACATTTTTTCACTTGTTTCTAGAATGCCTCACTCTCCTAGTTGGTCTCCCTCTGAGGCTGCCTCTTTTGAGGTTTCTTCACACAACTATCCCTCTCTCCAAAACCTCTAATTCGTAGAGTACCCCAAGGGTTCAGTTCAATCCTCAGACACTTCTTTACTACACTCTCTTCAGTCCATCTAAGCGCTAGCCAATAGAAACATAACGCAAGCCACATATGTAATTTTCCATCTTCTAGTAGCCACATTTTTAAAAGCAATAGAAACAGGTAAAATTAATTTTCATGACATATTTATTATGTCAACATATCCAGAGTATTATCATTCCAACATGTAATCAATATTAAAACTATTAATAAGTTATTTTACATTTTTTGTACCAAGTCTTTGAAATATGGTAGATATTTTACACTTCTGGTACATCTTAATTCAGAAGTTACATTTTCATAGGAAATGCCTGGTCTCCATTTCATAGGAAATGCCTGATTTTATAACATTTACAGTTGAAAACCATACCTAAGTTTTTTCAAACATACTTAAAAGATTTCCAATACTTGAATCAAGTGACAGTTTTTACATTTAAATTTAAATTAATTAACATTAAATAAAATTCAGTTTCTTCGTCCTGCTAGCTACATTTCAAGTGCTCAGTAGCCACATATGGTTACTAGCAGCTCATATTGGAAAGCACAGCTCTAGATGATTACGTTTATTTCATGGGTTTAAATCATATCTCTATGCCACAAATTAGATCTGCAGCATGAAACTCTGCCCTGACTGATACATCCAAATGCTTATTCAACATTTTACTTAGATATCTAACAGGCAAACCAAATTTAATATTTGATTTTGTTTTGGCATCCCTCCCCGCTTACACCTGTTCCTGAGGGGTGAAAAACGCAAAGTTTGGATCTCTCTCTTTCTCTCACACCTCCACAACCAATCCGTCCTATCTACTTTTAAAATTATGTTCAGAATCTGACCAGTTCTCACCCCTTCCATTGCCCCCCAGTCGAGCCACGATCATCTCTCTGGCACTGCTGCCGTGGCTCCTAACAGTCTCCTAGCTTCTCCTACCCTGCTCCTCCTACTGTCTGTCCTCCACAGGGCACTGCAACAAATGTGTGAAATGAAAATCAAATCATATCTCCTCTTGACTCAAAATCCATCACGGTCTTCCTGTCCTGCTTTTAACAACACGTTCCGGGCCTGAGTGATCTGGCTCCTGTCTTCATCTCCAGTCTCCTCTCTCATCGCTCTGCTCCTAGCCCACCCCTTGCTAGTCACACTGGCTTTCTTCATCACATCAAGTTCATGAGGGTCCCATAGCCTGTGCCTCTTCCTCAGATGTATGTGTGGTTTGCTCCTTCATTCCAGGCTCTGATGACGTCACCCAACCATCCTATTCAAACAGCCCCGCTCCTCCTACCCCACCCCAACCCACTCAGTCCTCTTACTGCGCTTTATTTCTCCTCCTAATAGCCACCACTACCTGAGAGTCTAGCCTATGTTTGTTTGGCTATTGTCTGGCTTTCCCTCTAGGGAATAAGCTCCATGAGGGCAGAACTTGAAATGTTTCTTTCCTCTGGAGACTTCCAGTTTCCAGTTCCACATTAAGAAGCTTAGAAGTCACCACTCTGTTGTAACAACAGGTAAAGAGTGGGACAGACTGAAAAATCAACAGCTTTTTGTGGATCCATAGAGAGGGGAGGACACAGAGCCAAACGTGGCTCTCAAGATTGGAGAAGACAGACAGGGGAATACAGGTAGTCGTGCCTAATCAAGCGTAGACTCGTGGGTGGAAACCATCCTAGGAACCATGCTGGGAGAGGAAAACAGGAACTGCAATTGGCAGCTTGCTGGAGGCTCAGTGAAGACAGGTCTGAGAGTGAAAATCTCCAGGGTACCCAGTCATAGAGGGACCCCCACGATATTGTGAGATTCACCTCCAGGAGCTTGACCAGATTCCCACAATAAATATCAGAGAAAAATCCGCTCGGTCTTCTGGCAGGTGGAGGAGAAAAGGAACCATTTTGAAATAGGCCAGAACACTCTGTCCTTCTTAACAAGGCCTACCCTCAGGGGAATCTAGTTAACCAGAGACTAACCTGCTGGGGTATTATCAGAGCCTAACTGAGCTGGGGAAGGGAAATACCCAACTCCAGCCAGCTCTAGCCTTCTAGTAGGAGAAGGGAAATACACAACCCCAGCCCACTCTAGCCATCCTGTCCCACCCACAGGGGGATAAAAGAACTAGAAACACTCTTGAAGTACACAGTTCAGGAGCACAGGCTCACTAAACAGATGACTATAGAACACTTCCGCTGCCCCCACACCTCGCCACCACATTACAGGTATACCTCGCTTTATCACTGTTCACTTTACTGCGCTTCACAGATAATGCAAATATGTTGAGCCCACTGTTGAGACCCACTCCTCAGAAGAAAGATTCCTTTCAAAGTATTACTGCTCATTGACACTGCACCTGGTCACCCAAGAGCTCCGATGCAGATGTACAATGAGATTAACGTCGTTTTCATGCCTGCTAACACAACATCCATTCTGCAGCCCAGGGATCAAGGAGTAATTTCGACTTTCAAGTCTTATTAAGAAATACACTTTGTAAGGCGATGGCTGTCATAATAGTGATTCCTCTGATGGATCTGGGCAAAGTAAAGTGAAAACCTTCTGGGAAGGATTCACCATTCTAGATGCCATTAAGAACATTTGTGATTCATGAGAAAAGGTCAATATATCAACATTAACAGGAGTTTGGAAGAAGTTGCTTCCAACCCTCATGGATGACTTTGAGGGGTTCACGACTTCAGTGGAGGAAGTAACTGCAGATGTGGTGGAAACAGCAAGAGAACTAGATTTAGAAGAGAAGCCTGAGGGTGTGACTGAATTGCTGCCATCTCACGATAAAACTTGAACAGATGAGGAGTTGCTTCTTATGGATGAGCAAAGAAAGCGGTTTATTGAGATGGAATCTGATCCTGGTGAAGATGCTGTGAAAATTGTTGAAATGACAACAAAGAATTTCGAATATTGCGTAAGCTTAGTTGATAAAGTAGTGTCAGGGTTTGAGAGGACTGACTCCAACTTTGAAAGAAGTTCTACTGTGGGTAAAAGCTGTGAAACAGCATCGCATGCTACAGAGAAATTGTTCATGAAAGGAAGAGTCAACTGATGCAGGAAACTTCACTGTCGTCTTATTTTAAGAAATTGCCACTGCCACCTCAACCTTCAGCAACCACCACCCTGATCAGTTAGCAGCCATCCACATCAATACAAGACCCTCCACCAGCAAAAAGATTATGACTCCCTGAGGGCTCAGATGATGGTTAGCATTTTTTAGCAATAAAGTATTTTTAATTAAGATATGTACATTGTTTTTAAGACATAATGCTATTGCACACTTAATAGAGCACAAAATAGTGTAAACATAACTTTATATGTCCTGGGAAACCAAAAAATTCCTATAATTCACTTTACTGTGATACTCGCTTTATTGCATTGGTCTTGAAACAAACCGGCAACATCTCCGAGGTGTGCCTGTACTAAAAGCCTAGTTATAGCAGTTCTTTTTACCCAATACATCATATCCAGCTATAAAGAAAAAACTACAAGGCATACCAAAAGGCAACAAACACAACTGAAGAGACAGAGCAAGCATCAGAACCAGACATAGCAGGGACATTGGAATTATGACTGGGAATTTAAAACAACTATGATTAATATGCTATGGGCTCTAATGGATAAAGTAGACTGCATGCAAGAACAGATGGACAATGTAAGCAGAGAGATGGAAATCCTAAGAAAGAACCAAAAAGAGATGCTAGCATCTTTTGTTCATTATTTGATGTGGTCTCTCCAGAGAGAAAACCATGCCATCACTGAAGGAATAATTATTCATAAATAACATTTAAACAACACATGTAATAATAACGTGAATAACATTTTAAAAATGTGATTCCTCTTTTGAAGCATTTCATCAGCATTTAAATAATATTTGGCCTGACCACCCATTTTCCTAGTTTGGAGAATGTCACTCTTAACATCAGTCAACAGCCGATGAGAGAGAGAAGTGAGAATGCCCACTCCTCAATAGGTGCCAGAGGCAGCCAAGGGAACACCATCCTCAGCTTCTAGAAAGACCTAGATTAAGGGCTGGCCAGCTGCACAACAGACTGAGGTACTAATCTTTAAAGGGTGCTAAAATATTGGAGGGAAAAAATCAGAAATAATTGAGAAATAACTCAGGTCTCCAAACAGGACTTTACCTAACTAGAAAAATCTAAATTTATCCTCTTCACCCAGAAGAAGATAGTGCTCTAGAGTAGAAATAACGGAACTCTTTTTGTTAATCCTAACTCAACTCGATAAATAAAGAAGCATCTACAGAGTTTCCAGTGAAAAGTGCACCAAATGCTTAATCTATCACCCATAGGACGCAGACTGACTCTCCTCTTAGAGCCCTGAGAGATAGAGACAAGGTTCCCAGCCACCAGGGCTTCCCTATTTCTCCTTTTTCTTGCCCTTTTAAGACTAAATGGTACAATGATTAAGAGGACAGACATCAGGAGCCACACTACCTGAGCTGATATCCCAGCTCTGCCACTTATTAGCTGTGTGGCCTTGGACAACTTATTTGGTCTCAGTTTTGATCTGAGTGCCTACTTAATATGCTTATTGTGAGGGTAAAATGAATTAATAGATGTCAAACACTTAGAATGTGCCTCACACCTAAAGATGTTACATAAGTGTTAATTACTATTATTGCTGATATCTCCACCTCCAGGATAGAACAGAGTGGAGGAAGGGCATCCATTTAGATAGGAATGCCTACCCATTTAAATAGGAATCTATCATTTGCTTCCAACATTTAGTTGATTTTCATTCAAATTAGCATTTTTTGCAGTACTTGCCCTCAAGGATTTCATACATTCATTTTTTTAAAAAAAGGAAAATAAAAAGCACAACATAATCTGCTGCCAAAATGATGGCGTGGAAAACAGGAGAAAAAAGTATGTATTCATAGGATGAGAGTGATGTGAGCCATAGTGTTATATCAATGACACATATGAAATACTAAGTTTCATTAAAAATCATCTCAGAAGAATATTTCATGACATGGAAGAATGTTCATAGTTTGTTTAGAGTAACGAACAGCTTAGGAAACAGAATGTATGGCAAGATCCAATCTGAGTTTAAAATGTGTAGAAATGGATGAAAAAAGACTGGATGGATAATGTCAAAATACAGCAATTATCTTGGGTGATTTTCTTTCTTGTTCAACTATTTTTCAATTTTTTTTTAATTGACATGATATGCATTATTTCTTAGTTGGGAGAAATATCGTCAATAAATGTGGTACTCTTTTTTAATGAGATCTTAGAGATGTCTTATTTCAATGGCTCTCAACTGGAGCAATATTGTTCCCCACCCCCCCCAGGACACTGGGAAATGTGGGTGGGGATGGAATACTGACTGGGCTCCCTACTGGCATTTAGGGTCAGGTATGCTAAGTGTATTAAATCCTTCACAGAAAAGAGTGATCCCACCCAAAATGCCAAGGCAGCCCTATTGAAAAAATTGCATCTAACCCGTCTATTTTACAATCAAGGACACAGAGGTCCAGAGAAGTGAGGTGCCCCAGGTAACAAAGCAAGTTACTTCTAAGTCAAAAGTAGAGTCTAGCTCTTCTAGTTCCCAGTTCAGAGCTTCTTCCATTTTCCTACTTCAAGGAAAAGGTGGGATTTGAGATGGATTAGAAGAATGGGTAGTGTAGTAGGTTGAGTAATGGCCACCCAAAGATCTCAGGTCCTAATCCCGGGAACTTGTAAATATTATTTGTAAAGCAAAAAGGGTCTTTGCAGATATCATTCGGTTAAGGATCTTAACATGGGGAGATTATCCTGGATTATCTGGGTGGGCCCAAGTCCATTCACAAGTGTCTTTACAAGATACAGGCAGAGGGAGATTAAATACAGAAGAAGAGAAGAAATGTGACCATGGAGGCAGCTTGGAGTGATGTGGCCACAAGTGAAGAATGGCCGGCAGCCACCAGAAGCTGGAAAAAGCAAGGAACGGATTCTCCCTTACAGCCTCCGGAGGGAGCACAGCCCTGCGGACATCTCGATTCAGCCTAGTGAAACTGAGTTCAAATTTCTGGTCTCTGGAACTGCAAGAGCATAAATTTTTGTTATTTTAAGCCACCAAGTTTATAGTAATTTGTTACAGCAGCCACAGGAAACTAACACAGGTATGATTTGACAAGGCCACAGGAAGAACATTCTGAAGAGACATCGTGAGCAAAGAAATAAAGGTGGGAATGATTGAATTCAGGCAACAGTGAAAAGCCATTAAACTACTGAAACTGGTGTACATGGAGTGCAGTGGGAGATACACTCTTCCTGAATTGTCTCATAATTTCTCAGCATTTGTAAAGGCATTTTAAATTTAAATTAAATTCAAGGCATTTAATTTAACACTATCAGAAAACTTGATGCAATATGCTAGTTTCTATTGCTTTCCTATATTTGCTTTCTGTGAAATATAAACAAACTATACAAACTAAATACATAAAACACAGCAAGTTTAAATCTTATGTATACATTTCTTCTCCACTGAAAGGAAATTTACATAAAACACAAACATAAACATCTGCGTATATTTCCAGTAATATATTAAGTGACAGTGATGTTCTCTTTAACCAAAAATGTACTTATGCATTCAAAATTACCATTTACATAGAATTTGGGAAGAAATACACATTTTTTTCCAATGGAAATTACCCTACTGTGTCCTAAAATATGTAAACATGACCTAGATACAGCAGAGTGGTATTTGTGAAATGTCACACATGTTCAAAGCTTACCCAAGCAATTACGTTTTACAGCTTTTAAAATGGTATGAATCTCCGAACATACACACACTCACACACACACACCACACACATATACACACAGAGTTCAGAGTTCAGTTTTGAATAGAGTGTTTGCCTGATTCCTTCTTTGGAAAATTAAGACATTGAGAATTTAAATCCATTCCAGAATAAAACTTGCATCTCTTGGTGGTAGAAAAGTGGTACAGGTTTTACAGACACCATCTGAATCCCAGGGACTGAGTATCTTACTCATTCAGGTTCCTGAGGCCTGTATACAGGGACATAGAAGCAGAGTGTGCTCAGAGCCACCAGTCCCGCCATTCGCAAAGCCACTGTCATGGAATGAAAACCCACAATTATAGATGATATCAAAGCTTGAGGGTGGGGTCTTCCTTACCTGTACTTACTCCTCTTGCTTAAAATTGATTTTTTCCCATTCTCTTCCATCACCTTCTCTCCTACCTGGCCCGTGTAAATCACCAATACGATTTCTTGTCCAAAGACTGTCTTCTTGGGAGAGTCAGGGTGATGTAAAGATTAAGGGCATGGGCTCTGAAGCCACATGGACCTGTGGTTCAGGTCCTGGCCTCCACATTTTATTAGCAGTGTGACATTTGGCAAGTTAGTCACCCTGTTGGAGTCTCAATTTCCTCATCTGGAAATGGGGAGGATACTATAGTGCCAGCTGTACTGCACTGTTATGAGGCTTTCATGAGCCCTTAGCACAATATAGATATATAGTGTGAAGGAAGGATCCAAGCGCTGCCTGACTCTTCCCTTATGTTCCCAAGAAGAACCTTGTGCTCGGTATAGGACGTGCTGGCAAGCTCACAGATCACATGGCCTCCACAGATCTCAGCTCACAGACATGATGCCCCTATTCCTTCTGTATCAGACACATGCAAACCTTTCTTGGAACTCTTTAGTAATACATACATCAATGGCCCTCAGGCACACTTTCTGTATTTCAGACCCCAGGGGGCAAGGGTTGGGGTCCTTCTCTGCAGCACGAAGTGGGGTAGGTGCAGCCACCTGGCCCACCCGCTGCAAAGTGGATCTGATAGCCACGGGAACCACACATTGCAAGGGGCTGGGTCTTCTGCACTCTCTCTCCCCTCTTGCTGTGAGTAAATGCTGTTATCACTTGAGCCTGGTGTGTGTGTTGTCTGTCCTCAGTGACCTCAAATCATGCACTGGTCTCTTCCCTTGATGGCATTTACCTGCCTTTTGACCTTGGCCCCGCTGATGTTATATTCTATCCTATGGCACAGCCTGACCACCTAGTGAAACATACAGTAACTATTGAACAAATAAGAGCTATTCGTGAACCACATCATATCTAAAAGGCATCAATTGTAAGAAATGTCATTGTTCTGGTACCAATGGGAAAGTTAAAACACTTGCAACTAAATCGTGACATGTCATTAATTGTAAGACACATTCTGACTTCAGAGATATTAAAATGTGAAAATAACGTGTAGCCCAGAATCCATGAAATACAGTATTATTGTAAGGAAAATAGATGTGCGCATAAAAAAGACACTGGTACCTTCTCTGAATAGATAGGAAAAAAAACCACTTTTTTTCTTATAGATGCAGAAATGAATTTAAACATCAGTATGCATGAACTTATAAATGACCTCCAATTCATAAATCCTCTCCAAACTCTCTCTCCCACAGTCACATCCTGTCGTTTTTACATATTTCCACTTGGTGCTATCATTTAATTTCCCTCTGGACATCTTTTATTTAAACAGTCTCCGTTACTGCTCCCCTTGCTCTACTACCTGTACCTTCTGCCCCCTATTTCAATGGTATACAAAGACCAGAATCTCCTTTTAAAAAAATCCTTTCAGTAAAGACGCATTATCAGATGCTCGGTTCGTCTTTTAATGCTAGAATTTGTTAAACGTGATTATTAATTCCAGGGCTTCAGCCTTAGTTGGAACTTCTAAGCAGAGCGGACAGGTCCCCATCTTCTCTTCACTTTCCCCAGGAGCGTCCCTGCCAGCTACTCTTGGGGCTGCTTCTTCTCAAAGGCGCCCCTTCATTAATAGGGGCTTTTCTGGGCAGTGGCTTTGCCTGTGATTAATTATCATGAACCCAACTTGGACCTTTGGCTCTCTGGCTCTTAGCTGAGTAGCCAAGACATTTCTCTAGACTGAGATAGTTGGCTTCAGTTCTAATTAATGATCAGTTGTTATCAGCTTAGTTTAGACTTTTTGCTCTCTGACTTTTTGGCTGGGTAGCCTAAACACTTCCCAGATCCAAAGAGCTGGCTGAAATTTATGTTCCCTTTTTTTGGCACTGTTTTGATCATTCTGATGCTTTCCCGGATCTGGAAAAAGATTTTAATTGTTTACAGTCTTGATTAATGGGCTTGCTGTTGCTTTGATAGTTCATCATTTATAATGATAAGAAACCGAAAAACAAATGGGCATGTTATATTGCTCTTCTGGGATATTTTGGTCAATCCTTTTTAAGGAGTTACTGTTTTGTTTCCTTCTCTATTACTATTAAGTTACTAATAATTTCATTATAATTGAACTTTAAACTATCACTATTTCTAACTCCTTTCTCCCTACGGTATTTATTAAGCTGTAGAATTTCTTACTGTTGTTTCAACAGAGTCCTTTCTCAGAGTCTTCTGGTTGTATATCTGAAGTTAGCTGCTCACTGACAGTTGGGTATCAATTTGCTGCAAACACAGGGCATTCTTATCACTTCTTTAGCATCACAAAGCTCAGTGAAAGAGGCTTCTTACTCTCTATCAAACAAATGAATC
Source organism: Equus quagga (assembly GCF_021613505.1). Taxonomy (NCBI): domain Eukaryota; kingdom Metazoa; phylum Chordata; class Mammalia; order Perissodactyla; family Equidae; genus Equus; species Equus quagga. Next base: position 121,520,469 of record NC_060269.1, read on the forward strand.
CCTCAGGCTCCATAATCACTCTTTGGTTAATTACCACATTTGGCCCAGTAAATAATCCCCATTTAACATGGAACCCTACGTTCATTTTTACTAACTAGTTTTACACTTCACTCTCGACTTGCCATCTAAGTTCTAGTTCATGTCAGAGGCTCTTCTTGAAATCCAGTTATTATTTATGAAGGCTGTTGCTCTTGTGAATTAGTACATTGTTAACCTAGTCTAGATGGCCTCTGCTTTCCAAATACTTGGCTTAGATGGAAATAGATGTTTTCTCTGCTAGAATTCTCTGTAGCTGCTTTCTTTGTTTCCAAAGGGAAAAGAATGAAAAAAGATAAAATACCTCTAGAGCATTTGAGGGAGGTGATGGTGTCTGTTTCTATTTCTAAAATGATTATTGTGCATCCAGTTTCATATGACATTTTCTTGACAATGACACTAGAAGCCAAAGTTTGCTCTTCAGTTCTGTTTGCTGTCTTAAATCAAGAGAGCTGTCTCTACCTTTACTAATTTCTATATTGTTTCAACTCTCTCGTTATAGTTTCTGTTTGATCTTAATTCAAAATTTTACACATCATAGAAATCACCTCTCTCTAAGTTCACCAATGACTTCATTTTGAGAGAAATTCTAGGTTTTTCCCCCCAGTCTTGTACTTTTTGACCTCTGGACTGCAACTAATACTATTGACCCTTCACTCCTTGAAAGCCTGTCCTCCCTTGGTTGGCCTGACCCTACGAGGCGCGAGCTCTCCTCCTCCCTCTTCCATCGGTCTTTCTCTGTCTCCTCCACAGCCCCCTCTTAGTCCTCCCATCCTCTGATACTAGATCACCCAAAGGGCCTGTCCGGAGCACTTTGTTATTCCGTCCCTGCACTCCTCCCTCAGGAATGCATAACTTACAGCTTTATCATCACTTTCATACTAATTGATTTTGTTATCTCTAAGTTCAGTTCTGTCACCTGAGTTCTGATTCACATTTCTGTATAGAGAACTTCTTCTTGGCTATCCTGTTATCACCCCACATTTCACTTATTCATTTATTTAACCAATATTTATTGCGTGTCTATGATGTGGCAAATACCGTGCGAGGCCCTGAAGATACAGTGATGATCAAAATACCATTTCTGCTCTCCAAGAGCTGACAGCTCAGTAGAACTGTAAGGTAAGGACTATGTCAAATTATTTGTAAATCAAAGCAAAACACAACAAAACAAAAACATGCTCCTCTTCTTGTTCCCCAAGTCTACTTTGTTCCTCTCTTTTCCAACTCCCTTTTTCTCTATTTGTAATCAGCCCCTCATTCATCCAAGCTGTAATTCTTGGTCCTATTCTTTTATGTATTAGTCAGATTTCTTCTGTAATAATCTATGTAACCAATATCCCCAAATGTCAGCAGCTTACAAGTATTTATTTCATAATTATAGGTCTACCAAGGAGTTGCAGCTCAGATGATCTCACCTGGGATTGGCTGGATTAGGCTGGATTTCAGGTAGAGTTTGGGTCGGCTCCGTAGATCTTCATTCTTGGGCCAGAGTAACGGAATAATGGTTACTTGGGGCGTGCTCTTCTTATGGCAAAGGATGGAAGTTTCAGGAGTGTGGGTAGGAACTTGCCAGACCTCTTCTTTTTTCCAGTTTTATTGAGACATAATTGACAAATGACATCATGTAAGTTTAAGGTGTACAACATGTTGATTTGATACATTTATAGATTGTGAAATGATCACCACAATAGTGTTAGCTAACACGTCCATCACCTCATATAATTACCATTTCTTTTTTGTGGTGAGAACATTTAAGACTACTCTCTTAGCAACTTTGAATTATATAATGCAGTATTGTTAACTATAATCACCACATTAGATCCCCAAAACTTATTCATCTTATAACTGAAGTTTCTACCCTTTCACGAGCATGTCCCCATTTCCCCCACTCCCTAGTCTCTGGGAACCCCCACACTACTCTCTGTTTCTACAAGTTTGGCTTTTTTAGGTTCCGTATGTAAATGATATCATACAGTATTTGTCTTTCTCTGTCTGACTTATTTCACTTAGCATAATGCCCTCAAGATCCACCCATGTTGTTGCAAATGGCAGGATTTTCTTCTTTCTCATGGCTAAATAATATTCTATTGTGTATACATCACATTTTTCCTTATCCATTCATCCAGTGATGCACACTAGGTTGTTTGCATATCTTGGCTATTGTGACTAATGCTGCAATGAACATGGAAGTGTAGATATCTCTTCGATACTTTCATTTCGTTTGGATATATACCCAGAAGTTGGATTGCTGGATCCCATATGGTAGTTCTATTTTTAATATTTTGAGGAAGCTCCATACAGTTTTCCATAGTGACTGAACCAATTTACATTCCAACCAACAGTGCAAAAGGGTTCCCTTTTCTCCATATCCTCACCAACATTTGTTATCTCTTGTCTTTTTGACAATAGGCATTCTAACATGTGTTAGGTGATATCTCATTGTGGTTTTAATTTGCATTTCCCTGATACTTAGCAACGTTGAGCATCTTTTCATGTTCCTGTTGGCCATTTGAATGTCTTCTTTGAAAAAATGTCTATTCAATTCCTCTGCCCATTTTTTTTTCTTTGAGGAAGATTAGCCCTGAGCTAACATCTGCTGCCAATCCTCCTCTTCTTACTGAGGAAGACTGGCCCTGAGCTAACATCCATGTTTATCTTCCTCTACTTTAGATGTGGGATGCCTGTCACAGTATGGCTTGCCAAGCAGTGCCATGTCTGCACCCGGGATCCAAACAGGCGAACCCCAGGTCACTGAAGCAGAACATGTGAATTTAACCGCTGCACCACCGGGCCAGCCCCCTCTGCCCATTTTTCAAATCAGATTGTTTCATTTTTTTCTATTGAGTTGGATGAATTCTTTATATATTGAGATATTAACCCCTTATCAGATAAATGATTTGCAAGTATTTTCTCCATTCTGTGGGTTGCCTTTTCATTTTGTTGATGGTTTCTTTTGCTGTGCAGAAGCTTTTTTAGTTTGATATAGCCCTAGTTATTAACTTTTGCTTTTATTGCTTGAGCTTTTTGTGTCATATCCAAAAAATGATTGCCAATACCTATTTAAAGGAACATTTTTCCTGTTTTCTTCCAGGAGTTTTATGGTTTCAGGTTTTACATTTAAGTCTTTAAACCACTTTGAGTTAACTTTTGTGTGTGGTGTAAGACAAGGATCCAATTTCATTCTTCTGCATGTGGTCATCCAAATTTCCCAAAACCATTAATTGAAGAGCCTGTCCTTTCCCCTATTTAGTATTCTTGGCTCCCCTGTCAAATATTAGTTGCCCATATTTGCAAGGGTTTATTTCTGGGCTCTCAATTCTGTTCCATTGGTCTATGTGTCTATTTTTATGCCAGTACCACACTGTTTTAATTACTATAGCTTTGAGTATAGTTTGAAATCAGGAAATGTAATGCCTCCAGCTTTGTTCTTCTTTCTCCGGATTGCTTTGGCTATTCAAGGTCTTTTGTGGTCCCATAAAAATTTTAGGATTGCTTTTCTATTTCTGTAAAAATTGCCGTTGGAATTTTGATAGAGATTGTATTGAATCTGTACATTGCCAAACCTCTTAAAACCTTGATTTGGAACCAGTCACAAGCCCAAACCCAGAGTCAATGGGACAAGAAAGTCTATGCCCCCTTTCCATGCATCAAGCGGAGAAGAAGGAAGGGAGTAAATGTTTGCTGAACAATCATTTAATTTAACCAATATTCCTTTCCTTCATCATCAATAACAAACCACTAGCCAGTAAGTCTCATAAATTTTTGCTTCAGTGTAACTCCTATATTTATCACTTCCTCCGCCATTATTCTTGAGGTTGTAGAATAGGTCTTAATACCTCACATCTCTCTCCTTACGAAACAGAGACTGCCAAACTGTGGCTGTACCATTTTACATTCCCACCAGAAATGTATGAGGGCTCCAGTTGTTCCATATCTTCACTAGTACTTGCACTGTCAGTTTTATTTGATTGTTTAATTTTTTAAAATTTCTTTAGCCATTCTAGTAGATGTGAGGTAGTTTCCCACTTGGGGTTTAATTTGCATTTCCCTAGTAACTATTGATGATGAGCCTCTTTTTGTATATGCTTATTTTCTATTCTTACATATCTCCGGTGAAATATCTGTTCAAATCTTTTACCTATTTTTTTATTGAGTTGCTTATTTTTTTATTATTGAGTTTTGAGAGCATTGTATGTATTATGCATACATGTCTTTTGTCAGATATGTGTTTTGCAAGTATTTTTTCACAGTCTGTGGCTTGTCTTTTCATCCTCCTAGTAGTATCTTTTGCAGAGCAGAAATGTTTTATTTTGACTAAATCCAATTTATCCATTTTTTCTTTTATGGATCTTGTTTTTGGTGTCTTAGCTAAGAAATGCTTGCATAACACAAAGGTTTTTTTCTATGTTTTCTTCTAGATGATTATAGTTTTAGGTTTTACATTTAGGTCTTTTTTTAGTAATCCATTTTAAGTTAATTTTTATATAAAGTGAGAAGTATGGGTCAAGATTCATTTTTTGCATATGGATCTCTGATTATTTCTCCCTCTAATAAAACCTATATACTTCTATCAAGATGAGCTTCCTTAGAACCCTTTTATCATGGCCTTCCTCTGATTAGAACTTTCCATTGCTCCCTGCTCTGTACCACTAACAGCTAACACTCCTCAGCCTCCATTATCTGGTACTGCACTATTTCACTCACTGTATTTCCCACAACCTCCCATACTGCCCATGGCATTGTCCTCACTGTGGTTAATGGACTTTGGGAGCTATTGTTTCTGGATTACCAGAAGGTCAATCAGAATCCTTCCCTGGGATTATAAAATGGATATGGAAAGAGTGACTTTCCTCTCACTGAGTTAAAAGGGCCAAATTAAGGAAGAGAGAAGAAGGCCAACACATAGAAGGAAGCAATGGATTGACCTGACAGTAGACCCCACCCTCCTGGCTCTAGGAGTTGTCATGTGACCCGGTGTCACCCTAATGGCTGTAAGGGTGGGAAGCCCTTGTCCATTAGCAGATGGAAAATCTTACGATGGGGTGCTCAGGCTAAACACAAAATCCAGAGAATAGTGGAAGAGTTCTCAGCTCTGCCCCTTGAGTCTACCCTTGTCCCTCCTCTCTGATTTCCCTCCCTCTCCTCCTCCCTCCCCGGTCCCTCAGGTCTTTTTGGCTCTCCTCCTCCATCCCTGGCCCAGCTGTTGCTGCTGCTTCACTTCTCTCTTTGGTTTCTGTTCAGGTTTCCCTGAAGCAGCTGGAGCAGGGAGCTCCGTGGCCTGTGCTTATGAGGAGAGAGTGAAGGGAAAAGCCCTCTCCTGGTCAGGCTTCTGCATGAACCATGTATAGACAAACTTAACGAAACAGATATAAATTTCACTCAACAGCACATTATTTTAATAAATCAAATTAAATCTGACTCCCAGAGCACATGCTCTGAGGTGGTGAGATATTTAATTAGAACAGTTTAATTAGAACAGTGGAAGACAATACAGACTAAGTTGGCTGTTTTTTGAGGATTGGCTTCACTCTGGGGCATCTGGAAATGAAGTCAAGGTGGTCTTGGAATGCGTTAGGTGCCTGGACTCTGATGGCCAGCCAGACTCCAGCTTGTTGCTGGTGAAGAGGCAGATAAAGACAGGACTTGGGAAAGCTCTGACTGTCACCTGGGTCATGCTGCTCCTTCCTGAGACCAACCACCTAATACCTGCAACCACACTGGACATTGGTTGTGGAAAAGGACAGCTTGTAATTTTCCTCCTATATACACATCTGGTTGGTGAGTAGCTGGAGAGAACTGGACTGGAAAAGAAAGGCCTACTCCCTTTTCCTCCTGACCATTGGTGAAACCCTTCCCTCCTCTTCTTGGGCCCCCAGTGCGCCCCTGGCAATCTGAGATCACTCATCACAATCTCCAATGGAGACCTGTGCTGTTTGTTTCCACACTCAACAGATCACATGATGGACATCTTGCCCTGGTCAGAGTGATGTGATACCCTTTTCCTGATGGCTTCTCTTTTCTTACTGTTGTAATTAATTTGAAAACTCCTCTCTAACCTTATGCCCATATGAACAATCAGACTGTCCCATACATGATCTTCTCTGGACTCTGACTGAGGGGACATTATGTGACAAGACCCTCTCACTGTCTCCCCTTCCTTGGAAAACAATTTTGTTACTGCAATTTCACTGGAAGTTAACATGAAATGTAATTCTACATTTTGAGGGAGGGAAAAAAAGTCGAAGTAGATTAAGAGCTCATACTGGTGATTAATTTAAGTTTTCTAATTTGAAAATTTTTTGTTTACTTTACAAACTGAGCTTTAAGAAAATAATAATTTTGCATCTACCTTCAAATGGCTGTGCTTTACAATTTCTCTGAGACAGAGAAGTCATATGCCCCTCCACTTCCGATTATTCTTTCCCGCCTTCCTTCTGCGTCTTCAATTTTCTTTTCATCCTCAATCTCCCTGTGCGTGTACTTGCAGATCCTTTAATGATTTTTAATAAATATCTGAAACAAAATGCAAAGGAAAAAGTACAAGGAGCTAGAGAAAGAGGAGTCGACTCTGACACCCCACCCTGAGGCAATTTAACTGCCTGGGCAGCAACTCTCTGCCCTGGGACCGCCCAGGCTTTCATCCTTTAGGTTCCAAGGTAAATGGTAACCAGGCCACTGCCCAATGCCTCATGCCCTCCCCAGTGTCCCACCACACTGTCTTTGCTTCACTTCCTAGGATTCAACAATGCTCTCCTAGCCTTTGAGCGTGCTGTTCTTTCCAGCAGGAAACCTCACCGCTGGTTCCCAGCTTGGCTGCCTCCTTCTCAATCTTTGGGCTTCAGTTTAAATTTTGCCTCCTCCGAGAAGCCTTCCTGACAGCCAGCAAAGGTCCGTGGCCCCGAGCCTGGTTTTTCTTTGTCAGTCTCCTGTGTTTCCTTCAGGGCTCCCATCACAATTTGTAACTGTCTGGTTTACTTTCAGTTCTCGGGTTTCACTTTTTGTCTTTGGTTTTCTTCCAGCCTGTCTCCTGGCTCTGCTGTGGGCTCTGAGGGAAGGGACTGGGTCTAGCCAATTGAATTCTTAACTCCAGAGATAACACCTGGCCCATAATAGGCAGTCAGCAAACGTCCCTTTAGGGAACAAACAAATGAAGGACTACCTTCTCCAGAGAGGCCCAGTGCACCAAGCTGCTCTGAGAAGCTCTTCGCTGCATTGATTCCAAATTCCACTGAGCGAGAGCTCTAAGGAGGGTGCCCTGGCCAAGCGGGTGGGTGGGCTATGTCTAAGGTCAGATGCAGAGGAAGTCACCCCAAGGAACACTCAGAAGGACAGAGTGAAGCATCCTTGGATTATTTCCTCAATGGAGGAAATTGACTTGGATCTCAAATTGAATCAGGTGTCCAATATAGAGAGCTCAAAGCTAGCCACTTTTGTTAACCACCCGCATAAAATGACCCTTAACCTGTGCTGGGGAAACCCTGGAAGTATCATGCCAACCTTAGCAGAGGGGCACTGCTTTTAGCCGAGGGTAAAAAAGACAAAAAATAATGTTAAGCATTCTTGAGGCCGAGTCTCTGAATGCCTGCAAAAGACAATGACATTCCTCTTACTGAGCACATGTATTTTTTTTTTCTTTAATCTTGAGTTTCTCAAAGGAAGAGACTTTGCAATGTTCATCTTTGCATTCCTACCACAATCTCTGGCACAGGAGCCTGTGAAAGAGGAGCACAAGAAAATTCAGATATTATAAAAACGTCTGACCCCTAAGTTATATCTGTAAGTATAATCCCTTACTGGAAGGAAATTCTTATTACTAGCTGATATATGTAAGTCCAGAGGATAGGGAGAAATATGTCTTTTATTTATGAAGTCAACTTGTGAGTCCCTGAAGAGCCCATCTTGGGTGGGCATCTGAGAATGACCTTCTCTCTGGTCTCTCCCCATCTTCCTTTATTCCTCCACCATCCTTTCCACTTTTTCTCTTCTTCCTCTTTCTTCCAATGTCCACTTCTCATCCTGGAGAATCATATGCCATCTTTACCATATGTTGCTGGAGAAGGCTTTTAGCTCTTAACATTTTTCAGAGTAGTGAAAAAGAAATAACTCAAAATCATACAAAATGTATTAGGATTGGATTCAACTGCATACAACAGAAAACCTACGTGACTTAACCAAGACAGAGATCTCTCTCTCTCTTCTAAAGAAGTTGAAGGAAGAGGGTCCACTGCTGGTATGGCAGCACCTCGTTATCAGGGGCCAACACTCCTTCAATCTCTGTGCTCCACTATCCTTAGTTTGTCACTTCCGTCTTCAAGGTTACCTCATGGTCCAGGATGGCTGCTGGACTTCTAGTTCTAGGCAGAAAGTAGAAGGAAGGGGGCAAAGACAACAAGGGTACTCCAGCCAGTGGAGGCAGCCTCTGTAATGAGATTTCCCAGAAGCCTCACTCAATGACTTCTGCTTGTACCACACTGGCCAATTCTATCTGCAAGGAGGATAAGAAATGTTACCTTTTAGCTGGGCACATTGCTGCCTTGAGTGTTCTGTTATCATGAAAAAAGAGGAGAATGCAGAATGGAAATTTGTGTACCCCAGTTGCTCAGAGCATATGTCAGAATCATCTGGAGGGCCTATTAAAATACAGACTGTCATATCCCCAGAGTTTCTGATTTAGAAGGCCTGAGGAGGATTCTGAGAATTTGCATTTCTTTTTTTTAATTTTTTGCCGAGGAAGACTCATCCTGAGCTAACATCTGTGACCATCTTTCTCTATTTTGTATGTAGGTTGCTGCCACAGCATGGTCACTGACAAGTGGTATAGGTCCAAGCCTGGGAACCTGGCCTGGGCCTCCAAAGAAGAGTGTGCTGAACTTAACCACTAGGCAACAGGGCCAGCCCTGAGAATTTGCATTTCTAACAAGCTCTCAGGTGATGCTAGAGCTGCTGGTTTGGGGACCACACTTGGAAAACCACTAGCATTTTCTTCTAAGCAAGACAAACTTTTTTCCTCTTAATATTGACCATCTACTTAATTTAACTTCAATATATTATTTTACTAACAAAGTCTCAGATTCCTTACTCTACCAAGGAGACCCTTCCCATCAGAGATAGGGTAAGGGAGAAAGGAAGTCAAGTCTTCCTTAACCAGCATGGCTAGAAATCTGTTCTTTCCCACTACTTGCAAACTAGAACATCTGAACTGTGTGTGGAGTTGAGAAACAGTCTAGAAGCGATTGGGCTTTAGCTGCATCAATGATGGATGCTCAGCAAATGAAATAAGAACTATAAATGGAAGCTAAAAAGATAATTTGGTAGGAGACCCCTGAGGATTAGGGAACTTCCTAAAGGCCACATAACTGGTCTTCCTTTGCCAGTGAAGGTTCAGGGTAATTCGGTGGACTCATTCTGGAGCAGGGAGATGGTGTTATAGACCAGAAGAGGAAGGGATTAGCAAGAAAGGATCATGGGTCTATGGGCCTGCCAGCAGTGCCTAACAACCTGGAGTAGAAATTTAATCACCTGGAGATCAGAACCCCATACCCTGAATGGCCAGCTGAGAGGTACTTCCTTCCTCCATCCTCCCTTTTCTCTCTTGCTTTTTCTTATGTTTTTTTTTGTTCTGTTTTGTTTCAAAAACTTGCTAAGTGAAAGAAGGAAAAGAAAAGAATTTTTGTCTGTGCTCAGCCTAAAGAAATAAAGATCTACAAATCCTTGGAGACCAAGTGTGGTAGGGAGAGTGAAGGAAAAAGTTAAAGAAACCCAAAGGAGAAGTGAAAACTTGGGCCAAGAAAGTCAGAGGCCACTTGTACAGAAATACTTGCCCCTTCTGGGGCTGTTTACCACACAGGCTCTTTTTTCTTATCACTTGGGGAATTTTTGTGTTTTATTTTATTTTATGGTGTAATTCCCACACAAACCATTCTCTTGGTGGAGTCTGATCTGAAAATGATGCCCTATAGTTCCAAGCTGGTTGTGTGTGTGTGTATGTGTGTGTGCACTCCTTTAAAATTGTTCATTGTCAAAAGGAGGGTGATATAGGTTCCTATACCTTCTTTCCCTCTTAAGGGTCTGTCTGGGCCCCAGAAGGCAATGACTAGCACTTCTAAATTCTATATACTTGGAAAAGCTCTACATGGAAAATAGAAACCCAAAATTCATGTTAAGCTCATTTTAATTGAGTTGTAGTATAATTTAGACCTTGAACTTCTTCAGCCAGCCAGATAACCAGGGAGGCACTTCAAAGATCTGGGAAAAGCCATAGAGTTATAAAACACTTGCCATAGAACAGACCTTTGCTGGATCAACCCTTTCTCTGGTGGATAAGGAAGTTGAGGTTTAGAGCAGGTCAGTGACTTGGCTGTAAGTCACTAACAGTGACTTTCTGATGTATGCACTTAGCTATTCCCACATTTGTAGCCATTCTTTGTCTACTCATACTTCACTAACCAGTATTTTACAAGTCTTCACAAAGCTCTGAAACTTTATAAATATTTTGGTAGCTGGAGTTGCTGGTTTTAATTAATTAAAACAATTAATGACTTCATGTCAGACATTGGGCCAGAGGTTAGGTTATAAGGACAATAAAGACAAACACAACTTCTCGTGTCCACAAGGAGCTCTTAGTCTAGCATGAAGTATAAGATGTACCCAATAGTTGGTATGCAGGGTAGATAGAGTCCTGCCATCAAAATGCAGAGAGAAAAGGTTGGGGGAGTTCTGAGGAGAACTGCTTCCAAATGGGAGGAGGTGTTCATGGAGGAGGTGGCCTTGGGGCTGCCATGGGGAGTAACTGGAGATGTGACCATGAACTAGAGTGATGCCCAGAGGAGCCCACCACATGAAAGAACAGAATAAAGGCTGGCTGCGAAAGGGGTGCATGAAGGACAAGAGTGTTTCGCTAGAATATATGATGTGTGAAGGGGATTAACATGATAGAAACACTCTGCCAACAGCATTTAACAGCAAATTTCTTTTTTCTTTTTGCTGAGGAAGCTTCCCCTGAGCTAACACCTGTGCCAATCTTCCTCCAGTTTGTACATGGGTCACCACCACAGCATGGCTCGATGAGCAGTGTGTAGGTCCACGCCTAGTATCCAAACCCACAAACCTGGGCCGCCAAAGCAGAGCGCACTGAACTTAACCACTATGCCATAGGGCCAGCCCCAAAATTTCTTAAAATATAGGACCATGTGTGGGGCCGGCCCTGTGGCTGAGTGGTTAGGTTAGCATGCTCTGCTTCAGCAGCCCAGGGTTTCGCCCATTCGGATCCTGGGCACGGACATGGCCCCACTCATCAAGCCACGCTGAGATGGCATCCCACATGCCACAACTAGAAGGATCCACAACTAAGAATATACAACTATGTACTGGGGAGCGTTGGGGAGAAAAAGGAAATAAAATCTTGAAAAAATATATATATAGGACCATGTATTAGTTTCCTAGGGTTGCCATAATAAAATACCACAAACTAGGAGGCTTAAACAGCAGATGTTCATTTTCTCCACAGTTCTGGAGGCTGGAAGTCCAAGATCAAGCTGTGGGCAGGTCTGGTTTCTCCTGTGGCCTCTCTCTTTGTCTTGCAGATGGCCACCTTCTTGCTATGTCCTCAGGTGGCCTTTCCTCTGTGCAGAGGCACCCCTGGTGTCTCTTCATCTTCTTATAAATACACCAGTCCTATTGGATCAGGGTCCACCCATATGGCCTCATTTAACCTTAATTACCTCTCTAAAGGCCTTATCTCCAAGTACAGTCACATTCTGAGGTATTGGGGGTTAGGGCTTCAACACATGAATTTTGGGAGGATACAGTTCAGTCCATAACAACCAGCACTCTGCATGATTACATTACTTCAAGACAGATTACACTTTTATAAAAGCTACCTGGCAAGAAGAAAGCTTATTAAAACAGGTTGTACATTGACTCTGCCACACATTTTCTATGAATCTTTTATCCAAATTTGAAAGTTAAAAGTAGAGATTCAAATACTGCATAAAAACTTAGAAAAACAACCTTGCATTTCTATTCCCAGAAATTTACCCAAGAGAAATAAAAAATATATGTCTACTCAGAGACTTAGGCATGAATGTTCATAGCAGCATTACTCATAATAGCTAAATGTGGAAACAACCTAACTGTCAATCAACTGATGAACAGATAAACAAAATGTGGTATATCCAGACAATGGAATAGTATTTGACCATAAAAAGGAATGAAGTGCTCATACACACAACAACATAGATGAACCTTGAAAACAGTATCCTAGGTTAAACCTGCCAGATGGAAAAGACTATATATTGTATGATTCTATTTACATAAAATGTCCAGAAAAGGCAAATTTATAGAGACAGGAGGCAGATCAGTGGTTACCTGGGGCTGAAGAAGGGAGTGCAGATGGATGGAAAAGGGCATAGAAGAACTTTCTAAGGTTTCTGAAAGGAGGTTCCTTGAAGGAGAAGTTCTAAACCTGGATTGTGGTGATGGTTGCAAAACTCCATAAATTTACTAAAAAGTATTGAATTATATGCTTACTATGGGTGAATTTTATGGTATGCAAATTATACTTCAATAAACCTGGAAAATATTAATGAAAAAATACATTAGAGGGATTGACAAATTACAAGAAAATAAACTTTAAAAAATTTCCTGTAATCAGGCAGAAAAGCTTATTCCTTCCATCTGTAGTCTACAAAAGGAAAACCTCTACTCCCATCCCAAATGAGTCCTTAGTTCTGCACTGTGTGGGGTAGAAGAAGGGGGAGAATTTTGCGGCTCAGGAGCCTAGTATGCTGTCTTGCATACACTGACTAATTCCTGGTAAAGTCTGGCAAGTGATAAAATCCTGGAACAGTAACCCTAGGAGGGCCCTCAAGGACCATCTTGTGCAACCTTTCATTTAATCAAAGCTGGAGAAGAGGCTCAGAAACCTTTATATAACTGACTTGCTCAAGACACCATATACGGTGAATGGCCAGGTTGGAAGCTATCCCAGGTGCCTTGATTCCTAATCCAGAGTCTTCCACTGGGCTGTCTCTCCACATCTGTTAACCTCTCTCAGCCCCTGTCATCTCACCTGCAAAATGGGGACAGTATCTGCCCCTGCCTGTTTCACAGGGCCACTGATCAAATGAGATCGATGATGTGGAAAAGCTTTCAAAAAGCTGAAATCCCTCGACTAATGCAAAATGCTGTTGTAGTAGTATTAGCAGGTCAGTTGGGGGTCAACCAAGCTCAAAATCCAGACCAAAGACCTACAAGAATACATTTCCAGGAAATGCATTAGTCTGTCCTGATGTGAACATGAATCTCTGGTTAAAGCTGCTCCCCAGCATCAGGAGGGGGGTAGGGGTGGGGCAGTTTTGGCACGTTTCCTTTCATTTTCCAGAACATTCTCTCATTCCAGAACATCATTATCTTCCTGCTGTCCATCTATGACACTTTAATGAATTCGATGACAATGAAATTTAGTCTGTGTGCATTGAAGTATGATTCCTCAAGTAACAAAGATGAAAATGAAGATTTGGTTTAAATATCTATAACATAAAACCTATTTATTTTACCCCCCTCCTTTGAAAACTTATCCATTGGGACACCATAAAGGGTCCTCTGTGTCTAATAACACCTGGAAATCCCCAAGTCTGTAAACTAAGCGTATTTTGGAGTGTATTAACTCTGCTAAAGGATCCCCTCAACCCAACCCCCTTCCCTGAGTCTCCTACCGCCCACACAGGGGCGGATCTCACTAGAAACCTTCAGCAAAATGAGAGCCCAGCAAACCAGTCATCGCTGCTGGCCCAGGGAAAACACCAGGTGCAGAGCTGAGCGCAGAATGTGATCTGGGAAAACACTTATAAATCAAACAGGTCCCAGGGAGTGAAAGTACAAGTTAGCAAAAAATAACAACAAAAGTGGCCATGAAATGTTAAATCAGATCAACCCAACAGTGAGCTAATTACCGTGGCCTATGTACAAAACCCAGTGTGAAGACTGAATGACAAGCTCAGAAAAAGCTGGAGAAGCAGTCTCACCTCCCACATCCGGTTACTCTTCATGTGTTAGGAGAATTGGCCCTTTAACTTTGATATATGTTTCACATGTTTTCTCAGTTCAAATATTTCTCCCAGTTGTCTTAGACTTTGTCATGATCATTTTTAATTTTCCTTGCAAATATATTTTATTTTATTTTTAGGTAGTTCAGACTACTAGTCTTTTGTTGCATCTGGATTTTGAGTTGTATTTAGAAAGCATCTCCTCCCACCTACGTCATAGAGAAAGTCACCCATATTTTCTCCTAACACAGGTGGGTTTCATTCTTGATCCATCCTATTGGAGTTTATTCTTGTATATGACTTTCCAGTGGTCCTCAAAATATTTATTAAAAAGTCTATTTTTGTCCCAGTAATTGGAGATTCCACGTACTAAGTTTCCACATATATTTGGGTCTATTCCTCGACTTTCTATCCTATTCCATTGGTTTAACTGTCTATCCATGTGCTAGTATCACACTGTTTTAATTATAGAGACTTTATACTACATTATAGTATCTGGTAGGTAGCTCTTTTCCCCGAGTATTTTCCCAACTATTCTTGCATGTTTTCTTTTGTTTCTGTGTATGAACTTTCGTATCAACTTGCCTAGTTCCAGAAAGAGGTTTATTAGTATTCTTGTTGGGATCACATTAATGTAGGAAGAACTGATATCTCTATGATACTTATGATACTGAGTCATCCTATCCAAGAACAGGGATTTCTTTCCATTTGTTCAAGTCTAGTTTTATGTCTTTTAAGAGTGTTTTAAAATCGTTTTCCTGTACAAAATCTGCACACTTATTTTTATGTTTACTACTAAATGTTGTATCTTTTTTTGTTGCTACATCCCATTGTTTTTTGAAGCCAAGCTGATCCAGGAACTTGATCTTGGGTTCTAAAAAAATAGTAACATATTCTTTTCCACCCCACTTTGTTCTCCCTTTGCCTGGTCCACTAGTCTCTTTGGGGTGACTTGAGGGTATCTCTATTGACCACATTGGGAGAACAAGAAACAATAGTAGGCCGAGGGTTAAGACAAGATGACATAAGACAGTGGTGAATAAGGTCTTCAGGTCTTAGCAGAAAGAATTCACATCTGTCTCAGGGCAAAGATAAGAAGTTGCAGGACTCTCACATATTTAAAAATCTGAAATTGGATTTAACTGGTCTGCTTTTCTCCGTCAAGTAAACTCTATCAATCTTTGTGACATCTTGGACAATCTTCTAAATCCTCCTTCCTCTTCTTGGTCTGATATGATACAGTATACTCATGAGTAATAGTATTGAGTTGATAAATCCCTTCAATAAATTCTCCTTTCTTAATATTTCCCTAATACTTTCATGATCCAAACACCATGTGGCCACAAGAATCTCTGATAGATAGTTGTCTCCAAAGCTATCTGTAAAACCAGGTTGAAGGCAGGCCCCATGAATTTTTGTCCACATCTCAGACTGTACATGTATGTCAGATGTCAGATTCAGGTGAGACAGGCATCTCGGTTGGCTAGGTGGGGCCCTAGGTCAAACAAGTCTGCACATACAGGAAGCCACATCCACCTGAAGTCGGCCACACATCCTGTGACATGGAGCAAGTCAGCAATCCATCCATGCCTGCTGCAAACCACTCATCAGAGGGACCACAAACTGAACATGCAGCTACAGAATGAATCAGCCAAATGATCATGCATCCCAAGGTCCAGTCCCCAGCTGCTGCGACCACTTCCCCATCCAGAACCCCTTAAAGAACGCCCCCTCGACCCACCTCAAGGCTGCTCTCTCTGCTTTCCGGGACAGCCCAGGCTCTCTGTAGCCTGGTCCTTTCCCTTATCTAAGTTTTGCTTAATTGTTTATAAAACTGTTTCATACTTTATTCTGTGGCTCTCACTTGACTTATTTCCTGTGGTTGCCCAAGGACCCACGTTCTCAGTCCCAGGGCCCAGGCAGGGTACCCAGACCAGCAACACAGGGAAATCTAGCTGGTTTTCTCAGGTAACTGGTATATGGTCCTGCTGAGACTAAGACCAATGGTTGGATTTTACTCCAGGCCAACCAGCTCTCCTTTCTCCCAATGCACCTCTTTTACTTTAATTCTTTAGACCCAAAGGGGATCGAGTGAGAAATCTAGACAGGCCATAGGAGATGCAATGTTGAAAAAGCAATTGGAAACCTAAAGCAATTGGAGACTCTAAGCCTTTGGCAAGAATGAGAAGACCCCTGCTGAGCTCTTTTCCTGTAACACCTCTTCTCCACTAGGTTCACTGTTGAACTCCTAAACACCCTTCAAGGTCAAGCTTAACTGTTACCTTTGGTACTTAATTTTTCATGACACTCCACTGCCTCTCAAAGATGTAATTGCTCCCTCATCTGTTTCCCCACTAAATTTTAAGCATGCTTCTATTATCATTTTAATCATGTTTTATTATAGTTCTCTCATTATTTGTTTATCTCTCTGTCTACCAGCTAGGCTTCAGATTCCTGGAGGGCAAAACTGTATTTCATTCATCTTGATATCCTCAAGATCTAACAATGTAATTGAATGAAATTGACCAGAGAAAGAGATTTGAACTTTTTTTCTATGCACCGTTTGAGATCTATTAGCCACAGCCTTAGCAGGAAGTAGTCCAGTGAGTATTACCCAGCTCAGATATATACCAAGAGACCCAAGATGGAACTCCTTGGTATAGGTACGCAATGTGCTCCAAAGCCTGTCTCCCCTTCAGCCTAATGACCAACTCTTAATTGGTAAAATGTGAATTGTTATGAGGATTAAATAAGATAATGTATCTAAGGTACTTATTAGTGGTATGGTAATTAGAATATTAGTAATTTTATGCTACACAGACTGATGAGAAAAATTGGATGACAAATAGTAGAGCTACTGAGTCAAAGGACTTCCCTTAATGAATTGCCATGTGACCCAACAATAGTTCCCCACCTTTTTTCCAGCACTACATGTAAGATAGATAGGTGATATCACATGTGGGACATATTCCCAGGGTCATTCCTATGGACTGGCATGTAGATAAGGATACGTGCAGATTACAGTCAATTTCAGGTGCATTAGCCAGAACTCCCTAGCAATTCTCCCTAGGAACTTCTTTCCCTATGTCTCAAGAAAGCATGGAATTTCTGTGAGTAAAAATGGCATAATTACAAAAACAACAAATCTGCTCTTATTAGCTGATTTTTTAATGCACAAAACTCAGTTCTTCATTATTATTAATAAATTACTCCAGCATACCTCTGTTTTGACACCCAGTGTTTTGTGAAGCCCAGTTGCTAAGATCCATTATTATAGATCCTGAGGGCTAAGCTTGACCATTGTCACACCATGAGATGTTTGAAAACTCTTGTATTAACCATAATAATTATGAAAAGTGGGCTCTGTCAAATACGCTGTGAGAATATTCTCATGGAGAGTCATGACACGGAATGAAGCTGCACTGTCCCGTAAAGATGTTTTCAAGCTCAGGGTCCTGACAGGAAAGAGATGGCAAATGCAAAAGGGAGATTAAAGAGAGTTTGATGAAGGCACTGTTTACAAGGGCTTGGGCGGGTTTAAGGAAAACCAACAAGGGATGGTAAAGCACCTAGGGACTCGCACCCACAGGAAGTAGCTACGTAAGGAATCAGCCATTGGAACCCAGGGAGAGCTGTAGCTATAGGAAAAGGCTGCCTGCAAGATGCAGCTGCTCACAAGCCCTGGCCCAGCAGGCAGATGAGCCAGGGGAGGAAACACTTCAAGGTCTTTCCCCTCCTCCTGTCTGTGCCTTCCATTGGCCAAACCCGACCAGATTCGGAAGGCACAGGCCGTAGGTGCAGCCAGGTCAGTCTTCTTGGACAGAGAGCAGGCTGAGGGATGCAAAGTAGATCTGGAGGGACAAATGGAAAACCTCTAGCACAGATGTCAACTAGCTCTTTCCTTCTTGATTCTGCATTGTGATTTCTTGCCTATTTTTTAGATGTACTGAACAAGATTTGAGTTATTTTCTATGTGATCTAAAAGAGAAAGCACTTTTTTATCAGCAAAACTAGAAACAACTAGACTCACAAGTGTGCAGCTAAACCCTTGAAATAAACGGCTTCATCTCAAACCTAAATAAAAAGAAAGATCTCAGTCATGCCTTTCCCAGGCCATTTTAATTAACTTTATCGGAAAAGTTCTAAATGTCTAACTGTCTTTATCTTTGTTTCCAGATTTTCAATTGGCCAGAAGGTAAAGATAAAACTTAACAGCATTTACACTGAAGGGGAGAGGAAAAAACTGAAAAAGAACAGAAATATTATAAGGGGATTTTTTTCACCCTTTTCTTTTTTAATTCTTGTACTTACTTCATAGGATTTTGATGGTGGACAGAACTCACAGTCCTGTGCCTTCACTCTGATGATGCATCTCCTGCTCCAGCTGGAATCCTTCTCAGGAAAACGAGCAGATGTCAGGCTGACCCTTCTTGCTGGGCAGGTGGGGCCTCCATCTTCAGTTCAAGCTACCTTAGCTGGAAGTTTCGAGAGGACACCAAATATTTACTCTGTTTAATATTACATTTTTATTGATTGTTAAAATAATAATATATATGTGTTAATTATATATAATTTGGAAAATACAAAAATATGTAAAAGAGAAAGTAGAAGCCTTGCATATCCTTATCTAACAGTGGCAACTATTGTTAACATTTTATTATTTCCTCTTTCACTCTTTTTCTACACATAGATTTCCCAGATAGGCATTATATATCGTGTGCAGTTTTGCATCCACCTTTATTATAATGAACATTATAGAACAATATTCCCCACGTCATTAACTAAACTTCAAAATAATAAAATTTAAAGACCAAGTAACATTTTATATGATAGTGTCTTAGTCCATTTTGGTTGCTATAACTATACCATAGATTAGGTGGCTTAAACAACAAATATTTATTTATCACACTTCTGGAGGCTGGAAGTCCAAGATCGGGATACCAGCATGGCTGGGTTCCGGTAAAGACCTTCTTCATGGTTTACATACTGCTGTCTTCTTTTTGTAGCCTCACATGCTGGGGAGAGAGAAAGCTAACTCTCTTCCTCTACTTATAAGGGCACTAATTGCATCTTGGGGGCTCCATCCTCATGACCTAATTACCTCCCAAAGGTCCCATCTCTTGATACCATTCTATTGAGGGTTAGAATTTCAACGTATGAATTGGGTGGGGGGAGGCACACAAACATGCAGTTCATAACAGATGATTATAGCCCAATGTATTCAATTATTCCTCTGTTATTGAACATTTAGGTTTTTCCAATTTTCCTTATTATGAATAAGGTTGCAGTGGACATCTTCATTCATAATTTTTCTAAATCTATACTAAATTTCTTAGAACAAATTTCTTGAAGCACAGTTATGACTTTAAAGTTTCACTTTAGATCTTGCCAAATTGCTATCCGAAAGACTATACTAATCTACATTCCCACCCACAGGGCACAGGAGTGCCCACATTTATAGAACCTGGCTGACACTGAGTATTGGAATTTACTTTTATCTCTGTCAATGGCATTTTATTATTGTTTTAGCTTACATATCTTTGACATATCAGTGAAGGTGAACATTTTTTCACACATTGTAGGCCATTTAACTTCCTTCTTTGTGAATTGTCTGTTCCTGAAGTTTGGCAGCTAAACGTTCTTCCAAACTTTTGTTCCTCTCCTGAGGATCACAAAACTTTGTACAACTTTATTCCAATTCATTGAGTGTTTTCAGATGGTTGGTTGCTTTTAACAGAGCGAGCTGATTCCAAAAATGTCATTTCATTTTGTTTTTTGACAGAGAAAGGCTATATGTTCAGTTGAATGCTGCCCGGACGGTTTTCCAAAACCATAACTAAAGTTATCTTAATTGTCTCTCTGAATATATTAAAGGACACAGTAGCCTACAGTTTTCAGTTCATAAATCCAAACCTCTTAGAAACACGTTTCTTTTGTGGGCCTCTCTAGGCCTAATTAGGACTATATGATCCTTTTTAGGTACTGAGAAGAGTGAGAAAAAAAACAGTTTGATCGAGCATAGGCCTTTTGACATGAGTTTTCAACTTGATTTGAAGCCCAGAAATGTTACTACAAATGTGTTCTTGAGTGCCTAAGTGCTTTTCTACTGTTTCTATGGTAGGTGATGATGAGATGATTTCCATGCTTGGGCACACCTTGCTGTGGCTACTGGAAGTTAGTGATCCCAAAGGAGGGACCGAGAAAGCCGATGGGAGTGAAGTGTATAAAATCGTTGTCCATTACAAGTTGACCCGTAGTAGCAAGTAGACTTTGTTCAAGGCTTTCCATTTTACAAAGCATGTTCTCATACATAATCTCATTTGATACTCACAACAACCACATGGGGGTTTGATACCATTACCCTTGTTGTGCAGGGATAGCTGAATGATTTGCTCAGAGTCACTGAGGTAACAAGTGTCCATCAGCGCTCAAACTCCTGGCTTCTGTCTGTAAATGTGTTTCCGACTATATTCTCCTGCCGTGCTGGTACATGGTTTACTGAGCACCCTTTAAAAATGTAACAGGGTCATGAAGCAAGAATAGAAAAAAGAACAACAAAACACACATGTACCCACACACACAAGGTACAACCCTGGTCACCATCTTACTCAATAGTCTGGACAGAAAAAATAAGAGATTTGTGCAATCTTTTCTGAGAAGTTACATTCTTAGTCTTTGCATATGCCCCTCATTATATGCTTATATAATCATATTATCTCTGTGTCCTGTTGATGACTTTGACGTTTCTTTCCTCGTCTGTCAATCCACCTTGACCTTTTACAGTGTTACGGTCATTGTTGACTCTACAGAACGATGTAGGATTTGCTTAGGCCAGAGCATGCAGGAAGACGGCTGGATGAGAAAACCTGGGGAACCGCGTTGCAGCGGAATGTGCCACTTCTGTAAAAGTCTACTATCCCTTCTCATCAGGATCACATTTGCCAAATTTGAGGAATTTCTGAGGCTGAAAACAAATGTAAAAGGATATTTTTGCTTGACTTTGAAGGTGGCCCCAATGGTGAATTTGGGAATTCTCTCTCACAACTTTACCATTTTCACTGGGGATTTGGATGCTTCATGGTAAATGAAGATGGGTGACATTTTTTTCTTAACAAAAACGTATGAGCCTACACAGATTTCCTAAGCATGGTTGCACTTCCTGGGAAAAAAGGAATTTAGACTCTAAAGCCTGTCCTCATTACTAGGAAGATGCAAAACAATGGACTGTTTTGCATTGAACATCAGAGTCTTCAACAAAACCTAAGCGATCGGAGGCCTCTGAATAAGCTGATACTGAAACCCACCACAGCCACCCAGGAATGAGCATTTGCCCCTGGGTAATCGTCCTCATGTGTGTAATTATTGAGAGTGGTAACACTTTGGGGTCCAGGTAGCTTTCCCCTGGTTACCACTTGGCTGAGCATAATATAAGAGTGAGAGTCTTGTTACTACCATTTTTAAAGGGACTGACAAAGTACTCAGTGCTGAGATGGTCAAAGAAGCACAGCTCGATCTCAAGTAGAAATGAGATGGAAATTTGGGCAGCTCTGTTGTGGATGTGGGATTGCACGAATCCCTCTCACTCCTCCTCCTATACTTTCTGCCCTGGTGAACAGCATCACCACCCTTCTAGAAAAGCCTCTGAGATGATGGGAGAATGGGGACTGGAACCTAGACTGTTATTCCTGTGCTCATTCCATGTCATCCCACTGTCTCCCACCAACAAGTGAAGTTTTTATCAGCCATGAGCAAAATATTTGCAAAATAGAGTCTGTAGAATTTGGATCTCTCAAGTCCCATGATTCAATAAAAAGAAAAATATCTTTTCTTGAGGAAGGCATTTCTCCCTCTTCAAACAGTAAGATCTACATATTAATTCACACCTCCCCATCTTTTAATCTACAGCTTGGAAGTCAGGCCTCATCGCAACATGTAGGGACATACATGTAAAATTCATACACCTTAATGGAACATTCATTGGTCTAGAAGGTAAGACAGAGAGAAGAGGCATTCTCCAACCTACAAGAGTCCAACATGTAAGCAAAATGTCTTCAAAGAATTATGCAGCTCAAATGCAATCCCATCAAAGCAGGCCATTTTCAAGTACGTGATGAGGGTCAAGTACTACCTGGGGATAGCATTGGATATTTTATTTGGAAGTGCTATTCAGTTAACTTTTTATCCATTTCCCATTCTTCCTAACATTTAAAGATAAAATAACCTTTATAAGCAAATTAAAAATTTTTTCAAATTTAAAAATTGCTCTCCAGATATTCAAAAGCAACCAACACACACATGGTAATTAAAAAATTACACAGAATTGATGTCTGTCTTTAAGCTACCATTGGGTAGTTTCAAACTCTTACAAAGATAATGAACAAAGAACTATGAAATTTAGATTTACGTTCACACCACATTTTTATTAGCAACAAGTTATGAGACTGGTTATGTTCTAGGTTCATACATCTGTCTTTACTGAGTAACAGAGCTTGCACTAGACTTTTCAATTAGGTGACTTGATTAATTCCACTTCCATTCCCCATTTTTTAAGCCAGTTTGACTTAAGTTTCTGACACTTGCATGCTATTGAGCTCTGATTAATACAGTATCTCAGAAAATGTGTTGACCAAAAAAATGAGAAAATCAGTCTCTTTTGATTACCTATTGAGTAACTTTTATAACTATTCAATGGATATACCAACCTTATGATTACAATTTTCTTAAGTAATTCTAGTCATAGGATTTTTAAGGTTAAAAAAACCCTTATTCTATACATTTATTTATCATAATTATACTCCTTTTTCTGAATAAAATATTTATGGGGAGAAAAGGGAATGGAGAGGGCCATCTCTATCAATTCAAAAAGTGTGGTTATTTGATTTCTTGGGAACTGTCGCTCCTCTCTTCCCCATTTTTAATTTGTAAAAGTTGGTGCCTGTACTAAAACATAAAGCTTTTCTCACTCCCCCCAATTTCATTTCCATCCTGTTAATCCATAATCAAATGGCTCCACTAACACTTTGCTTCATCCAACAGAGAGAAAAGATACATTTAAATATAGCACACCTCTGCATATTTTTAAAAATTCTGAATAACTGTCATGAGTAATGCAACATTCCAACTTAATGACCCAGGCTGTAAACAAAACCACAACTAACTAATAAACATGTTTCAAAGATTCATTAGCAAGTCAGTTATAAGAAACTCAGAACATACTTTCCTAAAGTCATGATCTTATTTTTGGTGGTAGATTTTTAGGTCACTCCCCTAAGACTCCTTTGCCCATAGGGAAGTGTACTTTAGCATGACAGGTGGCTCCCAGTCTTTCAGAGGCCCAAAAGCCAAGATCCTGGGCCCCCAAGTATAGTAGTTAAAATCCGAGTTCCATTGTTAATCAGACGGGTGACCTCAGTTTATTTTCCTGGAAAATGGATATATTGATACCTTTTTTTGGGGATACCATTTTTTAAGGAAAAATGAAATAATGGAAGTAAAGCCCTTAATACAGGGCTTGGCACAGAATAAACAGTGATAATGTTATGATGACAGTGATGACAAAATCTTTTGGGTTCTAGGCCCCTCTGAACCCAAGGTAATGGAAGGTCTAAGAAGCTTCCTGACTGAGTTTGTGTTTACTTTATATTTAGTAAGAGAATGCACGGTGAGTGTATTCGTTTCCTACGGCTGCCATGACACTGTACTGGGTGGCTTAAACAACAGAAATTTATTGGTTCAGAGTTGTGGAGGCTGGAAGTCTGAAATTAAGGCATCAGCACGTTTGGTTCCTTCTGAGGGCTATGAGGGTGAATCTGTTCCAGGCCTCTCTCTCAACTCCTGGTAGCCTCAGGTGTTCCTTGGCTTGTAGATGGCCATCTTCTCCATGTGTCTTCACATGGTCTTCCCTCTATGTCTGTCTATCTGTCTGTCCAAATTTCCCTTTTTTATAAGGACACAGTCATACTAGATTAGGGCCTAACACTATGACCTTATCTTAACTTGACCATTTGCAAAGACCCTTTTTCCAAATAAGGTCACATTCACAGCTACTCAGGTTAGAACTTCAACATCTTTTTTAGAGGACACAACTCAACCCACAACAGTGAGTAAGTGAAAAATTTCACTGAGCATCTCCTGGTGAAATGTTGGGACAAGCTTCAGGAAGGAGTGGAAGAGGAAGTCTCTGCATCTCCTGGTCCATGGAAGGAGGAATGGGGGCTCCAGTGTAACCACCACCATCAGAGGAGAGCAGCAGCTCTAAGAATTAGCCAGGTGTAGCTGTGGTAACCCCAGGAACTGTCTGTACTTCTCAAAGGTAGGGCAAATCACCCATCATTTTACCCAAATAGCCAAATGTAAGCCTCACACTTCTTTTTTCTTCAGAGTTTGCCTTGTTTCAGATAATTAGATTGCCTCCCTTCCTGAGCTACATAAGCATTTTAAGAAACTAGCTATACTTTTTGGCTATTAGGGTCCTGAAGGGATCACCGTAGTTTTCAATTCCTAGCAACAGTTTTGCAACACCTGGGGTTTCATGAATTTCTCAAAATTCCTCAAAGTGAAATGAATTTTATATCCAGTTAAATACTTAAAACCAGCACAAGGCTTGTAACACTTTCAGAGGATGAGGTCATCATGAACTCTAACAAATGACATTAGGGCGTCCCAGTTCTCTCTAAGTTGGGAATCTCAGCACTAAATAGCACGCTTGACCTCTGGAAGGAAACCCAACTCACCCTGGGGGCTAATTTACAACCAGGAAGTAATTTCTCCACCGGGAGCCAGTGGGTCAACCAAGTTCCTTCTTGGTGTTCTCCCAGGGCTGCAGTGAACCAGGCAGGGGGCGATCTAGGTTCACTCTTCCTGCCGGCAGAACAGCCCCCAGCCTCCAGCAGGGGGTGTGCGGAAGAGCATTCTTCTCCCAAACTGCACAATTAGTTAGGATAATGCTTTGAATCTCCAACCATCATAACTACTTAGTTTCAAGCAATATTTTAAGGGAGACAAAGCTCAGGTTTCTAACAATCAGGTGGATAAAAAAAGCCATGAGCAATTGTCTGTCCAAGACCACTAAACTGAGGAAGGGGTCCTTTGCCTGGCTCACTTCTCCCTGCTGGCCCAGCTGACCCCTTCTCACCCTTCAGGGTCAGCTGAAATGTCTTGTCTCAGAGATACCTTCCATGACCATTCTCATCTTCAGTATTCTTTATCAAATCATCCCAGTTATTTCCTTCATAGCTCTACTATCTATCTGTAATTATTTTACTGGTTTACTCAGCCTATTCTCTCCATACAAATACAAGCTTCAGGAGACCAAAAGCCTTGCCCATCCTATTCTCTGCATTAGCCCCTGTGTCTGATACTGAGCCTGGCACACAGTAGGTGTTCAATAAATATGTGTTGAGTGACTAATGTCCTAAATGACAAGCAGGTGAACTTACCCCCTCAGAGCCCCTGTTGACTGGTGTTCAAGGTGTAGTACACATTGTAGGCTGGATCAAGCAATAAAATATTGACCTGCAAAATATTACCTTCCTGGATACTCACTCTGGCCTAAATAAACAGAAGGAGGCCTGAGGAATTATCCGGCAAGCCTGATTTAGTAGAATCATTGGCACTTGTGTAAAATTTTGGAGAATAATGTCCTAAGCACAGATGCTATTTTTAAGAACTTAACACCAGGAAAAACCTTCTGGGGCTAACTCTGTGGGAATGAGGCCCTTTTTATGTCATGGGTGATGTATGAACTGATGGCTCATGAAAGGTGAAGCTCAGACTAAGTTATCAGACTTTTTCCTTCTGAATTATAGCTCAGCAAGCAGACTTGACCGATTACAGTCACTGACAAGAGCTGAGCGGTCTGTGGGCTTGTTTATATTACCAAAGAAAAGTGACAATATGGCCCAATTTAGTGCCTACAGCCCAGCATAACTAAACAAATTCTCTTTCCAGTCCAAGTCGAGGTTCACCTAAGCCGAGTTGGATTTATGGGAAACAAATGCCAAAGAGAGCCAATCAGTCTATGGGGTTTGTTTGGGACTAAATTACTTCAAAAGCCACAAATTAGGACCCTTTAAAAGCTGAAGAATAAGAAATCTTCTTAAATGGCACAACTAGGTTTCACGCGTGTTGGGCGAGGTTGTTTGCACTGGTAAGGGAAGTTCACAGGGTCACCCAGAGCCACCTGACCAGTAACCAACTCACAGAGGCAGAGAGACTCAATAACTCAGAGTCCAGGAGGGCTTCTGCTCAGCTGTGGACTTTTAATGACAACATTCATCACTGAGTTAAGGGTTTCAAAGACAAAGATCTTCTAGAAAAGGCAAGTTTACCTGCTCTGTGGGCAGGTCCAGAGGTGGAGGTCCACTGGGCCAAAGGCACAGGACTTCCTCCCCAGAGAGCAAGAATAAATGCTTGGGGGAAAGAAACGGCACAAAAGGTTTAGATCTTTTTTTACTGCTACAACTTCTGTGTTCAAGAGAGTGGGAAAAGTTCCAATGAAATCTGCCTCCCATCCTTTTGCAGAAATAAATTGTGTTTAGGTCCCAAATGGAGTAGCATTTCTACATCCATCTTCTCTCAGAACAGTGTTTCTTAACTTTTGTGGGAGAAGGCGGGTCATGGAGCCTCATGAATGCTGTGGACCCTCTAACTGGAGAAATGTAAAACAAAGGTTTTACACCTTGTATGAAAGGTTCATACACCCCATTTTAAGCCCATTCTTGGACCCACTAAGATCCCCGTATTATGGGAACAAAAGCACCCCACTGTTGGAGCAAAACTGGAGGATGTTGTCAAGAAGGGATTCTACAGAGAGAAAGATGGGAAAGAAGGAAAGAAAGACTTCCCTGGCTCTGTCCTCCTCAAAACCCGAGTCCCCAAGTCCCAGTACAAAGATTAAGCATACGTCAATGATACTTAGGAAAGACTTTGACAAAAGGGAAACTGGAAAAATTCCCCCATTGTTTGACTACTACAGTCACTCTCTGATGAGGTCCAGTCACTGTGGTTCCTTTCTCTCCTGTAATTCTAAGTGATTCAACAAGGTTTATAGCTAAAAATAACAGCCATGATAAGTACAATGAATATTGGGATAGGAGTTCTTCTGCTATATACTTTCAGAGATAGATATTATTACTGCTATTTTACAGATGGAACTATAGACTATAGCACTGGGCAAAACTAGCATTTTTTAACACCCTCTACATTCATTATTTCAAAAAATTTGAGGTCCTGAGACATGCCTATTAACATGCCAATTTTATTACTGAGAAAACTGAATTTGGAAAGTTTAGGTGATTTTCCAAGGTCACACAGCAAGCAAATGACGGGGCTAGGAGTTGAACCCAGAAGTGCCTGGCTCCTAAGTGCCTGATCTTTCAGCTGCACCACCCAGCTGGGGAAACCACGTTCTGCTCTACAGGAGTGTTCCCATCCCAGAGCATACCTCCAGATTCCCAACCTGCAAGTCGTATACCCTCTGGGAAAGTCACCTCTCCCAGTTGAGGGTCTGATCATCAGATCAGCCATATATTATCTTGTTCAATCTGTATAAACACCCTATGAGAAAGTATTATCAGCTCCATTCTACAAGGCAACTAGGCTTGGAGAGATAAAGTGACCTAGTCAAGGTCACTTGACTGGGTCTCTATTTCCAAAACTTGTGTTCTTTTCATTATATCACTCGGCTTCTGCAAGAAATTGAGGAATCCCTTTGAGCAGTCAATGTCTTTAATGAGCGTTAGTCATGTGGCTGCCATCTGGGGGTCCTGTTTCTGGTTTGTGCTAGTCTCCATGCTGTGCATCCCTGCAGATACAGTCCTCCTGCTCCAAGATGCCTGGGTGTTTGCTCCCCCACATGCTGGCCCAGTCAGAGTGTGCTGGCTCCCTTTTTCTCAGAAGGAGGACTTAGAGTGTGTTGAATCTCAGAAAAGTGAGCCTTCAGTGCTCAAGCTGTGGCTGCTTTTGTAAAGCCCAGTGGACATGTCAGATGACACAAAAAGCTGCCACTCTTAGAGTCAGAGAAGGATTTTTGCCGCACTTTCCAAGTCTTTGCTCCATGTTATAGCTGGTAGTCCATGTGGAAGGGCAGTAGAGCATGGCGGTTAGGAGAAGAGTTTGATACCAGGTTGCCTGGCTCCACCTCTTACAAGCTGGGTCATCTTCAGCAAATTGTTTAACCTCTCTGTGCCTCAGCTTCCTCATCTATACAAGAGACAGATACCTCATACGGTTGTTACGAGGACCATAAGAGTTAATATTTGTGAAGCACTTAGAAAGGGCCCGGCACATAGGAAGTGCTAGAGAAGTGTTGGTTAAAATATACACCAACCTGGGACAAGCCGCTGTGGCAGTGCAACCATCTTTTACTCTTGGAGCACAGTCATGCATCACTTAATGATGAGGATGCTTTCTGGGAAATACATCATATTGTTAGGTAATTTTGTTGTTGTGTGAACATATCATACAGTGTATTTAAATCAAGCACAAGAGAAAATGATGCAATCCAGAAATGTGATAAACACAAGATGTATGAGGCTGCTGGCATAACACGGCATGCTGTTTTATAGTAAACTTTTTTATAAGTAGAAAGAGTATGCTCTAAAGAATGATAAAATGTATAGCATAGTAAATACATAGAGCAGTAACAGTCAGTTATTATCCTTATCAAGTATTATGTGTGGTATGTAATTTTATGTGTTATGACTGGCAGCGCAGCAGGTTTGTTCACACCAGCATTACCACAAACATGTGAGTAGTATGTTGTGCTACGACATGACGACAGTTGCAACATCACCAGGTGATGGGAATTTTTCAGCTCTGTTATAATCCTACAGGACGACTGTGGTATATGCAGTCCATCGTTGACTGAAACATCATTTTGTGGCACACATATGTCAATCTGTTGTCAAAAACTCTGTTCAGTCCTAGAGAGTCCTGAAGAGCAAAGTCTAGAACTTGGCGCCCACAGAAGGGGAGGTTGTATGTCAACTTTCTCAGGCCTCCTGAAATGAAGCTCACCTTTTCTATGGGCCAAGCAGTTGACTCAAATCTCAGCCCTGGGGGTATATTCCAAGCAGTTGGTTCATCCCAAGCACCACTCATTCTAAGCCCCACAAAGTCCATCTTATCTTGAAGGAAAACTGAGGAGACTCAAACCTGGTGGCTTTTGAAGCCGTGGTTTCAGGGTTTGCCTGAGAGGCTTGGTAGGTTCTGGGCCCCCTGTGTGGAGCCCCTGGGAAGGGTGAGGGTGCCACCTTTCCCAGAATCCTTGTCCCCGTCTTTACCACATCTGCTTGTTTCCTCAATCACAGGCCTTATCCCAAGCAGGGTCATGACAACCTGTGCTTGACTTTCACATTGGGTAGCAAATGGGCATTTCTACATTTTTGCTGAAAAAGGCCACTGCCTTAGAGTAACAGCTTCTCTTCGACCGCCCCCCTCCACCCCCCCACCCCCGCCATCTCACTACTCTTGAAAACTGCTCCACTGTGGAGCTTGGAGTCTACAGGCCCTCAGCTGGTTCCAACTACCCCAAAAATCCAGGAGGGAAAGGAGAACCATTCTCTCTTGTGAATGGGCATAGGTAATGAGGCAAAGAATTCAAACTGAGTTTGACATCAACCACCAGGGCCTGAACTGAGTCATTTTAGGCATGACCTCTGAGCAGCCCATGCACAGGGAAAAGGGCAAACTACTCTTCCCATTATTCCTAGGTCTAAAGGACCTATCTCCCAGAACTCTTCTTCAAGGTTTTGTTTTTTTGTCTTAATTGTGGTAAAATACACATAGCATAAAATTTACCATCTTAACCATTTTTAAGTGTGCAATTCTGTGGCGTTAGGTACATTCATATGTTGTGCAACTATCACCACCATCCATCTCCAGAACTATTTTGATCTTCCCCAGCTGAAACCCTGTACTCATTAAATAATACTCCCCATTCCTCTTCTCTCCTAGTTTCTCAAGGTTCATCCATGTTGTAGCAGGTGTCAGAATTTCCTTCCTTTTTAAGTCTGAATAATATTCCACTGTACGTATGTACCACATTTTGTTTATCCATTCACGTGCTGATGGACATTTGGGTTGCTTCCACATTTTGGTTGTTTTGTGAATAGTGCTGCTGTGAACGTGAGTGTGCAAATATCTGTTCAAGTCCCTGCTTTCAGTTCTTTTGAGTATATATCCAGAAGTGGAATTGCTGAATCATACGGCAATTCTATGTTTAATTTTTTGAAGAACCACCATATGGCTTTCCATAGCAGCTGCACCGACAGCATCCTCAAGGTTTTCTCACGTCTCACCCCTCCTCTGCCTCCTGTGCTCCCCTCTCTCTCCATTATCATCCCTCTCCCAAACCAGCTTCTCCATTACTGCCCTTGGGGAGGCATTATGATACAGTGCGAAGGGAAAAGGGTTTTTTAGTCAAATAAGTCTAGATTTGAAGTCTTTTTCTTTAGGAAACTGAATCTCTCTGCACTTCCTTCTCAATAAAAGTCCAAGAAATGTTATGCTATCTTCCGATACCATAAACTCCAAGAATACAAGCTCCATGCAGGCAGAGTGGTTTTTGCCTGTTTGATTTTTTTTTTCCTGTCTAGTTCATCAGGTTTCAGAACCTGGAACAGCCAGCCTGGCATATAGTAGGCACTAAATAAAAGTGTGTCGAATAAACAAACTGTCAGAATCCCAGGCTCCTTAAATGTTTTTCTTAACCCTGATGTCACACGTCAATGTAAAGCACCCTAAAAAAGATCTTCAAAATTCTATCCTGTATCTTCAAACACTTGGAAACTTTACACAACACAGAACATTTTGGACAACATTTAAAATAGGTAGGTTTTTTAAAAACAGATGTTTAATCTTGTCTTATTTGTGGAAATTAATAAAAGAAACCTTAATTAAATTGGAGTCGAGAAGGCCTGTAGGGGGAGCTCTCATGCCCTATCACACATCATCAATTATGCCAAACAGGAAAAGACGGAGGCTTGTATCTTAGACAGGGAATAAAACTACTCTGCTACCGAAGGAAGATTTCTCCCACCCAGCAACAGCCCAGCCGATGACAAATGCCACAGCTCAGCCAATGAGAAGCCGCTGCCGCCCTGAACTGTTACTTTCCCCAAACGGACCTTAGTTTAGAACAGCCCCTCTCTAATTCCCTTTTTCTCTGTAAAGGTAACTCCCCTTCTTGCTTTCTTGAATTTGCCTATGGTTTGCCATAGCCTACACATCACAAATTGCATCTCTTTTGGCTATTCCCAAATAAACTCGTTTTGAGGATAAAATAGGCAAATTTACTTTTTAAGTTGACACATTACATAATCAACCAACACCTACCACAAACCAAATACTGTAATTTGTACCAAATACAAAAGAAATACAATCAATGGTTTCTACTCATAGGGAAATTTAATTTGGTGGGATAGGCAAGAATGAATCCATGGAATAATGGAAGACCATACAAGATGGCAAATTCTGCCTGAGAAGTTTGAAGAAGGTGAAGCCCTTAAAAGGGTCTCTTTTTTAAAAAGTTGTGCACCGAGCGCTTTTCCCCCCAGCTTTATTGAGGTATAATTGACAAATAAAATTATAAAGTGTACATTGTGATGGTTTGATCTATGTACACATCGTGAAAGGATTCCCACTATCTAGTTAATTAACACATCTATCACCTCACATATTGTATATGTCACTGAGCCCTTTCTATGCTATATATGTCTATTCTATGCTATATATGCCATATCTAACCTCTCCCTGCGCCCAACAATACTCTGCTCTTCCCAGTTTACAAATGAGACACTGGAGCTCAGCAAGGTTAAATAACTCCCCACGAGTGACACCGCTGGTGAGCAGCAGAGCTGGAATCTGAATCCACATCAGGATCACTCCCTTGTCTGTTCTTCATGAAGTTTCCCCACATGAAGGCTGGATGGGGCAAGGCCCGCTGATCATGGGAAGAAAGGGCAGGCTGGTAAGGGCACAGCATGAGCAAAACCATGAGACTTAACCAGAGTAAAGGACTTGTATTGAAAAGAAGAGAAGACTTAGGCTGTCCAGATAGAGGGAGTCCTCCATTTTCAACAATCTTAGTCAAGTGGATTTTAAATAGTTCCCTCTCCTTTCTGCCCTGAGCACTGCAACATGTTTGTAACAATGAATCTCTGAAAGAGTAGAGCAGAGACGGGGAGAAATATGACAGGGAGAAATATTTCCCCTGTTATTTGCAGCAATCGTCAGGCTGTGAGCGCAGATGGAAGGATGGCGTGAGCAGGTTCAGCAGACATCGGACTGTCCCACGTGGCTCACCCATGCTGTCACACAGCCTGCCAACAAGATTTCACAGGGAGGTTTTACTTCACCGCTATCCCCCTCCACAATTGATTCCCGGCTCTGATTACAAAACACAGGCAGTGACAGGCTGGGCACCCCTGGGACAGCTACTTAGAACTCCCTCACTCATCCTTTTTTGAAAGGAAGAGTTTGAGAAAGTTGCATGGAATCCCACACAGGTATTTCATCAGCTCTTCTCTCTCAACAATTTCCCTTTGGTTCCATTTTTTTTCTTTTATTACTCTTTTTTGGCTTATGATGTCTTCCAAATGCTAAGCATCACTTTGCTCCTGTGAAGTTCAAACACATAGGTAAGCTTTTATTTTCCTAAGAAGACATACTGATGAAAATCTTGAAGGTTCCAATTAAATGTCCAGACAAGGTTCCAAATCAGCACGTAATTCCTAGTCTCCACAGATCTCACCTGGCAAGCTGCCCACTAGGAAACCACATTCATTCATCTAGTCCTTTGCTTGTGCCACAAGTATTCATTGAGCAACTATCATGTGCCAGGCACTGTCTGGGCTCTGCAGGCACTATGGTAATATGACCCCTACTCTTCTGGAACTTCATCTAATTGGTGATAGAAAGAAACAAAAAACAATGATACAAATGCTCCAAGAGGATAACTTTTAAAAGTAATGGCAACACATAGGAGAGAGTCCTATTTTTATGCTCGAGGGGCTATCAGATTAAATATTGTCCTCAATTCTTTATGGCTCCCCGCATCCATACTCTTGTCATGGCTTCATCACGGGTGCCCGTTGGCTTCGGGCTTGACCATGTGACTTGCTCTGGCCAGTGGCATATGGGCAGACATGATAGTATGCCAGTTCCAAGCCTAGGACCTAAGAAACATCACATATTTCCACTTGCCTTTTTGCGCCTCTACTATTTGGGGAGGAGAACACGCCCTGGCTCACCCACTGGTCCAAAGGAGATGGTAAAACGTGTGGAGCAGAGCCACCCTAACAGACCCACTGGTCTGCAGTGAGAAGCAGAGCCACCAAGCCAACCCAGACTATCACTCGAACCCCAGGCGACCTATGGACATGTGAGCAATAATAAATAATTATTGCATTAAGCCACTAAATTTTAGAGTGGTTTGTTATGCAGCAATAGCAAACCTTTACAGAAATTGGTACTATAATAAAGTCCTAAAATATCTGTTATTGGCTTTGGACCTAGAAAGCAGAGGCTGAAAAAATAGCAAAGAAACTGCTATAGAGGCTGGGAAATTGTGACCTGTGTTATGCAGTGATAAAACATCTGGTAAAACTGTCACTGGGGTTAATTTTGAAGACAGAAAATGTATCTAATGAACCTGAGACTTAGGCAAGAAGATTGAGAGGCAGAAGTCTACAGTTGGGAGCTGGTTGCTCTCAGCTGCATATGATATGGTACCGCTCAGAGAAGAACTGGTCAGATAGTAAGCAGAATTTAGAGGGAACATAGAGAGCCCAGAACCAGCCAGGTTGGAAAATAAAACTAGTTTCCATTCCCAGACTTTCCAGCCAGTAAAAGAGTCTCAAATATGATACAGCCCGGAGACAAAAGATCAAGTCAAGGATATGACCAGAAAGGTACAGGAAACAAAGACCCATCCCAGGCACGGCCAGTCAAGCCAAATCCTCAGGGTGATGACCAAGCCCTAAAAGAAACAAGGAGCATCCAGTCTATCCAACTTTAGCATGCTTCAGAATCACTTGGAGGGCTTGCTAATACAGATTCCTGGGCACCACCCCCAGAGATTCTGAGTCAACAGATCTGGCCCAAGAGCTTGTGTTTTGAACAGACTCCCAGGTGACGGCTGATGCTGTATCTTTGAGTAGCCTTGGTCTAGGAGGAGATTCTTTTGGCTGAACAACCAAGTTTCTAGAAAACTTAATGCATAGTCCCAGAGTAGCCTGATGCGTCTAACTTAACAGCAACTATGAAGAGAGACAGACAGAGACAGAGAGGCATATCCCAAATGATTTTTGACACATGGGTGAACCAGAATAAAATACATTTAAAAACTCATGTTTTCTTTCAGTTTTATTCCTTTTATTTTCTTGTTTGTTTATAACAGATATATGTGCTGAGAAATTGTACCCTTAAACATAAGTTAATGGGAATGGAAGGAATTTGGTTAGAGCCATGTCATTCAATTCTTTGAACAACTTCTGAGGTAAATGCTAAAATCACAGGGCAAGCATTTATCAAAGCTAAATTTAAAAGTCCTACCAACTGAAAACCTAATTAAATCCTATCACAATTTTCTTAAATGCAAAGAATTAGAACCATCAGATTTGCATAAAGATTGTACCCAGACATTAGTCATTACCTTTCTCAGTGGTTGTGACAGCTTCTAAAAAGGCTTTCTTAGGACTTATATGTTAACCACTAATTATGCAAATTATACTAATTATACAAATGTTTTCACTGAAGGATACCTTGTTTAATCTGACATACTCAGAAAGATTTGTGAAAATTAAAATATCAATTTCAATACACTATTGTCAAGATAATGTTCGTTATAAATTATTTTATCAAATATATATTTTGGTCCAACTCTTTAATTACTTAAATTCCTAAAACTATGTATAAGGAAATGTATATGGGATAACATTTTAGTTGGTCTTTTTTACAACATCTTCAACATTCTTCTTTTATTTAGTCATTTGAGAAAATTCAATCCTTTATCTCACCTTTCTAAAAGAAAAATGTACTTCCTTGCCACTTTTTAATTTTTGTTTGTTTTGTTTAACTCAGAAAAAATTTTGAGAGAATAATTGGCAAAAGCACTTCTAGCCTTGACTGAAAAGGACTGAGATTGTTTGAAATGTGAAAAGACCTTTAAGCCCCCAACTTTCTCCAAGCTGGGAAGCATTCTGAGAAATTTGCTCAGATGCCAGAAAGGATATATTTACAAAAGCCCTTTCAGAAGTGGTCAAGGCAAGTGAAGAAAATGGAAGGGTAACTATCCTTCCATTTTCATTTTCATTGGGAAAAAGTATTGTCCCCAATTCTTCATCTCTCTATTGCTATGGCCTCATCATGGGTGCCCTCTGCTATGGCCAGTAGCATGTGGGCAGGAATAGGAGTGTTTCAAATGGAAGTATTTATTTCAGTATTTCTTCCTGTTTCATCTCTGTGTGTTGGGTATATAAGGGGAAGATTACTTGTCATTTTAGTCTATAGGTCTCTGGGTTAAGAGAAGGTACCTGCAGACTAGATATAGATCATGACATCCTGGTCTTGAGCCAATGCCATGACTGGATGACACTCTTTGGAGCTCTGGGATAGGGGTAAGGATATTTCACATGTTGGAGGAAAGTGAATAATTGTGACCAAAGGGGCAGACCATGGTATATTGACTTGTTGGCCCCAATTCTTTACTCTTCCTCCTATGTATCCATATACTTGCAAGGGTCTGATCCCGCCTTTTGACTTTAGGCTTGGCCGTGTGAATTACTTTGGCTGATTTCAAGTGTGTACCAGTGAGCCTAGGCTCTAAGAAATTTTACGTGTTTCCACTCACCTTCTTGTGTTTCTGCCTTTGCCATGAAAACATATGCTGGCTATACCATTGGTCCAAAGAAGGTATGAGACATGTGGAGCAGAGCTGCCCCAGGAGACCCACAAGCCTGTAGTGAAAAGCAGAGCAGCCCCAGCCACTGCAGCCTGAAGCAGAACCACCCATCCCAACCCAGTCTAAATCAACTGAACCATACATGACCCACAGATGCATGCTTGTTGTTTTAACTGGGTTTTGGAGTGCTTTGTTACACAGAAAAGGCTATCTGATACAACGGGGGAGAGTAGCCTTCCTGCAGAAAGTATCAACTAACCTGATAGCTCAAACCGGAGCAGAAATGGCAAATAAGCATATGAAGAGATGCTTAATATCATATATGATTAAGGAAATGCAAATTACAACAATAATGAGACACCACTACCCACTTATTATAATGGTTAAAAAACAAAACACTGGCAACACCAAGTGCTGGTGAAGATGTGAGACAAGAGAAATTCTCATTCATTGCTGATGGGGATACAAAATGGTACAGCCACTTTGGAAGACAGTTTGGCAGTTTCTTACAAAGCTAAACATAGTCTTACCGCACAATCCAGCGATTACACTCTGTGGTGTTTATCCAAACAAGTTGAAAATTTACATCCAGACAAAAACTTGCACACAGATGTTTATAACAGCTGTTTCCATAATTGCCCAAACTTGGACGCAACCAAGCTGTCCTTCACTGAGTGAATGGATAAACAAACTGTGGTATATCCATACAATGGAATATCATCAGCGATAAAAAGAAATGAGCTATCAAGCCATGAGAAGACAAGGAGGAAACTTAAATGCATATTGCTAAGTAAAAGAAGTCAATTCTGAAAAGGTTGCATACCATATGATTCCAATTACATGACATCCTGAAAAAGGCAAAACTATGGAGAAAGTAAAAAATTAAGTGGTTGCCAGAGGTTCAGGGGGAGAGAAGGAGGGATGAATAGGTGAACACAGGGGATTTTTAGGGCAGTGAAACTTTTCTGTATGATACTGTAAAGGCTGATACATGACATTATGCATTTGTCAAAAGCATAGAACTATACAACATAAACGTGAACCCTAATGTAAACTATGGACTTTATAATAATGTATCAATATTGGTTGATGAATGTAACAAATGTACCACACTGATATCAGATGTAACTAATAGGTGAAATTGTGGAGGAGGTGGAAAGGATGTATATGAGGACTCTCTGTACTTCCTGCTCAATTTTTCTGTAAACCTAAAACTAAAACTGCTCTAAAAAACAAAGTTTATTAAAAATCTCCAAAAAAAAAAATGGAGGGAAGAACTCTAGATAGTCTAAAAAAACCCAGAAAACTGGACCAGAATTTAGCCCCAGGGAAAAGGCCCGGAGAGCAGGGCACAACTGCAGGCAGAGGGCAGTGTGGACTAAGGTTGGGCGATGAGAGAGCATTTCATGGTCTCAGAACTGCATGAAGTGCAAGGGGGCGGGAGAGTAAATAAAAATGTGGCCCACAGGACATTGTGCTCTGTGTGTCTTAGCCCCTTTGGGCTGCTATAACAGAACCAGACTGGTGGCTTATAAACAGGAATTCATTAGTCCAAGATCGAGGCACTGGTAGATTGGGTGTCTGGTGAAAGACTGCTTCCTCGTTCATGGAAGGCTGTCTTCTCACTGTCTCACATGGCAGAAGGGGGCGAGGGAACTCTCTGGGACCTCCTTTATAAGGGCACTGTGATATTGTAATTTATAATAAGAAGTATACATTTTTTTTCATCCCCAGTCCTGGCACAGGGCATCTAAAACCCTTGGAATTTCCTAAATGATGAGAATGATAAAGTTGTCTTTTGTTATGTCAATGAGGGGACTTTTGGAAAGCTCCTAGGTCACCTAAGGATGGGGCCCAGTCACCAAGGGAACCAACCGTGTGATTGGAAGGTTGGAACTTTCAGTCCCACCCTGATTCTGGGGAGGGGAGAGGGTCTGGACGTGGAATCCATCACCAGTGGCCAGTGGTTTAATCAATCATGCCTACGTAATGAAGCCTCCATAAAATCCCAAAAAGGACAGGGTTCAGAGAGCTTCCAGGTTGGTGAACATGTGGACATTTGGGGAGAGTGGCCACTCAGAGCAGGCATGGAAGCTCTGCACCCTGTCCCCATACCTTGCCCTAAGCATCTCTTCCATCTGGCTGTTCCTGAGTTATATCCCTTCATAATAAACAGGTGATCTAGTAAGTGAAATGTTTCTCTGAGTTCTATGAACCGCTCTAGCAAATTAATCGAACCCTAGGAGGGGGTCATGGGAACCTCTGATCTATAGCCCATTGGTCAGAAGCATCGGTGACAACCTGAACTTATGATTGGCATCAGAAGGGCGAGGGGTGGGGGCAGCTAATCACACCCCAAAGGCGCCACTTCCAAATACCATCACCTGGGAGTTAGGCTTCAACATTTGAAATTTGGAGGGACACAAACATTCAGTCTATGCTACCATGTTGAGTTTTAATTTTATCGTGACAGCAATGGGGAGTCAATCAAGGGTTGTAAATGGGGGAGTGACTTGGTGATTTCTGCTTTAGAAAGAGCATTCTTGTCACATTATGGAGAATGATTAGGAAAGGAAACAAGCCCAGAGGTAGGGAGGCCTTTAAGAGGCTGTGGCAGTAGTTCCAGTGTGGGATGCTGGTTGCTACGATAGTTATTCTTCATTCAAGCCTCCAGATCCACTCCTCTGCCCATCTCTGCCCTGTTTTGTGCTCGAGGAAGCTAACCCCTGAGGACTGCATCTCTGGGGCTCCCTCCCCATGGGGATTTAGTGGGTTTGGCCAATAGGAGGTGCCGCAGGAGACTGGAAGACAAGATGAGAGAAAGGTTGGAGTATTTACCACCACCACCACCCATCCCACCCCCACCCCCGCCAACTTTGGTGCTACACTGCCACAGCCCACTTCCACATCCCCTCCTTGATCACAGCAGCCTCCTCCCTCTCTCACACTGAGCTTTGGGAACATAATGTCCTCCCAATGTCCCTCAGGAGTGGTAACAGTGTGCCAGTATTCCTTATCTCTGGGTGCCTCACTCTCCCTCATTCATTCCCTTAGTCCTGACCACACCCCTGAAATAGTCTTCCCGTTAAAGTCTTTATTTGAACCATCTGGGTGATCTGGTTTCCTACCAGGCCCAGTTGATACAGTTGCCTTAACTTAGGTAGTGGTGATAGGAATACAGAAAAGGAAATAGCTGG
This sequence comes from Equus quagga, assembly GCF_021613505.1. NCBI lineage: Eukaryota > Metazoa > Chordata > Mammalia > Perissodactyla > Equidae > Equus > Equus quagga. The sequence continues at coordinate 121,559,654 of NC_060269.1, forward strand.
AGAGATACTTAGGGGATGAACTTGACAACAGAACTTGGACACAGCAGGGACCAAAGAGGGAAGCACAGGCAGGGAAAAGTTGTGGGTGACTGCTGGACTTTTAGCCTAGACCTGGGGTGGATGGTGATGCCATTTACTACCATTATCGTGGTGCTGCTTCTTGCAGCTGGTAGATTTAGGACAAACCACAATTACAGTGACCATAACTTGAACGTTAGTAAAAATTGCTTTTTGCTGGCATGTTACAGTCATTTTTAAAACATACAGCTCAATGATTCACTTCGCTTGAGTCAGTAATTCTCCAGGACTATTTAAAAGGTTTCTAAAAACATCTGTGCTCGATTAAACAACAGATACTACTTACAGACCATGTCTGTTTTCAAGGGTTTCAGAGCAGTAATTAATCAGGCAAATGAAAAAGCACAGACCTCATCTTTTTATCCAATTAGGAGAAACCTCTGTAAGTCCAGGGCACCAAACTGTTTGGTTTTGCTGAAATGCATTGTGATGAGTGACTGGTTTTATATCTTTAAAAATATCAATATTTACTTTAAACTTACAGCTAAATTAAAGAAAAACAGAATTTATTAGTTAACTGTCACAGAATATATGGAGACTGCTATTGGGTGGCTACTGCAGGGCACCATGAATGAGAAAATAGACACACAGACTTTGTCGTTTCCACAGCTGGGAACGCCAGGCTTTCTCTTTGTGGTTTTGCCTTTTCGTCTCTCATCCATCATCCACCCGTGATGAGCTTGTTTCCACCTCTACGGCTTTGCCCATTCATCCCAGACTGTCCTTCTTCCTCTATATCCCAACCATGCCCTTCACTGCCTTAAAAACATCACTCCAAATACCAATTCCAGGACACCCTGCCAGATTGCCAGTGGTTGAGTTTTCTGCTTTTACTCAGCAGTAGGAAGAGCCATTCTCATACTTAATCTGAACTACCAGGATCTTCAGGTAATTGAATCCTTATAGTCCAACAAAATCAGCTGTAGACTAATTTTTGCCCTATTTCCCCATTGACTTCCACAAGGCACCAAAGATTCACTGCAGCTTGGTCCTGGAAGGGGTGACAGACTACTACACAAGGAGACCCAGGCACTCACTCAATGTTTGGTGCCTCAGAACTGGAACTTGCCCATCCATCCCCCAGTCCAAAGCTGTTCCCCTTCAACTCTCAGATGAGAAGCTGGCTGGGTCTGTACTTTTGGTCATTAATCTACCTCCTTCTCAGCTGGACAGATCTGTCACGAAGGAATTTCAGGGAGTAAAATAAGACACAAACAAAAAAAGTCTTGACTACTCAAAATAAAAGTTGTCTCCACTAAATAGAATAAAACTGTACTTAAAGAGACAATTACTCTCAAAAAAAAACCCAAAACACCCACACACACAAAATCCACTTCCTTTCATTTTGTAAAAGCAGAACATGCTTACTCAGAACCATAGAGAAGAAAATCAAAATAACCCATAATAGCATCACCCACAGACTTGTTAGCATTTTACTATATTTCCTCCAAGGTCTTTTTTTTTAATTTATGCATATCAAAAAATTTTTTTCATATCCAAAGGAGAAAAGTAACTTTTTAGTCTTGAAAATCCCAAACATATTAAAGATAATACTGTATATACTTAAAAAGTTATAAAATAGAATGACAGAAAAGAGAGAGAACATCTCAGTGTCAAGGATATGGGTAAACTGGTTTTCTGTGAAGGAAGGAAGAGAAGGTGCTGGCTGACTTGTGGTCATTCATATGGGATTTTGTAAAAGTGTCCTGTAAGCATCAAAGTGGTGGCTCTGGTGTTCCGTGCACACATTTCCAGGGCCTTAGGATTTTCTGGAAAGCAGCCAGTGACCCTGGCCAATGGGCAGCCCATGGCCTTCTTTGATGGCCCAACACCAGGGGACTATTACCCACTTCCAGGTCTCTTTCCAGTGCCCTGTAGACCTCAGACCAGGTCAGAGGAGAGGACAGTCTCAATGGGAGGCCAAAGAGGGCACTGGTTTGGTTAAGAGGGTTTCCATGTTCTCATCTCTAAAAACATGACTGAAGAAAGGAGCTGCTACACCCATCATCCATAACCCCCAAAACAGATGCCTTTAAGCATGGGCCAGATCCAGGGCATATGTACTTTATATCCCAAAAAGCAGTGTCACCAGGCTGAGGGAAGAGATGGGGTCACATTAACACATGCCTAGATTTCAGTGAGATTTCGATCATGGGCTCATGTAGGAATTCAGCTCACCCCTGCTCCAGGGCTCCCCAAGGGTAGCAGTGGGAGGCCCACCTGTGCTCAGGACCATTCACGTTTCCCGGACAAGGAGGAAATCTGGTGTAATGGCTAAGAGCAGCAGCTCTGACATCTGAGGGCCTGGATTCAAATCCTGGCTCTGCCAGTTACTGTCTGTCACGTTGGGGGAAGTTACTTACTTTGCCTCTGTTTCCCATCTGTAAAATGGGGATGATAAAAGTACCAGTGGTTGTTGTCACAAGGTTGTTGTGCCCATTAAAAGTGATAATGTGTGTAAAGTGCTGGCAGAGTACAAGGAGTCTAAGATTTCTTGCTATTACAGTAATTAAAGGGCGCCCCACACACACACACTCCACGTTCCCCTCTCTCCAACAACATACACACCAATGTCTCTGAACTTCATGAGAATGCTGATCTGCCAGGTAGAGCCCTCTTCCATCAGCAGCCCTGGAATCTAGGGCAGAATTTCCCAGGGGTGAGGATGGAGGTATCCTCCTGAGCCCTAAAACAGCCCTTCTTGTGCCCAGAGTTGTACAAAGTCTCTTACACACACAGGTCCTTCAGCTGTTTGCTCTCTCTCTCTTCCTACTGGACCTCAAACCAGTGGGCACAAGGGCCTCTCTCATACAGCTCCTTTGAGTAGCTCTCAGGGCCCGTCTGTGTGAATTAGACAGGACGCCCGTCCCCTGAAGCCAGACATGGGTTTCCGTCCCACCTGCTGCCAGGCCCTCTTTACAGTGAACACCTGCACCTTGTGGCCTGAATAGGAGGATGGAGTCCACGCCATGCCATGCCCTTCATTATTCTCTCTCCTTTCTCTGCCTCACCAGAATCCTACCCAAAACTCTTCCTCCCTTCTCCCTGAGCCCCTGAAACAACATCAACAACAAAAAGCCTGAATGCATGCACATCAGCTCATGAAAGCAGATATTTAGGTGAGAGTAAGGAATATCACCTACATATTAGAATTATCTGAAATGTCAGTTAGGTCCCCATACTAATTAATACATTAATATCATTAATACATATTATCTCACTTAATCCACTTGGCACCCTTACAAGTAACTTTTATTATTATCTCCATTTTATAGATGAGGAAACTAAAAACCAGAAAGGTTAAGTGACCTAACAAATGTCACACTATGGTAAGTAGCAGGGAATACCAACCCCACGCATGTTTCACTGCAAAAGCTATGTTCATAACCACCCAGTAAGGTACATCACAGCTAATATGATCCAACTTCCCAATGGTTAAAACAAGAGCCACTCAAAGCAATCAAATATTAAGATGTAATCAGATATTATCAAAGCAGAGTTGTACAAAGACTTCTGCGAAGTAAATAAAATATGAATCAATATATTTATCAAAAGTGATCAAAGTGTAATTAGGATGGGTAATCAAATCAATCAAGTATTAATATATATTAGCATTTTCAACATCTAATTATAGAGCACATAATCAAAATAAAATGGCAACGGGGTAATAATAGTCACTCTTCAAAGTTTCTCATCTAAAAATCCAACATTCTTACCCAACTAGAGCCAAATCCAAACTCTAATAAATCTTATGGCTACTGCTCAGAATCCTTCCCTGATCCCACAAATACCCCCTAATTAGGGTACCCATATAATTTACCCCTTAAATTTGAGAGTGAAAGAAGACTTTATTAATAATTATGTCAGGTCAGTAGGTCCCAGGCCAACATGGGTGTATGGACACTTGACCTGTAATCAGCTCTGTCCTATTCCATTTAATTCAATCCAACCCAAATTTTAAAAAATAATTATTAAGGCCATATTTTTGCATACCTGATGCTAGATATTGGAAATATAATGGCCAGCAAAATGTCATTCCTGGCTTCATATTTTCTACTAGAAAAAACAGGTAGATATTAGGAAATTAAGCTACAGTGGGATAATTAAGCTCTACAGCGGGGACAAAATAGAATGCTATGAAAGCAGAGAGAGAGAGAATTGTTGCAGTTATCTATTGCTACACAACAAGCCACCCCAAAATGTAATGACTTAAAACAAGAGCCATTTTATTATAGCTCATAATTTTGTGGGTCACAAATGCAGGCAGGACTCAGTTGTGTAATTCTCCTCTTCTCCATGGTATCCATGGAGATCCCTCGCTGGTGTACATTTGTTAGGTAGGCTGATCTGGAGGGTGCAAGACAGCCCAATCACATGTCTGGCACTTTGGCAGAAATGGCTCAAAGGCTGGGTCCAGCTGATACTCTCCAGTGAAGCACCGACACGTAGCTTCTCCCCCATGGTGGCCTTGGGTACTTGGATTTCTTACATGGCATCAGGGCTCCAAAAGCGAGTGTTTCAGCAAATAAGGTGGAAGTTGCATGACCTTTCATGACCTAGCTTTAGAAGTCACAGTTTCCCTTCTACTATACTCTACTGGTTGAAGTAGTAAGGAGAGCACCCAGACTCCCCTTGGAGGTGACATAGTCCCCACCTGTCTGTGGAACAAGGTCAAGGGATTTGCAGCCTTATTTTAAAATTGCCTCAAGAACCAGAGCCAGGCTTTGAGGATTCTCAGAGGGAAGGATTCTTTACCTGAAGGGTGAATAGGAATTAGCTCAAAGAGAGAGGAGAGAGGGAGAGTGGAGTTTTGCAAAGGCCCCTAAGATGAAAGCCAGCATGGATTGTTCAGGTGAGTGAAGGCAGTGAAGTCGGGAGTGTAAGGAGAGAATGGAGAAAGAATTTGCCCTGAAAGAAAGAGATGCACACCAGATGGTGATATTGAGTTCAGACTCTGGGGATGTTTGAGTTCAGAATCTGGCACATAAAACACATTCAATAAATGAGACTGAATGAACAAATGAGTGAAAGACCAACAAATCTCTCATAGAGTGGGGAGAGTATGATAGACGGTCTAGTGCAGCATTGTCAGAGATTATTGAACAGACACCTCAGGAAGAAATATATTTGGCACCTCAACTACTATGCACAAGCATATAGGTGTGTATGTGTGTTTGTGTGTGTGTGTGTACAACTGAAATGAAAGTTTCAAGAAATGATATTTACTCTTATGACAGGTAATAAACTCCAATATCTTCGAAACTATTCTCTTCAATCCTATTTCATTATTTTCCAAAAGCTGGTCACAATCCACTGAATTGTTTTAAGGCTCACCAATGCTTTGAGACCCACAGTTTGAAAGACACTGGTTCAAAGCAAAGAGAAGGGTTTAGAGACAGAGTGTCAAGTCAAGGCCTGATTCCAGTAAGAATGATTTGAGCAAGACACACCTTCTACTTAGCTTCTGTGATATGTATTTCACACAACTGTTGTGAGGTAAACAAAAGGTGCAAAAAAAGCACTAACGTCTATAAAGTATAAAATATAAAGGTGTCCTCTACTTCCCTTTTTTTTTTTCTTTTTTAATCCTTCAGATCTGACTTTCTGCAGAGCGTGGTGATTTTCAAGCTGTGGGTTGGGCTTGGGAGTCTCTGGGAAGTGGACAGGCAGGAAGACACCAGTTATTCTCTGCCTGTCAGAACCATTCCCCTCCATCACTTCCTCTTGCCCTCTCTGGGCCCCAGGAGGCTCACCTGTATAGATCTCTGGATCCTGGTTAGGTTTGACCACTGGGTGAAAAAGAAAACGAAATTGGAGTATTTAGCCCTCCGATTCCTCCCTCCCAGCCACGTTTTTTGGCAGTGGCTGCATTCCACTATGGCCACAGTTCCTGTCTCATCGGTTCAGTAACATCATCCCCCACCCCAGCTTCATCGGGCCTGGGGAAAGTCAGGCCCCACTGTTGCTAACCCTGGGAGCTTCACCACCTGTGTGGGCCCCCTTCACTCCACCCCATCTCAGTAAATGCCCCTTCATTAAACCCTCTTCAATAGGACCCTCTGATGTGCCATGTGTCCCCTGTGTGATCTTCATTGATGCAAGAGGTGATATGAAAACGGGCCTAGGAGCCTCTGTATTTGTGGACATGGAGACCAAGGGAGAGAATCAAAGGGCTGGGGTGACATGATTCCAGGCATCCTAGACCTACCACTGCGTGTTTACCCTGTAGGTCACCCTACCTGGCTATGATTTCAAAGCCCAGGGTAAGGCCTGCTCCTCCCCAAACCCACACTCTCTCCCACCTCTCTGTCACCTGAAATTACTTTAGCCAAAGATAGGGTGTTTGATTGGGTAACCAGACACTTAAAAACTTAAAACTATAAACTCTGTCCAGAGAATACCCATTGAAATTAATTAATGGTTTCAGTTGGAGACAAACTTCAAGGGTCAGTGCTTTTCCTCCTGTGTGTACTGGGCCGGGGTGGGACGACAGAGTCACCACTGAGGAAGGAGAGATATCAGAGTTAGATGTGGGGAAGTCAACTAGATGATGCTATCATTCTCCCTCCTGCCCTGGTAACCTTCGCATCTGTGAGGAATGGAGCTCCAACCTCTTCCTGGCCACCTGGGGATCCTCTTAAATTTAACACAGGACTCTGAGCCATCTCATCAACCCCAACCCAGCAACAGGGACCCCTGACTTCTTCAGGCTGTGAAGGCACTGTTTTCTCCCACTCCTTCTCTCCCTTCCTCTCTCTTTCCCTCTCTCCCTTCCTTCCAAGTTCTTATACTGACTGCTACCTTTTAGGCAAACTATCCTGATATGTAGTACAAAACTAATTAAAATCAAGTCACTTTTCCAACTGCTATTTGTTAAGTCTTACCGGCCTATACAACACTGGGCTAGATCTTGAATATCAGTCATTTGCACACCATCTTTACAATTTTTCCCATATCTGTGAGCCACCAATATTTTTTTTCATTAAATCAACTAATTCTTAAACTTCATTTTAGCTTTATCCTAAACAGATACATCCATGACATCATGGATTTGGTATGCCTGTGGTACTTTTTCTTATGACACATTAAAATAAATATATTTATAAAAGTTATATGACTATAAAATAAGTATATTAAAAGACAAATATTTGTTAGTATGCTACTTAAAATCACTTTACCACAGATGTTATGTATACTATACCTTGAAAAATGCTGCTAAAAGAAAATTTCTTTAGGAAACCTAAGTAAGGCACAGTCCTTGCAGTCACAAAGCTTTACATCTGGTGAGAGATAAAGGTAGAGGAAGATTTGACAGGAAGTGGATAGATGGGAACAAGGCAGACTATAATTAAATCCCAAAGCGTGTGGCCAAGGCAGGACAGAAAATGAGAGGTCAGAGAAACAGAGAAGCCAGTGGGGGAGAGCAGGGTTGCCTGGTGAGGAAGGACTAATCCACACTGAATACACCAATTTGGAAGTGATACTTAAATCCTCCAAAGGCTCCCCAAAGCTACAGGCCAATGATGAACATCTCAGCACACCCGCCCCATCATGAGTGACCTCTGTCAATCCTTATGGTCTAATATCCCAGAATTCCCCCAACAGTCTCTTTTACAAACTGTTGTTCCTCAAACATACCATGGTCTCCCTCTCCCTAGTTCATCTGCCCTCACTTCACCCTCTGTCTGGAAAACTCTCCTCCACTTCTGTCTTTGGGGCAATGTCCATCCAGCCTTTTAACTCAGTTCAAACATTCCCTCTTCTCTCATGACTGCTTGGTAGATTTGACAGCACCCTTGTGCAAACTAGAAGGAGTTACTTCTTGTGGGTAGACACTTTCCAGTGGATGGAGGGCCACCATACTTGGTAAGCAAATGGTACCTTGTATGGATAAAAATGCAACCCTCTTCCGGTGTATGCAGTCCTGCACCAGGGCTCACAGGCTGGATTTCTGTCACCCTGGTCTGGTACCCTTGTGCTGTGTACACCATGTACAACACAAATGGCAGAGCTGCCTTCTCCCCACCACACAACTCAGGCAGAAGTTAGCTGCATTCCCATCTCCGTGTTTATTGATTTACTCATGGTCCTCAATAGACAGTCAACAATTGAAGATGGAAACGGCCCCATCTATCTCTGTATCTCCAGCAACTAAGAGAGTGCCTTCAAAGTGGAGCAGAATCAATATTTGCTGGGCAAATAATGATGAATCAACATATACACGATGGAATGATTCAGAAAGCAGAAGGCATTGGCAAACTTTGAGGAAATGTCACCCATACATATCCCTGCTGCACCCACATGTATTCCTAACAGAGAAACGTAGCTTTGGCCCACACCTAACATCTTCCCTTGAGATGTTTTTCAGCTGAGCTAGGCTTCCGTCTCAGAGAAATCTCAACTGCAAACCGCCCTAAACCAGTTCCAGCCCCACTATGGGAGCAGCGCCTGTGCAGAGGGACTTGGAGGTGACCTAGAGTTGCCTCTGCTTCATTACCATGCAAAAATCCACCCCCCCCACCCCCACCCCGAGTACCTTGCTAGGCACATTTGGTGTCATGCGCAAAGGAGTTCAGAGAACTGCACAAGCACCAACTGTTCCAGGAAGTCACTGCCCCTTTCCTGGAACCAGGGCCGATGACACCATGACCCCGGCCCTTTAAAAGTTCGCCATCTCTCTGTCTTCAGGGAGAAGGTGTATTAGAGCACGAGCTCTCCCTCCTTCATTCCTTGATCAACAAAGTTTCTGCTCAACTATTTTCAACCCAGTCTGGTTCTATTGGCACAAGCGACCCCTGGCAAAAGGACCCACTTGTGGGGCACTGGTCCTTAGGGCTCGGTAACAAAAAGGGAATAAATTTGAAGTTGGAGTTTTAACTTAGTGCCTTCCCACACTGCCCAATACATGAATTGTACTAACTTCTTACTTACTTCTCCCATAGTGGGGCAGAAAATACCTCCAAGTGGCCACAGAGTGCAATGAACAATGACAACTCTTCACCCAGACAGAAAAATGACCTGCTCCTCCCTCTATCCCAAAGATTAGCCAGTTCCCTACGGCAGTAACCATACCTGCCTCATTCCATGCTACACCCCTAGAGCTTGTTCATCAAATATTGGTCGAACAAATAAGCTAAAGTACACGCTTCCCACCTGTCTTGTTACATCTATTTAAATAATGACGGGTGAAAGGATCTGGGTTTAGTAGACCCAACACCATGATAAGAGCAAAATTTACACAAAAAAAAACAAATAAAAAAAAAAAAAAAAAAAAAAGCTATTTTGTCACTATAACTGTTCACAATGTGATCTTGAGCCCCATTCCTGTTGATTATAGAAAAGAAACTTAAACTTGCAAATCAAAGATAATTCAATCTCTTCTAATTTAAAACAGACTCTTTTTGGTCTACTCCAAGTCCTCTGAGTAAATATTCACTGGATTCAAAGATCAAATTTCCTCCAGGGCTATTTCCCTTCTCCGAACGGTCCCCCTTGAATGCCTAGGGAAGCTCACATAGCCTGATGATGGTCGAGTGCTGTCCCCATGGTTCCTCCTGGCCCCTGCCGTGGTATGGCTGGTCTACTCTGTCCCTGTGTGTCCTGTATGCGTCCTCACTGAGGCATAGCAGGTCCCACCTGGTTATCTTGAGTATCATGTGGTGTGACCCCAACTGTTGCAGGCTCATTCTGACCCCAGACTCTTTCTTCTTCATCCCTCTACCCCAGCATCCAAGGACTTACATAGCCTGTACATAGTTCCTGGCTTCTCAGGACCACCACCTTGATATCTCACTCAGCCATTTTCAAACTACATCCTGAATGCCTCTCTGAGACTCCAGCTCCACGCAAAACAAAGGGCTTCTCAAAGGGGCTGACAATTTTCCATGTTATCCCTGAGACATAAGGAATAAGCCCTGTTACACTAGGTGCTTACACACCTCTCTGGACTGTATTTTATCACCCCTTTGCCCTGCCCCTGGGGAGGGGAGCCAGGACCCTCACGTGGGATCTCAAACTTCCCCAGTTCTCTCATTCTGCTCATATCCCCTGTTTGACCCCTGCCCCTGGGAAGGCTGGTAGGGCCTTTCCCTACAGCGTATCCTGAGTTGTCTCATCTTCGGTTTAAAACAAAACTCTCTGTTCAGATCACCAGTTCGAATGCATTCGCCTTTCTACTCTTGATATGTAAAAGGAGCTTTTGTAATTGACAAACCCCTTTTTTCTCTCAACAAAGCCTGCCTTTCAAGACTATTGTTTCATTATAGAATTCAAGACCCTGTTTTAAAGTGAAAGCTGAACACTGATTCTTTCTTTATTATTGGATTTCTGCTAACCTGCTTCTGGCTGAATATGGGGAAGGCCCCACTGGAGGAGGTGAGAAGGAGACAAGTACATTCACATATTTCAATGAGTAGAATGTCTGTTACATCAACAAATTTGACTATCCAAACCATAAACCCTTCACAATCTGCTGCCTTCTGCAACCCTTGCTGAGAGGGTAAAAGGCCAGGTGATCCTAAATCCCTTTTCAGATATGATTGGACCAGATCCCTTTCCAGCCAGCTTCTACTAGCTGGTCTGTGACTAATCAGAAGTTCTCGTGAATATGAACCAAAGACATGGAGAAGAGAGCCAGACCGTGGTAGAAGCTGGTCCCCCGAAGTCAGATAGAGTCAGGGCCAAAGTCAGCATCATGGCAAGATAAAACTACAGTTGCCCCAGAACCAAAAGGAAGTGGAGGAAGAATGGAACATATGCATCAAGAGAAGCAAAGCCCAAAGACCAGGTGGTCCTAGCAGGTGAGATGATATGGCCTGAATAACTCTTTAGTAACTTTCCAGATCCATTAAGATCTGGCTGTACTTCTTGACTTTGGTTTTCAAGAGATTCCCTCTCATATTTTCAATAAAGCTACTTGGATGAATTAATTTCCCTTACTAAGACCCCTGACTGGGACATTGGAAAAAGATATGGGTCTAGCAAGTGAGTAAATGAATGAGTGAGTCAGTGGAGAACAAGCTTCTAAAGGTGACAGAGATGATGGAACCTTTCACTTTATCAAATTATTATTTCCTGAGTCATCCCTCGAGAGCTCTAGGTTCAGACTCAAACACTCAAATTGAGTGCCTGGGAAAGTTCATATAGCCTCATGACGGCGAAGTGCTGTCCCCACAGTTCCTCCTGGCCCCTGCTGTGGAGTGGCTGGTCTACTCTGTCCCTGTGGGTTCTGCTGCTTTTTGGAAGCTCAATAAAACTCATTATTGCTTTCCTAAGAGGTAAGCACCCAGCCCTCCTGATTACCGAGGTATGTCAAAAGCTGGCTTCTTGAACATTACTAACACAACCTGTTGCTAAGACAAGGCTGAGTTTATTGCTTACCACACAAAGGGAAAACACCACCTTGCAAAGATTTGGCAGTGTTTCCCAGGGAGTAAGGTTCAGTAAGAATTTATTGAGAATTGGAACTTTGCTTTGAGGTGTGTCTTCCAAAGCAGGGAGCTTTGTTAGGATTGGGCAAGGATCATGATACAACAGTCCAGAATTGGTGGAAATAGCCAGGCAATCATTTTGAAACAAGTGATTCAAAGACTCAGGGAACAAACCGTTGATGCTTTCCATGGAGGAGTTGGGAAGAACCTTTTGGGAAGTTCCTGTGATGAACAATCAATCCATTTGCCTGGATAGGAGACTCCTGGAAAAATTAATGAAGGCAGAGGAATAGCACAAGGTCATGTTAACGCAGACAGGAAAGTGTGGTTCCAGTTCTTGGTGTCCAGGCTGAGTGCAAAAACAGTTTCAGTTCTCAGATAGATAAGAAGACTTTCTGAACTTTGTTCTGGATGGGCTTGAATATTTAGAAACCAAAGTGGGTTTCCTCCTGGCGAGTTAAATCACACTCTGCACCAGAAGTAGCTGTCTCCGAAAGTAAAGTACATTTGCAGCAAATAGGAGACCACGAGTAATCATTTCCAGAGTCATGGCGTCCCTGAACAAAGGGAAGCAAGGACATTCATTTCAGATGGAGAATGAATATTCAAAAGGGAGAGGTGGGTATTCGCTTGCACAGGCTCAGTTGGAAAACATGCTTCCACATACACTGCAGGCTACGGTGATCAGACCTAAGCTCCTCCTGGCGAGATCTTAGCATTAAGAATAAGGCAAAGGTCATAGGTGTAGCTCTCTGGTGAGGCTTGGTCTGGTTCAGGGTGGTTGGTGATTGCATCTCCTTAACATAACAAAAGGAAAAAGAACAATTTGGAAAAATAGTTAAAATATCCAAATGCACCCTTGAGTTTCTTGGGGTAACTAATTGGTGACACTACCAGGCATTCTCGAGGAAGCATTTCAGCTTCTGAGGGTAAAACCTATGTCTACAGGGTGAAGAATAGAACAGAATGCTAAGATAACGTGAGACGGGGCAAGCAAGCCTGTCTTTGAGAGTCAGGTAAGGTTTCTTAGAGGAATAAGCATCTAAGCTGAGACCTAAAGCATGAAAAACATCAGCCAGGCAAAGGAGCGTGAGTTTTGGCATGGGGCTTATGTCCCAGTGGAAGGGACAGCACGGGCCCGGAAGTAAAAGAGAGACAGTGCCCTGGAGAACTGCACGTCTTTCAGGAAGGAGGGAGAGCCACGGCTGTAGGACAGATCATGAAGAGTCTTGGAAATTATGTGTGCTAAGGAGTTTGGGCTCTTTCATGAAGGCAGTGTGGAGCCACTGAAGAATTTTAGGTAGAAAAGAAAACCATGATCCTATACATTTTTTAAAAAGATCATTCTGGTTACTGAAGTATGATTTGGGGAGAGGCATGACTACAGGCAGGGAAAACAGTTATACCATTTACAACGTTGAAGTCATACTGACTCATTTTTATGTTTTCCTCACTTCAGAATCCATAAATTCATGGAGTCATAGACCTCAAGGGTTGAAAAGAATCCTTAAATTCATCCAGAGCAATATGTACTTTCCTTGCAAATTATACTGCACACCAACAACCCAACCCTCTCTCTGACCCTAGGCTGGAGTGGGAGGAGGGAGAGGACACCGGGCGGCTGAGCAGGCACTCTGTCCCCAGGGAGGCTGAGGAGCAGAGCAGGTCTTGGGAATCAACATTCTGGTCCATCCACCCACCCAAGCCGTGATTGACTTCCCTCCACGCTGATCTGATCCAAGGAAAACACACGCCTTTCAAAACACGGAGAAATGTGTACCCAGAATGTGCTTCAACAACTCAAAAGCCAATTATGGTCCATCTAATCTAACCGAAGCTGATTTCCTCAGGTGACCGAGGGAGGTCAAATGGCCATTCCCGAGGATTTCCACAGAGCTCCGCCAGAACATGTAGTTCCCCGGGTGTCCCCAGGGCCACAGCTCAACTGCTGAGGAGTTAAGCAGTTGAATCTTTTAATTTCCCTCCCTCTCCTGATAATTATAAATATGACACAGCAGTGAACTACAGCAAACTCCCCTAGAGGTGAGAGTTCAGTATTCATTCACAAAGGAAACAAAAAGAAATCCCCCATATCTTGCTTTCCCACATGTGCATGATTTTCACTGATGCCTATCCGAAAAAGACAAAGAGGCATTATTTGCTGATGAAAAAAATCTACATAACCACACTCATCTATTTATATAGAGAGATTTTGCTCCCATGCAGTCTGTGCCAGTTCTGGTAGAATCGCCTTTTTGTGAGCTCTCGGCTCATGGAGAAGCTGTGAGTGCCCTCTAGAGGAATTTTGTCTCTATTGCATCTACACAAGGGTGAACCACGAACATCAAAGCTGCTCTTGTCCGGGCTGAATTCTGGAGAGCATCAATTTCTCAGGATTTGTATGCAAAGTTTAGGTCCATTTTCGGTTTCTTTTTTCATGCATGTGATTTTTAAGTCAGAGCCAAAGCCAGTGTTGTGATCCGAGCAAGAGCTGGGCTGAAGTTCAGTGAGCATTATCAACCATTGAGAAGATGCTTCTCTCTGTGCTGGGGCGACCCCCGCAGACGACAGCTGAGCCCCTGCGGAGGAATTCAACCAGGAAAAGATCTCGCAAATCCACGGTGTGTACTGTCCTCACTTCCGTGCTGGCAAGAACCACTATTGCCCGAAGGTGAATCTCTGCAACCCTACAAGACTGCCTGGTGCCTCATCCCCCTTATTCTGAGGCTGCACAAACCACAGCAGAGGACCCATCAATACCATTTAGGCCACTAGCAATCCACATGACTCTGGGCAAGTCATGGAACTTAAAGACTGAGAAAATCCTGGAAATATTGCATCAGCAGCTATGGGGTCGGGAGGCATAAACCAATAAAATTTTGATATAAATACCCTTTAACTCTTTCTTCTTCTTGAATATGATGTTGAGGATTGAGAACTATTGAGTGACACCAAAGTGTGAAAATTCACTTCAAATAGATGAATAATTCATATGTGAGAAGTCGTAATGTGTGGTGTGATTGGAAACTACGTGTTATCTTAAAATTGTCATCATCAAAAAAATATCTTTTACTTATAGAGAGTGCCCTTTTTGTGTAGCACACTGAAAATATTTGAAGCGAGATCCCTGGTGATTCGCCTTAATAAAATAGTGAGTAAACTCTCATTAAATTGAATGGGAATGATCTGGAGGAAATGAACCTAGAATTGACTGGGTTTGAAATGTGCAATATTTAAAAAATAATAATGTTAGGCATCTAGGTAATTCAGAAACAGCACTTGCTTCAGATTATGTCAAATCCTGGATTTGGCAATGCTGCTTCCGCTTGGTGTAGTGAACTGAGTGGTTTGGGGGCCCAGAAAAACCTGGGTTAGGTGCTGCTTGAGGGTACAGATCCCAGTCCACAAACGTGAAATAGGAACTTTTTAAAGTTTCCTGGGTTTAGCTTAATTTCTGTAATGAAGCCCCATTCCAGCAGGGGGCACAAACGTGATCTAAGCCATCCATGGTTCCTCCAAGTTTCTCCAAGTTGGCACCTAACGGGGAGGAAGAGGAGAGCATGCGATGTCACAGCATAGCAGGTTGTGGTCTTGATCATTACATCTGCCCTCCGGCACATCCTCTGAAACCTCCCCTTCCCATCCGGGTTTCAGTTGCTTCATTCTACACAGTCACTGTGGAACATTCTCATACTCCCCAAGGCTCCTCCCTTCTGGTCTGGTCTTCCCTTGTGCAGCCTCTCTTGAGCATGGGAAACCAGTCTGCTGCTGGGGAATTTGATGAGGCTGCCCCAGGCCCACCAAGGTACACCACAGCCATGCTCCCCAGGGTCTCCCCCGCACCTGGAAAAGGGATCACAGATTACTCTGTACTTGGACCCCATGCCCCAAAACTAGCTGGGCTCTTGTTTTCCCCTGCTCCTCACCCCCGGCCCACCGGGAGGATGAGGCATAAGGTCCTTCCTTTCTCAGGCACCCTGAGTGTCTCTCACTTTCAAGCCTTCTCCAACTCTCCCCAGCACAGCGGTGATGGTTAATTTTATGTGTCAACTTGACTGAGCTAAGGGATGGCCAGAGAGCTTGTAGAATACTATCTTTGGGTATGTCTGTGAGAGTGTCTCTGGAAAAGGTTAGCATTTCAATCAGTAGACCGAGTAAAGAAGATGGCCTCACCAATGGGGGTGACATCATCTAATCCCTTGAGGTCCTGAACAGAAGACAAAGGCAGAGGAAGAGTGAATTCGCTCTCTGCTTGAGCTGAGACATCCACCTGCTGCCCTGGGACATCTGTGCTCTTGGTTCTTAGGCATTCGAACTCCGAATGGGACTTACACCATTGGCTCCATTGGTTTTCAGGCCTCCGGACTTGGACTGGAACCACACCACCAGCCACAATGGGGCTCCAGCCTGCAGACTGCAGATCATGGGACCTCTCAGCCTCCATAATCACACAGACCAATTCCTATAATAAATCTCTTTCTATATTTCTCTATATATCCTGTTGGTTCTGTTTCTCTGGAGAACCCTAATTCACTAACTCAGAGAATCTCTATTTAGCCTGGAAGGACTGGAGCAAGGGCTTTACCTCGCCCTGTCATCAAGTTTTTCTATGCTCTGAGACCCCTGTACAGTTCCTGCAACCCCCCTTTCCCGAGGTCATGCATGTCCATGATGCCAGGGGATCTAAATGCTGCAGGCATTGGTGGAAGGGTCAAAAGTAATCAGAAATATTGAGGGGAAAAAGAGCATGTTGCTGCTGTAAAACTTACTGTGGAACAGAGGCAGGCTCCTTATTCTCTCTGAGCCTTGGTTTCTTCATCAAGCAAAAGGGAAAATGGTATCTCTCATATGGGGTCATGAGAAGAGTAGCTCAGTGCCTTACACACTACCCCCGCTCCAGCCCCCCAACCTCTGCTCATTCTGTTAGCACTTTTGGAGAGCAAAGAGAGTAGAGGTCAGAGTGCCCAGAACAACCACTCTCTGATAAAGAGAAAAGGCAGGAGGAAAAGGATATAGACATGCCCAGAGGACCACATGGCTGGCAGAGGAACCTTGAGAAATGGAACAGGGGGAGAAAGAGGACCCTGGTACACTACTGGGAAAAAGCCAGAACAAAGGTGAAGAAAGACCAGGTCCAACAGGAGCTATTCCAGCCACACATACGACATTCGTCATCTCAGGAAGAGGGCTCCAGAGGCCCGCTTAGCCAGACCCCTCCATCCGGATAAGGTATCAGCAGCTACAGGGGCAGGGTTAGAAGACACATCATGGCCCAGTAGCATTACAGACCTAGTTCTGAAGTCTTACTTCTGCCACCTGCTTGGTAAAGTCCTGAGATGGGGTTCCTCTGGTCCAATTGAGCACCTTCATGAAACTCTGCCAGGCATTTCCCTACCCAAACTTATCTCATTTTAAAATGACGCTTCTTTGATTTCATACATTTTAGCAACACTATCTCATCCAGCCAATTAGAAGATAATTAAAGAATTTCCCACGGCTCTAGTTCCTTGACGTCAGAAAGCCATTTGCTGCTCTCTGACCTATCTATTAGCCTTTTATTTCCATTTAGCCTATTTGTACACAACACTCTACTGCTCCAGACTCTCAAACTACTGATTTTTATGCTCCTTCCTTAGCACTTAATGCAGTTCATAAATTTCACTCTAAAAGTTTAGGCATAAGTCACACTAAAAGCCCAAGTTGCTGAAGAAACTAGCAGCAAATCAAGCTTGGAATATCGAGCCACTAGCATCAATTCTACATCTACACACTTCCAATCAAGAGGGCTTTTTTCCCTGTTATTTAAATGTAATTTAAACTTTTCTCACAGCTTTCTGTGGCTTTATATCAAGCCCCAAACAAACAAAAAAAGGAAATTCAAAATGTTCACTCATTTGGTTTTTTAATTTTTATTGTTATTCAACACTGAACTTTCCAAGGTATATGCATAAAAATCACCTCAGGGGGCTAGGCCAGTGGTGTAATGGTTAAGTTCTCATGCTCTGCTTTGGAGGCCCGGGGTTTGCAGGTTCAGATCCCAAGCACAGACCTACACATTGCTCATCAAGTCATGCTGTGGCAGCGTCCCACGTACAAAATAGAGGAAGATTGGCACAGACGTTGGCTCCGGGACAATCTGCCTCAAGCAAAAAGAGGAGGATTGGCAACAGATGTCAGCTCAGGGTCAATCCTCTTCACCAAAAAAACCACCTTAGTATAGAAACAACAAATGAAAAAAGACGCCCCTGAGAAACCGTTACTCACTCCTGGCCAAGGTGAAAGGTTGTAAGTTCAAAGTATTCTGAAAGGAAAAAACATTATATATATATATACATATATATATCTGACAGCCTGTGTACGATTGAAGTTGTTGTCAACAGCATTTGAGATGACATGTGGCAGACAAAAGGCAAAGCCGTGTTTTATCACCAGTGCCTCTGGATAAGATGGCAAACCCCTTGCTGATGTGGGCCTAGACGTTGACCTTAACCAAGTAGCCCCAATTACATTCCATGGTGGTAACTTGGTCACATCTTTTGAAAACAGATGAACGAGTTTCAGGGAGCTATTCTATGTGAAGATATTTTTCTTTATTGGTAAATAAATATTCCACCTGCGAGATGCAGAGCATTCAAATGAAATGTCAGTGGTCATTCTGTGTCTTCCTTTAAAACGCAGAGAATTTCTCTTAGACAACATAATAATAATAATAATCGGCACTTTTCATCCTCAAAGCAATTTTTGCACATTAACTAATCAATCTGTCCAACGTCTGTGTGAGGTGGATGAATAAGGATCATTATTTCCATTGGGAAGAGAGAAATGACAGAAAAATTTGAGTGGCTGAGGCTCAGCTGAGGTCAAGAAAATCCTCGACTAAGAGTCAGGAGACTCCACTTCAAGACTGACCTGGCTCTGGGACTTTAGGCAAGAGAACAGAGGCTGCACAATCAGTGAGGATGATATTGCAATATTCCAAGTGAGACTTCTCTGCACGTGATGGGGACAGTGGTAGGAATTAGAAAGAGAAGCCAGAATGCTACGGGAGACCATCAGACCCTACCGGGGAAATAGTCATTTAATTTATTAACTCATTCATTGACTCATTCACTCAGCACCTCGCTGAAGATGTGTGGGCTGAACAACAGAATTTATCCATTTACCATGTATTGGGTGTCTGCCAGGAACTGTGTTAGGATTGGGAGATACTAAATGAAAAAGACACAACGCCTGATCTTAATTTCCTAATCTCTGACATTGAGATAAAAAGAGCTGCCCTCTCTATCACAGAGATCACTAACTCCTATCAATTCCGCCTCTGGGGCCTCTCTGCAGTCCATCCCATCCTCTTTATTATCATCACTGCAATTGCCCTTGCTCTGGTCCTCATCTTCTATGGCTACAAGGTCTCTGTCCCCAGCTCCTGTTTCTGATTTGTTTCTAGAGTATTTTTCTAAACTTCAAATATGATACTAATACTCTCTTGCTTAAAGTCCTTCAGTTATAGTCCATGTCGTCCAGAATAAATTCCAGACAAGGCCCTTCCCATTCAGGCTGATGCCTCCCTCTCCAGTCTCATCTTTCTTGCCTCTTTCACTTCAGCAAAACGTAAATATTTTCAATTCCCTGAACACTATATGATGGGATATTTTTTGCCTAACTTGGCACATGTTTTTCTCTCTGCCTAAAACGCCCTCCACTCAACCTCTCCACCTGGCCCGTCTGCTGAACTATCATCCTGTTGCTCTTCCTTGGTCCTGCTTCCCTGTTCGGCCTTCCCTGATCTTCCCAGGCAGAGTTCATCACTCTCTTCTGTAATCATGTTACCTTATACCTACCCCTCTTGAAATTTCGGGTATCCTGTGTTATCTGAGGACTCATAATATGAACATTTGCTGTAATGACTTGCAAAAATTTTCACCCAACAGTCTCTATCCAAATCACAAACTTATCACAATAAGTCTGCATATTTAGGTTGCATGCAAATACAGGCAAGAGGGAGTAGGGTGCCCCGTGGTCATAATGTTAGCTGTTCTCCCAAAAGGACCTTACTGCGAGTTTCCATTGTTCTGTACTGTGCATAACTGCTCTCATATATCCCAGAAGCTTAAGTGAAAGATGTATCAGAGAAAGTAGATAAATGTAAGATGCCTGAAAAAGTCCATACTTTAGAAGGAACAAAGTGTACTGAGAGAGGAAAACACACAAAGGACCCAAATTTGGCTATGCACACATCTCCATCTACTGTGCATACTGTTTTTTCTATGCTTGAGAAAATGAAGAAAAATTTTGAAAGCGTTGTTGGTTCTGGAAAGCTTCTCTGGACATGGCATGATATCTTTTAAATCTAGAGAAATACCATGTTCAGTGGACCAACAGCTGCAATCAGAATGGGATACACTGAGGGTATGTTCTTACAGAAGGGTATGGTCTGTATAGAGAAGTAAAATATGACTCATAGCCAGTGCTTTTCATATCATTGTATGCTGCACAAAACCATAAGGTGTTCATCAAGTGCTAAAACACTAGATGATTGCTGTTTAAAATATTTCATATTAAGCCAGATATCTTTAGTGGATAATGGTACAAGTATGTACAAGTGTTTTGAGAGATTCTTGAAAAGCTGGTTGGAGTTTTTGGATGGGATGGAGACACATTACTATCTTTCCAATTTGAAACAATACAGTGTATGTTCCCCTATCTGAAAATATGGACTCCAACACGTTTTTTTAAAGATTAAATTTGAATGATGAGGATGCCTACATTTGCCAGCATGGCTGTTTTCCCTTCTTCCCTACAAGACTGTGAGCTCCTGAGCCAGGGACTTGTGTTTTGTTCATCTATGTATCTCCTGATGTAAACACAGTGCCCAGCACTCAGCAAATGTATATTGAATGGATAGACAGATGGACGGAAGGATGGAGGAACAGACAGTCAAATGGACGTTCCAATTGCAATATTACTAGGTGTCCATTCCCCTGGAATACACTCTCAACTTCATTCTGCTCTCATGCATAGCTAAGAATATGACTTTTCTGTGGCCCCCATGACATGACAGGGATGGAAAAAAAAGAAGGAAGACCTGGAAGGCTATTTTGAGAGTGCCAAACATTAAATAAATGCAAGTGACTTAACAATTGTGTATGACTGAATAGAAATAGAAGCCGAATCCCAGAGCCTATCATATTCACCCTTGCCCCTGGTTTTTGCACTTGATCCAGTATAGAGTGATGTAGAAATTTCCAGAACTGCACCCTCCTCCTTCCAGAATTAAAATCAACATAGTTCCATTCCAACAGGTGCCCTCATTAGGAGAATTCCTCTTTGCATTATCAACTTCCCAATAGGGGATCATCTTTGCTCTCTGCTCAGGATTGTCTCTGTAGCCATCTATAGGTTGTGAGCTCTGTTAATCATGCCTATAAAACAATAACCACTAAGCCATAGGCCACACTGCATTCTCCATCAATTGAGTATTTATAAACAAAAATAACAAGATCCTCCAAGGGTTCCGTAGCCTTATTTATAAGTAACCCTTATGACCTATTATACGAGCTAAGAATCCAGGCATTGGCTACCAAGAATCAATACGTACTCAAATTGCTCCATCAATATGCACATTATTTTATTCTCAAGGTTATCTTGGCTCCTTCAGGGCAGACATTCATTTTCTCCATGAGAGTCATGACCTTTAGGTTAGGTTAAGAAACCTCTCATACAAGGACATCAGCTTGTTTGTTCACAATCCCAGGAAGCAAACAGACCTCACCGGTAAGGGAAGTGAGAGCATGTGGCAGGATCTCCACTTGCTTCTCTTGTCTATCCAGGGAATTTGTCTTCCTAAACACAGCTTCTCCAGGATTTCCCCAACTGGACATCAAGGTCACCAATCATACAGGTAAGGTAAGGTTAACCATCTTAACCTATTTTGTATTGAGGATCTTGGCACTTAAGTACATAATAAATGTTTATTGAATGAATAAAATATGCTATGTGGAAAGAGAGCCTGGGTTCAAAAATGAACCTCTGCTACTTACTAAATGCATGTTACTTAACTTCTTGCAGAAGTTTCTGCTTTTGGGTTCCTGCTCTGGTAAGCTGTGATTCTCTGTATCCGCCTGTCTATCTCTCCAATTTTGAGGACAGCGGTGGTTGGCCCTGTGACCTCACTTCTCTGACAGATCTAAGAGTTGTCAATTTCCAGTTTATTTAGCTTTTTACTTGTTGTTAGGATGGAATGAGGACTTCTAAGCACCTTGCATGCCAAATCAGAAACCGGAAGTTGCAGGAATAATTGTTACTTTGTTATGTCTGGACAGGTAAGAAACATCCCATTACTTTATATTTACTTTAAAAGTTAAATTATTCACAAAATGAAAAATACAGTCTTAGTACTTACTATATGTAAGGCACTATTTTATAAGCATAAACTCATTTTCTTTTCAAAGCAACCTTCAAAGGCAGGATTTTTTTAATCATCTTTTTTATCATTTTTTTTTTTTATCATTTCTAAGTGGAGAAACTGAGGTTGAAAAATTAAGCAAGAGAACACAGGATTCTGGCTCCAGAAACTATGCAGGCAGCCCTTTTAAATTCAACTTAATTTAATTTGATCTAAGCCCTCATCCTGCTAAACTGGAGGTTCTTACTGCTTGGGTCTTGGGAAGTTACATTCGGAGGAGGCCATGGATCGGGGTTGGGGTGGGGAGGGCACGTCTGGGCACCGGCCAGCACTGACCCTGCAGATGAGCTCCCTGTCCAAGTCTACTCAGTCCCTGAAGAGGAGCAGCTCTGTGCATGTGCGTCCCTGAGTGGGCCTGGTTTGTTAAGGACTCTCAGTAGTAGTACAAACATGAAATTATTGCGTTCTTCCATCACTGCTTCCAACTGTCCTGAGTCAAATCTCCTTCCTGGTTCCTCAATGACATCTTGGGCAGATTTTATAACTTCCAATGCCTTTTGATTATTAAAAGTCCAGTCCAATTTCAAGCTTCTCTCAAAGGTATCTCATTTCTTGCCCTTTCTTCCAGGGCAGGCTGGGGGAGAGCATCAGGGTACTGGCTTGGTGTTCCTCTGAAACATTTCCAGCCACTCCTCCTACAGGCTGGCTTCTCTGGTGGGAGTGGCACCACAGTGGGGAGGGCTCCGACCTCATCCTGATTTGGTCTGGTTTTATGTGGTAGTCTCCTGTGTAGATGATAAAAGTGACTTTCTTGGGGTGAGGTTCAGCTTCACCCCAGCTACCCTGTCTCTAAGGACCATCTCAAAGAGGCAGTCATGACTCCTGGCCCCACCAGGAATCCCTGCCTTCAGTCACTTCTCTGAGTAAGGCATCCTGGCTGGACCCAGCGGCTACCAGGGCCACTCTGTGCCTCAGGCTCCTCCTCCAACTTCCTGCCCCTTCCTGGGAACCCTGGGAAACACTGTGGTCCTGTTCCATTTCCTCCATATCCTCCAGGGGCCTCTGGGAATTGAGTGAGTTTGCCTTCATCCTTTCCTCCCCAGGTATACTCACTACTCTTCCGACTTCTTGAAGAGAAGTGGCCCTAATTTCTATAGTTGAGTACAACCCTCACCCTTGTTCCCCTGAAGATCCCCTCAACATACCCCATTCTGACCAGCTCCAGGGTGAGCAATGACAACTCAGCTGGGCAGCGAGATGCCTTTCTCCTCTTATTGCAAACATCCGCAATCTCTACAAGAGTCTCTCAAAGCTGCCTTCACTCTAATTAGACTTGGGAGTAGGTGAAGAATGCACCCCTCTTCCCTCCCCCACAGAAAAGAGTGGAAATCTTCTCATCACCAACACCACACTCTACAGACTGAAGAACCTGGCCACTCTTTCTGTCGCCAGGCAGTGCTCTCTTCTGGGGAGGGTAGTTAGTGGTTGACTGTGTTGGAGCTGGTGCTGTGGCTGCTGCATAAACCCAGAGAAGGGGTGGCTGGCAACCAGGCTGTTGTGAACTTTCTTAGCTATAATTAATTCCTCTTGTTTTCAGCTCTCATCCAATTATAGGACAAAAGGAAAAGTCCCTCTGGACCTCCTCAAAGAGTCTGGCAGCACTGCTTCTCTCTGCCTACTTTGTAAGGGATGTCAGAGTTGCTCTGCTTGCCTGTGGCACTGTTATCCCCAAGTCCACTGAGGGCATGTCTTTCCCAGAAGGGAGGAGTAGAGAGAGAGGCACACAGGATGTGTCTCCTCTTCTTTTTTGCTGAGGCAAAGGGGAAGAAAGGGAATAGGAATTGAGAGTTTTGTACCACCACTTTTAGACACTTTTCCACATTTCCTCTTCCCGATAATTCTATGCATGCTAGATGCAAGTGAAGCAACTGAAGCTGATAACTTGCCCCTGTCTGAAACCTTTGTCTTTCTAGCACAAGCTGGCTTGCTGTGAGGGTAAACCCGACAGGCGGCGAGGGCCAGGGAGAGCCAGGGAGGATGGGACTTGATCATAGGATGTTTCTTACACGTTGTTATGAAACTTCAGTGTTGATGATAAACATGTTATGCCTGTGTATCTTATCTCCCTAACTAAATTATAATTTCTCTGAAATCAGGAACATATTGATATTTTTGCCTCCCCTGGCATTTAGAGCAGTACCTTATGAACTTATGTGAAAGCTTTACAATATTTGTTGAATTAAGAAATGAAGGAATAGTAAAAAAAAAAAAAAAAAAAATAGGGGCTGGCCCAGTGGTATAGTGGTTAAGTTTGCACACTGCTTCGGCAGCCCAGGGTTCACCAGTCCAGATCCTGGGCACCAACCTATGCACTGCTTATCAAGTCATGCTGTGGCAGACGGCCCACATATAAAGTAGAGGAAGATGGAAACGGATGTTAGCTCAGGGCTAATCTTCCTCAAAAGAAATATTATATATATATACGGTGTACAAATATCCTGACTCTGTGACCTTTTCTCAATAATGGCACAATGTGAGTAGTAAGTATTCAAGAAACTTTTGTGGAATTGGATAAATTGCATAGAGTCTTGTGTGTGTAGCAGGTTTGTGTCAACAACAAGAGTCCCTGAGGACACGGGTACAAATTTCACTGAGAAATAGAATTTGAAGATCAGGACATGGGAACAAACCTGATGAAGTTTTATAGAAATAAAATCAAATACTATTTGCAAATCTCCAGGCCAGCCTGCTTCTTTCCAACGTTTTCAATTGAAACTATTTGTTTTACATTAGCAAACCAAGTTATGATTTTTGAAGCAAGTGTTCAAGTCTGACTGCAACTCAAGCATTTCAGATTTTTTTAGTCACTTGTGGAGGATGACCATAAAATAATGACACTGATATTTGTGTATCGTTCTACAGCTGCACATCGTATTTTGAAAGGTGTTTTTTTTAAACTTGAAGCAATAGCAAGGGATCAATATTCAATCAGTTTGTGCAGAATATGATGATGGATTTGAGATCACTGGGGTCTGGAATAGTTTGATGCCAAAAAGGTCAATAAATCTTATTCACTCATTCAATAAACATCTACTGCATATTTACTGGGCACTAGGTATCAAAATATAAAGATAAAAGATGCAGTGGTCTTTTATCTTTTAAATACAATTTTAAATACAAATATCAATTAAATACAATTCCTCTCTTCAAGATGCCACAGAGTTTCCGGGAACTCTGATGAGTAGGCAGCCAGTTTCAACACAGAGGGTTAGGTGTTATGGTGGAGGCAGGCAGGGCTGTCATAGGACAATGCAGGGTGGGACTTAATCCAGACTCTGGGGGTGTCAGGAGAGGTTTCCCTGAAGAGGTGACAGATGAGGAGGTTTGAAGGATGAAGCCAGATGGAGAGGGGGAGAAAGTGGACCCCAGGTAGAGGAGAAAGACACATGAAAGAAGACCAGTGCACAGTGTGATGACAAGCTTTTTCCCCTGGAATCCAAGCAGAGCAGTGGGGAAAGTGGCATCTGTGGCTTATTATCTTGAGCAGAAGTCTGGATCTGAGGGAATCAATTCCTGGCAATTTTTTTTAAACAGTATGTAGCTATAATATACATATTAAAAAGTCTAGTTTTAAACTGTGAGCAAGACAGGTGCACAGACCATGTGTAATCACAGGAACCCTGAAAACAAGAGTGATAGATGTCCCCAGAGTTTTCTGTTTCTGTTACTCCCAACACCCAGGGAAGTGCCACTGCCACCATCACAGGGTCACTAGCTCCCAGGGAACATCACCCATGGCCCTGGACCTGGTGTCAGCCCTGGGCACCCTGGGCGGGCGGCTCCTCCCTGGCCTCAGCCCTCCTGTGCCCGTGCATATGTCTGTACTTGTCCAGGAAGGTAAAGCCTGAGACCAAGTGGTCTTGTGTCATCTTTCTCAGTGCCCAGTCTCCGGGATGGCTGTGAGGAGAGCAGTCCACGAAGTCCATAAAAACGCACCCAATCTTGACCACCAGGGATCCTGTAATAGTGCCCAGTGAGGAGACAAAGGTAGTCCCAAGCTTGGGAGGCAAACTCAGTCATAGGTTTGCTCATAAGGGGAAAGTGAAAGGCACTGTTTGATCTCAGTCCCCAAGATTGCAGAGAACTCAGGCTCCATCTGTGCTGAATGGATCTGGAAGTTGGTGAGTGAGCAGAGTCTCTGGGCAGGAGGGTGGCCACTTTCTAAAGCCCAGGCTGTGCATTTAGGATGGATAAGGACCCCAGTCAGGGACTGGAGGAATGAGTAGTAGGATCCAGCCCTGATAGGAAGAGAACTGGCAGGTCTGGGCCAAAGGGTCCAGGGCATGACAGCAGTGCCAGGGGAGTGATATTTTAGGATGAGAGCCCTCCTGACAATTCCCTCCTCTTGCGTGAATCTGCGTCTGCATAGACTGCATCTACGTCTGTGACCTTGATGCACTGAGGTCATAAATACAATCCCTGGTGACAGGCTGCCTCCATCTCCAAGTTGCCATATAAGCTCTGATTTCCCTTTATTGATAAGTTACAAGCTAAAAGAACTTGAAGGATGCCTTTTATGGCACCATTTGTGCAAATCAGTGTCCACATTAGGTGCCAATCCACTAGTAAAGTTCTCTTGGCCAAAGAGCAGGTCTGGGAAAGGGAGCTAGTCTTAGAGCAGTTGGTGCCATTCACAGGCAGCTACCCTAATGCAATGAAACCCAAACACTGACACTCAGCCCCAAGTCTGGAACATATGAATAAACTGGTCTACCTAAAATCAGAAGGTCACTTGATCCCTCTCCATCCCCACCCCCACTGTGCTGACTCACCTAGTGTCAGAACATGAAAGTCCAGGGCCAGGAGTAGAACTGCAATATGAATACATCCTGTAGCATGCAGCACTAGTAGATTGTGGCTAATGGAGGAAAAAACATGATTTAAAATATAGCTAGTCTGTGGAGGATTCTTCCGATTATCAGACATGTACAATTTAAGAGGATGATTCAGTTCTGAACAATGCCTAATTGAAACAGGAATTCCATCCTGTTAGACATAGGATCAATAATGCAGCACACACAATTATAAACATATCACACATTATTTCAATTTTTTGATGGGAATCTCATGAAATTGAATTTATAGAATTCTGGTGTTTATAGGACACAAACCTTAGCAGCACAACAAGCGGTGAGTATATCTGTGTGTGAGGTCACTTGTTTTACGCATCCCAGTGTATATCGGATCATGCCTTACCATATCCGAAACATCTTGTCCCCATGACGTCTGGAGTTCCAGATGAAATGGCATGCAAATTTGCCACCAACACAGCAAAATGGCTTGGAAAACAGTACTCCAATGACAACACTCATAAGTCACTACATATAATATGAGTAATTTGATTACACAATTATGTAGCTCAAGACAACACAAAAGCCTCTAAAAAATGCACTTGTATTCCTTTTTGTATGCCTTAATTTCAGATTCATTTTGTATATTTTTGCAGATTATTGATTAAACACGATGAAATAAAACATTCTCGTGGAAGGCAAAAACATAATACAAAAAAAAAAGGTTGTTTGTAATTGTTGATCCTTTTAAGTATTATAACTTGTAGTGATTTATTTTCTCCTAAATATTCTCTTTCATGCCTAATTTTATACATATGATTTTGTAATTTGTTTTAAAGAGGGCTCCCAAAATTGTATAAGCTTCAGATTCCACAAAACTGGGTCTGCTCCTACTACCTAATTATGGTGATGCTAACTTGCCATACCCAATTTGCTTGCTCATGTCTATAAATATTTAAAAGCACTTACTATGTGCCAAGCACCGTGTAAAGTGCTTGGAAATGTTAATTTGCTTTTCAGGGCTAGTCTTTTGTAGAAAACTATCGGAATATTTTCCTGATACATCTGAGAAACAATGCAAACATCTAGAATTCAGTACATCAGAAATATTTTTAAAATTTGTGGATGCCTCAGAAACACTTTTAACTATAAGAAGATATAAAGTGGAACTATATGGAGTTTGTGGTTTCCTCAAAAGTGGAATTTTTCTAGGTTATATATGTTAAATCCACTTTTTTGCAATCAGTTTTAATTTGGTTGATCGTGTGTAAAGGCCTAAGTTTTCTTGAAAACTAGATGAACAGAATCCTAGGGTTGTGCATAGTTAAATATTACATTTTCTAAAAGAAGCACAACCAATTCCCTGGCATAACCTGTGTTACTCACTCAAATCTAACTTCCATGCAAAAGAAATTTTAATTAATAGTTCGACTGTACTTACACGGCATCCAGTAGTGTTTTATAGTGGCAATACCGTTAGATACCTCTTCTTCATAAAATTTATGTTTCTTTTTTACTCAGTCAACCCAGCTTTCACACAATAATATTTTTATCTCCATCTCTGTGGATTTGCTGGACCCTTAGCTGTGTGATTCATCTTGCTCACTAGTGTATCCATCATGCCTGGAATGGTGCCTGGCACAGAGTACACACTCAATAAATATTTGTTGAACCAATGAATGCACCATTTCATAAATTTCTATTCAGGAAATAGGAGTGTTTTCCACCCTCCCAGCCAGAAACCTTTGGGTTGTTCCAAAACACTAACTACCAGATCTTTTAGGCTATGTGTTTCTTTTCTTCACGCCTAATATCAGATTTATAAGCATTATCCCAACACGGGGTGCCTACATAATGTATGTGCATTATAATGTTGTTTTACTCTCTGTCAATGTTCAATTCGGAAATGATAGCCTTACAGTTTTGTAATCATCCAGCCAATTTGTCCCTCCAAATTTGTGAATTTCAGCAGGCCTCATAATGCCGTATGATAAGTTCTGATTGTGAAATTCCAGCCATACAAAGAATGATGGAAGCGATCAATTGCTTTAACAATGCCTAATAGCTCTTTCCTGGTGCTCAGTAGTTTCTGGCTGAAGTACTTAGAGTTTGATTATAGTAAGTGATTATTACCTTATCAAGAATCATCTCATGTCTGCAATGTTTTTCTTCTGGACAGAAAAAAGGCCCCATTAATCTTCAAATCACCCACACTTCATTTTTCTTTCATTTACATCCACTGCGACTCCTTCTTTACTTCATTCTTTCTGGCTCAGAACACTCTCTCTGGTCCAGAACACTCATATGGTGACCATATTTACAGACCCAAAATTTGAATTCATGTTCTGACAAGTGAAACTTTTTATTTGTGAATTTACTTTTAGAAAGCCTCAAAAATTAGAGAAATTAAATTGCATGAGTTATACATTTAACCAATCATCTTTTATTGACAAGAGTAAATGTACATGAGAATGAATACAAAATTCAGCAAAATATTACAGGTGGGTTAATACAACCTTTATCACTTTCATCATCGCTGTTGAAACTGATGACAGTTTTCCATCTTTGTGGTCATTTGTAGAATACACCTTGTGAAGTTAGACTTTGTTCTTTATTTTTGTCAAACATCTTTTGGAAAGTCTGAGTAATTCATTTGGATTATCAAGAAAGATTTAATAGCAATCACTTTAGTAATCCCCAAAAGTTGTTAGCAAAAATGGTCTGATGTACTGGAGTCCTAGCAAGTGGTGTGAAATCTTGGAATGGTATTGTTTTTCTATGAAAATATTTCTGGAGAATCTTATTTTTTTCTGCTTCTATTCAGCAAATAAGTATTCAAGTAATAATCTAAGGATCTCATTTTGAAAAGTCTTCATAGTAACAGAAAATAAAATATCCTAGAAATATTCCATACTTTTTTCAGATCATCCTTTTCAGGGCCTTTTAACAAGTTTTTCTTGTTTTTTTCCAAGTAAAGCTTTTCAATATGTCCCTTCTAAAGGGAGGTAATTCAATTCCCATTCCCTTATCAGTTTCACTAAATCCACATCACAATGGATATTTAACATTATTAGCAATTTTCTTCTGAAATTCTTTTATTTTTAGAATGAAACCATTCACATTATAATCTTTCTCTTGAATTCTGATTAAAATGCAAAGATTCACATGGAGAAACATTCTGCCCCTCCACTTTGGAAGAAGTGTCATGGAAAATTACAATGGCATTGTTTTCATTTAGGGTCTTTGGAAAATGTCTTGACAATGGAACTTTTTCAATTGATAAAAACTAAGCACGTGATGATTGAAACATTATTAGTATTCTTCTGAGAACAGGCATCTGTATCAGAAATCTTATGTTTGAATAGGACCAAATTTGTCTTTGATAAAATCACACAATTATTTCAGTGTCTTCACTCATATCATAGAAATATAACAAATTTTGAATAATTTTACAATAACAAATTCTACATCAACTGAAAAAACTCTGATGAATTATTAATACAGTTGCTGCAAATGTGTGCCATGCAACTGATCCTTACCAAGATTCTGATATTGCCATTATTGGAAAAGAATCTCAGAGCTGGCATTAGAGACACTGGATGACACACTGACGAGCTAATCAACAAGCCTGCTGAGGCTTAGCCTGGAGAAAGACGGTCATTTAATCGGCCTCTTCAGTCACCTGGCAAGATGTCACCTTCAAGAACTTTCACACTAATTTTAGTGTTTTCATTAAAATATCTTACTAATTATTTGTATACCATGAATTACATCAGCACATTCAGGAAATATTTTTAAATTATTATTATATGCTGGAGAAGTAGCACAAATAGTGGTTGAGAGAACAGACTCTGGAAAGAAATTGCTGGGGTTCGAATCCCAGACCAGCCACTTATCAGTCAGGAGATATCAGTCAAGTTACTTAACTGTGCTCTGTGCCTCAGTTTCCTTATCAATGATGATGACAACAATACTCTCTTCAAACAGTTATTATGAGGATTAAATAAGTTAATATTTGTGCTTAGAACAGTGCCTGGCACATAGTAAGCACCACATAAACATTTCAGCACATTTGTGGCTAGACAAGTATATCATGATTCTAAGATCTAATGTTTCACACAATACTATTATAGTTGTCTTGAGCTTCTGGAACAAGAATTTTTTTCACAGTTGCTAATCTTTTTGTTTGCATAGACAAAAATTTGGATTTAAACAATATGAAAATTAGCCTAAATGTACCATCCAAATATCTGAAACTATGATTGTGCCTTGTGATATGAAAAACAGTACTTGCTTTCTTTGCCGTAAATTCCATTTCAGCAGAATCATAGTTTCACTGAAACTACAGAGCATGCTGCTCTTTGATTGACTATGCGAAGCTGCGGTAGACCCACACAGGATTCGACCGCAGGCTTCAAGAAAATAAGCACTTGGACAGATAAACGTGGAGAAGCTACAGTTTGCATCAATGAGCACACAGAAGACACCTTCAGGAAGCAACTGGAGATACGGGCTAGGGAGTGCTCGGTGAGGACAGCTTCTCAGATTTCCCCATGTACCCCCCGGGGGAAATGGATTTAAGGTAGGGGTTCTGGTCTTCTGGGTGTCCAGGGTCAGACCCTGCCAGGCCACAGGGAGCAACCTCTGAGAGACAGATCTATGCCTTACACCCCAACAGATCACCCTGTGACGCCAGCACTACTTCTCATATTGCAAAGCCCTATCCTCTGAATCTAGCATCTGGTTCTGGGAACCATTTCCTACTAGACTACCAGGGCCATCTTACTCCATTTCATAGATTATATCAGGGGTTGCCAAACTACAGCCCACAGGCCAAATCCAACGAATGGCCTATTTTTTGTTTTTTTCCAGCCCATAAGAACAGTTTTTACAATCTCAAAGAGTTGAAAAAATAATCAAAAGAAGAATATTATTTTTGTGACAGGTGAAAAGTTATCTGATATTCACATATCAGTTTCCATTTGTTGTTTTATCTGAACACAGATGTCATAGACAGATTTCTAGGATGGCCCCCAATATTCCCACGCCCTGGTATATATGCCCTGGATAATCTTTCCTCCCCTCAAGTGTGAGTGGCACCTGTGAATATGATGAGGTATCACTCGCATGATTATGTGACCTTAGATAACAAAAGTGAAGGGATGTGCAGATGTGAATAAGGCCTTTAATGAGTTGAGGTTGAGGTAAGCAAAGGAAGACTACCCTGGTGGGCCTGCCCTAATCAAGTGAGACCTTAAAAGATGGTGTAGACCTTTCCTCAGCCTCCTGCTTAGGATGAGTTAGACGAAGTAGATAGCTCATGTCTCATTAGCAGGCTGCCATGACTTAGATAGCTGCAAGAAAATGAATTCTGCCAACTAGCACTTGAACTTGGAAGAAGATCCCAACCCTCAGAAGAGACTGCAGCCCTTACAAACACCTTGACTGTAGGCTTGTGTGACCCTGAGGAGCCAGCTAAGCTGACTCCTGACCTATGGAAACTGTAAGATAATAAATGCATGTTGTTTTAAGCCACTCAGTCCATGGTAACTTATTAAACAGCAATAGAAGCAATGCAACACCATGCTCATTTGTTTAAGTATTGTCCATGGTTGCTTTTAAAGGGCAACAGTGGAGGTGAGTAGTTGAATTTGAGACTGCATAGCCCACAAAACATAAAATATTTACACAAAAAGTTTGCAACCGCCTGGGTTGTATAATTATGACCAGCATCGCACATACCAACCACATTGCAACAATATAACAGGGACCAGCCTGTGGTTGCACACAATTGGATGAAGGCTGAAGAAATAGATGCCTTGCTATAAGCAATGTTTATCTTACCAATTTAGGGACAAAAACTTACATGTGGATTGAGATGCTTCCTTGAGGAGTTATATTCTTTTGAATAGTCTCATGAAAGGCTCCTTTCTTTTCTAGCCCCTGTACTCATCTGGAAACAAACCAAAATTTTATAATCAAGTAATTTTGAACTTCAAACAACTTTAAACTACAGACAAAATAACTATGCTTGATTATATAAGAAATCCTAAATATTGTTATCATCTTATATTGCAGCCAATTTTGCCAGGCAGCTACAATTACATGGACATTTACATTAATGCTGGTTGGGTGAGTTCTACATCCAGAGGCACAGAGCACTTACGCAGCTCCCACACAGCCATGGCCAGACACAGCCAGAGCCAGCATGGGCACAGTTTCCAGAGTCACCACTGTGTTCCTTCAACCTGTGCCTTCTCCTGCCATATCATAGTCTGATCGATGTCTTTGTTCAGAAAAACTATGGACTGTCTACTCTCTGCCTGCTGGGGATTCAGCAAGTAAGTAGGACACATGGGGCCACAACTACATGCATACAATCTAGTGAGGAAGATACGCATTAAATAAGAAATTCAAAGTGAAAGAAGAGAGTAAGTAAGTATAGTGCTATAGGAACATACATCCAGGGTCCTAACTTAATGGGTGTTCTGGAATCTTCTCTAAGGAAATGCTATGTAAGCTGGGACCTAAGAATTTACAAGAACCATAAGCCTGCCTGTTTCTAGTCCAGTGAAAACCTTGGCAACCTTGGTCGTGCATTGGAATCATCTGGGAGAGCTTGTTTACAATTCCGATGCCCAGGGTACACAGGAGGCCAATTAAAGCAGAATCTTAGGTCTGGGACAGGAGAACAGAATATATTTTTAAGCTTCCTAGGTGGTTCCAGTGAACACTCAAAGTTGGCAATCTGTTTATATCCATCTTTTCCTATTTCCCTCCTGTTACAATGAAGTTGTGTTCCCTCTGTCAAGCTAAAGCAAATCCTTCCTAACCATTCTTCAATATTCTAACCCCTCCCAGGTTCTCAGGAAATCTAGTGATGATCTCATCTACTCTTTCTTCAACTTAACCCCCACTATTGGCTCCTTCCTATTAGCATTGAATTATGTTCAAGTCTCACCTATATTTGTAAAAAATCCCCCTGATCCCACCTACCCCCTTCAACTACCACCCTCTCTCCTCCTCTCTGCAGCAAAACTTCCTCAAAAAGTGGTCCACATTGGGGCCTACTAACCCTCAACCCGTGGCCGAGTGGTTAAGTTTGCGCGCTCCACTGCAGGCGGACCAGTGTTTCGTTGGTTTGAATCCTGGGCGCGGACACGGCACTGCTCATCAAACCATGCTGAGGCAGCATCCCACATGCCACAACTAGAAGGACCCACAACGAAGAATATACAACTATGTACTGGGGGGCTTTGGGGAGAAAAAGGAAAAAAATAAAATCTTTAAAAAAAATATGAAAGAAAAAAATAAATAAAATAAATAATTAAAAAAGTGGTCTACACTGTTTCTCTATTCCTGCTCACTCTTCAGTGAATGCAGATCTGGTGTCGGCCTTCAGCTCTTGCTAAGATTATCGATAACCACTTTGTCACTAAACACAATGAACCTTTTCAGTCCTCATCCTACATGATCTCTCAGCAGCATTTGCCAGAAATGAGTATCCCTACTCCCCCACTTTCTTGAAACAGTCTTTCCCCTTGGAATTCCTTGGGCTTTTAGGGTGAAACTTTTTCTCACTCTGCCCTCCACTATTCTTTCTGTGGGTGATCTCATCTCCTCCAATGGCAGCCAAGTACCATCACTAAGCTGCTGCATTTTAAAGTTCTAGATGAAAGTTTATCAAATTACGGTCTCTGCAGAACCTACAAGTTCAGATTCCAGAGCCTAACTCCAGATCTGCCAAAGTAGAATCCCTGAGAACAGGACCTTGGAATCAATTTTTAACAATCTCTTCCAGACGATTCTTATGCACAGTCAGGTTTGAAACTCACAGTTCCAGACCCATGTATTGAACTGCATACAGAATATTTCTACTTGGATATTTCAGAGATAACTTAAATGCATCATCTGTGTGATGGACATTCTTAACGCCCACTAACATCCAGTCGTCCTCCTTCCTGGGCACACAGAAGACAACACCTCACAGCCCACTTTGCAGTTAGGAAAAGTCACGTGACTAGCTCTGCACAATGGACTGGAAACAGAAGTGATGATGTCAGATCTGTCTGCCACCGCCCTGGCAATCAGGAAGTCACCCAGAAATCTGGAAGTTGTGGTGAGACAAGAGCCACAAGATGACAGTGACTGGATTTCTTTCATTACTTGGAGGGGAGCTGCTCTAGAGAGTTGCCAAATGTACAACAGACATTGTGTTTGCAAGAACTAAAACTCTTTTGGGTTAGGTCCCTGAGATTTTGTGATTAATTTATTATAGGAATATAATTTAGCTCATCCAAAATAGAGGTTATCTGATCTCTCTGCCTCCTCCCATTTCCAACCTGCTCCTCTTTCTAGTGTTCTCTCTCCAATCAACTAGTGAGGCTACAAACTTAATGTTAGCAGTAGCAGGTATTCTCATTTATTTTTCATGTTTTCTTAGAGAGGAGTAGTCATCTGTACTCCAAGAGGGAGCAATATTGGAAAACTCTTGGACTCAGTTTCTCCACCATCTCCTAGTAGGTAGACAGGAAGAATGAGTTACCTACCTTATTAGTGAGGTTCATTGAACCACCTTTACTGTCACTTATTTTACATGTCCTGACGCCGTACTTTAATCCTAATCTAGTTCTCAGGTCCGAGCTCAGTTGACATTGAACTGAGAGAGGGAGAAGTAAGAGACTGATGGCATCCTAAACCTAAAAAGACAAAGACCACAGCTGTCTGTTTTCCATCGTATTCCCAGGACATAGTATATGAAAGACATACATATTTGTTGACTCATTAGAACTTCATTTTATTACTATTTTCTGAGATACTGGAATTTCCATGAGAGTTCAATTATACAGAGAAAATAGTATAGAACTACCATATAAAATCTGTCATATAGCCCCAAGCTTTCTTTACCACCAATACTTCTCCATACCCAACTCGTACTCAATTTTTCATGGACAAGAGAAGTAGAGCATGGCTCACAATGTTCCTTCCTGCTCCCTATCTCCTTTTTTCTCTTTTATAGGCTGGTTTTATATGCTTGGAGGGGTTAAGGACACAGTCTGCTCATGTCTTTGTTTCATGTCAGTCTAAATGTTGGTATTTCCATGTTTGTGAATTTTTCTGAATCGTATTACACAGTACGTTATTCTATTTTAGAATCCCTCTGTTCTTATCCTTTAAGAATTTAAATTAAACTGAAAGCTGACCTTGTGGTATTTTCTTCCTTGTTTTAAATTCCCCTCATTCTGTTTTTGTAGCGGCTTGTAGAACAATAGTGGCATATTCACTTATTTTAATTATTTATTAAAAAATACTTCATAAGGGCCCACAAGGTGCCAGGCACTGGGCTAGGTATAGGGGACAAAATGGTGAGCAAGACAAATACAGGGCCTGCTCTGAAAGAATTTACAGTCTAGTCGGGGTAGTAGACAGGTTAATTAATTTATCACACTAATGAAAGCAAAATTACAAACAGATAAGAGCTTTGGGAAAAAATATGATTCTATGACAGCATTTTAACAAAATCATCTGACAGAGACTGGAAGCCACCAGAAAAGGCTTCCTGAGGAAGGAGGGAGGAAGTACAAATAGGGGCGCCAGAGGCAGTATAGATGGAGGAAAGGGCAGCACATCCAAGGACGCCGCAAGTAACTGGACAGTCCAGGGAACTGATCAAAGGCTAGTGGTTGAAGCACAGATAAGCAGGAATGTAGTACAGGGAAGGCTCAGGGTAATGCACTGGGGATGTGATCAGATACGTACTTTGAAAAGATTTCTTGGACTTGGGTATGAAGAATAGATGGCAAAGGGCTGTCGCTGGTGAATATAGGGAGGCCAATTTAGGAGGCTAATCCATCGTTCCTGGCAAAGATGATGATAAATTGGTCTAAGGAGTTTCAGTGGAGAAGAAGAGAATGATCAATTTGAAAAACATTTGGAAGGCAAAATAATCAATAACCCCTGTATAACAGTTACCACATGCCTGGCAGCTGTTCTAAGCACCCTGTAGCTGCACTGTCCAATATGGCAGCCGCCACCCACACATGGCTATTAAGCACATAGAAAGAGGCTAGTCCAAACTGAGATGGACTAGGTTTAAAATACACATCAGATTCCAAAGACTCAGAACAATAAATACAGAATGTAAAAATCTCATTAATAATTTTATATTAATTACATGTTGAAATGATAATATTTTGGATATACTGTGTTACATAAAATATATTATTACAATTAATTTCACCTGTTCCTTTTCCCTTTTTTTTAACGTGGCTACTAGAAAATTTAAAATTACACATGTTGCCCACATGCCTCTTCTATTCAACAGTGCTGACTTAGACACACCAACTCTCTTAATTCTGCCAATACAGCTTTAGACTAAATACCACTTACTTTTTAAAAACTGAGGCGCAGGGAGCCCAGCCATAAATGGCCACCCAGCTAGTAAAAGGAGAGCTAAGATTTGAAATCACAGAATCTGGTTCTAGAATCTATGCTCTTAACCACTACACCTGTACTGCCTCTCAGAAGGATATGATGCCACACTCTTACAATTTCTAGATTTTGCCACAGTGGCCTAAAACTGTTTTTGTAATTGGCACACATAGAATGCTAATTATAAACATTAGCGCAATATCTTTTTAATATATTTGCTGCTGATGCACTGTATTGTGTCCAAGTACAGATTATCCCTCCATGCCTCCATTTTTTCATCTATAAATGCTAATAACAAAAGAACTTAGAGCATTTTGCAAGGATTAAGTGAGATGATACATGTCAATTTAGAACAGTGCTTGACACCTATTATCATTAGTGTTATTATTAAAGGTGTGAGGGGACGGACTATTAGTTTCTGGGTGGTGAACAAGATGTAATCTACACAGAATTTGAAATATATTATGATGTACATCCGAAAGCTTTATAATATTATAATCCAATGTTACCGCAATTAAAAATATATAAATAAATAAATAAAATAAAGGGAGTTTGCAGTATTTGTAATAAATATTTTGCTTTGTACTTTGAATTTATTTTATTTTTTATTTAAATTTTGCCTCTTATTTTAGTTCTTATCTTGTGCTCTTTGTTAAGTTTAAAAGCAAGCATGGTTTGGCTGTAAAAGAAGAGAATACTCATCTGAAGTCTATGCAAAAACATACTAGAACTTTTATCCTAGAATTGCAGCTAGGGCCCGATATGTCACATTGTAAGTATGTCATTATTTAGGACTGGTCTCCTCCCCCCGGGACTTACAAGAATTGCCAAGGAGTATCTTTGGGTCTGTCCTGCCATCTACTGCCTCCATTCACATCACTCCAGTTGATATAAAGGGGGGATTGAGAGCGTTGGGGTGACATTAGAAGGAGTGAAGTGTTTACAATTGTTCCCTCTGCTCATCCAAACAGGGGTCTCAAGAGACTCACTGGTCAAGAGGAGACCAGCCTTTCATTGCCCAGTTGGATGACTGCTTATCTAGGAGACTTGGTGATCTGGCCCCAGTGCTTGTGACCATGTAAAAAAGAATTATGGAAGTGAGACAAGCAGGGCAGGAGAGGCAGGCACGAGACTGCTAGGGACAGGAAGCCAGGATCATCCCCTTGAGTTTCTGAGGGAGGAAGGTAGATCTTGCACTGCTGAAGAGTTAGTTCCAGACGGTAGCAGAGATGGGGGACTGCCACAATGAAGGACAACGAGCTGAACACATCAGAGAAATACAGTGGAAAACCACCAGCCAGGGCTGCTGTAAGATGCAGCTGGATCTTGAAAGGATCTGCTAATGCTTAGGGAACTGCTTGGGAGTGAGCCTCTGGTCAGTGAACAGTGACAAGCGACCACCATCCATATCACTCCTACATGGACATTGAGCAAGACGAGAACCCACAGTCAACTAAGGGGAGGCTGCAACCTTGCCCCGGATGGCTGGGAGGTGCTTGCCCTTTTCTTCCCCTCTCCCCCAGCACCGTGGAGAATTGAGTTCTTAGAAGGAGGAAGAGACGTCTGAGAGCAAGACGAACTCCCCTCCATAAATACACGTGCACACACAAAACACACACCCCATACACAGTCACACACACTTACATACATACACATTCACACCTTTACACACTAATTTTACACACTCACATACATACTTACACACAAACATACACACACACTCCAAGTCACTACAGCTAGAGCTCTAGCCTATGCTGGAGAGAGGGGAGGGCACAAGATCTACATGACAAGCAAGACTGAATTTCTAAAATGAAGAGGCCTGAGTCTTGAATAATATAATAGGAACTATTCCAGCAATCGAAAGTGGCTGATAAGTTATGGAATCTAGCCAAGAAGTCCTTACGGGAGACACTACCAAGCAGGAAACGGATTCCAAATACACGGCTGAGAGCATCCAATGAGCCAGGTTTAGAAAGAACTGAAACTGCAACTTCTTCGCAGCCTGGCAAGGTTTTCAAGTACAATCTGGCTCCTTTTCTTCTCCTCTACCATTGTTTCTCTCCTTACTGTCTGCCTAGTACAGACAAAATGGGCAGGCATCAAGGATGAAAGCAAAGGAGACAAGAATTTATCTAGACATACATTTTAAGTTCCACTTGAAAAAAACTGGATTAAGATCTCCACGTTACCTGCCAGCAGTTTGCAATTATTCATGTAAACCTGCTAACGACTTTCTAGTGGAATTGGCCAAGGGAAACTGACAGAGTCCTGGTAAAGGCCAATTTTTAGGAAACCAACAACTTTTATACTATCAAATTTCAACCATTTTACCCTCACACAGACAAAAGGCATCCATAAGACAAATTTGAAAGCAGTAAAGGTAATTCCAAGATCCTCACTAGAATCTTGATAAATTAGCAACTCTGTCCTCAGATTTGGGCTCCTCAGGGCAAGCTGATTTTTAATGGTATGTCCCATACTCGGTACACATCAGTATAGACAGTTTTATCTTGGAGAGAATGCATAGTAAAGCTATAAAAGTGCTCAGTGCTCCTCTACACTCAGTACCCCAAAACACAGACTCTGCCCACTGAAGCAACAAAGTTGACTGACAAGAATCTAAGATGCTAACAAGAGAGGATATTGAACTCTATGCTGGTTTAAATGACAGTACGTCACCCAAAGAAGGAAGAGAATTAACGTCTCTATTGCTTCTATATATTAACTTAAACGAAAGAGACGCCTAGCATCAAGTGAAAGTCTACTAATGTTAGACATTATCAATTTCTTCTTTTGTCTCATTATGATTTTTCCTAAACCAAATAATGAAAAACAGAGGGAAAATGTTACCCACTATTTTAAACCAAAGTCCTTTTGGATGAGCTGTAAATGTGACATTTTCAGTAGCCATATTATCTGAAGGCTACACATGAGATTAAAGTTTTAAAATGAAAAGAACAGATAACCAAAATATTTTATTTTAGTTCTCCATGAAGACTATTTAACAAACCACCAGGAGGGGTCAGAGGAGTCAGCCTTATCTGCTACCACAACCATCCAGGTCAGCACACAGGGAGGCGTGCACGTGTTCAAAGCCAACCACAACTTCCTGCTTGTGTTGCCTTGAGAAAATCTAAGCCTCAGTGTTCCTGTCTGTAAAATGAACAATCATCGGCCATCAAGAGGATTTAATGAGGTCAAGAAAGTAAATATTAAGAATAATGCTTCATGCATAGTAGGTGCTCAGCAAATATTAGCTATTGCTATTACCGTAGAGGTTATTGAGCAAATGATCCCACAAAGCCACCTGCCTCACCTACTCCTTTCTCTACTCACATACAAAGTTGAAGCAATCCCATTTTTCTAAACCAAATGGAAATCAGAGAATTCTAAGCTCCTAGAAACAAAATTGCTCAAAATATAAACCCTTTCATGATCAACAATAAGACTTCAAGAAGAGTTTGTCATCCAAAGGAGGCTCATAGATCTCCTG
This sequence comes from Equus quagga, assembly GCF_021613505.1. Lineage (NCBI taxonomy): Eukaryota > Metazoa > Chordata > Mammalia > Perissodactyla > Equidae > Equus > Equus quagga. The sequence goes on from NC_060269.1 coordinate 121,600,337, forward strand.
GATGCCACTCTGGAAACTACTCTGTGACACAGACACTCTGTGGTGCATTGTGGCAAACCATAGTTAGGCCTGCCCACAGGTAGTGGACATGAGCAGAAAACTGCCAGACCCTGTGGCAGAGGCCCCAGGACCCAGACATCAGACCTGGGAGATGAGGCTTGCTGAGTGGTAAAATTACAGCCTTAGCAGGTAGAATAAGTTGTTTCTGGGCATAAAAGACAACAAGCCCACAGTTCTTTGTCCTTTGAGTGACCTAAGGTCATCCTCCTCCACGTAGGCTGCCAAGGCCACTACACTGAAGTGGTCCTCTGTAAGAAAAACAAAAGAGACAGAAAGAAGCCCTTTTCTCCCACTTTTATCCTTATCAAGAGCAAATCCTTTGCACTGCTTTTTAATAGCTTTGGTTATAAGTCAGAGTAAAAGCAATTCTGAACTAAGTCCAAGCCATCCTTCTCAGCCATCCTCACACGTGGTCAGGCCTAGCCCACATATGGGTTACCCCTCCTCCTCCCTCTGCCCGGGCAGACATTGCTAATGGGTCACAGCACTCTTTCCTGCCAAGTCCAAATGAGCCCCATGATTCCAGGTGGCTACTGTCATCCAACGAGAGTTAGCAAGTAAGTTGGACCCAACTTGCCAACCTGACAGAGACTGAATTTCATGCAGAAGACAGAAGTACTAAACAACTGCAAGTTAAAGGAATTTAAAAACCAAGATCAGTTTGTGCTGCCACTATTTTTCAAACCAGAGAGGGTATACAATAAAGAATATTACTATGTATTGGCCTATCCCACTTTAGATTTTTATTGTTTTCATGGCTTTCCAATCTCACTCTATTTTAAAGTTTCCTTTCTGTTTCTGAGGTGTTTCTGACTCATTCATCCCTTTCCCATATCCTCGTAAACGTGGTGGCCATTCAGTGGCTAGATCCGGCCTCTTCATCCATTTTAGCACTTCACCATTTTAGACCTTTCAACATTTAATACCCTCTCAGTGTCACTATCAATAGAGCTATGAGTGAGCTCAACCTTTCCCTGGAAGTGGTGATTTAATGTGTGAATTATACGGTTATTAGAATGGGTGTCAGGGAAACAGTGTAATATATATAACGTGGAGGCTGATGGGGCTGGAGGCGCTGCAACCATCTGGATGATTTCTGGCACTTCTTTTAATGCTATGTCAATTATTCTTAGGACCAATCATTCAAAGCTATCTATAACCTTCTAATAATAATAATAAAATAATATTTTTCACTTAACGTTGCACCTTTCACCAGAGGATTTCAAAGAGCTTTGCAAACATTCATTAGCACTTTATGAAGTGGGCAGGTAATATATAAATACCAGGTCACATGCCCCTTGAAGAGCAGTCATTATTAGTTCTCTTGACACCACATTCATGTTAGGCAGAAATGAAAAAAGACTGCATAAATAAAAAGTCAGGCGTCATCATCATTGGCATCCACAGAATCCTGGCAGAGAGGAGTCTCATTTTCCTGACTCTTAGTGTGGTGAGAAAGGCAGTCAGTTTCCCTCTTCTTGCTACTTCTCCTCATACATACAACACCTCTTCCTGAGACACGGGACAGACCAATGTACAGACAATCCAGAATACTGGATTCTTTCAGTCTCATAACTCTTAGAATCCCTGCTGAGAGGAGGTGTCTTGAGAGGGGAAAATTCTGACTGTCCTAAAGATGATCCTTACACAAGAATCCTAAGTACCTCCTGCCCTGTCCTCAGAACAAAATGGAAGGATTGAAATGCACACCAAAGGCCATGGAGGAGAAGTTGCCAGACTTTGGGTAAGGGGGGTTAGAACAAAGGGGAATGGGTTTGGGTGTGATCAATGGCCACCAGAGAAGCAAGCACAAGAGGTGGCCCTAAGAGTCAAGGTTACTGGTGCCCCAGTTGAGTAGCTGGTGGCAAAATGCGAAGGAGAGAAGTTATCCCTGAGTCCCTATCTTCTATGTTATTTGTCTGAATTGGAAGATAAAATTAGAACCAGATCCAATGGCCTATTTTGGACATTCTTCTTGACTTCTCTCTATGTGCATATATCCACTCACTAGTATGTTAGCTAGGATTGGTTAGGTTAGGCTGTGGTAATAAACATCACCAAAAATCTCATGGTATTAATACAACAGAAGTTTACTTCTTATTCACACTAAATCCATTGCAAGTCCAGGTGGCTCTTCAGGACATTTGTCCTCATATAGTGGCTCACCATTCCAGGTTTCAATCTTAGGCACTTCCATCTCAATATGACACTTCCTGGTTCACCACGGTAGAAAGAAAATGTAAAATAACACACCAGCATTTGAATGCTTCCCCCACAAGTGGCAAATGTCATTTTTATTCCTAGCCTATTGGCTAGAACTAGTTACATGGTTCCACCCAACTAATGGAGGGGCAAGAAAACATAAGTCTTCCATATGTCTGAGGAGGGGAGAACTGGAAATATCAGTGGACATTAGCAATGTCTACCACAACTAGTAAGTACATAGTGTTGGTTTAGCTTGCTACCAGGGCAGTGGAATCTTCTCTAGACCTCAAAGACAACGTGATTGAGCATGGGACAAAATTGTTATGATAGATGATTGGCTTGCCTTGCCTCATGCTTTGTAGACATAGTCAGTCTAAAGGTAAATACATCCTCAATGTGATATATAGCCCAGATACAGCTTAGAATGGCTTTGTGTTTCTTCCTGCACAAACCTTTCTCCCAACAATTATTCCTCTCATGCTTTCTTTCTTATTTTTACCCATTAATACAAGAAGGTCATGGGTGGCTGGCCAGTGGCATAGTGGTCAAGTTTGTGTGCTCCATTCCAGCAGCTGGAAGTTTGCAGGTTGGGATCCTGAGCGCGGACCTAGCACCACTCGTCAAGCCACACTGTATCAGCATGCCACATAAAATAGAGGAAGATTGGCACAGATGTTAGCTCAGTGACAATATTTCTCAAGCAAAAAGAGGAAAATTGGCAACAGATGTTAGCTCAGGGCCAATCTTCCTCACAACAGAAAAAAGAAAAAGGTCTTGGGTTAGTATATTTCTCTCCTTCCCCAACCCCAAATTTCCTTTACACAAAGGGTGTTTTCTAACTGCAAAAATATTGTGCAATGAGGAGAATCCTTTGAGCCAATATTCCCATCTTCTCTAAGGAAGTTCTCTCTTCTTTCCTTCTTGAAGAAATAATGATCATTACACTGACTTATGCAATATTCACTCTTGATTACCCACCAGTGCATTATCCATACTGCTTCCTAATCATTGTTGACATTACTAGATTAGAAAGGTATTTTTCACACTATCTGTCTTCCTTAAAAAAAGAGACTTTTCTTAAGGAAGATCTTTCTTAAACCAAAACAGACTTTGTGTTCTCTATATTGGAAATAGCATGAAACACAAATGTACCAATTCCCTCCCTCCCATCCTTTTTGGGCTCAGTGGCCCATCCATCCTTCATGCTCACCTGGAAGCTGTTTCAGAGCAGAGTCTGCTGTGGCAGAAAAAAGCCACGGCAAAGAGGAAGAAAAGGCAAACTCTTCCACATCACAACTGAGTTCCCAGCAACCTTTCATTCTAATTCTTCCTAGCCATGGGAAGAAGGGGCTTGAGAGGCAGACCACTAAAGGCAAGGGACTGTTTCTACTACTTCCTTAGCTATGTGACTTTGGACAATTTACTTAATCTCTTGGTTAATCTGTTTACATATCTGTACAAAGGAAACAATACTGCTGACATAAGACTGTCTAAGGAATAAACGAAGCTATACATGTGAAATGGCACAAATAAGGTATTTAAAATTTATCTCCCCTTCCTGAAAAGGTTGTTCCATCTACCTTTCCCTCTCCTTTTCTCAATCTCAATCTCTCTCCCTCTCTCTCCTTCAATCTCTCTGGCCCCTAAGCTGTCCCTAGGCAAAAACTGAGAGGCCCACAATGAACGTCTCTTTCCCTGAGGCCTAATGCCATCAGGCCTCTGCCCATGACAAAGTTCCATTTAGACCTTAACCAGGTGAAATCCCTTTGGACCTTAAAAAAAAGAACAAGTCTCTCATTAAAAAATCGGGAGGCATCAAGAGAGGAGAATTCCTAATAACAAATCTGCATATATTATTTATTGTTCCTTAATACAAGCACATACATAGTGGTCCTTGGCATATCTTCCTTAAGAAAAATGGTTTCAATGTTAATCCCTTCTCTTCCAATTTGAAGGAAACAGATTGCATAACAGGCAGCTAAGCTGTTTCAGGTACCATGTCCAGAGGGTAACATAAGTTAAATCTTTCCAGGGAACCCCTAGCCTCAGGTTTGCACATTCCTATTAAAGTACCTCCTTGCTGCTTCCTCCTCTTGAATCTCAACCCATCTTTTGGGAAACCCCAGCCTCTCCTCTTGGAAACTGGCCTCAGCGCCAAATCAATCCCCTCCCACACCTCAACCCAAGGTATATTTCTCCAGGTCTGAGTAGTCAAGCATACAGCAGCCCCTTGACCAGGGCTTCAGTAGGAGGATTAGGAGGGGCAGCACTGCCCAGCATAGGGAGGGCACATACCTGCCAAATGGAGTCCACTAGGACCTCCCACTCCTATCAGTGTGCACTGAAGGCACATCTATTTATTCTCCCAATTTTATAGCTAATAATTGTTGGGCTAAACAGACATATCCCCCAAAGACAAAGAATTCTCATCCATTCATTCTACAAATATGTCTTGGGTACCGATGTGTGCCAAGATCTTTGGGGACAGTTGTTCCTCTCATAAAGCTTGCATTCTAGCAGAGGTATGTGCTGGATATCTTCTGTTTGCCCCACAAGATTCTCTCTCTACTCTTTCCAAGCCTACTCTTGCCTTGGAGACTTACCTTTATGGACTGCATCAGTTGGCACCTTGCGCTTTGGCTTTGGTTGGGTTAGGCCAATGAGGAGCACTAACAGAAGACAGGATAGAAGCAGGAGAGTGAGGTTTGAGGTTTATTCCGCACTGACACTCTCTCTTCTGGGCCACAGTCCTATCAGATGGCCTCTCCTGTAAACTATAGCTATTCTCTCCAGGTTCAAGTAACTGTTCCCTGCTCCTGCCCCATTCAGGCCTTGGGGTGGTAACAGTTCCCTGTTGTTGCTACCAGGCACACGACCATTCCTTTGTTGGTTTCCCTTTACCTGCCTAAATCTTTGTAAATGGTCCCTTTACTAAGCTGTCTTCAATTATCCCATTTGAGTGGGATGTTTTCTGCTGGGACCTCACTGATGCTGGAAAATAGACCTATAATCAAAATGATTCCTGATATCCCTTATAAAACCTACAATATTGTAAAAGGAGATAGACTTGCGGTGGCAAGGCATTATACAAGGGTCAGGAAGGGCTCTGTAAGTAGGTAATCTGACTAAGGAAGAGAGTTCAGCAGTCTGGGGCAGAGCCTTCCAGACAAAGGGAAAATCAAGTGTAAAAGCTCCGAAGTAGGAACGAGCTCCATGTATTCAAAGAAGGAAAATGAGACCAACATCATGAGACAGGAGGAGTGTGATCGGTGATGAGAAGCAGGTGAGAGCCAGATCAGGTGGAGACCTGGCAATGGTAAGGAGTTTAGATTTCATTTAAGGGCAATGGAAAGACATTAAAGAGGTTTAAGCAGGAGGGTGGCCTGTCTGGATTCCCTCAGGCTGATCTCTGAGAATAGATTGTCGCGGACAAGGGAGGAAGCAGGAAGAGGAGTTGGAGTCTCAGGCAGCGGTCCAGAGGGGAGATGATGAGGACTTGGACTAGGATGATGGTGGGGAAGATGGACAGTGAACAGTGTGGGGATAGAATATATTTTGGGGAAGAACTCTCAGGACTTGCCAGGGAATGAGATAGGAGGACGGAGGAAAAAAGAGGAATCAAGGACTACTGGGAGTCTTTGGGACCTGAGCCACTACGTATGTGATGATGCCAGTTACAGAGATGGTTAAGTCCAGGGGCAGGAGAGGGGGAGGGGGGACAATTTAGACAAGATCTGCAAGGGGAGATGTCAGGCTAAAAGCCATAAACATGGGTTTCATCAGCATATACAGGCGGACTTAAGGCAGAGGGGCTGGACCAGCTGACCGAGGGAGGGAATGCAGTTCATCAGCACCATCCAAACGTGGAGAGATGAGGAGAAATCATTTCCTAACTGCTCATAAATTTCAAGGTGCTGTTCTCTCCACAGAGTCAGTGTGTCACATTAATATGCAGAACAATGTTTAGTTTCTTTCCTTCGTTTCCTACTTCCAAATTGTGTATCTTCAGGCCTGCAGAAAATAAGAAAGAGGCCCAGCTCTGAGCCATACACTTTCAATTGCTGTTCCCTTAGAAATGCAAAGAGAAGTCTTGAGCTCATAGGGGTGACCCGATTAATTTTGTTCCATGGACCCTCTCTTTCCCCAATTTCTGTCTAGGGGAAAGGAAGGGATGGCTTCATTCATTCATGCATTCAACAACCATTTACTGATTTCCTACCATGGGCCAGTGTCTAAGTGCTAAGGGTACTCCAGGGAAGCAAATAGACAAAAATCTCTGCCCTTCCAGAACTTACCTTCCAGTGGGGAAAACAGAAAATAAACAACTAACATAATTTAAAACATCAAATGACGGAAGGTCCTAGAAACTAGTAAAAGGTATGGAAAAACTCGAGCAGAACAACTGGCATTCGGAGCACAGAGGTGGATTCTGGTTTTAAACAGGGTGGTGAGGGCAGGTCTCATTGGGCAGGTGACATTAGAGCAGTGACTTAGAGGTGAGGAATCAGCTCAGCAGGTTAGGGGCCAGCGCTCCAGGCAGAGGGAACAGGAGGGCCCTAAGTCAGGAACGAGCCTAGCATGGTGGAAGGACAGCAAGGAGGCTGCCGTGACACAACCAGGCCTGCCTCTAAAGCCCTCCCTTCGCAGCACCCACCGAGCACACTCGCCCCTCAAAGCCCCGTTCAAATCCTTTCTCCTCCATGAAGCTCTCCCCAGAGCCCCAGTCCACACGACCCTTGCTCCTCTCTGGACAACCTCAGGACGCACGGTCGAGGTCACACAGCTTAGAAGTTGTTTTCAAATGGCTGTATCAGTTTTGCCTCCCCAACTAAACTCTAAAGCTTTCTGCATTTAGGAGACCATTCTTTGTACTTTTTTGTGACATCCATGGCACAAGATTAGTAAATAATAAATACATGATGGATTTACTGGCTAAATGAGCAATTCTTAAAACATTTATATTTGACTTTGAAATGAAGGCACATAAATATGCAGGCACATATGCCTAGAATCGTGCCCCTATCTGGGACTGACCCCTCTCCAGGACCTGGCATTGATATCAAAAGAGGGGGACTGAGACAGACAGGAGGGATGGAACAGTGAGGAGGCTCCAGGTGATTATGACTTGTCTGAAAGGTGAATGCTTGGGCCACAGACACTTGAGAACAGATTTTTAAAACAGTACAGGGCAAGAAACAGATAATCCTGGTGCCTCCAGTAAAGAGAACTGAACAGTAGAGGGAAAAGGCAAAAAAAGATTTTTTTAAATTTTGAAACTTTCAAACTTTTAACCACTTGAATGTACTATTTGTTAAAAAAAGAAAAAAAAAGAAAAACAGTGCAGGAGGGACTGTCTTAGTAACAGTCTAACTAGGTTGACAAAGCTGACAAATGTTTCTCTCTCTCAATGGGTTTCCCAAAATTGTAAAGAAAAGCTGACATCCCCAGTAATCTGCAGCATTAATTAGAAAGATGTGATTTCACTTTGCAAGTAGACCTCACGTTTTCCAACCCACTTGGTGCCACCCAAGAAATAAAGGTGGGCAATGTTATAGGAAGAGCATTTCCCTTCCATCCCTGTGTTCTCGCCCTAAACCACAGACAAGACTTCATCTCTGGTCCTCTAGGGCACGGTTGGGGAGAACACTGCCCTTTCTCTCCTCTGTCTCTGGCTCTTCTCCGTAGGAGAGGATGAGACTGGAAAGAGCAGGACAGTCATGGCCATATTATCCAGGAACCAGGGCCATTCCAGGGAGCGGGGGCCAGCTTTGCCCCACCCCATCTGATCTGCAATTGGCCTCTCAGGTCCACATGTGCTCAAACCAGATGGATAGCTGTTTCCTCTCTCAATTAGTAAACAGATAAATTGGGACTGTTTCTGGCAGAGCTGGCCAGGTCTTGACCTTTCCACTGTGGACTGAGAATGATTAGGTGAAGACTGGGAAATTTTCAGAGGTTCTCCTCTGGAGAGGGAGGTGGAAGGCCTTGCCACATCCTTCAGCTTTACTAGTAATAAAGCTGATCAGCCTTTCACTGCGTGCACTCTCAATTGGTTAAGAACCTGCAGAAGGGGAAGGGTGATTAATTAGTACCCTCAGACTTCCAATACAATTGAACCCTCCTGATAACAAGGCAGCTTAGAGAAGCCCCTAAGATATTTAAACATTCGAACGCATCAGCACTATTCTATCTAGCGATAAAGACTAAAAGATGAATCTACAACTATTTTTCCAATAAACGCTGGCAAGTCTCATGGTTCTAATGTTTCACGTAAGAGTTTCAAGGAGATGGTTCCAACTAATACTCCAGAGTCTTCATTTTAACAAATAAGAAGTCAAATTATTAAACATACATTTTAATGCTGATGACAATTTTCAAACTGGCATTGTGTATCGCCTGTGCTGAGGCACTGAGGACACAACATCACTTCACTGGTATTCCTGACAAAAATGCGTAACTTGAAATAGGTCATAAGGAAGCAATCAGACAAACCCAAACTGGGGGACATCTTACAAAATAAGGGGCTGGTACTCTTCAAAAATGTCAGTTTCAGGGAATACAAACAAAGACCAAGGAATGGTTGCAGATTAAAGGAGGCTAAAGAAACACGACATGTCAAAGCAATGAGTGATCCTGGAGTAAAAAAAACAGTCGCTAGAAAGGACACTTGCATGACAATTGGAAAAATTTGAATATGGACCGTATATTACATAACAGCCTTGTATCAACACGAAATTTCCTAGATTTGATAAGTTTATGATGTTGATGCACTTAATGTTCTTAGGAAATACTCACTGATATTGTCATGATCTCTGTAAGGGTTCAGCAAAAAACAAATAAGTATATTACATATCATATATCATATCATAGATAGGCCTACATAGAGCAAATGTGACAAAATAGCAACAACAGGTTGATCTAGGTGAAGATACATGACAACTCATTATATCACTCCTGCAACTTTTCAGTACATATGAAGCTTTTCAAATTAAGATGAAATTTTTAAAAAAGATACTCCCTACAAGATACTATAATTCTTATGTGTTCTTCAAACTTCGAGAGAGGATTAAATAAGTCTTGAGGATGCTGTAAAAGATAGAAAATAATTTTGTAACAAATCCCCCGTGTCTCAACGTACCAAGGCTGTAATTTAGGTCACCTCACATGGGGATCTAACTGTCTGAGTGACTGCTTTCCAACCTGCATGTCAAAAACAGACCTACGGATGTGCTGGGTAGAAGGTGGTGGCCCATAAATTGAGGCTTTCTTTGACTGGTTCCACTTTGGGGCCATTTGTCAGCCCTCCTCACTTTCTAGTTCTCCCTGGGCTTGCTTCCCTCCATCTTCTCCATCCCTGTTTCAGTCTATCACTATATTAAAAACACAACTGTGGGGCTGGCCCAGTGGCGCAGCAGTTAAGTGCACACATTCCGCTTCAGCGGCCAGGGGTTCGCTGGTTCGGATGCCGGCTGTGGACATGGCATCGCTTGGCAAGCCATGCTGTGGTAGGCGTCCCACGTATAAAGTAGAGGAAGATGGGCATGGATGTTAGCTCAGGGTCAGTCTTCCTCAGCAAAAAAAAAAGAGAGGAGGATTGGCAGTAGTTAGCTCAGGGCTCATCTTCCTCAAAAACAAAAACAAACAAAAAAACCCCACAACTGTGCCTTCATAAGGGCATAAAAAATAAAAGAATTATCCAACCCTCACACTCAGCTATATCACAGATTGTGTCTTTAAAATATACTCACACTGCCCTCAGGCCTTGCCATGGAAATAGATTTGCATAAATCCACTTTATGACAGGTCTTTTTGTTACACCAGTTTTTAAAAATTCCCTTGAAAAGGGTCCAAGACAGACAAGACTTATGCCAAATAGTGTTAAGGTGAAGTTTCAATGTATCATTATAACCATTTCATATAATTTATTTCTATCATAAATATCAGGTAATTTGCTAACTCTGTTTTGGTTACACAGCCATGATACCTTCATCTCCTCTTCATCAGCACATTGGCAAGGTGACAGATTTATGGACCCTCAGTATGTGTCAGGCACTGTGTTCTATAAACATTATCTTATTGGATACTTGCTACATTATTAGGTATATTGTATTATCTCTACTGTACAGAAAATTGATGCTCAAACAGTTAAGTCAGTTGCCCAAGGACATACAACTTGTAAACAGCAGAGCCAGAACCTGAGCCCAGATGTACCCGACTCCACCATCCAGATCCTAATACCACTACTACCCATCTCCCAACTTCTGCAAAGCACCATCTTGGATTCCATCAGATCAGTATGAAACCACGAGGAGACTCCAGAGTCTTGAGAAAACTCTAGGACATGCCAAATAGGAAAACAAGGACATTTCCTACCATAGGAAGAATGAAATACTTTTTTGTTAATCTCTCACTTTTTAGCCTGAATTGCTTGAACTTCACACTCACAGGGGGAAGAAAAGGCTGATATATTTTATTGCCGTTTGTTCTCTTCCTAAGATTTTCCTGGACAATTTAAGATGGTCTTTTGATCCAGAATCAAGTTCTTCTGCTACCCATCCAAAATTTCAAAATGCCTGTTTTGTACAGACTGCACCAAAAGCTTCAGGACATAATTCACACATAAAAAGTATAATACTGAATATGAAAATCTGAAATACACACTGCATAAGTAATGACAGTAAAAAGCCAATGATATTTTAAAGATATTTTAAAGATTTAGTATTTATCATTGTAACACAGCTTTTATGTTTGATGTTATATGAAGCTATGAGCTCACTTCTGAATCAATGCTATTTTATTGCTTGCTGTTATATTTATGGAATGTTACTCTGAACAAAGCAGAACAGGCCAAGTCTATTCCCAACATAACCTATAAATAATGTAAGTAAATAAACTAAGCAAATCTTCATGAAGCAATGTATTATTTACTATTCCTTGTTGCTGAAATATGAGTTTAAATTTTGGTTACATATTAATGTAAGATCTTAGCCATTTCTAGGTCTCCCTGGGGAGTCAAATCCTAAAGCTTAACTCAGAATTAACCTTGCCTGCCTTCTCAACTCTGTAACTGAAAGCCACACTCCTCTCCAGGGTCAGAAACCAGAAGCTAGACCATGGAATCACTCAAACTTTAAGTTTTAGAGTGTTTTTAATGATTCATTCTTTCACACATTCATTCAAAAACTATTACTTAAGTCCTACCACAGTGCCAAGCCCTGTTCACATTAGGATATCACAGTGAACAATACAGGTAAGGGTCTCTCTACAGATCACAGCCATAGAGGAGTAGAATCAGACAGCAAACAAGTACTAAACAAATAAACAAGATAATTTCAGTAGTAATGAAGAAAATAAAAGAGAGTAATATGACAGAAAATGATGGGGTCACTTTAGAAAGGGAGGTTAGAGAATGTGCCTCTAAGAAAACAACATTTGAACAAAAGCACCCTAAAGAAAGACTAATACCTTTTATCAGAGTTTCTCCTTCTTCTTCCCCCTCCACCTCCTTCTTTTTGTCTGTTTAGTACCAGTTAAGAGCCACTGATACATGAGGAAGGGGCAGTTCAAGCCCCGGTGAGAAAACATTCCAACGTCAGCTGGGGTGGAGTCCTCCTAGAGAAAGGAGATGAGGATAATGTTAGGTCAGTGCCATGGATGGACAGCCATCTCCCACAGAGGACAGTGATTCAAAATGATGCCTGGGGACACAATTCAGTGGCAAAAGATGATTCAGTGCAGGGGGTAGGTCTTCTGGGGAGATCATAACAGAAGTAGGCGTGAAAAACCAGAGTTGCAAACAAACCAAAGGTGAGTGAAGCCATGGGTGACTTGGGTGGACTGAGGAGGAAGGGGCTGGGTTACAAGGTAAAGAGACACTACTGAGCTGAAGGCAAGATGTCCCGACCTAGAGGCCAACCAGACTTCATTACCACCTTCATTCATTCCTATGTGATCCCTGCGTGGGACCACTCACAGAAAAATTGGTCTCCTCACAGCCCCAGGATGCTGGAGGTCTTACTTTTATGAGAGGGTTGTCCTCATCTCCTAACCATTGTTGAAAGGTTCTACAGCTTCACCATTCGTCAATATTGCCCCTGATAGACTTAATTATCTGATATTAAAAGGCCAGAAAAGATGTCTAGGGGTTTCCCAATCAATGTCCCGCCTCTAGACAGAATAAATGAACAAACTACCCAGGACAGAGATTAAAAGCTTAGCTAGATGATCAGGCCCTAAGCAAATTTGTGAACAGGGGAGAGTTACCTTTCTACTTACAATTATAGCACACTTCATTGCGCAAGGTTAATGGACCTTATTTTCCTCATGCCTAACATTTATTCAAGCTGTCTGCACCTGTTCTCTCTATTAGGTTGCCCCCTCAGTAAAATACCAGGTGGAAAAGACTATAATAAATGAACTCATTCTACATAGTCAAGGACCCAAAACAGTTTAATGCTAATCAATCGTAACCCTTATTAAAGATTTACCCATAGGATGGGAGTGGGATGGAGAAGGAAGAACTGTTGCCATCTACCAAGGACACTAAATAGGAAATTAAAGGAAGGCCAGGTAAGAAAGGCACAAGAAATTGATTTATTTTTTATTGACATGTACACAAGTATGCTTATCATAAATATACAGGTCGATGAAATTTTCAAAAACTGAACACGCTCATGTACCTCAGCACCTAGAACAACAAACTGAGCATGACCAGCACCCCCCTCACACTCCTTCCTGTCATTCCTGCCCCCAGGGGCAACCACTTCCAAACATCTAACACCACTGAAGAGTTTTGCCTGTCTCTGAGCTTTATGTAAATGGAATCATAGAGTGTACTCTTGGTGTCTGGCTTCTTGTGCTTAACATTATGTTTGTGAGATTCGTTCATAATGTTGCGTGTACTTACAGTTATTCATTCTCATTGCTACAGAGCATAAGAAGTCATCTTGTAAATGTCAATATTTGACCCTCAAGACTGAATTCCTGCTTAAAGAGGAAAAATATGAACTCATCCCAAGAGTAAAATTAACTCCCTTGGCTGAAATCATTTTTATTTTGTTCATTGAGCACTGAGCTCATAATGAATTCTCTTAGACTTTCTTATTTAATTTGAAATTTACATCTGAGCTACTCTTAACATCAGGATACAGACAGATGAGTTCAAGTCACAACCCTTTCCCACTACCTAAGGAATGAAGCCAAGCTGTTCTCTTGCTCCAATTTTATTTCCTCTCTCACAAGTAACTCTGCTTGAAGATACACCAAGAACAGCTGCCAGCGACTCATCCTCTGGGACAGTCATCCAGCTCAGCCAGTCAGTCAATTGTTGGCATTTGTTCACAGGGGGCTAACATCAGAAAGTGCTTGTGATCAGCATTGGGGCAATTCTCTGCCTAGAAAACACATACACACAAAAGCCTGGGCTACTATGCTCTCTAATTCCCGAGCATGTGCTTTTGTCCATTCTGTCAGCTTACCTCTCCTAAATAACCTGGCCCACATCAGACACCTAGGGCATGGTGGCATCTGACCAAGAGGCTCCCAGTTCTCACTTGACTGCAAGTCATTTCTAATTTTTGCTGGGACAGCAGTGAAACGTAAAACGAGACAACTGGAAGTTCACATCTGTTTGACTTTAGGCCTCATGCCAGGTCTGGCAGGAAATGGTCATGGCCAGCCTATGAAAATTTCAGCATCTCGAAAACCAAAGAGTTCAAAACAGCAGAACATTTTCAGGGCTGTATGATATTCACGGTTCAGTACAATAGCCTGTAAAATCCTCAAAGGTCTTCTAAATTGGTGGGAGAAAAACACATTTACATTTGGAATAGGTTTAGTGCCCTTTGCCCACACTGAGAGGCAGTGTGGGGCACTAGAAAGAACACCATATTCTAAGTCAGATATGAGAGTTGGAGCCTTACATCACTAGCTGTGAGACCAGCGTCTTTTAGGAACTTCACAGGCCGTAGGCCTCTTCCTTTTGGAGACTGACCACACATCATTTCCCAGCCAAAGGGCTTTTTATTTTTGAGGAAGATTAGCCCTGAGCTAACTACTGCCTATCCTCCTCTTTTTGCTGAGGAAGACTGGCCCTGAGCTAAGAGCTGTGCCCATCTTCCTCTACTTTATATGTGGGATGCCTACCACAGCATGGCTTGCCAAGCAGTGCTACGTCCGCACCTGGGATCCAAACCAGCAAACCCAGGGCCGCCGAATTGGAATGTGTGCACTTAACCGCTGTGCCACCAAGCTGGGCCCCCAAAGGCTTTTTAATCTAAACTTTATAAGTTGTTCTTACTGTCCAACTTTTTTCTGTGTGTTGGGGGGGAACGTTGGTAATTTGAGTCTAAAGGGAAGTACTTGGGAGTTAAGCATCTGGGCTTTCAGGACGCTTTGGGAAGTCTTACTTCCTGGAGTATATTTGGAAAAATATTATCTAATAGAGAATTGGCCCATTCTCAATAAGCTGACTTTCAATTCTTGGGTAAAAAAATAAAAATTAGGCAGAGGCAAGACATAATGCCAAGTAGACAAGGCAATGTGTGTCTACTATCTCATTTGGTCATTTTAACATTTTTAATGATTTTTTTCTTAATTTTGAAAGGAACATGTGCTCATTGTAACAAGTGATACAATCTAACAAAGCATAAAGAAAAAGTTATGCATCTCCCTCTTCATTTCCCTCCATTCTCACCCTCTTCCCAGAGAAAGCCAAAATTAACAGCCAGCTGTATACTCTCAAACCTTTTTCTATGTATATAAAATATAGATATTAAAATTGGATTAGGGGCCGGCCCTGTGGCCGAGTGGTTAAGTTTGCACACTGTGCCTCAGCGGCCCAGGGTTTCGCAAGTTTAGATCCTGGGCGTGGACATGGCACCACTCATTAAGCCATGCTGAGGTGGTGTCCTGCATGCTACAACTAGAAGGACCCACAACTAAAAATACGCAACTATGCAGGAGACAAAGGAAAAATAAAACCTTTAAAAAATATATAAATAAAGTTGGATTATACTCTTCACATAATTTTGCAGTTTGCTTTCTTCCCTTTAACTACATTATGGATATCCCTCCAAGCCAATAAACAGATGGAATTCAGTGTCTTAAATGACTGCATAAAATTCCAATGTATGGATCTTCTTATTCAATAGCTCTGTTGATGGAAAGTGAGGTTGTTTCCAGTTTTCTTGTTTGTTTGCCAATAAAAGCAATGCTGTAATAAATATTAGTATACATGTCTTTACATACTGGTGCTTTATTTCTATTGGCTGGAATCCCACACACTTTGCAAGGTCAGAGCTTAAAGACATTATTCATTTTAATAGATATTGACATAATACTTTCTTTAATCCATTTGGACTTTATTTTTTGTATTACAAGGTAAGGATTATAAATTTTGTTTTCTCCCACATGTGTAGCCAATTTTTCCAGCATCATGTATTAAATAAACCACCCTTTTAATAGGTTGCAATGCCAAGTTTGATATATGGTAAGGTCTCATAGACAGCTGCAACTTTTTCTGGAGTTTCTACCCTGTTTCACTGATCTATTTACCTGATTTGATGCCAAAACTAAACAATTTTGATTACAGTGGCTCTAAAGTTAGTTTTAATATCTAGTAAGGTGAGTATGTCTTCTTCTTCCTTTTATTATTTTCTTAACTATTTTAAGATAACATTCCATTTGAACTTTGTTATTTTATTCAAATAAAATCCCATTGAGATTTTGAGTGAAATTACAAATATGTTTACTAATTTTGAAAGAAATGAAAATTTTACAGTTTTAAGTCTTCTACATAGATGATTGCATGTCCCTCCATTTATTCAATAAGACTTTTTAGGGTGTTTTTAGGGGATACAAATCTTATAAAATTATTCCTATATATTTTAAATTTTTGTTGCTATTATAAATGGAATGTTTTTTCAAAGTCTATTTCTAGCTGACACTAGTAAAACAAAAAAATTACAGATTTTGTATATTTATCAAATATCTAAACACATTATCAATAGCTCTTATCAAATCTAATTTTTTTTTTAAGATTGGCACCTGAGGGGCCGGCCTGGTGGCACAGCAGTTAAGTGCACACGTTCCACTTTGGCAGCCTCAGATTTGCCATTTTGGATCCCGGGTGTGGACATGGCACCGCTTGGCAAGCCATGCTGTGGTAGGCGTCCCACATATAAAGTAGAGGAAGATTCTGGGCACGGATGTTAGCTCAGGGCCAGTCTTCCTCAGCAAAAAGAGAAGGATTGGCAGCAGATGTTAGCTCAGGGCTACTCTTCCTCAAAAAAAAAAAGATTGGCACCTGAGCTAACATCTGTTGCCAACATTTTCTTTTCCTTCTTCTCCCCAAAGCGCCCCGGTACATAATTGTATATTCTACTTGTGAGTGCCTCTGTTTGTGCCATGTGGGACACCACCTCAGCATGGCTTGATGAGTAGAGCCACGTCCGTGTCCAGGATCTGAACCAGCAAAACCCGGGGCCACCAAAGCAGAGTGTGTGAACTTAACCACTCAGCCAGGAGGTTGGCCCCTAATTTTTCTGGTTTTTTTTTTCCTCTACTTTATATGTGGGATGCCTACCACAGCGTGGCCAGCCAAGCGGTGCCATGTCCACACCCGGGATCCGAAACGGGGAACCCCGGGCTGCCGAGATTCGGAACATGAGAACTTAACTGCTGCACCACCAGCCAGCCCCCCTGATATTTCTTTTTAGTCTCACGGACTTGCTAAGTATCCAGTCATGTCATCTCCTAATACAGCAATTTTATCTCTTCTAATGTTTATACCTATTACTTTTCTCATCTTGTTGCATTAGCTAGTACCTCCAAATCAACGTAAATAATTGTGGTCACGGAGGGGGGCCCTATTTTGTTCCTAACTTTAAACAAAATAACTTCAGCATTGGGCTGCTTATTATAATTGCTAAAAGAATTTGATAGCCTTTTCATATTTAAATAAATTTCCCTATAGTATTCCTATTTTGCTTATAGTTTTTTCAAGAATGGCTATTTAATTTTATAAAATTATAGTATCTAATGACTTAATCTCATGATTTTTTCCTCTTTTAGTCTGTTGATTTGAAGAATTATCATGTAGATTTTCTGATATTAAAACACCTTTACATTACAAAAATAAACCCTACTTAGTCATTGTGTTATTCATTTTATACAGGCTGGATTTGGTAAACTAATGTTTTAGTTAGACTCTTTGCCTCCATACTTACAAACGAAATCAATATATAATTATCAGATTACATTAGCTCTGTAAAATGAACTAAGAAACTGTCCATTTTTTTCCTATGGCCTGAAATTATTTAAATAACATAGGAATTTTCATTTTACTTAATAATAACTTAGAAAGGTTTTGTTAGACATTATTAGAGAGGGTATTATTGTTATACAACTTTTAAACATGACAAGGAGTAGATGTTCAGAAAAGTAGACAAGTTGACTAAAGTCAAGCACCTGTCATGGGGCAAAGCTGGGAATGAAACACTAGGCTTCTGATTCCAGTCCTGGATCTTGCTCTACAACTCATCTCTCCAGGGATGAGTCTGAAATCCAGACCTAAACAAAGGTCAGCAGAAATCCCATAGCAGGACCAAGAAAAGAAAGCCACCCTTTGGAGAACGCACAATAGAACAGTCAGAACCCTTGCCAAGAAGAGCTATGAACTGCTAGGAAGCCACAATCACACAATGATCTTCTTGGTATTTGGTCCTTTGAAATGGGATCACCCAGATGGAGCAAATGGACTACTACCAGTGATTCAAGATGGTGGACTTAGAATGGGCAACTGTGTAGGGCTGTACAGAACTGTGTAAAGTAATGATAATTCACATATGTACATATATGCCTATATAATTTACAAAGAGTAAATTTAGAGAGGTTAAAATATTTGTCAAAGATTATGCTCTATATCTTAAAGATGATGCACCACCCCATAACTCCCTAAATCATGCTCCTTGTATGTTCCCTTCATATCACTCACTGCAATTATTTTATTTATTTGTACAACTTCTTCTTTGCTTACTCACTCTCCTCCCCAACTACAATGGAGGTAGCATAGGAGCAGAGACCATACTGTATTATTGTTTTATCCAAAGGCCAGAACACAGTGAAAAGACATTCAAAACATATTTGTTATGTGATTAAAAAAATAAATACTACAAACCATTTATAGCTAAGTGATCCCTGCTTGAATTCGATGTAGAAAGATCACCAGCTTTGCCTCCAGATACGGTGGTCCTACCGCACACAGGTTAGGAATAACATCATTTGCTGCTGCTGTCTCTCTAAATATGAAATGTGCTATACATCCAAGTCAGAGCACACCACATCAATCTTATACAATCACCTTATTTGACAGTGACATTCTTTTTAAAGGCAAATCAGTGTGAACTCTCAATATCCCAAATTAGATCAAGCACAGAAGTTCAAATGAGTTGGCCATTAATTACTCACCACCACTGGCCTAAGTTTGAAACCACCAGATCTCATTTTTCACTGGGCTGACATCTTGAAAGGCACCATTTGTCAGGAGACCTCCCTTGTATTTTTTCTTTCTCCTCCATTGTTTCACTGAATTAACCAAAGCATTATTAAATAAGTTGCTAAATACAGATATTAGCTCATTTGTAGCTAATTATTTTAGGTAAATGGTGCAGTAAATGAAGCACCCTATACCCTCCCCCGACCTTTCTTTTTTTTTTTTTTTTGAAGCTTTTGTGATGTTCTCCAGGTAAATCCCATGCATAATGTAAGAGTGGCAATGTTGTTTGCATAATAAGCTATTTTCTACCACAGAAGCAGAAACATTTTATCGCTATAGAGAAAGCTCAAATTATGAATACATTTTCATATAAGTTGATTTATGTGAAAATTACAAATAAATGCAGAGCCGAGCTGCAAGTGAATTGTTTGTTCCCAGTTCAAGGAGTGGTGTTATTTGAAATTAAAAAAGAAAACAACCCCACCACATCCCATTAAGAGAAATATTTTTAATGTTATTCAGACTGAAGCACATACCATATGATCCAAGAAGAAAAGCATCACCTGGTCTGGCAGTGGGACCTGAGGTTGCAAAAGCTAAGATAAATTTGTCTACTGATTTCTGAAGCCATCTTATCATGGATATTATATATATATCCATGATACATGTATTTTTACTTGCACTTGGGCTGCAAAGATTCTCAGCAAACTCTATAACTACTTCTTTCAATAGTCAAAGGAAGTTGAAAGAATAAATGGAGGCCCATTACCACTTTTGCACAAATAAAAGCTAAATGTACATTGAAGACATGAAAATGGTTTTGCGTAAGACCCAAAGATTCTCAGACACCTGCAGGGCTCTCAAAGTGGGATGCACATTTCTAATTCCAGGTAGAATCATTGTGGGTAGAGAACTTGCTAGAAGTGCCACCTCCCCCCCACAACTATTACACCAGTACATTGTTTGGCATCTGGGTGGTGATCTGTAACAGGGATGTGAGGCTGGCCACAAAGCTTTGGCTGACATCTGAGACATGGAAGGGGTGGGTTACAGGGAAAGGAGATAGTAACACGGCACCGTGGACAAGTCTACACCATAAAATAAATGTGACCTGTTTAGCGATTCGGGAAGTGTATATCTGTATTTTCCTAGACTTTAAACTTGCCTAGGTCATCCTCGACATGGGCCAAGGTCATAGAAAACATCTCGTCCTGGCTGTAGCCCCAGACCTCAGCCCACTTATGCTTGAACTGCTGCTTGATAATCCCTTACCTTCCAAGTGCTTGGTTCGGGTAATGCTCTCTGATCGCCTTCAAATTTTGCACCCCTTCAGACCTCTCAAACTGGCTTACTGGACTCTGGTATCTTACTCAGCTCTTTGCTACATGTGCTCCCCAGAATCTGATGATGCTCAAAGCCCCAAAGGAGACTCCTAATTCCAGCCCCAGCCCTCTGAGCTCAGCCACCACCAAACACCACACCCTCTCCCCCTCCCCCTCCCTGTACCACAGGGGAGGGCAGTTTGAGTGGTATAGATAGCTAACCTGAACATGGGTCTCAAATGCCTCATCTTTACTAGCTATCTGTTGTCAATTCACTGGCCTGTCAAGAGATGCTGTGTATATAGATCTGGCTTTTTGCAAGCCCTCTCTGTCTTCTCTGAACCACCAACATTTTTCTTGGTAAGTACCTTCCAGTCAAAGCATAGACAGGAATCATGTAACTTGCCTGGCCTTGTTAGACCCAACAGACCAGAGTCAGCCCTTTCACCACGCCCCAGATTCACCCAAAGATCTCTGCCACATTCACTCTGTTTTTATTTCTTATTTGCATTTCTTGGGTTGATTCTGTGCTTTCCCTCCAATACTATGCCAGAAGTCTGTGTGAGATGTGAAAATAAGTAATGTTGGGGGAAACGCTGTCTTCATTACATCACCTTGGATTTTCACATTCAATATGTTGACAGATGGGGAGGAAATACTTGGTCCACCGTTCCTGCACCACCTACATTTTAGTCTAACAGCAAACCTCATATTTGAGGCTTGAAAGTTAGGAGCCTGAAGAAGATGATCTGTCCACATATCTCCCTCTTCTATTATTCTCTGACTCTATAAATATAAATGAGCCAAGAATAAGCATATGTCTCTTCAAATTAGATGAAAAAAGACTCACTCCAGCACACACTACCACATAGTTGTGTCCCTTGCTAATTCAGAAAGATAAAAGTAAAAAGGTCTTTAAAGGACAAATACTGTATGAGTCCACCCATATGAGATACCTACTATAGTCAAATTCTTAGAGACAATGGTGGCTGCCAGGGGCTGGGTGGAGGCAAAAATGGGGAGCTATTGTTTAATGGGTACAGAGCTTCAGTTTTGCAAGAGGAAGAGTTCTGCAGATGGATGGTGGTGATGGTAGCACAACAATGTGAATGTACTTAATGCCACTGAACTGTATGCTTAAAATGGTTAAGATGAGGCTGGCCCCATGGCCGAGTTGTTAAGTTTGTGCGCTCCGCTTCGGTGGCCCAGGGTTTCGCTGGTTCGGATCCTGGGTGCAGACATGGCACCGCTTGGCAAGCCATGCTGTGGTAGGCGTCCCACATATAAAGTAGAGGAAGATGGGCATGGATGTTAGCTCAGGGCCAGTCTTCCTCAGCAAAAAGAGGAGGACTGGCAGCAGTTAGCTCAGGGCTAATCTTCCTCAAAAAAAAAAAAAAAAGGTTAAGATGGTAAATTTTATGTGTATTTTATCACAAAAAATAATAACAATAAAGGGTATTTATTGGGCCACATTTTTTTTTTTTTAAAGTTAGAAGGCCTGTTAAAATATCAGATTTTCAATTTTTAATAGAACAACTATTGAGTCATTGATTTAACACCTGCTCTAAACCTTGTACTCTGCTAGATCCTGGGGCTACAGTATTTAGTACAAGAGATATACACCCTACCATCATGAAGCAGAGAACTAGGCAGCAGAGATGGATACTAAAAACCCTTTACAACTTGATGAGGACTTTAAAAGAAAAGTGAAAGCTGTGCAGGACCATTTAGCAGACATCATCCTCCTAACCTGGCCTGCCGGATGAGAAAAGGCTTTTCTGGGGTCTGCCCCATGGCTGAGTGGTTAAGTTCGCACACTCCGCTTCAGTGGCCCAGGGTTTCACCTGTTCAGACCCTGGGCATGGACATGGCGCTGCTCATCAGGCTGCGCTGGGGCAGTGTCCCAAATAGCATTACCAGAGGCACTCACAGCTGAAATATGCAACTATGTGCTTGGGGGCTTTGGGGAGAAGAAGAAGAAGAAAAAAGAGAGACCTGGTAATAAAGGATTCTTTTAAAAAAAACAAACAAAAACGAAAAAAAAGAAAAGGCTTGTCTGAGGAAGGAGATTTGAGCTGCAACTTGAATGATGAAGGAGAGTTCACTAGGAAAAAAGCTTCTGAGAGATGCTTGGTCCCACATTTCTCAATGTACCATCTCCCTACTAGGGACTCTTGGACTCCATGGATTTCCGCAATGCTTGTTACCTGGTGGTTTTCTGGAGACCAGACTCACATCGAAAACCAATATCTCTCCCTTAGTTCAGTCTCAAATACCAAAAGAAAGTGGGACCTAGACACTAAGCCAAGGTCAGTGATAAAAGAAATGGCATTTTAATCTCCTCTTTCACCTTTCCTTTCCAAAGCTGTCATTGGAATACACTGAATAATGGAATTCTCTAAAGGGCAAATAAGCTTCTCTACAAGGTTGGAAGAAAATCTAAAA
Organism: Equus quagga; assembly: GCF_021613505.1. Classification (NCBI taxonomy): domain Eukaryota; kingdom Metazoa; phylum Chordata; class Mammalia; order Perissodactyla; family Equidae; genus Equus; species Equus quagga. The sequence goes on from NC_060269.1 coordinate 121,622,864, forward strand.
GGCAAAATGCTTGGCTAAAAGTTTGTCATTAATAGCTCAATAGTATGTTACATATTTTGTTTCCATACTCTCATATCTACCAATTATCCAACTGACCTTAGACTTAAGGCAATTTTCCTACATCCTTGATATCTGCATTATCCCAACAAATGGCACAAGTTTGGAAGTAATATCCCCACACTCTTCCCACTTCAAAACACACACACACATAATTTCCCATCTCCACTAGATTATAAACTTCACAAAGGCAGGGCCCAAGTCTGTTTTATTCCCAATACTCTCAGTAGTTCCCACAACATCATAGGTGCTCAATAAATATTTCTTAACTGAATCCCCCTCTTGGTCCCAGCTTCTGAAATCTCTGTCATATACAGATATGAAATAGCAAGGCTTTGGGAGTCAGACAGACCTAGGTTTAAATCCTGGCTCTCCCATTTACTGAAAATATGAGTTTAAACCAATTACATTAACACTCCAAATGTCAGTGTTCACATCTGTGAAGTGGGAATAATATATTTCGCAGTGATGTTAAAGGACGCAAGTAAATGATGTACATGCATGGTGTCTAAAAACACTGTGAGGAGGCACAGGTTGTTAGTTCCTCTTTACAAAGGAAGACAGTACAGCCCACTGAGGTGAAATAACTTCCCCCAGGATGCAACTTCATTGGCTTCATATGCTTGATTTTAAGGAAAGTAAAAGGTGTAAACAGCGGAATTTCTGAGACTGGGGCTTAATCCTGGTTTATTAGATCAACACAATGTCTTACACCTCTGAGAAGGGTCTGAAAATCAAGTCATATAGGACACCATGAAATAAACCCAGAGGTGCTTCTCAAACTTTAATGTGCGCACGGATCACCTGGGGATTTTGTTAAAATGCAGACTCAGATTCACGGGGTGGGGACTGAGATTCTACATTTCTAACCAGCTCCCAGATGCTCCCCAGGCTCCTGCTGTCTGCGGATCATGTTTTGAGTAAGAAGGGTTTAAAGCACAATGCAAACTATTGGGTATTATCACCCGAAGGGCCATACTATTATAATGATAATATGGAACCATCTCATTTCTGAGCTCCATGCAATGATTGCCCCCAAGTACTGTGATTTTCTCTCAATGTCTTTTAAATGCCACAAAATCATACTTTGACCCTGATAATGATCATGATACACACATCTGAATAAAGCCCCCCAAGCTCCAGCTAGGCAACATCTTTAAGCTCAGCGCCATATTGTTTGTAGTTGTCTTAGCTTTTCTCCTCTTCAATTTGCCGTCAAGTCAGCGACCCAGATTCACATCAAAGTCAATTTGAATTCATTTTGTACAATTTCAACAGATACTATTTCAAAGGGCTCTGCTAACTTCAAAAATAATATTCATCACCTGATGGCTGAAGGAAACTGCTCTCGGGATATTGTACATCGCCATCCCCTAATTTGGTAATTCTATCAGGAAAAGCAATTAAGTTTGTTTGACATGACTTGTTTTTATAAATTCATGATGCTTACTGCTCTTAATTTAATTCTCCTCTTACCACTTATAATTTCATTCTCATCTGACAGTTCATATTTTCTCTCTGAATGATTCCCCCCCCCCCCCCCACTTTATATTACTAACCACAGAAAACTCAGTGAATAACATCAGGCTCTGGGTAGGAAGGAGACTGGAAAAGGATGGGCAGTGTGCAGGCTTCCCACAGGGAGGGCAGGAATTTGGTTCCTTCTGATTCCCGCAGCCCCTAGAGCAGTGCTGGGCACACAGATGGTGCTCAATAAATACCTGCTGCCAGGCACCATGACAGGCACTGCAAAGGCAAAGAAGACTGTGACCCAGGCCTTTCCTCACATTTTACATTAGTCAGGAGGCAGACATTTTAAAAAATAATTACAAGCTATCTGGAAAGAAAATGGTACTATGACAGGATTTCCACTGAAGACTGGACTTTACAACTGTATTTTATTTTCAATGCTGGAAAAAATGTCCATTAAAATGCTGTCAGCAGTTTCTGACTTACTGATTGGAGACCTGAATAGCCTGTGATAATGTGCAAGTTACAGTGGCACAAATGAGGGGCTAGTCAACCATGCTGGAAAACCAGAATTCAGGAAAGACAATGGGAAGACGAAATCATGTGGTGAGTCTCCAAGGATGAGCTGTGGTTGCAGAACAAGGAGGTGAGAACGCAATTTCTACATAGGGAGGAGTGTGTGCAAAGCCATAAACTCATGCATGTGGGTGGTGTGTTCAGGGAATTGTAGGCATTTGCTCTGGCTGGCACATGAGCCTCAGTGAGGAAGCAGCCAAAGATGGATTCAACTTTAGCCAGGAACCAGATCCTGGAGGACTTTGTATGGTGAGCTTAGAAACTTCACCAGTGGGCAACAGGGAACCACTAAATGGTTTTTAAGCAGGGAAGTGAGATGATAAGATGTGTGCTATGAGAAAAATTAATAACAATTGAAAGAATTTGTGGGATGAATTTGATGGGGACAAGACCGGATGCAGGAGAATAGGTGTCAATTGCAACAGTCAGGTGAATGGTAAGAAGGGTCTGAAGCAACTACTACTAATAGGAACAGCTACCATGTATGGCATGCTTACAGGGTGCCAGGCACGAAGCTAGCACTTTGCAAGCATTATCTTACTAAATTCAGAGACCAAGGGGCAGAGAGGAGGGGGGAATTGAAAGGCAGACAGAAGGCACGATCAGTAGTGACCTACGGATGTGGGAAGGTGAGGCAGAGAGAGGAATATAGGATGATTTCCCTGTTTTGTGACTTGTAGATGGCAGTGTCTTTCATCAATTTAGGGAAGACTCGAGGAAGAATATTATTTGGGGAAAATATCATGAGTTCAATTTTAGACACATTGAGTTTGAGAAGTTCATGGAACCTCCAGGTAGAAATGAACAGCTGGATAAAAGAGCCTGGAGCTCAGAGTTTTAGGAATTCCCCATATATAAATGGAGGCAAAAATGGTGGGTACAGGAGAAAGACTGTGCAGATGAAAAGAGCACCAAAGCAGAAATGGAAAACATCATATTTCGTGGATGGGCAAAGAACAAGGAAAAGGGGAAGAAGACACACAAGGAAAAGGGGAAGAAGACGTACAAGGAATGTTAGAGAGAGAGGATAAGAACTAGAGAGGATGGTGTCAAGGCAGCCAGAGGAGAAGAAAGGTCCAAAAACAATGGAATGGTCAACACTGTCAAGGGCTGCTCAAGGTATATTCACTAAATTTATTTGGTGAAGAAAGGCCTCATTTATTCATTCAACACATGGGGTCCACTTTCACACTGCTGTAATCCCAGCCAAAAGCTGTCTTGCCCATCAGAACATGCAACACGATAGATGAAAAAGCACTCTCTGAAACTGAAGCCAAAAAAGATCAACATCTATCATTTGAGACTAGCCAGCTCTCACAAGTAACTCACCCTAAGATGGTCCAGCAATGTGCTGACTAGAGGAGGATACTGAAGTATCTTGAAAATACAAAGGAAACTACCACCAGCTATATTGAATCGTGATTTGCCCAGCATGAATTCATGGAATGTTAGAGCTGAGTGGGAGCAAGTGCTTTTCATAAAAAAAAAAAAAGGGTATTGGAGAAAAAGTGGCCAGTAAGTGAATGAAAACATGCTCAACATCACCAATCATCAGGGAAATTCAAATCAAAACCACAATGAGATACCACTTTGCACCCATTGGGACTGCTGTTATTTAATACAAAAAAACAGAAAATAACAAGTGTTGGCAAGGATGTGGAGAACTTGGTAACCCTTGTGTATTGCTGCTGGGAATATAAAATGGTGCAGCCACTGTGGAAAACAGTATGGCAGTTCCTTAAAAAATTAAACACAGAGTTAACATATGATTCAGCAATTCTAATTCTGGGTATATACTAAAATAATTGAAAGCAGGGACTTGAACAGATATTTGTACACTCACATTCTTAGAAGCATTATTCACAATAGTCAAAACGTGGAAGGAACCCATCGATGGATGAATGAATAAAGAAACTTTGGTATATACATACAATGGAATATTATTCTGCCTTAAAACGGAAGAAAATCCTGACACATACTACAACATGAATGAACCTTGAAAATACTATGTTAACTGAAATTGGCCAGTCACAAAAGGACAAATATTGTATGATCCCACTTATATGAGGCTCCTAGAGTAGTCATATTCATAGAGACAGAAAGTAGAATGGTGGTTGCCAAGGGATGGGGGTAGGAGGGAATGGGGAGTTATTGTCTAATGGGTAGTTTCTGTTTGGGTAGACGAAAGGTTCTGGAGATGGATGGTGGTGACGGTTGCACAATAATGTGAATGCATTTCATGCCAAAGAACTGTAGACTTGAAAGAGATTAAATGGTAAATTTTATGTTACATATATTTTACTACAATTAAAAAATAGGTATTAGAGGGAAAGGAGTCTGTTTTCTTTTACGACTGACCAAGAGAGAAAAGATTCTCTTGTAGAGGGCTAGAGATGAAGAGTTTTTCAAAAAAGAAATATCCCTAGAAAAATAAGACCTTTCATGGTGCCACAGCTAATATTACTGACTATGATTACTACTACTCTTTCTAACATTGATTATTATTTTTCAGGCATGCTAAGTATTTTATATACATATTTTTCATTTTTAAAGATTTTGTGAAAGTAAAAGTAAAGATGACTATCCCTAATTTATGTATAAGGAAACCGAGGCTCAGAGAGGTTATATAAATTGCCAGAGTCACAAGGAATAACAGGCAGTGAGGATTCCAATCCATGGCATCTGTCTCTGGAGCCCATGCTCTCAACCACTCCCATAGGTTAGGATTCCGCACCCAACTACCATGCAAGGCTTCCATTTGGAATACACGTGGGCTTATCCCAAGAACTATTTATATAGGAAATTGTCCTGTTCCTTAAGGTGGGAATAATCCCCACTGGAAACTAATCAACAGGTGTTTTTTTTTAAAGGTATGTTCTGTTTTGTTTGTTTGTTTGTTTTGGTGAGGAAGATTGGCCCTGAGCTAAATCTGTTGCCAATCTTGTTTTTTTTTTTCTTTTCTCTCTAAAGCCCCAGTACTGTATATCCTAGTTGTAGGTCCTTCTAGTTCTTCTATATGAGTTGCCACCTCTATATGGGATTGATCAGTGGTGCTAGGTCCGCGTCCAGGATCTGAACAAGCGAACCAGGGGCCACTGAAGTAGAGCACATGAACTTAACCACTATGCCACTGGGCCAGCCTCTCAACAGGTATTTATGTCCCATGCATCTCTTGGTAGAAACAGCATACAGCAATGGTTATAATATGGGCTCTGTAGCCAGGCAGCCTGGGTTCCCATCCTATTTTTGCTCTTTTAGTTGGGTAACTTTAGAAAGATACTTAACCTGTTGGGAGCCTTAATTGCCTTACCTGAAAATAGAGATGATAACACCTTATAAGATTGTTGCAGGGATTAGGTAAATTAATAAATGTAAAACACATAGAATGGTGCCTGGTCACTATAAAGATTCAATTAGCATTAACTATGTGGGTTTTTTAAATTAGTTTAAGTCACTTTGTGCCTCTGGGTGCTGATAAAATCCTTCAACTGGATCATCAATACTGTGGAACAAATTTGGAATATCTGGAGATGCTTCAAAAGTTCTGAGATATTGTCAGGACCAATCTTCCACCTCCTCTCTGCAGCTCTCCAGTAATAACTTTAAGGAAAGAATTCAAGCAGAGAATCTACCATGTGCAAAGCACTGTGCTAGGAACTAAGAAGATGAAGAAAATTTCATCTGGATCCTTGAAGAGACCCCATCCAGTCAAAGAGATGGATATAAACCAATAACTGAGATATAATACAATACAGAGTATAAAAGAGCTGTGCTCAAATGATCACGATGATCACTTAAGAACCAAGAGCCTTGGTTCTTACTCCTTCCTATAAAATATCTCATTAATTCATAGATTCTCAGACTAGGAAAGCACCTCCAATCTCACCAACTGAGTCCAACCTTTACTCCATGGAAGCCCATGGCCTGTCCCTTGAGAAAGTGGCCCACAACTCAAAACCAGTTTTGAGTCTTCTGTTTTCTTCTCTTGAATGGATCTGGATTTCACATTTTGAATTAATAGATAGTAAAACACCTTCAAAAATAGAAATTCAAAGTTATTATTTCACAGAAGATAACTTCAGAATATATATCAGGAAGACTATCTTTGTCAGCAGTTGGAGAAGAAATCTCTACCTTTATAGCCCAAGGAGAAGAATGCTCAGGCTCTTCTCCAGAGCAGATCAATTCCAGGTGGCAGCAGAGCATGATAATCCCTTAAAATCATAAATATGGGCCATTGACATGTACACAAATCCTCTTGCCAGCATTAATCATGAGAGCCAAACACTGGAAACAACCCAGATAGCCACATAACAATACAGTGATAAATGAAATGTGGTATATTCATACAAGGAAATACTACAGAGTAATGAAAAAGAACAAACTATCGCCACAGTCAACAATATAGATGGATCTCATAGACATCATGTTGAAGAACAGAAGCCAGACATAGAAGAATATATATTATATGATTCCATTTATAAAGTCTAAAACAGGCAAAACGAATCCATTTATTAGAAGTCAGGAGAGTGGTTTACCTCTGGACAGGGAGGAGGAGGAAGTGACTGGGAAGGGGAAGTAAAAAATCTTTGAGGTTCTTGGTAAAGTATGAAAGTAAAGAAAGAGCTATTAGAGTCTCTAACTATTATTTCAACTACCAGATATTTTTGAAAGCTGTAAAAAATGGTATTAAATATTAATCACATCTTCTTTTCTTTTCTTTGGAAGGAGATTAGCCCTGAGCTAACATCCACCACCAATCCTGCTCTTTTTGCTGAGGAAGATTGGCCCTGAGCTAACATCCGTGCTCATCTTCCTCTATATGTGGGACGCCTACCATAGCATGGCTTGATAAGTGGTGCGTAGGTCCGTGACTGGGATCCAAACGGGAGAACCCGAGATCATCAAAGCAGAGTGCACAAACTTAACCGCTATGCCACTGGGCCAGCCCCTTAATCATATCTTCTTGTCCATCATGACCATCAAGAATTTGAAGACATCTTCATTAACCAGTCTTGATTAGGAATTACACGTAGCCATTTCAAACATAAAACCTGATATTAAAAGTTATATTCATGGTATCATGCTAAGTTTTGCTGTCAAATCTTTGAAAAGATTTTATTTGGAAGCTTTATACAAATTTAATATTTAATATCTTCCCTAATATTTTATATTTTATTTTCTTATCACAATTATATACTATAAAGAAAAATGTAATGAAGTTTTTACCAATTCCCAGACGAACAATCCTAATTCCTCTAGGGTTCACCCCAAGGTGCGGTGCAAACATTATCACTTTTTTTTTTTTTTAAAGATTTTATTTTTTCCTTTTTCTCCCCAAAGCCCCCCAGTACATAGTTGTATATTCTTCGTTGTGGGTCCTTCTAGTTGTGGCATGTGGGACGCTGCCTCAGCGTGGTTTGATGAGCAGTGCCATGTCCGCGCCCAGGATTCGAACCAACGAAACACTGGGCCGCCTGCAGCGGAGCGCGCGAACCTAACCACTCGACCACGGGGCCAGCCCCCAAACATTATCACTTTTAATATCTGCCTTGGAGTTCAAAAGGCCAGGAAACACTGTTAGAAAGAAACTGTTAATGTAGACAGAGAACCATCATGGAAAATGAAACTGGAAGAACTGCCATGGGAGCCAGAAATTCAGTTGTTCTGAGTGTCCCCATAGGGGTGGACATGGACCTTAAGTGAAGGCTCTAGGAAGACGGATTTCAGCCAAATCCTGAGAGTCAGCTCTGCCCAAAGAGAGAGGACATGAATGTTCCGACAGAGTCTGGCTGACGACCTGTCAGCACGTTGTAGACGGAGATGCAAACTTCAGAGCATGACTGGCCTGAGGACCCTGTGACCTGTAGATTCTATGATTCTGTACCAGCGAGTTCCCTCCCTGACATTTCTTAAATTCTTGGTATGCCAAGACACGAAGTCATCAAGGAATGTAAATAAAAAGCCATCAACATGCCATGCCTGGTAGAAAGATGTTGAAATAAGATCAATATGGTGCACACAGGAGCATCTCTGTGTCTACTGTTGTTACCCACGAGAAAGATGTGTGAGGAGACAGATGCTGACCATGGCTCAGAGTTCTAGTCTTTACTAAACCACTCACTACTAGATACTGGGAAAGATGATTCCCTTCTAATTTAATTTCCTTATCAACACAAACAGTGGGGATGAGGTGGGGAGGCCTAGTTGATAGCTAAGGGTCTTCTCAGCTGTAAATTTTTACCGAAGATTGTAGATGTAACTTCTCTTAATTTAATGTTCCTCATACTTATAATGAATATAGAGGGCCTCTCTCATGCAGGGTAGTTCCATTCATTTCAACATTTACTAAATAAACATACAGTGCATGTCAGGCTCTGTGCTGGACACAAATATATCAAACTTTAATAGAAAGGACAAACTACAAAAAAGGCAGGTTAAAGGCCAGCATACCCAAAGAGGCCCTTGAAGGACACAGAGGCACTGAAGTAACTCTCAGGTTATACGGCAAATGAGGATGTGGAAGAACAAAACCAAGATGGTGACCATCAAGGAAATGAAATAAATTCTCCCACACAATCTTGTCCCCATAGTGACACAGCAACCACTGTGTGTGCCTTGAACAAAAAGCAGACTGGACGAGCAATACTTCATGACCCAGGACTTCCCTAGAGGGACAGAAAATGAAAGACTGAAGGTTGAGCAACAAATAAGCAAGGGCGGCACCAACAGGAGAGGTACCATCTTGTTCACCTGAGACAAAACTGAGACAAAAATCCTGAAAACTTAATGATGGAGTTCTAGGAAGCCAGAAGGTTTGATAAAGATGCACATATGCTCACCAAGGCCTTGTTAGCATACTTGGGCAAGAGAATATACTGACAGTGGTTGCGGATGAGTTTTGCAGACTGAGGTCATCCAAGAATTCCATGGGCAAATGCAAGCCACCTGTGTTAATGTTACATGTTGTCTTCTGTTCATTTATCAACTTAATGTCATTACATAATATAATGTTGCCACAATAGCATTTATTCTATATGCCAGATAATCCCAGAAATGCTGGGAAAGAGAGATTTTCCACCTGGCAGTGTTCTTTGAAACAAATTACCTAGAAGAATTCATGCCAATTAAATGGAAAGAGGAGAAGCTTCATAAAATGAATAAGACCCAGTTCCTGCAGCCATGGAATTCAAAAGCTAACTGGGTGCACAGACATGTATTCAACTATCGATGTGCAAATATTGTGAGGATTAAACAGGATAACAAATGCTAAGGGCGTGGTAACCTATAAATCACAACACATATCACATATAAAGTGTGTAAGTATTGGCAGTGGCAGTGGTGGTATTGTCACAGAGCAGTCCGTGATTTAGACTAACTTCCCTACAACGAACGGGCATAATCTTTCTCTCCGATCATTTGAGCAGTATCTAAACAGTGTCTGTTTCTAAAAATTATTATTCTAGGCAAGGCTATGTTTGTCACTCAGCTGTACTGTGTCATTTTAACCATCCTAACACCACTTCAGTCCGTTATATAATCCCCAGTTTTCCCCCATTTTGGATGTCTCTGTTGTTTATTGCTCTGCTCTCACACACAACTTGTCTGAAAAGTCTGGGTGTTTTCAATCAGGCCTTATCAGAGATCATGGTTATTGGAACTCTCTGCATTTTATGGCTTCCATCTCATTAATGCCAACACTAATTTGTGGTCCAATCCAACACCACCCCCATAAGATCTGCATGAATACACAGTGGATTTCAATCTGCCATTCAACAAGCATGAAGTCCTTTATGTTCATTATTAGCCAATCAAAGAGCCCAGTTCCTTTTCTCTGCAGTTTTTCCATAGTGAAATCATTTTGTTATTATCCCAAAGCAGTTGCATGGTAGGATATACTAGAAAAAACAATGACAACAATAACAGCTCTTCCTTTTCCCCAGCAAATGCAACTGTTTTAACCTGGAAACTCCAGTTCAAACTGAGTCGCCAGTTTGTTTGTGAAAATCCTCCTTCCCTAAAATAGCTCTTACCCTGAGATATCTTGCAGTATATTACAAAATGGGCCTATTTTTTACCCTCAAAGAAGTGGGAGGACTGTTGAGATGAAAACTAACTCATGCTCTGGCAGAGAATCAAACCAGGTTGCCAAACCCAAGTGGACTGATGGATCCAATGCCACACGGCCAGGGTGACCTCATTCCAATGCCCATCATTTTCCTTTCCTGAAAACTGGGTCCTGGAGTCATTATCATGGAATTCTCCTTTGTTCAATCTACATGGTTAAATGATTTCCCTTTCACATCATTTCAACCCCATGCTTCATTACCAAAAGTATTCAAGTCTGCTCTAATGTTCTGCGTCTCCCATTCCAACAAATGCCTTGTCCTTCAAGTTCCTCATGTAATTTTCTGTTCTGCAACAAATTTCAATTGAAAAATGGGTTCAAGTAGGCTTGGTTATTCATATTTTGAGGTAAATTAAACTAGGGTGAAAATTAGTAAATAAAGGGAAACAACAAATGGCAGAGTGTCTAACAAAAAGACCAAACGAATTTCAAAAGGGGTCACTTTTTTCCTTCCTTTTTAATGATCAAAGACAGAAAATCTCAAAAGTGAGTATTTTCTCACATACTAAACACCTGAGAACTACTTTTTTCCTTCACCCACTGAGACCTGGTTTCGCAGGTTGTGGTCCCCTGGACGCAGACTCTGAGATGATGATTTAAGTGCAGAGGTGTATTTGGGAGTGCCTTTGGTTCAACAGCTGTGGAACAAACGCGGGAGGAGTCAGACTGGAAACTGGGCCATGGTGGAGGTGCAGCAAGGTCTCAGCTAACCCCACAGGGAAGTCTAGAGCAGGAATGGCCGTTCAGAGTTGTCCCCAGTCAGGAGAAGGGGGTGGAACTTTTATATCTCAGCATCATGGGATGCAGGTGAACCTCAAAGAGGGTGGGGCTCTCTCTCCACCTGATGGCAATTCCCAGAGAGAGACATTAGCCAACAACCTTCCCGGTAGCTAAGGGACTAAGCCCTTTAGTCCTGAAGGGGGAATGTGGGCAATGCCGCACAGCATCCAAAGCACAAGGTAACCCTTATAACATGAAATATCTGATTAACCACCTTAAGCTGAAACAGGTTCCATGAGAAGATGTTTAGCTACTTAAATCCTATTTTGATGGTTGGCACCCACCATTGCCAATAGTTCACTATTTATGGGTTCCAAACATATATTCATCCCTATTTTCATAAAGTGCAAACCTCTATTACTCGTGGAGTAGAAAAAAGTGAAGAACTGGGCTTATGCTTCAGATCAGCTACATCTGTGCCTTAAAGTGACACAAACTTTCTTAACCAGTGAAACAAGGATGACAATATTTACTACATCTTCTTCATAGGGTTACTAAAAGAGGCAATAAATGTGAAAGCACATGATGAACAATAAAATGCTACAAAGATAGAGCTGACAACATTTGACACAGAGTAAGTGCTCAAAAATATATGTTGAAAGGATAAAGGAATATGATTCTAATTCCTCCACATCCTACCAAGAGCCTGTCGCCCCCGGCTTCCTTCCAGCACATTGCCAGCCTGGCAGCTAGCAGCTTGTGCAAGGAACAGGTAGAATTTAGTGGGAAGTGGAGGCATACGCTCTGCTGTGACAAACAGCACAGCAAGAAGACAAGAATTGTCTCTATCCTGAGGCCATAGCTTTAGTCTTCCAAACCAGAAGTCTCCAGAAGCAACTGATATAATTTCCCAGTTGAGTCTAAAACATAGCTCTTTATCAATTATGCCTAAACAAAAATTATTTTTATGATAGACATGCTGCATTGTTCAAGTGGGAAATATTAAACAAGCTCACCCAGCAAGCCAACTTGTTTTCAGGTATCTTGAAAACATTATCATATGAGGCAGGTCTGCAATCCCTTATCCACAGTTCCAAAATCCAAAAATCTCTGAAAACCAAGTTTTCTCCCTAACCCATTCGGGGACAAAACTTGACCTGAATCAATATGAGGTTGTTTATGATCTTTATTTGCTCCTCTTAGTGCATCTCACTGCAAAATATGACAGCACTTGACTATTGGGTGCTCCCCAGACTCTGCTAGCTGAACATACAGTATATGCTCTGTAGGCTTCAGATATGGCACTCCAGGGGACCTGTAATCATCTCCAAAACTTATTAAGGTGTTGCTATGTCTCAGAAACTATTCTAAAGACTTTGCATCTATTATCTCATTTAATCCTACACAACCTTATAAGGTACCCCTGAACTTCTATCTCATTTTACAAATGAGAAAATTGAGGCACACGGAGAGTATGAAAATTGCCCAAGTCATACAGCAAGTAAGTGGTGGAGCTGGGGACTGAAACCAGGCAGTCTGACTGCAGTTTGCCTCCTCCCATTGCAGCAAACTCATCTTGGCAAATCCTACAGGACTTGGCAACAGGCAAAATTAGTTGCCCCTTAGGAGATATATTGAAAATCTGTGGCTGCTGAGGTGTGTTCAGTAAATTCCATTTCTACTAGTTAGGTTTCTCCAGAGAAACAGAACCAATAGCATGTGTGTGTATGTGTGTGTGGAGAGAGAGAGAGAGAGAGAATTATTTTAAGGAATTGGTTCACATGATTGTGGGAGCTGGCAAACCCCAAATCCCAAAGTTTTCAGGGGAGGCCAGCAGGCTGGAGCCCTAGGGACAAAGTGATGTTGCAGCTGGAGTCCGAGGGCAGTCTGGAGGTAGAATTCCCTCTTCCTTGTGGGCCCTCTGTCTTTCTCTTAAGACCCTTCAACTGATTTGATGAGGCACACCCACATTAAGGAGGCTAATCTGCTTTACTTAAAGTCCATGGATTTAAATGTTAATCAAAATGAAAACAACAATGAGATATCACCTCACACTGGTCAGAATGGCTGTAATTAACAAGACAAGAAATAACAAGTGTTGGAGCGGATGCAGAGAAAAGTGAACCCTCATACTCTGCTGGTGGGAATGTAAACTGATGAAGCCACTATGGAAAACAGTAAGGAGATTGCTCAAAAAATTAAGAATAGAACTACCATATGATCCAGCTATTCCACTGCTGGGTTATTTATCCAAAGAACACAAAAACAGGAATGTGTAGAGGTATTTGCACCCCTATGTTCATTACAGCATTAGTCACAATAGCCAAGACTTGGAAACAACCTAGGTGCCCATCAATGGATGAAGGAATAAAGAAGATGTGGTGTATACACAGAATGGAATATTATTCAGCCATAAAAAAGATGAAATCTTGCCATTTGTGACAACATAGATGGACCTTGAGAGTATTATGCTAAGCAAAATAAGTCAGATGGAGAAAATCAAATAACAGGATGATTTCACTCATAAGTGGAACATAACAACAACAACAACAACAAAGAAACACATTGATATAGAGATTGGACAGGTGGTTACCAGAGGGGAAAGGGGAAGGAAGGGGACCAAAAGAGGTGACTGGGCACATGTGTATAGTGATGGATGGTAATTAGTCTTTGGGTGATGAACTTGATGTAGTTGTAGGGGAGGTGGACATTTCCTCTCCCCAAATGGGGGTTCGTCTGGCTGGAGAACGAATTAAATTCACATGAGACAGAATAGCAAGAGAAAATTAAACAAAGCTTTTATGAGGAACCATGGCCCGGGGCCTTTCTTCCCGAAGGAAGAAAGGGCACCGAAGAAGTGGGGTGCACAGAGTGGTTATATAGCCCCAAACAGGGTGTTTCACATGTGATTGAAATGTCCCTCCCACAATAGTCACAAGATTGCCCTGTTGGCACAGTGCTTGATGGACACAGCAGGTAATGGTCTGCTATCTCGGTGGGCGTAGCAGGAGGCAAGTCTATGTCTGGAGCTGGCCGGTCACAGGTGAGCGCAGCAGCAATTGGTTCCTAGCCTAAGGAAAGACGCTTAATCCTTAAGGAATGCCAAAGTTGGGAGGGGGAGGGAAGTCAGTTACAGGAGGTTACCAGACTAGCACAATAAAATGCAGATTTTAAGTCTTTGCCTTTGGTATTGATTAAGAGTTTTGGAGAGTAGGTCATCTCCTTTCTTCTTCCTGGTACAGAGAGGGAGGCAGCTTTTACAGATAGAGATTTACCTTACAAATGTAAATGTGTCCTAAGGAAGGGCAAGTTCCATTCCTCAGAGCCTCCTTCCCTGTCCCAGTTTATCAAAAGCAATCAGCCTCAAATAATCCTGATGCCAAAGAGACATATCCTGGGGTGGCCATTTTCAGGTCCCCACATAGTCTACAGAGAAATCAAAATATAATGATGTACACCTGAAAATTATATAATGTTATAAACCAATGTTACCTCAATTATAAATAAATAAATGTTAATGACATCTAAAAAATACCTTTGCAGCGACATCTAGACTGATATTTGACCAAATATTTGAGTACCATGGCCTAACCAAGTTGACACATAAAAGTAACCATCACACTACTGTTAAAATTATCCAGTCTAAACTGGGTCTGTTTATGCTTAATGTTATAGTTTTATGGGATTGCAAACTGATCATTTAAGCAAATAACCCAATCTTGTCCCTGGAGAAAGAGATGCTCCTGGTCATCATAGGCCCCCTGTGACCAGCCTTTGTGCAGAAAGAGTAGTGGCGTTGATAAGATACAAGGTGGGCCCCTCATTTTTCACCAGAGAAGGCTGCCTCCTGCAACTGTGACATTGCACTTGTTAGTACCATTTGGCTCGCAAATGACAGAAATCAACCTTGAACTAGATTAAGTAAATAGGGGGTTTATTATCAGGATGCTGGGATCAATGAAGATAGAGATTCTTCCCCTTCAATATTTAAAGTCAATAAATTAGCAGAAATTTCACCAATATCAAACAAACAATGGGAGGGCAGCTAAGGAATGAAGCAGAAGTTTCTGGCCTAGCACAGCTCCTGACTATGACCTTCAGCCCCCATCCTTTCCAGCCAGACACCACCAACCACCCCCGGCCCACCAGATGTAGTAGCAAGGAGTCAAAAAAAATCCTAAACTGTAACCACTCTATTTCAAATCAGGAGAAAAGTGAATTGAGGGTTTACCTTTCATATTTTCCCTCTTCTGATTGGGAGAGAATAGAAACGATTCCTAAAGAGGGATGGACGAAATAGAAGGAAACATCCATGGCCTATTTTCTCTGCCAGAAATGAAGGCTTCAGGCTCCATCAGTGAATCTAGGGCCTTGGGAGCTGGTGGTAATCTGGAGCCCAGGGACCTCAGCACATGGGAATATGATCCACCCCAACTAGCTGGGTGAATTCTCATAGTGGACATTTTACAAAATCAGAATACAGAGTTTGGGTCTTTTGGTGAAGATTTCCCACAGCTTCAGCCACATTTTCCCCATCTTTCCTCTTTTTTTTACCCATACCTAAGGGTTAAAAAAAAAAAAGTGGGAAGAAAATAAAATACCTAGCCTTCAAACAACTCAGAGTGGAAAATGATGAGGTTTCAGATACAGTGGAAGAGTCAAGGGGAATTCATCCACACTACATGAAAACGGATAAACAGTTTGGAAAAGCTTCTCAGAGTGAGCATAAACAAAATGAATGAGATGACAAGAAACCATCCAAACACAATGCACCGAAGGAGGAGAAAGAAATGCAAGAAGGGAGAAAAGGAGGAAGAGGGAAGAAAAGAAGAGAGGGGGGAGGCAGGGTCCAGTGGGGGGTCCTGAGTGTGTCCTAACCAGACGCTCACTCAGCTGAGTTTTCCCCTTGCTCAGTTTCCCTTAGTTCCTGCCCAACTTCTGAGCAGGATTCCCTAGTGTTCCCACCTGTGAGACATCCAACATCCTTCTGATCAATTGTGTTTCTGCTTACATTATCCAAAGTTGATTTTTGTTGTTTAAAACCAAGAACCTAAATTGATACAGATGGTGAGCAATTAATCCATTTAAATAGAAAACTAAGATTAAGTAAATGAGGGAATTAGAGATATAAAACAGGTGTAAATGTTATAAACTTTGCCAATATATAATAAAATAATATAACTACCAAAAACAGGAGGTGGTGGAAGAAAGCGGAAGGAAGTGGGAGTACTAATTTCCTCACCTTTCCTAGCAGGGAATCAATAGATATTAATCAAAATGGAAACATGTACTTTTAAAAATACAATGATTCATAATGTTTTTCATAATCACTTTATAAATCTTAGAGTGATACTTTAGGGAATGGAATTGAGGAAGTTTGAGTTCAAAAATGGTAACTGACAACCAAAATCTAACAGCTGGCTCATTCAATAAAAAATTCAAATATGCCAAATTGGCGCCAAGCATTACACCAAGTGTTGGGTTTACAATGGCAGACAACCCAACATGGTTTCTGCCTTCATGGGGCTGACAGTCTAATGGGAGAGCTAGATATAAACAAGGGAACAAAGAAATAAACATGAAATTACAATGGTGATAAATGCTGTGAAGGAAAAGAACGGGGCACTACCAGAAAGAATAACAGAGAGGTGGAGTCACACTTGACAGAGTCCACAAGATGGTGGACCTTTAAAAAGAGACCTCAAAGTTGGGAAGGAACCAGCCTTACAAAGATTGAAGGGAAGATAATTCCAGACAAAGGGAACAACATGGAACAAAACCCCAAAGAAGATGTCTTAGTCCGTTCGGGCTGCTATAACGGAATACCCTAGAGTAGGTGGCTTATAAACAACAGAAATGTATTTCTCACAGTTCTAGAGGCTGGGAAGTCCAAGATCAAAGCACCAGCAGATTTAGTGTCTAGTGAGAGCCTGCCTCCTGGTACACAGACAGCATCTTCTCACTGTGTCCTCACATGGTGGAAGGGGTGAGGGGGCTCTCTGGGGTCTCTTTTTATCTCATGACCTATTCGCCTCCCAAAGGTCCCACCTCCTAATACCATCACATTGGGAGTTAGAATTTTAACATATGAATTTGGAGAGAGATACAAACATTCAATCTATAAAATTCCACCCCTGGCTCCCCAAAATCCACGTCCTTCTCACATGCAAAATACATTCATTACATCCGAACTGCCCCAAAAGTCTTAACTTGTTCCAGCATCAACTCCAAAGTTTAAAGTTCAAAATCTCTTCTAAATATCATCTAAACCAGATATGAGTGAGATTCAGATATGACTCATCTGGAGGCAAATTCCTCTTCAGCTGTGAACCTGTGAAACCAAATAAGTTACATACTTTCAAAATATAATGGTGGGACAGGCATAAGATAGACATTTCCATTTCAAAACGGAGAAATGGGAAAGAAGGAAGGAGTAACAGGTTCCAAATAAATCCAAACTACAAGGCAAACTCCATGAGATCTTAAGGCTCAAGAATAATCCCCTTTGGCTCAACACTCGGCACTCCAGTCCACTGGGGTGAAGGTCCTGTCTCCTGGACCCACTGGGGCAGGAGTCCCACCTTTCAGACCCACTGAGGCAGAAGTCCCACCTTCTGGACCCATGATAGTGGCAATTCTGCCCCTGAAATTTTGCTGGCAACACTTAGGCCTCCAAGGTTGTGGATGGCCCTGCCCCCATGGCTTTGGGCAGAGGCTATCCAGCTTGTTGGAAATGAGGCAATGGTTTCCCCCTTTTGAAACCAAGGAGGCAGCCCTGATGATCTCTGAACCACCTTTCAAGTCATTTTTCCCTTGTCTTGAAAAATAGCTCCTAGCTTCTATGGAGATGGCTGATTAGGTTCACGATTCAACCCTTCCTAATCTCCTTACCAAACAGTCACTTGGCCACACCCTTAGTGTCCTTTCCCCAACACATTTTCTCACTTTTTGCAATATGGATAGGCTGAGAATTTCCCAAATATTTAAGTCTAGCTCCTTTTTGCTTAACAATTCTGTCTTCAGGTCATTTCTCTCTTCTCCCATTTACTATAAGCAGCCAGGAGGGGTCAAGCAGCACCTTTAACAAACACTTTTCTTAGAAATCACTTCAGCTAAATAATCCAATTTCATCACTTGCAAGTTCTATCTTCCACAAAGCACCAGACCAAGAACACAATTCAGCCAAGTTCTTTGCCACTTTATAACAAGGACACCTTTCCTCAAGTTTCCAATAACATGTTCCTCCTTTCCATCTGAGACCTCATGAGAATGGCCTTGCCCATCCATATTTCTACCAATGTTCTGTTCATGATTACTTAGGTATTCTCTAAGAAGACTGGGGCTTTCTCTACAGTTCTCCTCTTTTCTGAGTCCTCACCTGAATCACCCTCAATGGTCCATTCACAGCAATGTAGGCTTTTTTGGCATGTACTTCAAAACTCTTTCAGCCCTTCCCCATTTCCCAGTTCCAAATCTGCATCCACATGTTCAGGTATTCATTACAGCAGCAACTTCACTCTCAGTACCAATTTCTCTCTTAGTCTGTCCAGGCTGCTATAACAGAATAACACGTCCTAGGTGGCTCATAAACAACAGAAATTTATTTCTCACAGTTCTGGAGCTTGGGAAGTCCAAGATCAAGGTGCTGGTATATTTGGTGTCCATGAGAGCCCACTTCTTAGTTCAGAAGGAGAGGACTTGACACGTTGGAGAAAAATGAAAGGTGATGTGAGTGAGTGAAAAGTGAGGGGAAAGGAGCATGAAATGAGGGTGATAAAGATGGCAGGAGCTAAACCATGCAGGGCAGGCTAGTGTGGACATGGAACTGCATTCAGCTTCTATTCCAAGAGCAGTGGAAAGTCTCTGAATAGTCATCATCAGAGGAATGGCAGGATGAAATCCACATTGTATAACATCTACTGTGGCTGCTGGGTGCAAAGCAGTTTAGAGGGCTGCAAGAAAACAATTAGGAAGACAGGTTAGGTGCAGTGGTCTAGGAAAGAAATCACATTGGTTGCACCTGGTTGATGGAAGTAGAAATGGAGAGATGTAGACTAACTGGAAAGATATTTTGGAAGTAAACTTCAAAATCTTACCAATAGATTAGAGATGAGAAGTAAGGGAGAGAGAAAAATCAAGAAGGACTCACAGGTTTCTGGGTTGGTTTACCAGGTGACATCATTTACTGAAATGGTAAAGGCTTTGAGATCATCGTTTTCAGGAGTGACTATTAAGAATTTTAGACATTTCATGACTAAGATATTTGCAAAATATCAAGTGGAGATGTCAAGCAAGCCATTAGATCTGAAGCTCAGAAGAGAAGTTGGGGCTGGAATCATCATCACACAGATGGTATTTAAAAACATGGGAATGGAGAGAATGTCTGAGAAAAAGAGTGTAGAGAATAAAGAGGGCCTCTGACCAATTCCTGAGAAAATCCAACATGCAGAAGTAGAATGGAAGAGAAAGATGTAGGGGGGTATATATAAAACTAGGAGAGAGCAATGCCCACGTTAAAGAGGAGGGAGGGAGATTTCAACTTTGTTGACTGCTGCTACTAAGCCAAATAAAAGTGAGGACTGCAGAGGGTCCATCATATTGGGCAATCAATGAAAATGAAAAAGCATTTTTGATGAAGAGATAGAGACAAAAGATAGCTCTTTTCAGAAGTTTGACAATGATAAGAAGCAGAGAAATGGAGCAATTACAAGAAAAAGATTGGGTCAAGGGAGGAATTTGAGGATGCTTGTATGACCCAGTAGAAAGGGGAGAGAGTAAGGTAAGGAAAGAGAAGGCATGAAGATAACACGTGCAGGGTGGATAGGATAGAAGAGAAGAGCAAGGGATGGATGCAGACACAGGAAGATCTGTGGATATGGCGATGGGAAGACGAAGGTGCTCCCATATAATGGCTTCTATTCCTCAAAGAAGATACGTTCATCAGCTGAAAACTAGTTGGGAGGAATGGAGGAGGGGTGAGAGGTTTGAGGTATCAAGCAAATCATAAAATGGTCACTGGGAGAGTGGGAAAGCAAGCTTACCTCAGGTTTGAGGTAGGACTGCCACACAGAACAACATGGCAACGCTCAAGTGCTCAGGTGCAAGTTCAGAGAAGGCAAATGCTTGGGTTCATCCAATGTCAGTTTTGCCAGGTAAATGTGACAAAAGATGAAAGAACAAAGGGAATTCAGTATATCGATAAGACATTGATTATAACAATATTTCATGGAATCTAAGTTAGATAATGAGGAAAGGAAAAGGCAGGAGGGAGCTGTAAGATACCGAGAAAGGAATTTGATCAGTGGACCAGAGATCTCAATGATAGTAAAGAATTGTTACAGCAGGGAATTGAGCAAGACAACTGAAAGTACAGGAGGTTTTGACTGAAGAGTGGGATGAGTGGAAAAGTAATTTTGGAAATGGTGCAATATTTGATGACCAGTGTGGTAGCTGCAATGGAATGGAGATGAAAGTCTCCAGGTCAGGTGTTGGATGGATCAACTCCTAGCAGTGGAAGTCATCAATGATGACAAGCATTGAGGTGACCAGAAAGACTGTTGGGCATGGACAAAAGGCCCCAGTGAGTGAGTAGGAATGGTGGAACTAAGATTAAAGGGCAGACTTTAGCACCTGGTCCAGCATCCGTTCCTCTTCTCCCAACAGCTTCCTCGTTTAGCTGCTGCTAGCCTAGAATTCACCTGCCTTTTCCTGCTGAGGAGCTCCTTTTGATTTCCTCAAGTTTCATGCTCACAAATTGGCTTGAGGAGATGAGGAGGTAGTGAGACAAAGAGAAACACAGGGTAGAAATGTCAGCCCTGACCCTGGGTATGTGTGAGGCCTGGAAAAATCAAGTTACTGGTGGGAAGTGGTCTTGACGACTTCTTTTCCCCACAAAGACTCCTCATTAAGGGGTTGTGGCAACTCTACTCAGGATGAAGACTGCCCAGGTTAGGCTGTAAGCTCTACCAATGGGAGTGCCCTGCCTGGGAGGAAGATAGGAAGACAGAGATAAGAGGAAGAGGGAAGAAGAGGAAATATATGTAATATCAGCATCTATTATGTGCCAGACTTGTGTAAGGCTCTGCAGGTTGCACACTGCACAAAGGCACCACACTCAAAGTGTAGATACCATAGACTTGTATATTTATTCTGAAAATTTTCTGGTACCTAGTAGTTTTATGGAGTGAATTGTCCCCCCAAATGCATATGTTGAAGCCCTAGCCCCCAATGTGTCTGTATTTGGAGATGGGGCCTTTAAGGAGGTAATTAAAGTTAAATGAGATCATAATGGTGGGGGCCTAATCCAATAGGACTAGTGTCCTTATAAGAAGAGGAAGAGACACCAATGATGTGTGCAAACAGAAAACACAGTGTGAGGACACAGTGAGAAGGCCACCACCTGCAAGCCAGGGAGAGAGGCCTCAGGAGAAACTAACCCCACCAGCACCTTCATCTTGACCTTCTAAGCTCCTGAATTGTGAGAAATAAATTCCTCTTGTTTAAGCCCCCCAACTTGTGGTATTTTGTTATGGCAGCTCTACCAAACTAATATAAGCAGTAAAGTGTTTTTCATTCTAATTATCAGTATATTAGGAAAATTTTCTAATAGGTAGAGAAATTTTCTCAAACTTCTCTAATTTGAGAAAAGGGTTGATTTTTTTTTTTTTTTTTTTGTAATTCACATAAAGTTGCCAGATAGGCCAGCAGTGACCCTGAGAGTCACAAGGCCAGATGGTTTCTTTTATATTATCTCATTTAATCAACATACACCTTACAAAATAAGAGTATTAACATGAGGAAAAAGAAGCTCAGAGAAGTTCAGTGACTTGATCAGAGTCAACCACACATCAGTAAGAAGCTGAGCTGAAATTTTGATCCAGATTAGCCCATCCCAAACCCCACATTTCCGTTCTACCACACTGCCTCTCATTACAAGTCCTAGGATAACAGAGATGTCACTAATATCAATTGTGTTCTTACTCTGCCTCGGTCACTATGTTAGATGCTTTCACATACAATAGTGAAGTTGGTCTTATTAACTCTGTATTAGAGATGAGGAAACTGAGGCCCAGAGAAGTTAAATGACTTCCCCAGGCCACACAGCTCGGCAAGTTGTAACCTGTCTGTTTACTGCCTCTTTCCTTCTTCACCTCATACTCCACCACTGAATGTTCCCTCTGCTCATAGGCAGCTTTTCCTAGGCAATCCATAAACGCAAAATAGTCTTTCTCCTATTTAACATGTTATTTATATCCTTTTAGCACAATCAACATTATCAAAAGTCATTTACAAAGTAAATAAGGTAGCAATTGTCTGATAATGCATCTGCTCCCAAAAAATAAATAAATGAAGATCAAGTTAGAGTTAAGCAACAGTTGCATTTCATTGAATAAATTTCCAGCTCATCTTCTTGATGCATATAGTTTTTATTTGGTTGATTTATGAATTTCACCCTAAAGATTAATTTGGCCTTCTATAAAGAGAGCAAGAATTAATATTCAGCCAAGATACAAATCCTTTTTCATTTTCATTTTAGTGGAAATCAATTTGTTAAAATATCGTTGAGTGCAATTTGTTACTTACTCACTCCCACTTCTCTGCTCAAGTCAAGGTTTTTGGAAATATCTATATAAACACTTTTTGTCAATACTACCAAGACTTGTATTGCTAAGTTACTGTAACTGTTATCTCTGAGAGCACTATGAATTATGCTATGTTAGATTTTATTGAACTTATGTAACAGAGAAGTGATCAATTAAAAAAAAACTCACAAAGATTTTTGTCTCCAGCAAGCAGTATGTAGAAACGACTCCTCGACTGAAGAGATACAACGAAAAAACTGGCTCTGGCCTTCTTCGTGTTACCAGGCTGGTTTGGAGGCATTTCTACATATTCTTTAACACACCTCCTCTGGTGTCACTAACAGAATGCTGCATTAATGATAGCCCTTAGCCACATCCTTAGAATCAGGATTTATTCAGGTCTCTCTTTCTCTCGTCTCTCTCTGTCACTCACTCTCTGTTTCCTAGGGGTCCCGTAACAAAGTAACACAAACAGAGGAGCTTAAACAACAGAAAGGTGTTATCTCAACTTCTGGAGGCTGGCAGTTGGAAATCAAGCTGTTGCCAGGACCACACATCCTCTGAAAGGGCTGGGTGGTGAATCTGTTCCAGGCCTCTCTCCTCGTTTTCAGGTGGTTTACGGGCAATCTTTGGCGTTCCTCTGCTTGTAGACACATCACCCCGAGCTCTGCCTTCATGCTCACATGGTGTTCTCCCTGTTTGCACATCTGTGTCCAAATTTTCCTTTTATATAAGGACATGAGTCATGTTGGATTGGGGGCTCCCCCTACTCCAATATGACCTCATCTTAACTAATTACATCTGCAAGACCCTATTTACAAATAAGTCACATTCTGAAGTACAAGAGGTTGGCACTTCAACATACTAATTTTGGGTGACATTAATTCAATCCATAACACCCTCATACTTGCTCAATATATAGACATACTCTACTATCTCCCTTCTTATAAATAAAACAAAAAAATAATAATAACATCTACTATGACCTTAATTCTTTCTTCCTTTTCACAGCCAGCTTCTCAAAAGAGCAATCTCTCTCTTTATTTCTCCACTCCTTTATTCCTAAACCCGCTTTAACCTGACCTGGCACCTAATGTTCTCAGCGAAGTCACCAACAACCATCTAACTTTTAAATCATCTAACTTTTTAATCCTGATCCTGCTAAACCTCTCTGTGGTTTTTGAAACTGTGAATCACGTCCTCCTTTGGGAACTGCATCCTTTCTTGTGTCAACATCACTACCTTGAGATTCTCCTCTTTCTTGCTCTCAGGTGCCCTCTGCCACATCCTCTGGAAGCATTCTGGGAATTCTGTTCTCATGCCACCTCTCTTCTCAAGGCTTTCCAGTCACTCATCCTTGCTTGCATCATCATCCATCTCCTGTCCACTGACGTCTCAAGCCCATGAATCTAGCACACATTTCCCCTCTGAGTTCTAGGACATCTTCAAGGACTTTACTTTCCACCTTCTTCTGTGTGTCCTCAGTCACCTAAAATTCAACATATCTAAATAGAAATGTTCCTCCTCCCGTGACCTCTACATTGAGGAATGGCACCAACCCTGAGCCAGGGGGCCTGCTCAGAAATCTGGGAGTCTCCATGCCTCTTGTTAACCACTCTTACCCCCAAACAGAAATTCACATGGAATTCTACCATGTCTTCCACAAAGGCCTTGGAAATGTAATGCACAATTCAGAACAGGGCTTAGAGAAGACTCCCTGGTAGCCTGAAATCTGGATTGTTCTCACAAGGACAAACAATAAATTTGAGCTGCTCAAGGCCACTCAGTGGAGTAGATGGCATGGTCCATCTTGCCTTTTAGAATCCTACTCCTCCATGCAGCTGTCCCCAAGCCCCGGCTCCTGCACCTCTGAGCTCCCACGTAGGTCCCAGGACAGCTCCTCCATTAGGCACGGTTAGCACAGTGCCGGGGCCATGATCCTTTCAGGTGCCCACAAAAATGTTTTAATTTCTTTTAAAATCAGAAGAAAAAAATAAATATAATCCACCCTGGATTATATTCACCTATATATCAACGCAATTATGAAATACAATTTTTTACTTTTTTTATGGAAGAAGGGGCCTACAAAGCAAAAGTTCTTCGGAGACAAAGCAGCCTGCCTGGGTCTGCCTCCCCTCTCTGACTATCTTGCCAGAGGCCCTTCTCTTAGCTACCAAGAAAAAGATACTTAAATTAATTCACACTACAGCACCAAGATTGATAATTTAACTGGGTAGCCATCCAAGGAAGATTTGCTTCTAATTTGTCTGAAGCCAAAGAGAAGAAACTTTTTTTTTTTTTAACATTTAATCCTCCTTTTTCCTTTAAGTGTAGAGGAAATACATGAGCATTTTAGAAATTTCAGAGAACTCACAAAAGTTTAAAGATAGAAACAAAAACAACCCATAACGCCAGAGATAATCACTATTAACATTTGTACTTATTTTCTCCCAGTATCCATGGGTGTGTATATAGATATACATATTTACTCTTAATCAAATTGAAATCATCTTTTCTATTTTAAAGATTGGCACCTGAGCTAACAACTGTTGCCAATCTTCTTTTCTTCTTCTTCTCCTCCTTCTCCCCAAAGCCCCCCAGTACATAATTGTATATTCTAGTTGTAGGTCCTTCTGGTTGTGCTATGTGGGATGCTGCCTCAGCATGGCCTGATGAGCGGTGCCATATCCCCGCCCATAATCCAAACCGGTGAAACCCTGGGCCACCGAAGCAGAGCACACAAACTTAACCACTTGGCCATGAGGCCGGCCCTGAAATAATCTTTTTTTACTTATAATTTTATCATGAGCAATTTCCTATAGCATTAAGTATTTATGATTTTTAATGCCATAATAATATTTTTGTACAAAAATTTTTGTCTACATTTCTAATTATTTCCTTAGGACAAATAGTTTAAGTAAAATTACTGGGTCAAAAGCTATAGACTTTTTTTTTTGTCTTGCTTTTTCTCCCCAAATCCCCCCAGTACATAGTTGTATATTTTTTTAGTTGTGGGTCCTTCTAGTTGTGGCATGTGGGACACCACCTCAACACAGCCTGATGAGCGCTGCCATGTTCATGCCCAGGATCTGAACCAGGGAAACCACAGGCCACCCAAGTGGAGTGCGCGAACCCAATCACTCAGCCACAGGGCCAGCCCCGCTATAGACATTTTAAAGTTTATGATGGATATTGCCAAATATTTTACCAGAAATGTTGGTGCCAATTTTCCTATACCCCAGGCAGGACTAGATATTATGTTTGATAATCTGTAAGAGTCTGATATGCAAAAAATGGAATTTATTTGTTTTGATATGCCTATATTTGATCACTCAGGACATTAAAGGTATTTTTTTAAACACTTACTAAACAATTCAGTGAAATTTCTGTTCATGAACTTAAACTGTGATATTGGGGTGATAGTATTTTCTACTCCTAAGGTTTCTCTATATAATAAAGACACTAACTTTTACATGATTGCACATTTTGGCCCAAGTGTATATGCCTTTCAGTTGAGTATTATATTTTTAATAATATAGAAGTTCCTAATTAAAATGTAATAAAATCAATCAACTGTTCTTGTTTCTCCTTCAGTGATGCTTTTAAAAGTCCTTTACCCTCCTAAGGTATTTATTTTCTTTCTAATATTTTATGGAGCTTTGTTTTACATTACAAAATCCTCTCCAAGTGAAGTTTATTTTTATATAAGCAGTGAGAAATATTTTTTCTTTTTTCCTAAGGAATTAGAAAATGATAACAAATTGTTTTTCTTTTTGGTGAGGAAGATCAGACCTGAGCTAACATCTGTTTCCAGTCTTCCTCTTTTTGCTTGAGGAAGATTGTCTCCAAGCTAACATCTGTGCCAATCTTCCTTCATTTTGTGTGTGGGACATCACCCACAGCATGGCTTGATGAGCAATGTGAAAGTCTGCGCCTGGGATGCGAACCCACAAACCCCAGGCCGCCAAAGCAGAGCACACGAACCTAACCACTACCCCACCAGGCCAGCCCCCTCAAATTATATTTTGAATAATCCAGCCCGTCACTCCCTGATTGATACTGCTTTTCTTTACTAAACTGGAAGTGAGTCTGTTTCTTGACCTCCAGGTCTGATTCATCATCTGCTGCCTAATTCCTGGCCAAGCACTGTTTTAATATTTGTATCCTTACAATACATTTTCAGATCTACTTTTTTGTAATTTTGTTGGCCACCCTAGTACTTTTTTTCTTTCAGATGAAGGAAGGGCAACATACAGAGAAAGAAAGAGAAAGTGGAGAGAGGACACTGAAGATGAACTGATTCTAGGTCTATTTTAGGCTCTTCAGCCTGATTTGCTCCAGCTGAAGAACTTCAGAATCCATCAACATTTAACGACCACATTGTGACCCAAGCACATTTAGATAAATTATGGAAGTTCCTTCCCCTTTAGTGTCAATATCTAACTTGTAATCAATTTCGATTGTTTTTACACTTTAAGGTGCAAAGAACATAGACTGGCCTTTTATGTTCTCAGGACTATGGAATAAATTTATTAGAGCGATGAACATTCTGAGGACTGATGTTCCTAGATTTCTTGATTTTATGAGGAGAAAAACTTTGACAAACGTATCTCACTATCAGGGATTCATATCCAGGGACACATTTTGCTGGCAAGCACTATTAATATTATCTTAGAGATATCAAAGTTCTGAGATTTTATTATGTAATTTAAAAAATCTATTTCAAATGGTAAATATTCATCCCCAAAAGAACCAAAAAATGCTGAAATGTTAAGGTTCCATAACCCAAAGCATTAGGAACAGTTTCTATGTGGTTACCATACAATGGGCCCAAGTAAAGATGTTTTCACAGACGGCGCAGAGGACATGAAATTTCTCTCTCGGCCTAGAAGATCTCTTCTGGATCTAGACTCCATCTAGAGTATTCCAGATAAACCACCTTTCCCATCCTGGGAGATGGCTCGGTGCAGAGGCAAGAGGGCCAGCCTTCAGGCCCACAGATCCACCTCCCAAGCTCAACTCTACCACTCCTTTGCTTTATGACACTGGGAAAATTGCTTTACTTTCCACACTTCAGTTTCCTTATTTATGAAATGGTCAAAATAATGCCAGGTTTGGGGCCACCACAGTGGCACATTGGTTGGGTTCATGTGCTCTGCTTTGGTGGCCTGGGGTTCATGGGTTCGGATCACGGGTACAGACCTACACACCACTTGTCAAGCCCTGCTGTGGCGGCATCCCACAAAGAAGAACTAGAAGGACTTACAACTAGGATATACAACTATGTACTGGGGCTCTGGGGAGGAAAATAATAGTAATAACAATAATGCCAGGTTTGGGGTGGTTGCAGGGAATAAAAGGGTTAATGCATGCAAAATGTTCAACATAGAGTCTAGCAGGGAACAGGCTTCCTATGAATAATGACATACTTTTACTGGGGTTTTGAGTTTTCAAGGATTTATATTATTTTAAATTAATCATATTAAAAACACAGACCCTAGCATATTGTTGTCACTCAATAAATGTCAGGCAACAACTTAATAAGGCAATACCTCTCAAGAATAATGAATTTAAAAATTCATGAAAACATCTTATAATATTAATTTTTAAAAATTCAAACATCAGATTTTCTTTTCCATTCACCAATGTAATGCAAAGGGAGAGAAGCAAAAAGGAAAATTCTATTAAAAATGATGCAAATCTACAGTGTATGTTTTTAAACCTGTTTTAAATTGTGTAGGCAATCCCTACCTTGACTACATACGTTCCTAAAGATGGATGTGAGCAATCCACCCATTTTGAACAGACTTCTATTCCCACACAACTAAAAAATATTATAAATTCCCTATATAATCCTCAGCTTTAATTTTTCCCTTTTCCTTTGCAGTTAACACAAAGGAACAATTCAACTGGCTTAAATGCAAATGGTCCATCTGAGGTTCAAATTGACTACCCCCTGCCTTCATAGTAGTTTCCATCTTTGTCCCAACGGAATAAAATTTATGAGATATTCATTTCTATCACTTTAATTTTTCCACTTTCTACTTGTTTTTATAAATATCACAGGCAACATAAAATAGTAATTTCCAGAAGTTTTTAAATAATGAGAAACTTTCTTAAAAAAATCTATCCAGAAACAAATATGTAAAATAGATCAAAGTGAGGCCGTCCTGGCTGAAGGGAGGTGTGAAATCTGGAGCCCACTCCCAGCCCAACAACTAAGGTCTCTGCCACTCCCAAGATCTCTTGAATAAAACGTAAGTTGGATCATGTCACAGATGGTGCTCAAGACCCTCCAATGGCTGCCCCTCACACAGAGTTTAAAACCCCAAGTCCACATCTTGCCCGACTTGTTCTGGTCTCTGAGCACCTCTCAGTCTACTATGTGCTAACACATTTTCCTTCCCATCCACCACCATCCCACCCTACCACCATCTGGATGCTCCATTCCACGACTACGACTGTCCTTGCTATTCCTTGAACAAGCCAAACATGCTGCTTCTCAGCTCCTTTGCATTTGCTATTCCCTCTGTAAAATGCAAAACCCCCACAAAATCACGTGGTTCCTTCCCTTATGTCTTTCAGATCTCTGCTAAAATGTTATCTCCTCAGAGCGGTCTTCTTGTCTGCCCTGTACAAAGCAGTATACTCCCACCCCCAACACTATCCCCTTTCATTTTTTTCTTCTTGGTGCGTACATTATTGACATATTTCTGTATTTATGTATATACTTATTTATTGCCTGTCTCTGAATTAAATGTGAGCTCATTAGGATAGGAAAATTTGTTTTGTTCACCTCAAGTCCTTAAAACAACACCTGACGCTCAATAAATACTTGCTGATTGAATGAATGAATGAGATACCTATGCATGGTTCATGAGGCAGTTTTAAACCTCTGCAATGTGTAAGTCAATACCATTCTATAGAAAAATATGGGAGCATTGTCAAAACTGGCATAAGAAAGGGACACTGAAGGTGTCACATTCATAACACCAAAAGTGTAAGCTGTTTTGACACCCAAATTTCAGGTCATAAGCCTAGATTCAGGAGAAGCAGGGGTGGGTTTGCAGATGGTGGAAATGAACCTATGAATGCAGATTATTTTTACTCACATGCTTCTTGGACTACCAAAAGGATATGAGAATTGCAGAGACAAAGGCTATTGCTGGATGTATCTTCCTGTCGTTCCTCAGGGTTGTGGTCCAGGATGTGTGAAAAATCCACCAGGTCCAAAGGTCTCCATACAAAAGGCAGTCCCTGGCTTCTTGGTTCTACCCACCCCCTTCCAGAAAAGTTACATCAGTTCCCAGAAACAGTTTATAGCCACGTAGAGGGCATTAACTGTGATTATCATGAAGCCACATCATCCAGGCCTGATGTCCAAGGTCTCCATACTGAAATTTTTGCTGCACCTTTCTTATGCAATGTCTTTTTTCTCCATCTGCACCTCACGACCCAGAGATTTCCCTACTATGTACACTTAGGGGCTTTCCATGAGCTGATCCAGCCTACCAAAGCACAAAGCTGACAACCACTTTGAAAATATACCAAGACCACGAAATTCCATGCCTTAAGCAAAAGACTAGACTCCAGAAATGATTTAAATAAACAAAACTAGACCCAAAAAACTGCTCAACCAAAGAGTCCTGGCATTCTCATCAATCCTCACTTAACACAGGTTTTACCAGAGCAGGAAGCAGGTGCAAAGAAACGTGTCCTGACTCACTGGGAATAAGATGGGCTATTTTGGATGTTACTACAACCCATGGATAAAGTGAAGTTAACATACTGCAGTCAGCCATTTTGCTATGGATAAATTAACATTTTACATATTTTATAGATCCCTGAAACCTTGATCTTAAGAAATTTTTTTTCTCTGCCTGGAACATTCTTCTCTTTACTCCTAGGTAACTCCTACCCATGTTTCAGATCTCCACTTCTCTCTCTGTTAGTCCCTCAGGGAGGCTGTCCCTGACCCCTTTCCCACAAGATAGGAGGCTGTCCCACTGGCCCCTCCCCATACAGTCTCAGAAAACCTGGACTTTTCCTTTAATGTTCTTAACTCACCTGTAATCAATGTCCATTTACCTGTTTAATATCTGTCTCCCTTAGTAGACCACAGATGAGCTCCAGGTGGGCAGAAACAATATTTGTATTGCTCACTGTCGTGTCCCCAACATGGAGTTGTGCTCAGTCAGTCAAATAAAGGAATGAAGGAATGGAACACAGCTTGACTTATGTGTTGACACTACTATGGATACTTGCAACAGCCCTGCTTTATTAGGGTAATAGGTTCCCCTACACAAAAAAAGTAGTGATCCTTGGATCAAGATGTGGATTATTTTCTCAGTTTCTTAGGTTGTAGATGACTGTCTTCTCCTTGTGTCTCTTCACGTCGTCTTTCCTGTGTGTGTCTGTCTCTGTGTTCAGACTTCCCCTTTTTATAAGGACACCAGTCATATTGGATCAGGGCCCACTTCTCAAGGCTTCCATTCCCAATCCTCCCTAACGGGGTAATTCAAATCCTTGCAAGTGCACCTACAGGATCAAGAAGCTCATGGTATCTTGGGCTTGAGTTCTGATCAAAACTTGACCTTAGGATTTTCCAAACATTAGCAGGAATGGTAGAAGTCAGATCAACTGTCATTCCAAAGCTTCAAGCAGACAATAAACAAACAAACAGCAACCAAAAAGAAAAACCTGAGCAGTGCTTTTCAGTGCCAAATGCAGCAATACCCTTGGCCCTGGGTCATTCCTCCACTTCTCAAGGTGGGAACTCCCTGGGCACCCAGAGAATCGGCAGCCTTGAGAGCATCAGGAAGCAGCAGCTCCCAGTGAACACTACCACCACTGAGGATGATGATGAGAGTCTTCCAGGAGGTGCCTTTGGCACTGGGGATCAACTAACAAGAGCCAAAGCATGCAAAAAATAACATGGCAGACACCAAATGGTGTCTATATCTGACATTCAAGTTGTGGGGCTCACCATTAAGGACTCTAAGAAATATCTGTTAGGCGAGGTGTTTTCAGGGTAAGAGACTCTTCAGTGCAAGTGAGGGTAAGAACAGGAAACCTAAATTGATGCTGTTGTGACTTCCTTTGTAAGGTGGTGTGCTTGGCAACCTTTTGATGATACTATTACACATTACGCATAAGGAGAAGGAAAAGAGAAGGAAATTCAGAACATTATGGGTAGGGAGTAAGGGGATGCTGGCATAAAAAAAAATCCCCCCGTTGGAGAGAGAGAGACAGCATTAGAATCGCCACTATGGGTTGCAAATGTTACAAAGGAGCAGGAACCAAGGAATGAATGCCAAGACAGGAAGCAAACACAGCATGACAACGATACCCAGAATGTCAAAGCCTTGGAAGTTTTCCTAATCCTTGTTTAATCTTCTGGGAGACTTTTTTTTTTTTCATAGAAATAAATGCATCTTTAATTTCATAATGAAAATCAAGAAGTAAATAGATTTGATTTTATAGCCAACTTACAAAAAGATATCTATTCCATTAATGAATGGACATCTGTATTTATAAAAAGAAGGGGTCCTAGACGATGATCATTTAGTCTCTGAGGAAATCGCCTTCAATTCATTCATTTGATGAATATCTATTGAGCCAGGCACTGTTCTAGGTGCTGGGGACACTGCAGTGAACAAAACTCTCTGTCCCCACTGGGTTTACATCCTAGCGAGGAGAAGCAGACCATAAGCGAAGGAAGCCAGCAGAAAGAGTATGAGTGAGAAAGTCTTTGGAGAGAAAGCAGGGAGAAGGGGAGTGTGGGGGAGGGGGGGTGGGCAGAGCAGGTGTCACTGAGAAGGTGAGATTTTGATCTCTCTCTCAGAACATGCCACTCACATTAAGAAGTTGGTCAAAGACTCAAAGAACCTGAAGGAGCAAGTCGTTTGGGTGTCGGGGGAAGAGAGTTCCAGGCAGAGGGAATAGCAAGCAGAAAAACCCTGAAATGGGGCTGCTCCTCAAGAGCCCTAGAAACAGCAGGGCTGGTGTGGATGGAGTGTGGTGATCGTGGGAGAGTGAGATCAGAGAGGTGGGACAAGAGGGGCAGATAATAAGGGCCTCTGCTGGGCCTGAGTGAGAGGGTCAACAAGTGCCAACCTGAGCAGAGAAGGGACATGACCCGACTTATCTTTAAAAAGCATCACTCTGGGCAACAGCAGTACAGGTACTGCATATATTTGACCTGAAGTCTCCGAAAAGATTAAGACTTAAACTTCCAGAGTTCCTACCTGTCCACCAACTCAACTTCAATATTCCCCCTGAGATTTTCAAAACTAGGCTGAGGGGTCATTTTGCAAAAATGCAGAAAACAGCAATTCTGTCATTCTAAACATACTACACACACACAGGGTAGTACAAGATGGAATAGAGTTGCATCTCCACAATGTCAGGTAATACACGCACCTGAGTCTACAGCTTCTGGACCATACTCAGAACTCAGTTTTGGTCCAGTCAGATGTTTGGGGGTACAGTGGCCAAGGGGAACATGAGGGGAGAAGAAAGCAAGAGACAAAAGGACTGCACCTGACCCAAGTGCTAAACTTCAGTCTTGAGGAAAGAACCAGGGATTGCTGCCGCCAGACTGAAGTATGCCCCATCTGCCAGGACCCACGCACTTCCATGAGAATGTTTGATGAGGACCTTTGGTACTAGAGATTCCAGGACAGTCATGATTTCATATCTTGTATCCCATTGGCCCCACAAATCATTAAAGTGTCCCTGAAGAACTTCCCACAAAGCTGCTAACAGAAAACATCAGGCGTTTCTGTCACAGAGAGATGAAAGAGAAGGGAAGGCTGGAGGAAGGGAGATTCTCCCAACTGGAACTAACTTTCAGGAGGGATGAGGAAGGGGAGAAGGGGAAGGTTCAAGCAGCGCACAGCTGTTGAATCCTGGGCTAGGACCACTATTCATTCCTACGTGCCTGGGTTCGTATCCCTGATTAAATGAAATAATGTGCATACAGCCCAGGCACTCAAAAAGGCCAATTCTCTTCCCTCTCCTGAGTCAGCCTACCATCTTTTAGGAAGGCAGGAGGAGAAAAGCAGGCTTTAGACAAGCTGTATGACATGATTTCATTTTTACTAAACATACAAACATACAGCACATACTAAAAAGGAGCAACCAGAAGAACGTAAGTCAGGTGCTTACAGTCATTATCTCTGGATAGTGTTATTATGGCTAATATTTTTGTTGTTGTTTATCCGTATTTTTTCCTTTTCCACAATAAACATGGATTACACGTATTTTTCTGAGACAGCGAAGTATGTATTATATTGTAGAAAGGTTTCCAATACAAATGATTCACATGACAAAGAAAGTCCCTGAAAAGCTAACATTTTGTCATCTAATCTACATACTCCTGGACATGCCTGGAAGTAGTTCCTCAATCACTGGTCAACAAATCCCAGTTTGGGTTCTGGAATATATGACCAGAGCATCATCCAACCGATAAACAGACTAGCTTGAGGATGGCATAGACGTTAGGATTGGAATATGTCTTCCACACCTCAATTAAATGTGCCATACCCGTTCTATCATTTAATTATAAGTCTGTCAATAAAACCACTTCAAATCAAGTGACTGGATTTTTGGAGGGGCTTTACTGCTAGGGAAAGGACTTCTTGTGACCTTTGTCTAGCAAGACACAGAAAAGGCTAAGCACGTGTGATTGCTGCATTTTGCTTTCCATCTTTCCCTTTTTCTAACTGGGAGTTTTTACTGCATTTATCCTTTTACTTCCATTATTATATACTGGGTATTTTGGAGGGGGTTAGTCATAGGTTGCCAGACTGTAAAGGGCCATGTTTGAACTTGACCTAGAGGAAAAGACATTGCACAGAAATGCTACCCTTGGATCTAGATGTAATAACTGGATGTGACATTAGGTTGCTTCTCTCAAAGGGAATATGTGAGTATATTTTGGCTGAACACGGGATAGTTATGATAAACGAAGGCATTCTTGTGATTGTATGATATATGTGTCAGGCAGCCAAGGGATGGACTGTCCTGTACTCCAGTGACAGCTATCTCATCCCTCTTCTCCTGGGAACACACTCTCTGCCCCTGCTTACAGTGGTAAGCATCAGACCCAGGTCAACCGATCATAATATCCATCCTTTGGAAACAGAGGTTGATTGGTCCAAGGGGTGGGCATATATCCCAAAGTAGAGTGAATCAGTTTTCTTGCCTGGGATTTATATATATGTACTGGACAAAAGAAGTTCTCTTTGCCTGGGTACTAAGCTGAGGCTGAGAGTGGCTGTATGCTCTGACATGTGGACAGGGTGGATCTTCAGTAAGAGAGAATGAGGAAGACTTGCAAAAAGAAACCGAGACAAGCAAGGATGAGGACTGGATGGGGAAGGAAGGAGTCCTGCCAGCACCAAATCCTTGATTCCAGTTGCTACAGCCTTGATTGCTGTAGCGTATCTGTTCCCCCTGTGACCTTCACAGCCACACCAGTCGATCCAGCCCTTGGCTCTTTCAGCTGGTCTGAATTGGGTTTACTGATAACATGTCTACCCAAGGATTCAGCTACAATAACTATTATCAAAGAGGCAGTGGATCCAAACCCATGTTTCTTTGTCATAAAAGAAGCTAACTAGTTTATTCTTCATTCAAATCTGTGCTGATCTTTCAGTTTCCTTTTCTTAGTTTACCTCCAATTGGTGTCAAAAGGCCTCAGGATTACAATGAGACATCAAATAAAGAATGTAAACATTTTGTCATCCGGCCACCCATTTCAACATTTCGCACAGCAACAACTGTTGTTAAGATAGACTTATGTTTCCTCTGTGGAATTCCCTGGCAACTGAACATAAATAAAGAAATCA
Source organism: Equus quagga (assembly GCF_021613505.1). Lineage (NCBI taxonomy): Eukaryota > Metazoa > Chordata > Mammalia > Perissodactyla > Equidae > Equus > Equus quagga. The sequence goes on from NC_060269.1 coordinate 121,658,251, forward strand.
GCCATGGGAAGGGGGCCCTCAGCACCAGGGGACAGCGCAGGGTGAGGATGGGCAGAGCTCGAGGCTCAGATGAGAACAATGTTTCGTGTGCTACCTCAAAGACCCGGCACTTAATGGGAGTGCAACCTTGACAAATATGCAGAGTGTAGTCTCTCACCATAGGAATTACCAAAGAAGCTAAAAACAGAAACATGCACTGCATAATCTCTAACCTCAGGGGACAACAAAAACAGAGAATTGCTGTGTCAATCTCATTTCCTTGTTAGGCACATTAACATAAGTGCAGGCCTTCCCTGCTGAATGCCACACTTCACTAACATTCACTCGGCTCTGGCTTCTAAAATATTTAATTCCAGAGTAATTTTGTTTTTTGCTTTTGATCCTTACTCTTTTGCTCATTTATCCATAAACATGAGCTACTGAACTGAGTTTAAGTAGCCAAGGTTAAACTTCAGGCCATCCAGATAGGACCAAACCAGTAGCCAAAGATGGGACCTCACTGTTGAAGGGAGTAATGATAATAATTAAAATTTTCTTTCTTTGGATACCTCCATGTGAGATTATTTGATGACGATTCATGTCTTGATTTATCCTGATGCTCTGGTTTAGGGAGGGAAGAGATTTATATGACAGGGATTTTCATGGGTGTGGATGGTAAGAGGAGTTCTCATAATGTGAATTTTATAAACCCTCTCCTTTTGTCAAGACACTCTCTTATAGGATGGTTCTGTGAAGAGGAATTGCTAAAACCACTCTGCAAAGCAGTACTTTGTATCACTTAACTAATTCTGAAAGTAGCTCATTCAACCAATTTTGGCAACTGAACTATTTTCTGAAATCCAGAATAGCAAAAACTTGAGAGTGAGACCGAGACAAAACAGGGGACTGTTAAAAACAAGTCACAGTGCATTGTAGGGTGCCTTCCATTTACCGAAACGTTAACAGTGGGGAGGATGGAGAATGCAGTGCATCTGAGCAGGTGGCTGCTCACGGATGCTGATCCTCAGACCTGGGGCAGCTGGCAGACGTGGTCTCTTTGATCTGCCCACCCAGCACAGGGGTGAGTTCAGCCCGATTATCTGGGTTTCACAAATGAGGAAAATGGAACTCAGAGGCATGCCTAATCTGCCCAGAGTCATACAACTTGCCCAACAGCTCAGAGCCAATGAGTGGTGGAAACTAAACTTGGGTCCAGGGTTGCTGGTCCAAGGTCTGTGCTCTTCACATGGTTTATAGAGAGGCCAGCAGAGGAGTCTATGCTCAAAGATCCCTCTCATGGGCAGTTGTTGGTTGGAATTAAGAGGTACACAAAGGACTTCATTTGATTGTATCTAATGATGATGAAGATGCTGATAAGAGCTAAGCTGTATCGAGTGTTTTCTGTGTGCCAGGCTCTGTTTATGTGCCATGTATTAATTCCTTTCATCCTCAGAACAATGCCGCCAAGTGGGCACTATTATTATTCTCATTTTACAAACGGGGAAACCAAGGTACTGAGGGTCAAGTAGCCGGTGCAAGGACACACAGCTGGTAAGTGGAAAAGCCAACCTAAACCCCAAGCTACCATTTCCAGTGCTCATACTCCTAACTTCTATGCTCCCCTACTTCTTGGACACACGGATAATGGACAGTTCAGCCCAGCCTACAACTTCGTAATTCTCCATTGTGCCACTCAGACTTTTGTTCAGAGCAACACTCATGCTACCCTTCTGCTGGCAAAAACGAGACACTTGGGACATGGAATAGCTTAAAAGTTCCTAAGAAAAAAATAGGATTTCTTTAAATTTACTCCATAGAAAAACAATCTATGCTTGAAACCATACGCGTTCTTGGAAATCCAAAACATCTATGATGGTCTCAACAGACTGAAAACACACATCTCACAGGTTCAAGATGGGGGCTCCCCAAGGCAGAAGTCACACCCATGGGTCTGTTCTTACCTTCTGAACATGTGGATGATCTTTCTTGGGAATATGGGAGTCGCACTCAGAGAAAAAACAGAACAAAACCACTAGCTCTTTCAGGAAAGGGAAAGTAATCTAAGTAACAGCTGTTGTCATGCATATTACAGAATATACATTACTTGCTTTACAGAGCAGAGTGTATCGGGAGCAAGTCAAGTTATTGTTTGCACAGGTATATCTGTCCATGGACAAACAACAAGTCCAGATCAATCCTCCTAAATTTCCCCAACTAAAGAGAGAGAGCAAAGCATAAAACCATCTGACTCTCGCTTTCGACATTCAAGATTGTCTTCCTTTGTCATTTCATTTTTCACTTACAATTCCAAAGACGGCTTCTTCTTTGATTTAGGGAACATTTTTACCCCGCAGAAATGGCTTTTATTAAAGGGTGAAAGAGAAGCTATTAGTTTACGCTCAAAGATGCAGTAGAGAGCAGTTGCTTTTGTCTGCCCAGCATCCCCTCCCCCATGTGTGGTTCCGGTGGGCAGCCCTGTGACCCAGGCCTAATCTGTAACAGAACTCTCTCTCCCAAGCAATAAAGACTGGTCCAAGGATGCCACGTGACAGCTGTCTTTCTGTTGTGGATTTTACGCTGGGAAGATGACACTTCGTGTCTGTTGGAGGCCATCTTTCCTGCAAGATGGAGAGCTGAGAATTAGAGGGAAAGAGAAAATTCTGGAATCAGTGAGCTACTTTTTGTAATCTCGAAGACTAATTCCTGCAGTCCTTTCTTCCTTCCTGGGAGATACCTTAGCGTCCTTCTGAGTTGAATGAGCCAATAAATTTCCCTTTGTGCTTAATTTGGCTTGAGTCAGATTTCTGTCTCTTGCAACCAAAAGAGTCATGACACAAAAGACTAAAAGTTTAAAGCACTACCTTGACCTCTCACAGAAGGTGCCTGCCTGAGCAGAATGTATTTCCCGCTCCTCCAAAGAATTGAGTGTCTTTTATACCCAATAAACTTGTCATCTTGGTAGTGTCAATCGTCTTCTGCATTCAATCATTTCTTTCTATTTCACTGCCCACTTAGCCCCGACTTAAGGCTGATGTGATTGCTCTCTGACTGCAGTAACTTAGTCTGTCTTTGGGGAAACAGAGTGTTACCCTTTTTGCTCATAAACAGCAAAATACTCAGGCATCCCAAAGTGTACTGGTCCTCTAAGTGGTTACCATGATACCATGTGTTCATTCCAGTCACTGCTATTGCTTCAAGCAGTGGTTCTCGAGACAGCTATATATTCAAATGATCAGAAGAGAATTTTATTTTATTTTACTTATTTTTTTTGAGGAAGATTAGCCCTGAGCTAACTACTGCCAGTCCTCCTCTTTTTTGCTGAGGAAGCCTGGCCCTGAGCTAACATCCATGCCCATCTTCCTCTACTCTATATGTGGAACGCCTATCACAGCATGGCGTGCCAAGCGGTGCTGTGTCCACACCCGGGATCCGAACTGGTGAACCCCGGGCTGCCGAGAAGTATAACGTACGCACTTAACTGCTGCACCACTGGGCCGGCCCCAGAAAAGAATTTTAAAACACCAACGCCAAGGTCTCACCTCAGAGATTCTGTTTTAATTGGTCTGGGGACAGGCCTGGGCATCAGTATTTTTCAAAATTCTCCCAGCCAAGGTTAAGTCAGCCAAGGTGAAGATTGGCTGACTAAAAGTATATTTATACATGTTTTTCATACTTTTTATGTTTGATTCAACTTGAATAACTTGTTCTCTGACCATGCTTTTGGGAGTGTGGTGGGAGAAGGCATGGAGGTGTTAGCCTTGGGTACCCTCCTTCAGCATTTCCTGAGATGTGCTTGAGTTCATTAAAACACTTTGGACATCTCCAGGAGTATGATGGGAATGATCAGAGGTCCCTGTTCTTAAAGTTGCTTACACATTGGCCCTGTGATCTACAGCCTCATAGGCACCCACTGTTTGTAGCCAAGTGTGCATATCTGTTGTGTGTATTTAAGTCTTCTGTCTATATATATTAAACCATACAAATTCTGGTAGACTTGTTTTAAAAAAATCAAACACTTGATCTTTCTGACATAACTCATTTTGGTTAATAGAGATTATCATATAACCTACCTACATGGCATATGTATTAATTTGCTAGGGCTGAGGTGAGAAAGAACCACAAACAGAAATTTGGACACAGAGGCAGGCACACGGAGAGAAAGCCAGGTGAAGATGAAGGCAGAGATGGGGTGATGCTTCTACAAGCCAGGGAACACCAGAGATTGCCAGCAAACCAACTACCAGAAGCTAGGGGAGAGTCATGGAACAGATTCTTCCTCACAGCCTTCAGAAGGAATCAAGCTGGCTGACACCTTCCTTGGACTTCTAGCCTCTAGAACTGTGAGAAAATAATTTTTGTGGTTTAAGCCACCCAGTTTCTGGAATGAACACATGGTATCAAGGTAACCACTTAGAGGACCAGTACACTTTGGGATGCCTGAGCATTTTGCTGTTTATGAGCAAAAAGGGTAACACTCTGTTTCCCCAAAGACAGACTAAGTTACTTTGTTATGACAGCCCTGGGAAACTAATATAGTTCCTTACAGAAAAGAAAAGTCTGTGATTCTGTAACCATTTACCTTTGACACTGTCTGGAGTGATGGGGGGAAAGACCCAGAAGTTTGAAGAACCTGAAAACAATAAGTTAAAAGGTCATTGTCGATTGCCATGCAACACACGAAGTTTATTACCAACTGCTTTTGAAGACAAAAGAGGAGGGGAAAAAACCCAAAACTTTCCTCATTTCTAGCCTAGAAAACAGTTCCAAAGAGCCCAGCTGCCTGAACATTATAGAAGTCAGTTAGAAAATTATCACATTTCTTGGAGCAAAAACATATTTCTATTGGTTTTCAAAAATGGATACTTACAGAAGCTTTGTTAGCAAAACATTAAATATTCTAGACAACCAGGACACCAGACAAATCAAGCTGCTTTCTTGGTTGGGGACATATGGCATGGATTAATTTGTAAAAATTCCTGTAAAGCATATAATGTGTGATGTTACAAAACCTCAATTTGCCAACATTTAAGATTGTATTTCATTGGCTCGTTTTAGAACCTTCTCCATGGAAGTTGGTCCTTCTGTGGTACTATGGAACAAAATATTGGCTTAAACTCTAATTAACATTATGAACTGATCATTTCCTATTGCAATACAATACTCATATAGAAAAACAAAGAGAGGGCAGAATGGAAATTGATCTTGCTGGTGGAGACTGCAAACTCTTCCTAAAAACTGAATCACCCACAGTTTGATTTGTTGTTACTACACCTCCTCAACTTTCTTTTTTTTGGTGAGGAAGATTGGCCCTGACATAACATTTGTTGCTAATCTTCTTCTTTTTTCTCCCTAAAAGCCCCTAGTATATAGTTGTATATCCTAGTTGTAAGCCCTTCTAGTTCTTCTATGTGGGATGCTGCCACAGCAGGGCTTGATGAGTGATGTATAGGTCCTTGATGAGCGGTACATAGGCCTGTGCTCAGGATCCAAACCAGCGAACCCTGGGCCGCCAAAGCAGAGTGTGCAAACTTAACCACTCAGCCACGGGGCTGGTGCCATCTCAGCTTTCTTTTAAAACCATTTTCCTCCTTTTTCCCTCCTGGTTTTAATATCCAACTTTATTCTCATAAGTATTTCAAGCTCATACTTCTGTCCAGGTGGGTGGTTTCAGTTCTTTGGGAGGAATGTTCTTTTAGAAATTGGAGGAAAGTGAAGAATAGAGAATAAAAGATTAAATTTACTAAGTTTGACAAGGTATATTTGCTACTTTGATTAAACAGAAGAATCTTGACTTGAGTTAAATTCTTCAATGATTTGCTCTGTGACTTTGGGGAAATTTCTTTAATTCCTGTTCTTTAGTTCTCTTCACTTTATGGAAATAGCCCCGATATCATAACACTGGAAGAATCAATGAAAAAATAAACTAATTCATTATCAAGACCCAATTAGACAATGATGGTAAATTCTGGTACTTTTGCTGGAGCCGATGGGAAAGAGGTGCTCTCTTCCCACACAGGTTCCAACTGCTGGCGACCAGATGAACACCACAAAGAAGGAGCCTGTCAGAGAATGAATTAACACAAAGAAAATCATAGGCAAGAAATAGAGAGGCAGATTCCTAATAACACCATGTGAGCATCCATGCCCACTCTACACCAGCTATACCTCTAGTCTTCAGGGTCGTGTGAGCCACAAGCATCTTTATGGTTAATCCATTTATGCTGGGTTTCTGTCACTTGCTACCAAGAGTCCTAATGAATACAGAACCCTATTAGTGAGAAAAACAGTAATTAGATCAAAGATGACTGTCCTTTTCTACTCTTTAAAAGGATGTACCCACTGCAAAAAGGTCCTAGAAACCATCATAGAAAGGAAAGAAAAAACTGCTGTAGATTTCATTCTAAAGAGAGGCTGGGAGGTGATTACATTTCCTCTGAATAGCCCCAAGGGCCAAAAGTTGGAAGGAGCAAAAAAGCAAATTTGGGTTCAAAGCAAGGAAAACGTTCTGCTGTTTAGAGCTGTGTAAAATGGAATGGACTACCTCTTGAATATGTTCTGCATATGTCTACTTTCTTCCACTGTCACTACTGCTACACTCGTCCAAACAGTCCTAGCTCTCACCTGAACTACTGCCAGAGCCTCCTAAAGTCATTCATACGTTTAACAAATGTTTACTGAGCCTTTACTCTGTGCTAGGCACTATTCTAGATGCTGAGGACTCGGGAGGAAACAGAATGGACAAAAACCCCTGCCCTCAAGGAATCTGCATTCTAGTCAGGGGAAACAAGCAATAAACAAGTACAATACGAAGCATGACAGATGGCAATAGGTGCTACATACGAAAGGAGATAGGGGGCATGTTGAGGGGAGGGAGGAAGGGGACTAGGTTGCGATAGTAAACAGTGACTAGTGAGGGCCTCACTGATCAACTTGAAAAGCAAATTTGCCAGTTAGTTATTGTACTCTCAAAATGAGTTTACTGGAGAATAGACTAAAGAGTAGCAATTCGGGATGTGCGTGCTATGGTGAAGCATAAGCAAATCTGGAGAACAAAGACGGGGGAGCAAAAGTGGGAGTAGCGAGGGGCTGTTCTAAAGGGAAGTCCATTGGAGAAAAGTAACAGTTTAGGGTGATAATGGCTTCTCATTGGCTGAGCTGAAGCATTTCTCATTGGCTGGGCTGTTGCCCAGCAGGGGAGAGAAATCTTCCTTCAGTAGTAGAGTAGTTGAATTTCCTGTTGGAGATGTAAGCATATGTTTCTTCCTGTTTGGAGTAATTGATGATGCATGATAGGATGTGAGAGCTCCCTCTACAGGCCCTCCTGACTCCAACGTAGTTGAGGTTTCTCTTCTTCATCTCACACTGAAAAAGAGACAATTAGAGCTAATACTAGAAGGAGATAAGGCAGGGGGTTATGTAGACATCTGGGGAAAGACCATTTTAAGCAGAAGGAATATTGAGAGAAAGAATCCTGAGGAAGGATATTTTGGGCCCATTCAAGACCAGTGAGGCTGGAGTGGAGTGAAGGAGGGTGGGAGAGGGTAGAAAGGGCAAAGGATTGCTGTAGATCACAAGAGGCTTTAAGTTGGCAATTATATGAACTCTGGATTTTACTCTATGGCGGAGGAAGATGATGGAAGGCAGTGGAGAGACATGATTATATTTTAAAAGGGTCAGTCAGGCACTGTTTGGAAAATAATTGTCTCCCTGCATCCAATCTGATCCTCTACAGTCCATCGTCCACAAAGCAGAATGAATCTTTTAAAACACTGTAGAATAACCCAGCAATTCACTCCTGGACATTTACTCCCAGAGAAATAAAACTTACATCCACCCAAAAACCTGCACATGACTTTTCAGAGCAGCTTTATAAACAAGAACCCCAAACTGAAAACAACCATAATGTCCTACAATAGGGGAATGGCTAAACAAACTGTGGGACATCCATACCAAGAAATACTGCTCAGCAATAAAAAGGGACAAACTAGAGTTGTTCCTCAGTATTAGAGGGGTGTTGGTTCCAGGAACCCCCATGGATAGCAACATCCGTGGATGCTCAAGTCCCTTATATAAAACAGTGTAGTACAATGAATACAGTTGGCCCTCTGCATCTGCGGGTTTCAGGCATCCCCTGAATACAGGGCCAACTGTATTGATACACACGACAACATGGATGGATCTCAAGGGCATTAAACTTAAGTGGGAAATCTCAGAAGATCATATATTGCATGATCCAATTTATATAACTAGAGTTACATAAAATGTACCCATTGGAGGAAATGGATGAAGGGTACCCAGGACCTCTCTGCACTATCCTTGTAGCATCCTGAGAAGCTGTACTTCAAAATAAAGTTTTTTTTTAAAAAAAAGCATTGTAGAAAAGAAATTGTGTTCCAATGGAAAACTATGCATTGTCTGCATACAGCACACCTTCCCAGTTATCTGATCCTACTCTTTCACTGTCTTTGAACTATTTTTACAACTTTGAAAGTTTAGATAACTGATAGACATGCAAACTGTCGTGTCTGGTAGAGGTTCCCTTCCCCACTCACCCACACCCCCCATGGAAAAAACAGTTTACACATGGAAAAACCATTTACACATTCAACTCATCATTCCTTTAGTCCATATCAAATTTGTGCTTTTTTGATTTACCCTCTGAACATTATGAGGGAAATGAGCAAGTTAAATAAATTCTTTAAATCTGATCATTCTGATGTCTGTATGAGAGTCATTATTTTACCCTTTCTGAAAATTACCTTTTAAAAACATAAGTCTGGTTGTGTCACTCCCCAGCTTAACTGCCTCCAGGCTTCCCAGTGCATTTAGAATAAATTCCAAATGTTTCCCCAGGTATATAAGACCCCGCACAGCCTGGGCCCAACCTGCCCCTTGGGCCTCATCTCCTCACTCTGCCCCTTGCCAGGACACCCCGACTACTTGCCCTTCTTTCAGCTGCCTGACAACATCAAGCTTGTTCCAGCCTTAATGCTCCTATATCTGTTGTCCCTCAACCTGGATTCCTCTTCTCACAGATGGCTGTTTCAAGAGTAAATTCTCAGCTCAATTTTTGCACCTCAGAGAGGCCTTCTCAAACCACTCTATCAAAACTAACATCCTCATCCTATTTTTTTCATCATAGTTATTTCTATCTGAAATAACTAGTATATAGTTAATAAATAACTACTATATATGATACATAATAACATACTATATTTATTATATATTATATAAATATATACTTATTATATATTATGATAATATTGTTCAGTTAGTTACTAGCTTGTTTATTATCTGCCCACCTCAATTCCATAACAGTAGGATCCTGGAATCTGGTTCCATTATATCCCCAGTGTTTAGAAAGGTACCTACCACACAATAGACACTCAATAAACATTTGTTGAATAAATCCCTGGGTGAATGATGCTTCTGCAAGTAGTAAAGTCCCCATCACCGGAGGTATTTAAGCATTTCTACAACCACTTGACAGGGTCACAGAAAAGCTATGAGTAAAGGCTCAGTCACAAGAATAAAAGACCATAACAGTCCCTTCTAGTACTATGACCCTCTGATTCTCTGGCCACCACGCCCTTTCTGCTGTGCAACGGGAAGAGCCAAGGAGTATTCCTCAGTCATTTCCACCAAATGACAGTATGCACACCCCTGTTCCTGCTGCAATATCATCTCAGCATTAAAATGTTGAAGCTAATCAGACATTTAATTTCAAAGTGGAAGGTCATTATCTTGTCACAAAATTTTATTCCAATTACTTTTTTTTCCTATTATACAAAATGAATTAAAAGTAGCACAAAACACTGGGAGATCAAACAGTCAATCAGAAGCTCATTAAATATCATTGAAATTGGTGCAATAAAAAGCATTTCCCATGGCTGACTTATTATTTAAAAGCTATATTCTGGATGGCTCAAGGAATTGACATGCTGCCAATCAAAAAATCACCCTGTCCATAAATAGCCACTTGGCTTTTAAAAGTTCACTATCTGCTTCTTTTTTTTGAGATAAGAGTAAACACCTAAAAAGATTTAAAGCATGGGTGTAATTACCATCCTATCAGCCCTTATGAGACTCTAAAGAGAAGATATCAGCAAAGTCACTATCTGATAATTCCGACTATAATTTACAGAAAGATGTTTACCAAGTGCTACCAGTGATTTTATAAACACTTCAATATACTACAGCACATTTATATATAATACTCAGCAGAGGACAAGCCCAGGCTTGTACAAGCAGGGATCAGTGGTCAGTTACAATTTTAAAATTGAGTTCAACTCCACACTTGGAATAAACGCCCATTTTATTTTCTAAAGAGTGATTATTAAGCACTTCATTTTTCTATGGACCCAGACATACGTGACTACTAGCAAGAGGATCTGAAACCTGATCATTTTTAAATTTCTACTATTTTTCCTCTAGGAACCCTCCCCGACTCCTATTTTTTTTAAAGCTAAACCAATAATTTTAGTATTTAGTTTTATAGAAACAATTATGTTTTGATGTATGTGATGGCAGGTCCTTTTAGTTGGTAAAACACAACAACAGAAGTACTGTTCCCAGTCTCTTAAGGTGTTTAACTTGTAAGGATGATACAAATTAAAAATACATAAGCAAAAAAGAAAACTCCCAGGTATAGGAAATTACTTCTTCAGTAGAAAGACTCAAGAATTTCTCCCCTCTAGACCCACATGCACACTGCCACCACCCCAATTTCTTTTCAAAAGCCAGACTTATTGGCAAATTATCTGGGAGTAAAGTGGGAGGGAAACATTTCAATGCAAAATTCAGAATTGCTTTATAGAAAGAAAAGTATGGGGAGGTTTGTTATCATTTATTTCCTCCAGTATATCATTCAATTTCAGCTGTCTCACATCTCACAAGAAGCTTCCATTTCTCACTTATGTGCCTAAGAAACATCTCCCTGGCATCTCATTCTCTCTCTCTGTCTTTTACCAGCATTTCATTATTTCTTAACTGTCCCTCACACGCTTGTCTCCCTTTTTCCTAGTGATCCACGTGTCCTCATTTAGCAGTTTTCAGAAGCCAGGGAGAAACGCTGCAAATAATGTTAAATATGATTAATATCTTGAATTCCTTGAAATATGACATGCATGAGTTACAATGAAACCTCTTTTATTTCCCCATGAAATGCTTTTGCATAATGAGAAAGAAAATGTCCTCTATGCCCTAATCAGCCCTGACAGTTCCTGGACTCCCAAATACTTTTATTTATGGCATTATTTATTTCATCTCTAATAAATGGAGAGGGGGGAACCACAGCAGGATCTGAGGAGGCTGCAGGAGAGAGGGAGACTATCTAGGGTGGAGAAACACAGAAGCTAAACCAGCAAAGAAAAGGCTTCCAAAGGAAAGGAGATCTGGGAAATGAGAGGCCAAGGACCTGAACCCCCAGAAAAAGAAAAGGAGTCACTTTCCCAAGACTCAAAGGAAAGCTTTGAAAAGGAATGTAACTTCAGAGTGCAGAGATAAGGGTCACACATCAAGGAGCTGCAAGAAGAATTCTAAGCGGGAGAAGGAAGACTGAAGGCTGGAAACCAAATCTGGGAGGGAGTACGCTGGTAGAGAGTTGGCCTAGGAGTGGGGTGATTTGCTCCAAAGATTGGCTGAGAGGCCAGGACACTCCTCTAGAGGTGAAGACATCTCTACCCCATAGGGATCCTCCTCCAAACCACAGAGGCTCTTCTGTCACTCAAACAACTACTGAAACTGTGTGTCGTCCAGAAACCCTGGCCTGGCAGCCCCAGATGCAGCGAGGAGCTGGGAGTTCTCTGGCCACACTGGTCCTACAAGCGTATCAAATGACGTTGCCGAAGGAGCTAATCACCACCCCAAAGGGAGGTATCAGGTCATATTTTTCCCTCAATTGCACAGTCTACCTGCAATGAGAAGAAAGTGATTTTGAATTCAAATGACCTGGATGCATCTGCGCAAATCAGCCATACACTCCTGACTGTGGGCAATTTCCTCGTGGAACCTCGACTTTCTCATCTGTAGAATGGGGGAAATGATTCTATTATGCACTCTCAGGGCCCCTACAGGGAACTAAAGAAATAATGTTAAAGTCCGACGTCCTGTGCGCTCTTAGGATCAGCAGGAACTCGAAAGCCTCGTGCTGGGCATGAGCAAAACCCCAGCGCGCAGCGAGCTGGGTCAAGACCTCCAAGAAGGTTGGGGGAGCAATTCCCGAGTCGCAGAAGAACTGGCTGTAATACATTCCCCGGGCACAGACGCACTCGAGCTACCCCGCCCCGCCCCGCCCCAACTACTACCAGACCCTCTCTGCACCCCCGAGAGTTTCGGGTCACTTAGGGGGCGCCAGGAGCTCGCTTCCGAAGCCGGACCCCGCCTGCGGCAGCAGAAGCCTCAACTCCACAACTGGGGCTCCGAAGTCTCGCCCTGGCCGGAACCTCCTCCTGTGACCAGGGCGCCCTCCAGGTCTGGGCTCTCCCGTTCCCTCCCCCCGTCGGAGGCACACATCCCGCGGGCCGACCCGGAGGGCGGTGGCGGCGCCAGGCCCCGCCCCGCCCCCATTATCATTAGCAGATATTACCCTAAACACTTGCTCTTTACCTCCTTTCTCCCTCCAGGCATTGGCGAGGCGGCCTGTCAATCAGCACTCGGGCGGCAGCCCCCCGCGCGGGGGCTCAGCGATGCCAGCCTTAGCGACAGGCGGCAGTGGCGGCGGCGACCACGGCGCAGACACACACCATCCCACAAGCGCGCATACGGCCCGAGCCGGCGGGCAGGCGGCGGAGACACCCTCGGAGCCCGGCGCCCGGCGGGGAGGGGGCGCGCGAGCCGGGACCGGCCCCGAGGCGCAGCATGGAGGAGGAGATGCAGCCGGCGGAGGAGGGGCCCAGCGTCCCCAAAATCTACAAGCAGCGCAGCCCCTACAGCGTCCTCAAGACGTTCCCCAGCAAGCGACCGGCGCTGGCCAAGCGCTACGACCGACCCACCCTGGTGGAGCTGCCGCACGTCCGGCCGCCCCCGCCGCCCTTCGCGCCGCACGCCGCCGTCTCCATCAGCAGCAGCGAGCCGCCGCCGCCGCCGCAGCCGTTCCAGGCGCAGAGCTCCTACCCCTCTGGGCCCGGGCGGGCCGCCGCCGCCGCGGCCGCCTCGTCGTCGTCTCCGTCCTGCACGTCCGCCGCGTCCCAGGGCCACCTGAGGACTTCGGCGCCGCCGCCCGCGGCCCCCGCCGCCGCCTCATCCTCGTCTTTCGCCGCCGTCGTCAGGTACGGCCCGGGCCCGGCGGCCGCCGCGGGCAGTAGCGGCGCGGGCAGCGACGGCGCCAGCCTGGAGCTCAGCGCAGGTACCAACTCGGGCGCAACTTTCCTCCCCGCCTCGGCCGGGGGCGGGGTGGGGACCGGGAGGCAGAGGCTGGGGACGGCGGACACCCCCCCGCGCGCCGGGCCTGGCGGGAGGGGCGCGAGGGGCGAGCGGCGGGCGCGCACACCCCGCTGAGGCAGAGTCGGGGCGTCGGAGCGCACCCCGGAGGCCTCCAGCGCGGGCAGCAACTTCTGGAGGATTCCGCGCCGCCGCCGCGTCCGGGGCTTCCGACGGCGCGCGCGCCTCCTAACAGGTGGCTCCGCCGCTCGGATCCGGCTTGGCGCCCAAGAAGCGCCCGCCGTGGTCAGTCAGCAGCGGCGACCGTTCGGGCGGGGGCCGGGGAAGCAGCCTAGCGTGACACCCGCCGCCGCTCCCGCAGAAGCTGGAAGTGCCCTGGCGGCTCTCGGGGACGCCCTGCCGTGACCCTCCGCAGCTTCACTTGTTTCCTTCCACTTCTTGCCTTTACTTCCCTCTCTCCTCGTTTGTTTTTCCTTCTCTCTCTCCACCCCCATTGCCTTCTGGTCCCCTTTTCTCCACCTCTTTGATGCACTCTCACTCTCGCGGTCCGCTCGGCTGGCTCTCGGGCTCTTTCCTTCCCCGTGCGCTTCTGTTTCTCGTGCGCGCGTTGTCTCGGCCCGTCTCTCTGTGCCTCTGTTTCCCCACCCACCCCCGAGTGAGTCCCAGCCGGTGGGCGCCTTGCCCCAGCCACGCGGTGGAACTGCCGCTCGTCCCTGCGGCCGACTCCGGGGAAGGCGGCATCCCGCCCCTCCCCCCCGGCCCGGAGAGCCCCAGGCGCGCCGGCCCGCCGCCCACGCTCCTCCTGCCGCTGGGACACTGCTGCCCCGCGGGGTCCCGAGCGTCTGGGCCCGGGTCCTGCGGAAATGCCTCGTGGGGAGCACCCACCCCAGGGGGCGAGACTCCTGTCCTTGACCAGGAGCCTGCAGGCGGCCGCCTGGGAAAAGCCAGCTCTCCTGCCGGGCTGCGGGGAGGAGGGAGGGCTGGTGGAAAGGCCACAGCCTGGGGCCTGCGCTCTGCGCCCTGCGCCCAAGGGCGCTCCCCGTTCCCTGAGGGCGCGTGGCCACGTTTATCCCCTCGTCTGAGCTAAAAGTTCCTCCTCAGGCCTTTTATGGCACTTTGGAGTGCATTTTGAGCCCCCAAAATTGTGCATATCGGTGAATCAAGGCTTTTTTTTGTAGTGGAAATATGAGCATTGTCTCTAAATGAGTTATAGATGCCTACGCTAATGTTCTGTTGTTTGTCAATATTTTGACACATGAAGGATTGGTTTTGAGAAAGAAAATCTAATTACAGGTTATAGTGAAGACTTGTTCTGTCACATCCCTCACTGATTTGAAGATGTTTGACGGCTCTGAGTGGGGTTCTCCTGTTGGTGTCCTTATTGTCTGTGGGTGTGTTTTTCTTCAGTTGCTCTTGGCCCAGCATTCTATTGTATTTTTATGTTTATTGTTAGGCTACTCACTCACTTCCATTTTCCTCCTTATTTTTTTCTGTTTTCTCCCCTTCTTAAGAGCTTTGTGTTCTTTCTTTCCAGGTTTGGGTTCTTCTTTTCTTCTATACTACTTCTTGCACATGCCTATGTTTATTTTTCGACTCTGTTCTTCATTTTTATCTTGTTTTTCAGAAGTTTGAGTCCTTTTCCCATTTTCTGTATTTTGCTTACTCCTTTGCATAACCTCAGTTCCACCCTGTTCCTTGGGGATTTTCCCCCTTTTTATCTGTCCAGTTCCGTCTTCAGTCTCATCCTGCTTTCTCCTTTCAGTCTTTGCTCTCTTGCAATCTTTTACTTCCTTTTGTACACTATAAATCCGCCCCCTCTCATTTTCTTTTTTATCCATAGTTTATCCCTTCCTGTTTTTCCTGTATTTTTTCTTTTTTCTGCACCAGTCACTTGCTGTCCTTTCTGTGGTCCCTCCTACTCTGGCAGTTTCTCTGCTCTTTCGTTCATAGGAGTATGTTTGTTTGGTTTTGTTCCTTCTCACCTTCTTCTAAATGTTCTCTTTCAGTGTGTCTTCTGATGTCCTGTCTAGTTTATTTTATCCCTGGCCCAGGTGGAAATCACATCACTGACTCCACAGGAGTGAAAAGGGCCTTGCTGATGCCCCTCAAACTTCCTATTTTTATTTCCTTTATTCTCAAGGCTGCTGCTTCTGTCTTCTTTTTAAGAGAGATCGTAGAGAAGTAATAAGCTTGATAGCACCAAGGGCAGGATGCCATGTCCTTGCTGGAAGGATAGGAATTGGATGGTAGGTGTCTTCCATGCACTGAGGAAAATGGTCTGGGGCAAAAATAAAAGGTCATAGTACTAGCCATCATCAATTGTGGCTATAATATTAATCATTGGTGAACAAAGCCATCTCTTAACAGGCACAGTGATGTGAGTGGCCATCAGAGGGACAGTCACCTGAAGAGCTGATTGGCTCTTTGAGGAACTAGTGGTTCCACTTTGAACCAATGAGCATGTGAGCACAGCCAGCCAGCCTTTAGGCATACTGGGTGGGGGTGGGGGTGATGATTGGTTTGTTGCACTCTCACAAAAGTGTTCCTGCAAAGTCTCAGGCCGCCTAGTAAACTGAAAATTGTCAAAAACATCGATGGGTGATGCAATGAGTCAACTATAGAAGAAGACAGGTAACTGAGTATCCAGAGGAAATGCAGTGAACAAATGAAAGGGTTGAAGGGAAATCTTATTTGCCATTAAGGGCCATGAACCTTTGAGAGGAGAAATATGTGCTTAAAAATACATTTTTTCAACATTCTTAAAAAATTCCATGAAGAATATAATTTTCCTTAAAAGGGGTAGTATAACATGGTTTTAAAAGCATATTTTTCCTCTGTGGGAGGCTTAGAGTTAAAACCCACATAGATCTTGATATGCAGCCTAAATTTGGCATCAGGAAATGGGAAATTGCATCTTTAAGCAGAGTACAATCAAAAATGAATTACAATAAATCCTATATAATTGCATAGGTCATTCTCTTTAATGAGATTTTATTAACCTGACTGTCAAGCTTTTGAGTCAGGCAGATATTTTATCTTCTTCAACTGATAAAAGTGTCAGCTATAAACCACCATATAAATATTCATAAATCTACACATCTGTGGCAGCCTATCAGCATCATTCTTTTGGACATTAAAAGCATTCTAATTACTTTCTGTCTAGCAGAGCTGAAATGCTGCCTGTTATAGTATGTGCTTGGCAGGCATGATTGCTTTTGTTTGCCATCACAAATAGCAGCATCCTATTTTATATACCGATGGTCCAGAAAATATTCAGGGATTGACTGAGCAGGATGAATATTAGGAAGCACCATCTGGTTTTGATAGCACCAAGTATATTAACTCATCTGTTAATTTTTGACACATCATTGATTTATTTATTTAGAAAAATTGCATCCTGTTTTGCTGTGTTGATGTTTGCCATTAGGAAAAAAAAATTGGGTGGCTTTTTTTTAAAAGACATAGTTCATTGATTTAAGACAAGGGTGATGCTCCCAAAGATGCTTTCATTTTCTGACTTCTATTTTCTCTGCCATGAAGTCCTCTCTTAAAAAGAAGTTATATTAATGTTTTAAGGAAATAATCTATTTTGAATGAGCTGGAAATCCTTTTAGTAGATATATGGATCCATGATAGTAGGTCGCAAAAATTTTTTTCTGCTTCTGCATTTTTAATATTAATATATTTCACCCTTCACTGGGCTAAAATCAAAAGGTTACCACTAATCTCGACTACTGTGATCTCCTTCATAGAAACGGAATACTCTTGGGGATATGCTGTGATGGGCAAATTCCATTCAAGGCTTTACTCACAAAGAAGGACGTTAAAGTGGGGAGCCTGTGTTTGATTGCTGAGTTCCATCCCTCTTCTTATTCACTTATCAGATTTAGGTTAGATTAAACCACTTAAATTCAGCAGAATTTCTAGAAATGAATTTTTTAATTAAAAAAATAATCATGGGTTCAGATTTTAGAATCAGACTAGGCACAATTTGCAGCATGATATTATGTCCTACCAGGCTGCTCAATAAAGCAAAATAAATTAGAGAGAAGTGGTCATTTTAGAGTGCTTTGTGATTGTGATTTATTCACATTTGATGGTGTTTAATTTTAGAGAGGTTAGGGGTAAAGTAGGTAGGTTAAAGCCCCACTTTAAACTGTTGACTCGACTCTCTTGCCATCATATGAGTGGAGCGTTCTGTGACTAGGAAAAAAAACAGTTTAAAAATTTCAAAATACATGTTCACACTTTGCTCAGTTAAGAATCATGGATCAGTGGCCATTCAATTGTGTTCATATGAAGACAGAACTTTTCTCCATTTCTTAGCGATAATGGGCATCGCACAGTACTTGCATTTCTAATTAGATTCTGTCTGGAAAGTTAAAGTATTACTGGCTGCAATATGTATTAAGTGAAAAGATTTGCTATTTTCCACCAAGTGTAGTAGTAATATTTTTCATCATACTCTTCAATGTATTGATATTAAAATATTATTCAGATATTTTAAAGTACTGAAAAGAGGAGAAATTCAACTTTAATGGTTACCGTTGCTATTTTTGCACATATCAATTCTGAGAACATTCAGAATGAAGCATTCTAAAAAACTGCAGGCAAGAACTGTTTTATGATTGTAGCTGTTCTCCAATATTCTGAGTGCAGTTTAATACATTATCTTTGTAATGTGTAGTATATTACGTAATGATTTTTTTCTCAGCATATTACGAGTTTATCCTTCAATTAAGAAAACAAATCATGCTTGTCCCTAAGTTAGATTTTTTCCCTTAAAATCTATACCCTAATGTGATTTATCAATATGATTAAAACTACTGAATGTTCTTTAGGACATTGAACAAATATATTTGAGCAATTCTGTTTTAGCCTTTCCTTTCATATGTTGTTCCTTTCATCAAGGTTATGTTAAAGATATATCGGCTGCAAATCAGTTGGGACCATGCTGATTAAAATGCAAACAGTAAATACAACTTCAGGTCTAGAATGGGATTATAGGATTAAAATGAATGAAAACTGTTAGTGTGCTAGAATTGAAAATTCTCAATCAATATCATCCTTTGATTATACTAATAAAAGAAGCAAAATCCGGAAGTCAAGAAATGAGAAGGCAACATCTTAAATCTCCCCACTTGTATGGTTCAACCATTTACTTTCTTGTTTATTTGGTTTCAGTCATTGTAAAGAAATGATACCCAAATATTTGAGGTCTTTCCTCATTAAGTTTTGGGTTAAATCGTGAGCTCAGTTCTTCCCTTCTACCTGACAGGGGGGCAGAGGCATCATCAATTCCAGTGTTTGGTGTGTAAAAGATATTCCCACATCCACATCCCTTTTTCTTCAAGGTAGCAAGCCGGACTTTATCTTAGCTGTTCTTCAGCCCATCAATCAGTTCTAGCCTGAAACTATACCTGGCTTCTGGGTCTTTCTTCAGCACTCAAAATAATTGTGTAAAAAACAGGCCTGTGCCTAATATTTGTGGAATTTAGGACAAGAGTACAAATGCAGGCCCACATACCATGTATCTAAATGATTAAAAGGTATGAATCTAGCTAACAAAATGTTAAATAAGATGTGTTCTTTCCACCTCACTGATAAATACACCTTCATAATGACCAAGTTTGACTTTGGCGTTTTTAGCCAGCCCATGGCCTTCCCTTCCCACTCCTGCTTCATCCTCCTCCAGGAGGGACTGCACATGCGCACGTATGGATGCCCCAGTCCAGACTGCCTAGCTCTGGCATCGTGGTCTTTCTTGGGGAGGATGGCTCCAGGAAGAGACTGACACAGGCCCTTGAAGCAATTTGAGCAGGGAATTCCTGGGTTTTGAGTCCTCACCATGGGGAAAGGGTGGGCTGGAGGAGGAGGGGCCCTCCTACCTGTCTAAGGATAGTACTGCTCCTAAGAGTGAGGAAGCTCTCTGCTAGGAGAAGACAGTCCTGTGGACTCTTAGCCTGCCTAGCGTGGTCTTACCACCCCCACCCCAGCCAAGTAAATTTGAAGATGCTGTATACTGAGATCTGCTCTTTATTTACAAGAGTTCCTGCATGTGTTCAGTAAGTATTTCCTGAGGTACTGTGCTGGCCCTGAAACCCCAGTGCACTCAGACCCACTGGCCTCATGGAATGTGTGGTCTATAATCCTCTTCTGTACTGGAGAGAACTGGCCTCTGTGTTCTGACTTGCAATTTTTTGGAGAGATTTAGGGACAGTAGCGTTTTATAGATTTGGGAGGTGTAAGGGGTGCTCCCTGTGTGCCAGGCACTGTGCGCTCTGGGCTTTACATATGTATTCTTCTGAAACAGTTTATTTCTATTAAATTAAATAGAAAAAGGAGACTTGGACCCCCCCCCCATACCTTAATTACTTCAGGAAAGAATAGTAAGAGAAAAGAAGACAATGGAGTGTAAAGTACTGCATGGAGGTTTCTGAAGTGTGGTTTCATTAGTCATACATCCTGGATTTTCTGGAGAAATCGATTTCTCATCTCAACTATTCTCATTCGTTGTCGCCATAGAAACCCTCAAGCATCTCACCATTTTTCATTTTTAAAGTTTTTTGTTTTTTGAGTCTTCTTCTGAAGAAGATACAGCTAGTCAAAATTTTCAGAGATGCAAGTAGCTAGTTATGTTTCTATCACAAATAATAGTTACTGGCATCTAAAATTGACAGTATTTTGTTTCTTGCCATTATTCTGGGTATTGGGGAAAGGAAATAAGAGGCATCTTCATACCACTATGTAAGTCCTAAAATGTATCTCTGTGTATTTATAAAGAGCCCATTCTGGGTGGTGGTCAGGAAAGAAGAGACTGTACCTTGTGACATTATATTTAGGGTAAATTTTCAAGACACTTAGACTGACAACATTAAATCCCATTTTCACAATTTGGGAGGGTTTTTTCCCTCTGTTTTTGCAGTGAATTGATTGCTTTCCATTTGTTTTTTGCTTTTTGCTGATTGACAATTGACAGTTCATTTGCTTTAGAGTACGTTTACGTGAACTAACTGGCACTCTCGGCACTTGCCATTTTAAGAGATTTGGCAATCAAATGGAAGAGGCTCTAAGAAGAGGCACTTCTGCTTTTCAGATGATACTGATATACTCAGCCTCAACATTGGCCTTGACAAAACCAAGTTAGCAGATAAGTGAAAAGAAAGAATAGTGAACACAGATGTTGGATGACACGTACAGTTTTGCTTTTGGGTCCATCATCATTTGCCTTGTAGGCCCCCTCTTTGTTTTCCGTTAGATGTCTTAGAGCTCTTCAAAAAGACTTTATCTTTCCTCTCCAGTTTGCATCTGGGAGCAACGTCCTCTCAGCAGGGATCGTATCAGCTGATTAATAGCAAGGGCATGAGGGCACTCCAGAAATAGAAGTAATGATTGCTGTAAGCCCTCCTATCAATGAGGAATTGAGTCTGCAGTGGCTGACTCGATTCATTAGAGTAAGGATATTAATGAAGCAAAAGGTGTGAGTGACTTCAGACCTGTGCCGGCCAGTTAAGGCCACCGAGAGGGAAATTTCTATACAGTGCCCAGAGTCGCAGACTGGCTGTTTCCCAGAGTGAGGGGCTGGGGATAGCTCATCAGGCACCCCCCAGTCGCAGAACAACAGGAAGCTATGCATCCTGTTAAAAGTGGATTCACCGTGTCACCTCAGTTTCTGACAAAGAGTAGAAATACATATTTTTAATGTTTTGGAATATTGAACTCAAAATTGAGGACCTTACTTATCTCTTGTCTTTGGCTGTCGGTCTCTGATGTGTCTTTTCATGTGTTTCAGAGAGTCGTATGATCTTGGATGCCTTTGCCCAGCAGTGCAGTCGAGTTCTTAGCCTCTTAAATTGTGGAGGAAAACTTCTGGACTCCAACCATTCTCAATCCATGATTTCTTGCGTAAAGCAGGAAGGCTCAAGTTATCCCGAAAGACAGGAGCAATGTCACGTTGGGAAAGCAGTCCACAATCAGACCTCAGACAGTGTAGACATAGAGATGCAATATATGCAAAGGAAACAACAAACTTCTGCCTTTTTGAGAGTTTTCACTGACTCCCTACAAAATTATCTGCTCTCGGGAAGCTTTCCCACTCCAAACACCTCATCAGTCAGTGAGTATGGCCATCTGGCCGACATGGATCCTCTGTCAACCTCCCCTGTGCATACACTAGGTGGCTGGACCTCTCCAGCAACGTCTGAATCCCATGGTCACCCATCCTCTTCTACACTGCCAGAGGAGGATGAGGAGGAAGAAGAGGAAGGCTACTGTCCTAGATGCCAAGAGCTGGAGCAGGAGGTTATTTCCCTGCAACAAGAAAATGAAGAGCTCAGAAGAAAATTAGAGAGCATCCCAGGTACCCTGCCTTATTACTTGCAAGCCAACCGCAACTCATTCCTTTGTATTGTCTCATCTGTATGCATGCATGCATGTATATATAGTTTTTTATTTTTGGCCAGTGAGGTGGAAAATTTGGAGAAACAGGCATGCACAGAGTGCCCTTAGCCTGCCAGTGCCAAAAAGGAATTTCAGGATGAGCCACTAGCCTTGTCCTGTGTTTAAGCTGCAGTTTTCTTGAGTATAGGCCTCAAGACCATAGTCCTATTAAAAGATGTCATTATCCATATAAAAGTGGTTTTTAGATGTGGTACAATTAGACTGAAATAGGCCAAGTGCTGTGAACCTGAGTTTTCTTCAAAAAGTGGCCCTGTTCCTTTAAAATGGCTTTTGTATTTTTAAAGACTTTGATATATGTGTTTTATTAGTCTGTGATAGAAATTAAAATGAAATGATGCCTTCGGAGGCAGGCCCCTAGTAGTACTGAACAAATGATCTCTTCTATTCCAGTAATTTGTCGCCTTTCTTGTTAAGTTTCAATCGGCATAGTCTGTTTTTAGCATGCAAACTCCCCCTTAAAGTTAATGAGCAACTGTAAACTAAAAGGAGTAGATCAAAGACAGACCAGTGATTAAGCTGATCCCAAACTGTCTGTGCCCCTGGTGAAACAGGAGGCATTGCCTGCCTCTTAGAGACACTGGATTTGCAGAGTACTAAAGTCATCTTTAGGGCAAGATCTTCTCTGGGTTCCAAAGCCATTTTTTCACTATTTGAAAAGGTACTGATTTTGCTTACATCTTTGAATTCATTCCTGCATTGCTGTGGCTTACAAAAGATATTAAGATCTTTACCTGGAACAATATTTTCAAACTTTTTAGTCATACAGCCCACTGATAAAAATTTTTGAGCATGTCTCCACCAGTGTGCACATTTATTGGTTCATTACATACGTGTTCTACTATATTAATACATTCAAAATACAGCATACATAATAAACTTAAAGGTTTTAAGGCTGATAGATAAATATAAATAGAAGTCATATTCTTTTCCTAACTCAGTGTCTTTGCACCACCCAATTTGGCCGCTGATCCAAAAAGAAGAAAATATTGAAGAAAGTTACCCACTTGGTTCATTAATATACATAGGAAGCAAAAACAAAACCCAGTGTTTAACAGTTGCCAAATCAGAAATTTATTTTCCTTCTGTTCTTTCATTTGAAAGAATTCCCCAGGGCCAGCCCCAGTGGCCTAGTGTTTAAGTTCAGCGCGCTCTGCTTCAGCAGCACAGGTTCAGTTCCTGGACAGGGGCCTACAACACTCGTCAGTGGCCACACTGGAGGGGTGGCTCACATACAAGAAGAGGAAGATTGGCAACAGATGTTAGCTCAGGGCAAATCTTCCTCAGCAAAAAAATAAATAAATAAATAAAAGAATTCCCCAAATAGACCTGAAGTTTGGTTCAGAATATTTTGGAATTAGATTTACTGCAGTTATCTTGTTGGGGAGAAGCAAGAGGTGAAGTAAATCTGTTTTCTCTTTTTGCGTTTGAGCCATGCGTCAGATGCAGTCATGGGGTCTTCCGAAGCCAGGCAGGCACTGGCTGCAGCAGAGAGAGTGGGTAGAACTCCAAAGAATGCAATGGAACCAGAGTGCTACTAGTTTCTCCAAGTCAGAGAGAGATGGGTGCGGCTAACACACTGTAGGATTTTATAGCTTTCACAGTTCTGTAAATTATGGTTGATTAACTGTGGGTTTTATCCCCAAAGGGGTATTTTCTATCTAACTTCCCATTCTTCTCTTTCTTTGGGGGAGAAAATAGTGTCCTGGAGATCAACCAACTGCAGATACTTACATCAGCTGTTCAGAACTGTGGGTAAGAATTTCAGAGTACAAGGACAGGTGACACAAATGTCCAGAGTAGTATTGTCTAGTTCCTAATCCTAAATATTTGGCAAGCCATCTGTCCTCAGTGAGTCCTAAGCAACTTTGAAGTTCAGACCACCTCTTGTTTCCTGAATCCATACCAGGTGAAATATCTGTGTCAGAAATAACTCATCACTGGCCTGCCTGTAATCATTGTCTTTCTCTTCTTCCCAGAAAGATGAAAACGCTGCAATTTCTTGAGCCCTCTTGATGGCCAGACATTGAATGATATTGGTTGAAATTAGGATAATTACTTTTACCATAAACATTTCAGCCCTGTTGACAATCCCTTCGATGAACTTGAACCAAGAGCCATTTTACATGGAGAACCACGTTGCTTTTAATGATCCATACTGAAACCCAACTACATAGGTGAAAACCAGTGTGTCAGTTATGAATAGGAAAAAATTAGTGTAAAGTGCAGGAAAATATTAGCTTATTTGTGATTACTTAACACATAGTCTCATTACCTAAGGACTACCTTAGTATTGGGCATCAGGTGGAAAGTGTCACCTGAGATGAAAACTTGAATCAAAAGGAGACATCACTGCCCTCTTTACCCTCACCCCCCCAGCCTCCATCTTTGGCTAAACAGCAAACCATGCTGTGAGTGACCACCTAAGAATCTACTTTTCACTCCATTAGCTATGGATTTAGGGGGGAAGGGGAGGATGGCTATTTTGAGATGCCCATTTGAAGAAAAATGTAAGTAATACTCTGATTTTGCATGTAACAAGAGTATTTTGCAAGCAGCACCTCTCGTATGTAATTTGGGATCGATTTTCCCTAAGCGATGTCACTGTTTCCTGGTGGCCCCAGTAGGTCTCTTGTCCTAGAGGCCCACACATTTCTGTGGAAGGACCTGGCGCTTTCTTCTAGTAGAATCTACACTTACATTGTGGGATCACTCTCTTTAGAGCCAAGCAGGGTGGATGAGTGCAAAGGAGAAAGTGACGTGCAGCAGTTAGCAGGGGAAATAAGGATAGCAAGGAGATGGGGGCACCAGCCACAGGTCAGAACCAAGAAAGCCTTTCTCGGTCACGTCTCTGCCACACCAGAGTCATGCTGTTGAGCAACTCTGAGATTCTTGTTTCTTTTTTTTCCCCTAAAATAAAGCATTTATAGCCAGGAGCCATTCTTGAAGTAAGAGTTCAAAAGAAATGAGCCTGTTACTCTACATGAAAAAATGATTTCACTTGAGCCACTATAAAGAGGAGGGAGAAGGTGTTAGACCTTACCAAAAAGAAAGGTTGGGGAGAAGTGTTCTTTCCAGCGCCACCTGAGAGGGCCTGTGTTATTGTATTGCTTGTGAAACATTCAACAAAGTCTTATTCATTATCAACTACATGCAAGCAAGGAGCTTCTGGAAAGGACTCTCTAACTTCCAGTTACTTGCAGATGTAGGCAATTAGATATCTTTTTAATCCCAAGGAAATGGCATTAGCACATTTTATTTTTATTAGATTATCACACTAGAACTTAGAAAGTCTGTTTAAAAGTTATATTTTTTGAAAGAAAGTGAAAATAGGTTAAAAGAAAAAAGCCACAAAAGGAAAAGAGAGTTGGATCAGGAATACGAAGAGCAGAGAGGTTATTGAAAGAAGGAAGATGATGGCGAAAGTTCTCAGTGGAGAGCGTGTCAGGTTAGAACAGTCACATTTATGTACAAAGCTTACACTGCACTAGGGGAAGAGAACTCATAAAGAAAGGTGGATATAAAATACTGTATTTTATCTCGTTTAAGACCCATTGAATGTAACACATACCAATGCTTTATGTTCCACTAAGAAAGAAGAAAAAACACTGCAAATCATAATTTCATATTATAGTTACCTTTCAACACCAAGTTTAGAGATTTTAAAATTTGAAAAGATGT
Organism: Equus quagga; assembly: GCF_021613505.1. Classification (NCBI taxonomy): domain Eukaryota; kingdom Metazoa; phylum Chordata; class Mammalia; order Perissodactyla; family Equidae; genus Equus; species Equus quagga. The sequence goes on from NC_060269.1 coordinate 121,683,748, forward strand.
GGGTCTTAGAGTCATAACACATGGTCATTTAAAAAAATAACTTCCAAAGTAAAATAATTATGATACATTTAAAATACCTTGAAATTTTCTAAGTGCCAGATATGGGGAAGGTACACCTATTGTTGATATTATTAAAAAACTGTCTACTTTTTAAAGTCTACTTATGATCGTCTCAGTTTATCCTAACTCCAAACAAATATTAATATTCCAGTTTTACAGCCAAAGAGTTGAAACCTGGACAAGGTGAAGTCTGTGGCAGACCTAGGATTATAATCCAGGGCTCTTGGCTCCAGATCTGTCCTCGTTATTTGTTGTAGTTGTGTTATGTAAAGTCAATGTGAGCACTGAGTTAGCAAATATGGAAGCGTTACTTCTCAGGGAGTTACAGAGCTAAGTTCCTGAGCCTCTGGTCATATTTTCATCAACTGATCAACACATAACCTTGTTTTATGTGTGTTTTTATTTAGAGAGACCTTACTTAGTATATAGTGTAGGTTGAATAACATTGACTTCACTGCCAACAGCACTGTAACTCATGCTTTGAAGGAAGTTTATCTAACGCCTTTTCTCCATAAAGCACATCACAGCCTTTTTGCTCTTAGGAACACTAGACAGCACTTCAGCTCTTCTTTTGGGGTCCCTTTTAAACAGTGAAATCTCCAACAAAAAGCACATAAATGCGAAAAATGTGGCACTAACTAGACCCTGAAAAGAACACTTGTTACAGTCTGAGAGCTGAGATAAGCAGCCTGAGCATTAGCTCATTCAACCTCAGCTGGGAACGTGTGTCTCAGGCAGCTCAGGGTTTTCAGCGATCTGCAGAAGTCCGCAAATGGCCACCAGGGCACCACAATGTGGATTTGACCATTACAAGTACATTTTAGCAAGTAGGCCAATTCGCACATATAGAATCTGCAAATAATGAGGATCAACAGTACTAACGCTGGGCTACAAACTAAAGAACTAACCTTGGATTGTGCAGTTCTGATCCTTAGTCCACAGTTGTCGTTTTCTAAGTAAGAAGGTTAAAAAAAGGTAAATCAATAATGTCAGCTTTTGGATAACTAATTTTGCAAGAAAAGCCTTTGCAGTAAATGCAGTGTAGATATGCTAGGACACTACGTTCAGCGCTCTGACCACTCTGCAAACTTGCATATGCCCAGGAGTGCCTGTGGGAAATTGCTCAGGTCAGCTTCTGGCTCTGAGAAATAGATTGATCATGTTTGATGTGGGGGTTCTAATGTAGGAGAAAGAAGAGATGGAAGTATATTCTGAGTAAAAAATTAGAGCAAATGATAGGAACAGAGAGGAATAAGGGATTGAGTTCTTAGAATATGGTCAAAGCCATCACAACTCTTGCTATAGCTATAAGGGAGATTGGGGGTACAGAGAATGGATTTGGAGTCATACCTGCGTCTGGATTTCTGCTCCTGCTACTTGCTTGCTGTGATTTTTGGCAAATCACTTAACCATTCTGAACTTCAGTTTCCTCTCTCTCTAAAGTGAGGCTATTAACTAGAGGAACGTTGAAGTATTAAGTTCATTTAGTAGCAGCCAAGTGCTACTAGGTCTTCCAGTGAGCACTCAATAAATAGCAACGTGAAGAAACAGAGGGAAACTGTGCCTAGTAATGCAGAAATCTTCAGTGATTTTCTTAGATTATAAATGGTGTTCTTGTGAAGAGGTCAACATTCAATTGGTTACCCAGGTTAGGACGCTCAGATTCATCCATAGTGCATCTCTCACCTGCTTCATGTCAGTCTCCTCTCCTCTGGGTTCCACCTCTTACACGTCCATCAGTTTGGGTTCCTCCCCTCTCTCCCCATTGCTTTAATCTGGGCTTATCTCACAACATGGACTATTGCAGTAGCCACTCAACTCCCCCCCTAACTCCAGGCCCTCTCCCCTGAAAAAGACCCAGATCACTCACTGTTGAAGAGCTCTAAAGGCTTCATGTGGTCTCTGGAGTAAATTCCAGCACCCTCAGTGTGGCACGTGAGGTTCTTCACGACCTGAATCTTCTATTCATTTTTGGAGACTCGACCCTCCGTTCCCACCATACACCAATTGTTCCAACCCCTTTGGACAGTTTGTGATTCCTGAGCAGCCATATACTTGCTTGTGGTCTTCCCTTACTCCTGCTGCTCCTTCCAATCTAAGAACATATTCTCCTTTTCCCCACTTGAGAAACTCCTATTCCTCCTTCAGTACCCAGTTCAAGTGACATTATCCTCTGTAACAAACCCTTCCCCAGGTCCCAGGCAGAATTAACCACTTTCCATAGCACATGCACACTTCTGTTTACAGCCAGTATTAGGGGAACTTTTTGCTCTTTGGGTGTCTGTCCCTCCTGGTGTCCTGACACTAGGAGGGCAGGCCATGTAACGTGTTTGAGGGCCCAGACTAAGTGAACGTCATCTTTGTATCCCCACTTCCTAGCCCAGCGTCAGGCATGTTGTAGCGTCTACACATGTCAATTAGATTAAACGGAGACAGGACATTGTCATTATCAAAAGCATGACTATGCATCCTTAGGCTGAGTAATACTTAAAGCTCATCGTTTATTTCTAGATGTGTATGATTGAGGAGCTTATACTTTACAGAGACGATATGAATAGGACACTTAAAGATGATATAAGCACCCAGAGGGCATGATCGTCAAGACAGTAAGTAATTTCAATCTCCCCATAAAATTATGTATGGTATATTTTGAGATAAATTTTTTAAGTCTTTCTTTTTTTCAAAGATTGGCACCTGAGCTAGCAACTGTTGCCAATCTTTTTTGTTTTCTGCTTTTTCTCCCCAAATCCCCCCAGTACATAGTTGCATATTTTATTTGTGGGTCCTTCTAGTTGTGGCATGTGGGACGCTGCCTCAACGTGGCCTAATGAGCGGTGCCATGTCCGAGCCCAGAATCTGAACTGGTGAAACCCTGGGCCGCCGAAGCGGAGTGTGGGAACTTAACCACTTGGCCGCGGGGCCAGCCCTGAGTCTTTAAAAACAATAATATAGCAAGGTAGATTTAATAATACTTGCAGAAGGAGAATAGAAACTCTGATCAAGATTTTAATGTAGTGATCTGCAGTGAGACGTACATACTTGAGACCTGAGCACCTTTAATATGAGCAAAAACAGAGCAGTTTTCCTTAGAAGAGCTTTACCTAACAGTCGCTCAGACAATACACAGCCAAGTCAGCAGAGTCAAGTAAGTGGCCTCTGGGAGGAAACTCGCTTTGCTAGACTCCTATTTGGGAAAAATAACAATGGCTTATATTAGACGGTGTTTCCTGGGTGCCTTCTGCTTTACATGTACGATTTCAGTTACTCCTCACAATAACCGCATGCAGTAGGAAATATCCCTGTTTTACGGATGAGATAACAGAGGCTAAGAGAGGTTCAGGAACTTGCCTAGGATCTCACAGTTCATAAGTGCCAGAGTCAGTACATTAAGAAAAAAAATAGTACCCAAGAATTACTCTAGGACCAATTCCCAAGCAGTCTTGTCAGTTAACTGTGAAGTGCTAGTATTATTTTGGAATGTGTTGAAGACCGTGTCTGTGGTTTAACGGATTTACCATGACCACGACGGAAACAAGCCATCCCGGCTCGGGGGTCTCTTTGTTCTTGAGAGCAACACATTCATCTCCATGTCTGTCTCAGATACCTGATGGACTGTTTGTAACCCATTCTTCTAAATTTTTACTTTGTTGACACAAAAGATCTTCCAAATTTGCTTTTTTCTTCCCAGGTATTTTACTCTTTCCAGGATTGTCTGATATGCACTTTAAAATGCTATTAGATAGAGGGGAGCAGAATTATAAATAACAATATCAGGATAGGTACTAGGGTCATTTGAGGTACCTTTATGTCCTCCCTTCCCTTTAATAAAAGTTCCTCCGGTTTTTGGGCCCTCATTTATTTTCTCATTAGACCTAAAGATGCATCTGACTTTCTTTTGCAGAATGAGTAAGTGAATAAATAAAACCTTCCCAGTGGCTGGTCTACGGGGATAGCTTCTTCATAGAAAGAGAGACTTGCTTAAAATTCAGAGTTGGCACCAGGAGGCAATTAGGTGGGAAGGCCTCTGGGGCATCATCGGCTCCTTGAGGATCCCGCTGATCTTTTTGCTGCTGTGAGCACTGGCCTCACTCTCTCTTCCCTTGGAGGCCAAGGAGCAATGTCTGGCCTGGACTACAAGAACCTCGCGTGCCACGCTGGCCCTTTTCCCCATCTGCAAGGGCCCCATTTCCTCTCTGTGAAATTCCGCGGTGTGTCCACAGCACTGTAGGGTAACGGAACAGGGGAAAGAAGATGGGGGTTTTCCCGGGTTCCCTTTTCAGTGCCGCGTGCTTCTCCTGGGCAGACAGCACAGTGGAGCTGTGGGTCAGGATAATACGTTTCCTTCCCCTTTCATCCCTCCTTTAGTAGACACAGCTATCTCCACTTTCCAGACTGACCAATTGTTTTTTTTACCGAAAATATTTCACTTGATTCTACAGCTTCGCTGTGTAAATCTAGGCAGCTCCCCAAAGAGCCGCTGGCAGGAGTGATGTTCCATAAGAGCAGGGGCACATTCTGGCCCTGGGCTGGATGCCTCATAAGGATCAGGCCCCGGAGTTCATCAGGAAGGGGCCGGAGGGGAGGGGGTTACTCAGAGGGCCAAGGGCATGGCTGTTTCAGTCTTTTAACAGTTGGCTCAGTTGGCTAAATATGAGCCTCATCTTCAGTTTTCCTGGCCTTCAGGCTTGTGCCCGGGTATCAACCTTCAGGACCCACTTGCCTTAAATAGAGCCCCCTGCAGCCAAGAAATGCATGTGAAATTCTGTTTTCTTCCAACATGTTTGAATCAGCTGGTCCTGCTCTTAACTGAGCTGCTGCCTAAATATTGGGGGTGTAGAGAATGGGAGAGTTGGCCTCCAAGCCCTTCCAGGGCTATATAAGCAACACTGAAACTGATATATAGCAAGGGATGGGGGGAGACAGTTACACAGACATTCTTCAAACAACTTCTAAATTATTATAATATATGCCCACAGTAGAAATTTTTTACAACTGGTTTTTACAAGGATGATAGAGGTAATTAGTAACTACCCTAATCCTGCTACTAAAACATGATTGTTAATTATTAACACTTTTGTTTATTTCCTTCCAGTCTCTTCTCTTTGCACATAATTATTTTTAGCAACGTTGAGGTCATGCAGAATATTCAGTTTTGTAAGCATTTTTGTGCTTCATTTAAACATTTTTTCATAAACATCTTAATGACTGTAAAATATGAGTAAGGGATCAAAAGAAGTTTCATTCAAATCCTAATGAGTCTATAAGTATTTACAGATTTTACTGAAACTTTCAAACTAAGTCCAGAGTCATACTTCGCTCCTGTCACTTGACAAAGCAGTGATGTATGTAGAGTTGTGTTTGATTCTGATCACAAACTGTGGAGGACACAGTGCTGCTATTAGGGTCCTCATACTCAAGCCTGGCTTTGATGCAGATGTAAGTGAAGTCCCAAAGGCCACACAGTGAAAACCTTGAACTCAACCGCAAACCTGCTCCTGTCTTCGTGAGCTTCTCAAGCCACCTTCTTTTTCCCCCTAAGAATGGCTGTTGCCAGGAGGTTCATTCTCACTGGCTATGGCATCAGTAAAGCGGTTAGAGTTTATTTATTTATTTATTTATTTTTTGAGGAAGATTGGCCCCCAGCTAACATCTGTGCCCATCTTCCTCTATTTTCTATGTGGGATGCTGCCCCAGCATGGCTTGATAAGCAGTGCATAGGTCCGCACCCAGCGTCTAAACTGGTGAACCCTAGGCCACCAAAGTAGAATGTGTGAACTTAACCACTACGCCACCGGGCCGGCCCCTACTGGTTAGATTTTTAAGTTAATTAAAGGCTGGTGAAATTAGAAGTACTTGACAGGTTTTATTAAACTTTGGTTTAATAAAAGGCCAAATTCAAACTGATACACCCATGCCTTCCTTTGGTTGACTTTTGTGGTTGTTCAGCAAATGCTGCTTCAATTTGAAGACTATGTTCAAATGACTCTTCAAGGGTGGCCTGTGACAAGGTCTATAAGGGTGGTTATTTAAGAAAATGCTTTTGGCAAGAAGAAGAATTTCCTAACCTAATTCTACTTCTAGCTGTTCAGAGTCTTCAAAAGGATGTTGATGTAGTTTTTGATATGTTATGTTCCACTGTGATGTCACCTGAAAAGCCAAAGTGTTAGCAGTGGATAAAGATGATGCCCTCTGTTTGCTATCTTAAAAAAAAAAAAAGTGGTGAGAAAAACCAAAGTGAAGAACACTCAGTGGTGATACTTTAAAATTGGAGCTTAGGTTAAATATTTATTATTTTCCTAATGTGACAAAAACATCCTAGGCAGACACACAGCTAAGACAGATAGTGGCAATAATTTTGATAAATTAGGTTATTAACTAAACTACCAAGACCTTTAAAAGCAATTAGTTAATACTCCTGAAAGGTCTCTAATATAAGTCTTAAGATGTAGGAATTATTTATATGATGGTACAAAAAATGTCAGGCTCTATGTTGGGCCAATATCTGTTCAGTTTTATTGTAATTATTCAGTGATTCTTTAAGACTAAGCCTCAAAAAAAAATAGTGCAACGGCTAATGAAATACGTAATAACCGAATCTTAATTGGACTAGAGCAATTGAGTTTCTTGAGAAGAGAGAGAATTGGGACCCCTACAGTAAGAACTGCATGGCCAGATGTATTGGGTTTGGGAAGCAAGTCTGAATTGCCTGGAATTCCTGCTAACTGAAGAACTAGGAGTGAATCTGTCATTAAAAATGAGTATTATATTATTGATTAAAAACAAGTGAAACTGTAGTTTTCAGTACTTTCATTTTAAAAAGCATCATTGGGTGCTAATGCTGCAACTTGAGTCAAAGAAGACAAGACACATCTCTTCTGTGAGTTGTTCATTGATCATCGTTGTTGACCCAAATTCATCTTAGAGTAAGTTTGACTTGAAAGTTTTCAGTGAATTGTGCTGAGCCTAAAAATTCTCCCCAAACAGAAGCATCTGTTCTATATTTACAAACGGAAATAACTACGGATGTCAAATGAAAGAAGCATCTATTTCCTTTAGGAAATGTCTTTTTTTTTTTCTTTTAGAAATTTACATCAAAAATCTTTTTAAACCTTCAAGCTTTTTATTTTCTTGTCACAGGATAGCTAATGTGTAATCGTTGCAATTTCTTCCATGCAGTGCCCTGCCAGACTGTTTTAGATTACTTGAAGACGGTGCTGCAACACCACAACCAACTCATGATCCCACAGCCAGCTGACCAGCCGACCGAGGTAGGTCTCTAGTAACAAGTGTTGTTCCGTTTGGAATTTCCTTAAGCTGAAGCCTCTTGATAGCTTACCTGTGTATACCAGAACAGACTGGCTAGAAAAATGCATATTTGACTCTCTGAGGCTTATGGGTCTGTTACCTTTGAGTATTTATACAGTGGAGAAAGATCATGCCTTTCAAAGGTCATGTATCATGAAGATTCAACTCTATACTCTTGAGAGGGAAAAAAGAAATAAATAGTGAGGGCAAGTCTTCCACCATTCTTTTGGCACAGATGTCCCTGAAATGAAAGACACCAACCTGTCCTTCCCTCAGGCAGAGCTAGTGTTCCAGAATGCCCCTTGCCTGGGGTGTCTCCCACACTGAGTAAAATTCTCCAGTGTTTAGATAGGTGTTTTCCAGACATTAGGGCCCCTAACATGAGAGTTCTCTTCCTCTGGACTTCAGCAGAAGAAATCACAGGCACTTCCAGTGTGTAGGAGAAGTGGTCTGTTTTGATGATAGTGGTTTATCTGTTAAAACATGGTTCATTTTTACAGGATTTTCAAGGCTCAGTTTTGAGTATATGTTATTTTTGTCTTAGGGACTTTAGAACCTAAATCTAGTAGAATAAGGAATTGCACTGCACCTTACCAGGCTTATAAATGTCTTAGATTCATAACTATAGATAATACTCTGTTGACGTAAATTTTCTTCACTTGGCAAGGTGGGTCGTTTGTGCTAGCGATAGGATGTTGACCCTCTCATCTCGTCATCACATATCCGTTGACGTTAACTGCATCTAGTTAAAATAACCTTAAAATTCCATCCTCGTGCTTACACTTGGTAGATCCAGTTGCACACTTGTTGACTTGTTTGCACCCTGATCCCATGCCTCTGCTGAAGAAATATGAGGACATACTACTTTGCAGTTCTCTGCACATCAGAGAGACCAGAGGATGAAAAACGTGGAGTTGGCCTAGTGCAGATTGAAACTGTCACCTCCGGGGGTGGCCTGAGACTTGTTTGGCAGTTGCTCCCTTTCCCTGTAATTGAGAGGAGCTACGTCAAAGGTCTGCTGCTTTCCTTAGGCCCCCAGCCCATGCCTAGTCCCACCACCCTCCCCATCTTGAATTCAGCACAAATGTAAGGGACACCAAGTTGAATTCAGTCCACTGAATCCCACCACACTCATTTCTACCTTCATGCATCCCCTGCGTCCCCGAGGCAGCACTGCCCCTCCACCTTGCCATTGCTGACAGGTCCCCACCTGGCACTGCCCTCCTCCTTCCAGGACTTCGTGCCATCAGTTATTCCTTGTCTTATGCCCTGATTTCTCCCTGTTACTGGGTCATTAGCCAGCCCTGGTGATCTAGTAGTTAAGATTCCCGGGTTCATTTTCCCGTCAGGGAACCATACCACCCATCTCTCAGTTGTCATACTGTGATTGTTCCATGTTGCTGTGATGCTGAAAGCTATGCCACTGGTATTTCAAATAGCAGAAGGGTCACCCATGGTGGACAGGTTTCAGCGAAGCTTCCAGACTAAGACAGAATAAGAAGAAGGACCTGGCCACTCACTTCTGAAAAAAATTGGCCTTGAAAACCCTATGAATAGCAGCGGACAACTGTCTGATATAGCACCGGAAGATGAGAAGATGGCGCAAAAGGATTGGGTGGTTTCCGCTCTGCTGTCCACAGGGTGGCTGGTGGTCGGAAGCGACTCAATGGCGCTAACAGCACTTGGGTCATTCTCCTGAGTATCAACACACTCAAGTCTTCCCACTCTGAAAATAAGCCCTCCTTTGATTCTCCCTCCCTGTCTCCATTCCTATCCTTTCTTTCTCCTTCCATCACCCAAAGCATCCTCTGTCAACACCCTCATTCTACACCACCACACGTCTCGCTCCTTAAATCTTAGGCTCAGCTCACATCCCCGTCAGCTCCCCAGTGCCTGTCATGGAAGACACCTGCAGAGTGGTGACCTCATGTTTTTCATTATTAAACACTTGAAAAACTAGTATCCGTTATCTCCACTCTCTTAGTTTCCGTTTTCTCTTCCAACCCTGTAACCTGGCTCTACCTCCACTACTTAGCAGAATGCCCAGCAAGAGGGCCCTGGTGCTTGCCCAACTGTCCAGTCCAGGGACCCTTTTTCCAGCCCTTGTCTCATCCGCAGGACCTTACCCCTCCTCCTTGCTCTCTCTCTGTCTCTTTCTCTTGTTCTTAGTGTCAGGACTCTCTTCTGGTTCCCTATCTTTTTCTTTGTCTTTTCTTTTGATGAGGAAGACTGGCCCTGAGCTAACATCTGTGCCAATCTGCCTCTATTTTGTATGTGGGACACCACCACAGCATGGCTTGATGAGCGATGTGTAGGTCTGTGCCCAGGATCTGAACCCACGAACCCTGGGCCCCCAAAGCAGAGTGTGCGAACTTAACAGCTACTCCACCAGGACAGCCCCAACCCTGTCCTTTTCTTATTATCCTTTACAAAGTTTTCCATCCACTGTTCTCCAGATTTCCATCCTTTACTCCTCTTACTCTCCAATGCCTTCCTCTGGTCAGTTATCTTCTCTCTCTGAACACCAGCTACGTGTAGACTAACAAGTCCCTAATCTAGATCTAGTCCACCAGTCCCCAGGGCTCAGCTCTAGACCAGTGTGCACCTTTAAACTCACGACCTCCTCTGAATACTCATCTTTACTCCTGTTTTCTCTTCAGTAAAGGCAGCACTGACCTGGGGCAGAAGTTTCTGAGGCATCACCAGCTCTTTTCCTCTTCCTCATTCCTGACGTCCATTCATTTTACAGCCACGCTAGTCTGTCTTCTCTCTAATTCACTTGTATCACTTTTCACCTGGACTGTGGCAGCTGGTTCTTCTCCATTCTCCACACTGGAAAGGTATTTTTCTAAAATGCAGATCCACACTTAAGTGTCACACGCTTAAAATCCTTTGCTCTCTAGAATAGGATCAGCCTTTCTTAACTTGACATTTCTGGTATGTATACAAAAAGCACTTCTGCAAAGCCCACTTCCTCCAAGAAGCTCTCCCTGATTGCCACACCCCCTCTGTGCTCATAGAGCATGTTGCTCGTAAGACTAATTCAGAACTTACTTAAAAGTTAAGTAACTGTGTCTTCCACTTGATTATGAGCCTGTGACAACATTGAGGGCTGTTGATCTTGTTTTTTTCAAAGTGACCCAACAATAGGTCAGAGGTTAGCAACCTATTGGTGGCTAATTGAGAATATGCAAGCAGAATATTAAAAAATAAAAATAGGGGGAATATCTACATTTCCTCTGGATAGGACTATTTAAACTTTGATTACCCATCATCGTCATTATTACTGTACTATTTTTATTGTCATTTCAGTCATGTGAGCATTTTCTTACTAGTATTATTTATCACATTTTATTCCTATTAACTATGCTAAAACAGTCTGATAAATCTCATTCACAACACAGAAAGCATTCTGAGTTGTTTGGGGCTGTAAATTACTTTCTCTCTTTTCTTTTTTTTTTTTTTTTTTTTTGAAGAAAATTACCTCCAAATGGTATTTCGACATTTTATGAGAACTGCATCTTATGGAGAGCTGCTGCGTTTTAGAAGAGCTGTTGAGCTCTTCTGTATGAGTGTGTTTTTTTAAGAGTTAGAGAAGGTCCTTCCTTGGATTGGCAGCTCCCTCTTCTCACGTACCTCCCATCTTGAAATAGACTCGGCTCTGGTTTTAGGGGGGACTCCAAATTCAGGGATAGGTTCCTGGCTCTGCCTTTCGGCTTGGGGGACCCTGGGAAAAGATTTAACCTCCTTGGCCAAACAGCTGTGGGAGCCCTGGCTTCCCAGGTAAGCTCGCACACCAGAGGGGAAAGCTGGTTTTCAAACGCGTACAGCATTAAATAAGTGAAGGGTTTAAAAACGAGCCACACAGTCTCCTTTTCTAAGGCTGATAAGTGCAGTTACAGGGACCATAACCAAGAGGATGATTTTAAATTAAGGATGGTAGAAGTCCGCTGTCCCCAGTAGCTCTTTTTAATGGCTCCTTGTCTTTGCCGCTCTCCTTAAAGTGTTTAACTTTGCCAATTTATATTCCTCAGAAGCTCTTCAGATATCCCAGTGCCACAGCAGTTAAAAACAAAGTCCGAAGTCTTCATTGCAGCCACCATTCTCGGGTGTCCACTTTGTGCCAGCTACGCTGGTGTTTACTGCATCAGTCATTAGACAAACGCCTTCTGCACCTCCTGTGTGTCAGGCACTGTTCTTGGCCCTGGAAGCAAGTAGAAAGCCCACCTTCCTGGGCTTCTTATCTTCAGGTGAAGAGATTGGTGGATTCCTCACCACAAACCTGCAAGTTGGATTATCTTTATTTTGACTGAAGAGAGCTGAAGTTTAGAGCCGATAAGTCATCTGCCCGAGGCCTGCCCCAGAGCCCAGCTCTGTCATCACCCCAGCACCACCGCCTGTGAGGGGCAAAGAGGCCAGGGGTAGAGTGTGGGGGGTAGCCTCAGGCTGCTCATCGACCACGCAGTGAATGGTGCCAGTTACTAGCAAGGTTCTTCCACAGAAATACTTCTCACACAATTCATAGTTTGAGGCAACCCGCCCTGGCTCCCAACTGCCCCAGACCCCACGCGGCTTCCTGAGGGCTGAGGGGTCAACAATAGGAACTCTTGTAATCCCTTCTCACCCTGTGCATGGGAAGCAGTGGAATTCTCCTCCTTGCCATCGGCCTCCTCCTCTGCCCAGCCATCGCCCCCTCTTCCTTATCCTTGTGAAGGACACCACCATTTCTCCTGGGAATCGTCTTCACTCTTCAATCTACCACACCCTGGCTCAGTGAAGTGGTTGCCTAACACACTTCATTCTCCATCTTCCATCCTCGCTCCTCTGTCAGCACTGCCAGATTCCAGTCATCCTTCCATCTCTCACCTCCTGCCATGAAACAGCAGCCTGGGCTGAGGAAACCTCTGGGGCCTTTGGGCTCCTGCCCATCTTCTGAACATCTGTAATCCACAGAGCCAAGGGTTGGCGTATGCTCCCAAATACCTCCTGAACCCGTGATGATTTAGTTCTTCCTGTTTTACAAGGTGGGGAAACTTTGGTCCAACAAGTTGAGGTAACTTGCTCAGGAAACACAACAGATAAGACCCAGAACCAAGATTCAGGGCAAACCCAAGCTGATTCTAAATTCAAAGCACAAACCACGTGCCTCAGCTGCCTCCCTAAAAGGAAACAGTCACACTGTTGTGTTCAAGGGAGACCCAATGCCATGGAGATGAGTGCCCGTGCGTGTCATCCAGTGGAGGTTTCGTAGCCACATCTGGCTGCCTCTTTCCTGTTGGCTCCTATGCCATTTGCCCATCTTGGTGCCTAATTGAACAGAGCACTTTTTGAGATAAAACCCTATCAGACCCAAACAGTGCCAAATTTATAACCTGTAGTAAATTTGCAGAGTTGTAAAACTGAATGAGTTTTCCCTTCTTTATTTTGTACACCTTAATTACTGGGGAAGGACTACATTAAAACTGAGATCATGGGTTAATCAATTTGTCCTGGACTGTAGAATTTTATGGACAGCCAGAACTAACGTAATGGTTGTGTAGGTGCAGTCGACTAAACATGGCTTATAAATGTTGCAGAAATCCCTGTAATTAGTCCCTCCGTAGCTATTTAGCCTGGGAATTTTATAGCAGACATAAATTATGAAGGTGAAAAGTAAGAAAAATTTTGAGTTGACATAGTGGCATTTGCAGAAGCTGTAATTTGAGGAAATCTGTTTTGCATTATGTTTAATAATTATTTTTTTCAGTTTCCACAATTCCCCCTTTTTTAAATTCACTTTCTAATGTCGTTTCCACTGTAATGCGGAGGGCTATCAAGTGTTAGGTGCATTAAACACGAGTAATACCTTATGAAGATAGACCACCAGCATCGTTTCTAAAAGTACTTAACCGCCAACCAAAGGAGGAAGGGACCTGTTTGATCACACTCTTCAAAGTCATTTTTGCATATTTTCATAGATTGAAAAGGAAAGTTACAGGTTCTATTTAAATAGTGTTTCCTGTCATTGGATCTTGACACATTTTAACCTACCTGTTAAAATGCAAGTTATAAATAGCTCCTCTTTCAAAGGTGTTCATTGTACCTCATTGGCTCTTCTTATAGAAAATGCAAATGTAATTTGAAAAGTGCCCGTTCTGAGAGTGAGCAATTACTCGAGCTCTTCGATACCCAATTCATTGTCAGCAGAGCCGCTTGGTTAAAAAGCAGGTTTGCCTTTGAAATGGAGATCGCCTCGGCTTCTGGCTGGCAGGCTACGTAGGTAATGAGAAAATATTTCGCTTTTCCAGGGGAGCAAGCAGCTGTTGAACAACTATCCTGTCTACATAACGAGCAAACAGTGGGACGAGGCTGTAAATTCCTCAAAGAAAGACGGGAGGCGGCTCCTTCGATACCTCATCAGATTTGTTTTCACAACCGATGAGCTTAAGTACTCATGCGGCCTTGGGAAAAGGAAAAGGTCAGTGCAGTCAGGAGAGACAGGTCCTGAAAGACGCCCTCTGGATCCAGTTAAAGTAACATGCCTCCGAGGTACTGCATCCTTCCGCTCAGTGTCGCCATCTGTGATCTCATTTCACCGCATTGGCTGTGGCTCCCCCGTGCAAGTGTTCAGCCTTTACTGTATTTTGGTTTTTTTCCTCTGAGACCTTTTAGGCTTCATGTGGCCCATCTACTTGGTATCGAGAAATTCTTTAAAAATTCTTCGTTTGCTTTAGCCTTGGTGTTCTCACTTAATGGCACATAAGCATCGCATAGCACCTCATGTTTCACGCTTTAAATTCAGATTTTCTTTGCTACCAGAGAAGACCACCTCCAGCAAAACTGGCGCGTTGGGAAATCACAGAGGAAGGGAAGACATGGAATAAAAAAAAAATTAGTAAAATGATTTCCTTTTGCAGCCTATGGCCCGCCCCCTGTCCCTCCCCATCTAGCTACCTTCTCAAGAATACTTGCCCCCAAGTTTATTTAGAATTTAATTTTCCTTAGTGCCTAAAGTATACCTTGCCGAAACTTTATCAGTTTTTAAAAAGTTCCTGTATTAAAAATACTGCTTAGATAATAGCATTTCATCAATATTAACAGCTGATTACTTTGCAGCTAGGGTGAGGAGGAGAATCAAGAGGTACACAGTTGATTTAGCAGGTGCAAATAAGCACAGACTTAGACAAGTAGAAAGATTACAGTGCCCACAAAAACACTGTTCATACCTGAAAAATCCATATCAGAAAGCTCAAATATTAACCTGTGTAGTTCAACAGCAATTTTATTGGTTGGAAAGACCTAATCTTGACTTACTCTGGACAGGGATCAAGATATTTTCTGGCGAGGACATCACAGTGAAAAACGTTATCAGTGAGAAGGCCTTACTTATCAAAAAGGACACTCCCTCCTGGGATGCCCGAGTGATTCGGCAGTGTTAGCGTGTCTAAGACGCAGATGTAGTATTTGTTAGCAGTGGAGATTCTGCAGGTCCACACTGAGCTGCTGATTCAGCTGGCCTGGGGCCGGGCTGCGGGAGGCGTGGATTGTTGCGCTTCACGGCCGCCCCAGGTGATTCTGATGCAGGTGCCTCATACTTGAGAAAACCACTGAGAATGAAAACGCCAGTATTAACAAGGCACAGGTGCTCCAGAGCCCACCCCGTTGGCCAGTCTGAAAATTCCGCTTACTCAGAGTGACTGGCTGATGGAAATTTTCAGTCTGTCTTAGCAAACTAGCTGCAGTTTCCTTTATTGCCCACTGTCATCAGAGCTGGCGGAATTACTCACCACAAGTAACGAGAAGCAGTGGTGAGCTTGGGAGCTTTCCTGAGAGTGCTTTCTGTGTGTACCTGGGGACGTTTCTCTGAGGCTTCTTAGGGAGTCAGGATAAGGGGCCTCACGCAGTATCCCTTTCCAGAAATTTGTATTAAACGTTTTACATTTTAACTGGCAAGTCAGTGAAACTGAGGGATTGACACACCTTCCAAAGCACTAATGCCACTGCCCTCAGAATGCTCCTGGACTTACTGTGACTGACACAGTCCAGGCTGCCTAACCAGCATCTCCATTCTCTAGCTCATTCCTCACTTAGGGACACGACTCACAGGCTTCCACCCAGCCCTTGGGTAGAGAATACACAGGCAAGAAGTGGTGATCGTCTGTTTCATGGCAGCCGGTTAGAGCATTTATATGTCTGTCCCAAGGCCTTAAATCCTAGGACCTTCCTGTGACACAGCTGGGATGCCCTTTCTAAAAGTTTATGCCTGGTGACTCTCCAGGTGGACATCCTTGTGATGAGCCAGATTAGAATGGCCTACAAAGCCTCAGACCCTTAGTGATGGAAAGCAGGGTGCCTTGGGGATGGAATAAAATTCCAGGCTGACCGCCCCGTCGGTTTGTCCCTAGAGGTGAGAGGGGCTGTAAAGATGCTTCCGATGTGTGTAACAGAATAAGCTCGACTTTCAGCTTTTAACAGTCTTTGCCACAATATTAGGGAAAGCCCTGTCTCAGCAGTACATACTGAGGAGGGGGAAGGGTGAGAGGTCACAGAGCAGCACATTCATAGAGTTGCAGGGTTGCAGCATCCTCATCCCTTAGCCTGGATTTCCTCCCATGACCGAAGCCAATAAGGCTCTCACCTCAGGCACAGAATTGCAGGGGATGCCTCTGCTTCTCTGCGAAGCTAGACTTTCCTGGGATGGGCACAGTTCAGTTCATGAGATTGTTCTGATCCAGGTACTTGAAAGTGTCAGCTTCTCCTAAAGGCAAATAGGGGCAGGATTTCACCAAGAAATTTCAGACAAATCCAGCCCTACACCCAGAGCTATTGTAGGGAAAGCAGTGCTGGAGAAGAAATGGTGTGCAACTAATAGTCACCTTGAACTTGCAATCAGCTATGCAAAAAAACACAGTTTGGGTCCGGCCTTGTGGTCTAGTGGTTAAGTTTGGTGTGCTCTGCTCCAGCAGCCCAGGTTCAGTTCCCAGGCATGCCCTACACCACTCATTGGCGGCCATGCTGTGGCGGCAACCCACATACAAAATAGAGGAAGATTGGCACAGATGTTAGCTCAGAGCAAATCTTCCTCAGCAAAAAAGAAAACCATAATTTGACCTGGAACTTTTTCCAAAATGCTCACTTCAGTTTATAGGTGTTCATATTAAAATAGCTACATAGAAATTATGTATGTGCCTTGACCTCCTGAGAAAACAGAGGAAGGGTTAATTTGAGCTCAACCTAAGGGAAGCTGAGTTTGTTTCAGTGGAGTCTTAGCTACTTTTGATATATTTACTCTTCCAGGCATGCTAATTGCTTTCTGGTGAAATTAAATATTTAGAGGAAATCTCATTTAAAAAACAACTTGTACATGTATAGATATCACCATTAGAGAAATAAGTATAGCCAATGATACATTTTAAGAATGTGGAAACCTCTTCTGAACTAAAACTTCAGCGGTTTCTCTCTCATTGAGATTTTGTTATTTTATTGAACATAATCTACAGATTGGTAGCTGGTTAAAGAATACCATGCTAATGATATTTGCTGTGCTTCTGGAGAAGGTTAACGTTCTAAAAAGGTGAGCAGGTAACAACATGGGTTTTGAAATGTACGCAATAACTTTACCAGGTATGGTGCCTCACACATCACACAAATCAAATTTACACTTCATTTCAGTAGCAAATGTTCCTTAGAGGGACCACCCTCTCACTTACGTGATTTTTACTTCAGCACATGAGTAGAAAATGTGTATGGAATAAGTTGAGTCTAAAGAATGGCATCATCATGGCATTACATTGGATTTCCCATAAAGCTTTTCTTATAGAGCATCTGTCAAAGTTTGAGCAGACTGTCCTCTCATTTCCGCAAAAATCAGCTGTTTTTCTCTCTCTTTTTTTTATCGTTGTGTATCTTCCCACAGAATTCATTAGGATGCACTGTACCTCCAACCCCGACTGGTGGATGCCCTCGGAGGAACAAATCAACAAAGTCTTCAGCGATGCTGTGGGTCACGCCCGGCAGGGGCGGGCGGTAGGGACTTTCCTGCACAACGGTGGCTCGTTTTATGAAGGGATCGATCACCAGGCTTCCCAGGATGAAGTCTTCAATAAAAATTCCCAGGATGGGTCTGGGGATTAGTGGACACTCTTTCCACTGTAGCAGCTGGTCCTCTCAAGAGTTCCAATTGTGAACGTCCTGTTACCGTCACCTTGGAGTCCAAAGCATGTCATGCTGTCAGACTTTACACATCCTAAACCTTAACTCTCTTGATCCACTGCCACTGTTCCCAAATAGAAATCCATTTTAGGGTTGTTTGGGAAGTCTGTGAAGCCTACAACAGACTCTCAGAATATTATATTATAAAAAGGAAAAACCACGATTGATTTTAGATGATTACGAGCTAGACCGTGAGGGTGAAAAATAGAGGTGAGCTCCTGGTCACCTGTCTGAAATCTTCAAATAAGCTCTTCTCCCTGAGCAGAGCTGGTCCCCAGGAAGATTGGGTTAGTGTCCCTGTCCGTGGGAGAAAGTAGAGACATGGAGTTGTTTTAAGGAACAAGGAACGAGCATTCTCTGAATTCTAATAAGTTGTCTTTATGGTTTCCAAAGACTTGAATTCATACTTCTCAGCAAAGACATAGGAGAGGTGACGTCTGTCTCTATTGTCAAAGCCTGTTGTTAAAAAGAGGCCAGCTAACAGAGGCCACCTCCAGACAGTGATTAATTGGAAGTCAGCTGTTTTTCTCCGTTATTTTTACCAAAAAAAAATTCTACCATGTTGATCCAGAAGACACTATGTGATCTCTGGAGTTTACAAACAGTAAGTTTTCAGTATTTCAGTCAAGAAACATCCAAAGATCCAAAACCATTTTCAAATGCTTGATTTTGTAGGTTCATAGATCCACAGTTTCCATAGCGTTAAATCAGGCTTTGTTGACACAATGCCAAAGTGATGGGTTGAGCAATGAGAATTTCAGTCAGTTGTTTGGTGCACTGAAGACCCAACAAGTGGTGTGACTCATGGTATTCCCTGAATTGACCAGATGTTCTGGAATCGTGTACACACAGCTTCAGGGCCATTCTGACAACTATGCAATGGGCTTGTCTATAATTTCTCTGAAATTTGAGGTCTTTCTGTGCTGAGCTGATCTTTAGAATTTGCATAAAACTTTGTTTTTTGTTGTCATTGATGAAAATGTTTCATCCCGCTGTCGTGTGCCTCCTTGCCCCAAGTATTCCCTTGAACTACAAGTTCTGGCTAAGTTAACACTGAATCACTCCCACTCATTTCCCCCTGGTTAATTTCTTGGGCTCCATCTGTGAAATTTGTAGTGACTTTGGTATCGTTTCTCATGAATGAATGCTGTAGAGTTGCTAGGATCTGTTTCTGAAACTTTGGAAGGCAGGAGCAGCTTACTTTGTCACACCGATCCGGATGACTGCGTTCTGTGTAGAGCAAAGGGCTAAATGGGCAGCATTTATTGAAGGCTGTTAACATCTTCTACAAACATGACTAAGGGTTTTCAAAATTGGTTGGAAATTCATTTAAAATTTATGAGCATCCATTTATAAAGAGGATTTTTTTTGTCATTATTTGTCAAAGTAAAATAATAAATTATCCTTTACCTTCAGTAATTAGTTAGCACCAACTGTATGCACAGCCCTAGAAATAGGTCCTTTAGCTTTTGTTATGGTTATTAGTTTCATCCATTGGAAAGTTTAATGTTTATAGAGATGGTCATTTGTCAAATCTGTTCAATGGTGTGGGGATAACTAATACTTCGATCCTATTTTGGGCAAGGTAGCTAAAATTTGGAAGTAAAAGAATTGATAAGGGCAAATGCGATGTTACTTATGGGAACCATGAGACTAATATCTTTGGCTATCCGAGCAAGAAAGATCTTTCTTCAAGAGTTTTTAGAGGTGTAGGAAGTCAATATCTTCTAAGATTCTTTGGTGACATGCAGTCTTGGCCAGAAGAAAAATACCACCATAACCTCAACTGTCTTTGCATCTTACTTTTTCATTTTTTGCACTGGGCTTTGGATATCCTTACTGCAGAGTACAGTGTCCTTTTTTCTATTGCAGCAATATTTGACCACTGCTTTGAAAAAAAACCCTTCCAATCCTTATCATTTTCCTGCAAGCTTGAGAATTCCTCAAGTCTTCACATCTGAACATCATCTTAGAACCCTTTGTTGTGGTCTTCACTTAGGATGATGATGAGATCATTTCTGCACTCACTCTCCACAGCCTTATGTGTTGGCATGCTTAAAGAAAAAGATGAAGTGCTTGCACACTGCTCTGAGAGAGGGTGACAGGAACCTTCACTTTGGCTGTAACTGTCACCTCAGAAGGCTGCTAGGGTGGCCTCCCAAGCCTCGTGGTTGCACACACCTTTTGCTCCAAAGGCACATCTGACCTCTTTCCCCCACCCCCATCTGGGTGAATTATTTCTCTGTCAGCTGTTTTCCAGTCCTTCACAGATTCCGATTCCAAAATGGTGGGACTCCATGTTGGCCATCTCTTATACACATGAGGAAACCAAACTCAGAAAGGTGAATGGCTTCTTCAACATCCCTCAGCCAGTTCTAATGCCTCTCCAGGGTCTAGGACCTAGGATCCTGCCCCCTGTCAGAGGTTCCATTACACTCTCATTGTTTGGATGGTCACTGTATTCCCTTAGCCTCGCCCACTGCCTGACCCAGGCACTAACAGCCACTTGGGCTCTGACACAGCATCTGCTTAGATGTTCTGCTGTCTCCCCATGCCACCATTTGAGTTTCACCTTTAAGGCTGATCTGTTACCTGATTCATGGTGGTTGCCTGTATTGTCACCTGATTTTTAAATCAGGGCGTGCAAAGAGTGTTCATCTATTTTGTGGTAAGACCAGCGTGGTCTCTATGTAGCAAGGTTAAAAGTTCACCACTAGGAAGATTGGATGCTATCATTGCTCTGTCAGCCTTTCAGTTGATGTCTTTGGATACCAGAAGATGTTGCTTATTTTCTGGATTTGATTTTCTTAACGTCTTTGTCTCACGACAAGAAGCTTAGACTCACATCAGCTCTTAGAATCCTTCTTGAGTCCTTTTAGCATTGGTATAAAAATGGATTGAATTAAACCAGCTCAGGATGTAGCTGTGCTCCACTTCATTGGTGAGAGAAGGAGATCGCAGGGCTGGCCTGTCACCAAAGACTAAATTTGGCATTCTTGTCAGTGCCCAGGTGTGGTCTCTAACCCAGCTGTCAGAAGAGTCCATACCTACCAACAGTGATGATGTCTTGAGGTGTCCTGTGTTTCCCCACATTACAATCATATCACAAAGAGCGTGCCTGCTTTGCACAGTGAACCGAAGCCCCCAGTGCAGTTTCCCTGGGCTCCGGATAACCCTCCAGTCATCTGCATGGGAGGATGTAGGCCAGGAACCTGTGGAGGGAAGCAGTATTCTGCCAGCAGTTACTAAAGTCACATTTCTCACTGTCTCCTTGGAAGGTACATGGTGCAGAATCTCGTGCTGTAACCGCCATGTTAAATGCTTATGGAGAAAAACTATAAATATGAGTTTGTACCTTCCCTTTTTCACTTGAAAATGTTTCATCCAGCTCTTGGATCCAGACATCACTCTCAGTTTTCCTCATTTCCACCACAGTATTTAGGTTACTGTCCCCGTTTGTGTTTCATACGGCGTCACTAGGAATGTAGAGCATAATATTCGAGTGTCTGCAGAAAATTGCTATCATCTCCTTTGGTAGGGGAATTGAGAGATACGTGTAGCTACTTCACAGCTGCAGAGCAAGTGGGTGATTTTACATTCTGGATTTTTCTTAGCCCTTCATCAGTCATAAACACATTGACCGAAGAGATTTCTTCATCAGAATTATAAGGATATATTACAATATATGATTGGATCCAACTACTTCATATATCAGATGTCGATGGAATGTTTTTTTTAAGTCCAGTAACTATTCTTGTAATATCAAATGTTTTCCTAAAACCTAGACAAAAATACAAACTTGGGGATCTACATTTTCCTGCCACTTTAATGGCTTGTCCTCCATCTGTTACTATCAGAAAGTGGATAGAGCATAATGGAAGGTGAAACATGCACTATTTTCAGAAAAACAACCATACATTGCCCTCATCTGGATTCCGTCATTCAGCATATGCTCTGGAATCTACACTTAATACCCACGGACTACCTCCTTAGTTTTTTCTTAGATTTCAGTCATTTTTTAAAATCTCATTCTTGGATAACTTCATTTTTACGAAAGATTTAAAGTGTATAACTTTTCTCATTCAGTGCTATGTCATTTTACAGTACAGATCTGTGTAATTTTTGACAGCTCTTATATACAAATTTTAGAAATGTAATAGAAAATGATTTTGCACATATGGTGCCAGTCTCGCTGGTGTATGTTTAATGTGACGACAGTTGCCAGAACTGCTTGGCAAAACATGTCAAATAGAGTGCTTGAGTCAGAACTCTAATGTAAATGTGTCTAAACAGCAGTCTGTATCATTATGAATATTTTTCTAAACATAATGATGGCTTCTTTCAGTGGTATAAGTACTGAATAAAAATAACCACTTCGCTTGGAATAATTCAAGAAAATGTCACCCAGCTGATGGCCCTCTGCAGAGTTCCTTGCATTGTCAGCCAGTGGTGTTGGTTCTTCTATTTGTGTTGTTTTTTTAGAGGAGAGTGAAGAATTGATACGAGACACCATGGAGTGCAAAAATAATAACCCATTGATACTTCCCTTCTAACTTCTAAAATTCAAAACTGTAACTGATAGATTTACACATTAGAGACCACCTTTTCCCTCCATAGTATTCAATTGCAAGAAGCATTGAGAGGACTGGACTTTGCTCTTCTAATGACCAAACGTGGTCAGTTTGGCTATTGAAAGCACTAAATGACCAAATTTTTGCAGTAAAAGTGACCAGATTAATTTTACTCGTGACCACCCATAGCTGGCTAATATAAGGGCTAGGTTTTCATTGAATCACGAGTCCCCAAATTGCAGTGAAAATACATCTGCTAAAAAGACTTGTTCAAAAGCTTGTTCATTCTCAGAATAACTGCACCAACACGAGTGGCCAGATGGGTCTTGGCCATGTTAGAAAACTGTTTCGGCCCATCCAGAACCACTAACAGCAACAACAATAGTAACGATAGCGAATATCTGTTGAGTTCTTGTGTGCCAGGTACTTTGCTAAGCACTTTAATGCATCCTCTCATTTTAATCCTCACAACCACCCTCTGAGGGTGTTAACTGTTGTTATCCCCATTGTATTGATAAGAACATGCCCAGGGTAGTCAGCTAATAAGAGGATCTCTTTGGGCTTAGTAAGTAGAGTGGCTAGTTCAGTTTTCCCCAGTAGTCAAAGTTCCCAAAGCCCATCAAGACTTTGGAATGGATTTGTTGTTTAATTTATGCCATTGAGGAAAAGTTGATACTTGTGTTGTTAAAAGCCACCTTTAAAGTATGTTGATGCTTAAGTAGGAGCATATGAACCACGTATCTTCTGGGAACTGCCAAGGTTTCTGCATAAGGCTTGACTTACGTAAGATCCTATGACGAAGACTAGGAAAAATTTTAAAGTAGTGAATAAATTAAAATCCCTTACTTGTTCACATTTATTTCAGAGGTTTCCAGTACAAAAACGCAGGGATGGAAAAGCAAAAATCTGAACTCAGAGAAGTGATGTTCCTTGGGAACTCCTAGATGTTAGAAATGGCACTGGGCATCAGTCAGCCAAATGCTCCGTTCACTTTTCCCATCTGTTGTATTCGTAGCCTTTGAATTGATGAGTCTGCTTTGGAGAGGGTTTTAATTTATGATGTCTCTGTGAGAACTGTTGTGAAGGTTTTGTAGGAAAATACAGTGATCTGTTGATTCTTTTCTGTAATTTTGGCTTTAACATCTCTTTGGCTGTGTTTAAGATCAAGAGCATGCCAAGGCCGTGAGGGCCTGGCTTGTGTTTCTTGGGAACAGGACATGCCAGACCATGAGGTGGGTCCTGAAGCTTTCAAGGTCACTGGTCCAGCAGGCCCCTGCCCAGTGTGAGCTTTGCCTTTACGTCTCTCCTCTCTGAAACTTCATGTAGCAGCCTAACCCGGGGGCCACTTGCCTTTACTCTGTTTTCTATGATGAACACTTGTGGAGAAACTGTGACAAATCCATCGATCCTAATATTTTTATTGTTGGAGT
This sequence comes from Equus quagga, assembly GCF_021613505.1. NCBI lineage: Eukaryota > Metazoa > Chordata > Mammalia > Perissodactyla > Equidae > Equus > Equus quagga. Next base: position 121,707,305 of record NC_060269.1, read on the forward strand.
CTTGTTGATTCTCTATGAATAATTTCTATTTGATTGTACTGTGTAGAGTTAATACCCACTAGGGATATGTTAATAAAACTATAAATGCATAGTGTAATATAGAATAGCAAGATTTTTTTGTGAACAATTTATATAGAAGAGTAAGTTGTTTTTTAAGTGTTAGGCACATTTCTTTTAGGAACTTAAAATGTTATAAGAGTTTTTTAAACATTCAATATTTTTAATTATGAGAAACATTTGTTACCGAAGCCAGTTATTTCAGGTGTTCTAATTGGAGTATTGATTTTATTACCTCATATACCTCTAGAATGCCACATGTTCTGTTGGAGATAAAGTTGCACAATAAATGTCAAGTCTCTGTTAAGTGTTTGAATTTGCTTTTTGCATCTTTCTCCAATTCGTTGAAGAAGCTTTTCTGGTTTTTTTGAAAAGAGAACTTTTTTCTCCCTGACGCTAAGGCTTTTCTGCTTATCTCTGAATGCCAAGAAAATGGTATATGCTTAATACCCAAATAAACGGTACTCCTTTGTGCCAGGGAACTGACCAAAAATCACCCAAAAAATTTGTTTCCAAATAAATGAAAGGGACATCCAATAATGATCTAAGAGTGACAGGGAATCCAGGAGGATTTTCATTCAGTATTTTATACATTCACACATTAAACATACATGCTTCCTTCTCACAGCACTGTTCCATCAAGGAGGAAAAAAAACCCCACAGCTGCTACTCATGACCTTTAAAAATGAACAAATGTTGCTCATCTATGGTTTTCAAACATGATCTGAGTACAAAAGCAAAGTAGCTATGGCTAAATAAGGTTGCATGGCTGTGGCTTCCCACTTCCAGTTATTGCATAAAATAGAAATCTGACATACCCATTATAGAATAGCAAAATTGAATACATGTCATTTTGTAAATCAGACTCAGTAAAAACTAAGACAAAACGTATCATTTCATTTTTAGGGAAAATAAAAATGTTTTATTTTTGTACTAGAAGATACAGTGTTTTAACCAGCAGTTTGGGATGAGAAAGTCATAATTTAGTCCAAATAATTTGGGTTTGAATGAGGATATCAGTTAAAATGAAATTTAAATTATTTTGTTATTCTAAAGCATTAAATGAGGAATATTAAGTAACTTGGGTTTTTAAATATTTTGTAGCAGGATGCACAGGGTAAAGCTACAGATCAAAAAAGTAGTAGGAACAAATTCAGCATGTCGCAGGATACAAGATCAATTTAATCAATTGTATTTCTACACATTAGCAATGAACAACCTGAAAATGAAATTAAGAAAGCAATTCCATTTATAATAATTAGAAATAATAATGTATTTAAGAATAAATTTAGCAAAATAAGTGCCAGACTTGTACACTGAAACCTTGAAAGAAATATTAAAAGGTCTAAATAATGTAAAGATACCCCATAATAATGGGGTGGAAAACTTAATATTGTTAAGATGGCAATACTCCTGAAACTTATCTACAGATTATTGCAATTCCTTTCTAAATCTCAGTGACTTCTTTGCAGAAATTGACATGCTGATCCTAAAATACATATGGACATGCAGGAGCCCAGATAGCCAACAGAAATAAATCTTTACGTTTGTGGTCAGTTCATTTTTAGCAAGGGTGCGAAGACAATTGAATGGAGAAAGAATAGTCTTCTCAGCAAATGGTGCTGGGACAATAGGATATCCACATCCTATCCTAAGAATGAAGTTGGACCCCTACCTCAACACCATATGCAAAAAATTACTCAGATTGGAGCCCTAAATGTAAGAGCTAAAATTATAAAAGTCTCAGAAGAAAACATATGATTAAATCTTTATGATATTGGATTACGCAGTGGCTTCAATATGACACCCCAAAACATCAGCAACAAAAGAAAACAATGAATTAATTAGTCTTCATTACTTTTGTGCTTCAAAGAACACCATGAAGAACAAAGAGACAACCCACAGAATGGGAGAAAATATTCGCAAGTCATATTTCTGGTAAGAGAATTGTAGCCAGAATATTTAGAACTCGACAATAAAGACAAATAGCCCAACTAAAAGTGATCAAAGGATCTGAATATGATTTCTCCAAGGAAGATATTCAAATAGCCAATAAGCACATGAAAAGACGCTCAACATCATTAGTCGTTAGGGAAATGCAAATCAAACTACAATGAAAATACCACTAGGATGGCTAAAATGAAAAAGACACAATAACAAATGTTGGCAAGAATCTGGAGACATTGAAACCATCGTTGCTGGTAAGAATATAAAATGGTGCAGTCATTTTGAAAAACATTTTGGCATTTCCTTAAAAAGCTAAATATAGAGTTATCATATGACCCAGAAATTCAACTCAGGTATATACCCAAGAGAACTGAAAACACGTATGTACACAAAAACGTGTACACAAGTGTTCATAGGAGCATTATTTGTAATGGCCAAAAAGTGGAAACAACCCAAATTTCCATCAATTGATGACTGGATAAACAAAATGTGGTATAGCCACACAATGGAATATTCTTTTGCCATAAAAAAAGGAAGGAAACACTGATGTATACCATGACATGAATGAACTTTGAAAACATTATGCTAAATGAAAGAATCCAGACAAAAAGGGCCACGTATTGTATGGTCTCATTTATATAAAACATCCTGAATAGTCAATACTAGGTAGGCAAATTTTGGAGAATGTTGCTCAGTTCACACAGTTAAGGGACCAAATGTATTATGATACAATCCCTTTAAATTTGATCACATTCAGGCAACATATTGACAGCTTGATGTGCCTGGCACTACATCATGCAGCATGATGGTTACCAAGAACCAAAGCAGTAGCCAATGGCTGGGTAACCATTTGGAGAAAAATGACAAAGACCTATTATAAATTATGAGAAAATCCCAAGTTCCACTGAGCAACTTGTTCCCCCAAATAAAGCTATCTTCAAAAGCTGAATCAGGTATAGAGAAAATTCGGTGCCACTGAGTCTGTGTCTCTGTCACACCCAGACAGTTAAGTTTGACCACCTCAGCCACAGTACATGTCAGTTCGGGGAAAGAATTACTCATATATGATTTGGTGTACTCCCAAATCCTAGTTGAATCATTCTTTTTTCTCCTCCTCTTGAAGTTGACATTCAGACCTCACTTAGACACAGTGATACGCACGCGGTGTTTCAGCCACTCTGTCAGGAAACAGGTGGCACAGTCAACTTGAAAAGAGTTTAATAGAGACACTTGGTACAAAGGTGTGGGCTGGGGCTGGCCCCGTGGCCAAGTGGTTAAGTTTGCGTGCTCCACTTCAGCGGCCCAGGGTTTCGCCAGTTCCGATCCTGGGCGCGCACATGGCACCGCTCATCAGGCCATGCTGGGGTGGCATCCCACACAGCATGACCAGAGGCACTCACAACTACAATATACAACTATGTACTAGGGGACCTTAGGGAGAAGAAGAAGAAAAAAAAGATGGGCAACAGATGTTAGCTCAGGTGCCAATCATTAAAAAAAGAACACGTGTACTGTCCCAATAAAACTTTAAAAAAAAAAGGTGTGGGCAAAGTGGACTGGAACTACTAGGGAGATTGTAGTACCCAGAACTAGTACCGCCAGGGCGCTGTCGTCAGCCTGAAGGCATGAGGCGAGTGAGTGGGTGGCGGCACAGGCATCAGCAGGGCTGTGTGGAGAGGGCTACCAGCCAGGCCCCAGGGTCTCCACATGAGGAACACGGTTAGACTTCGCACAGCCTGCAGGGAAGGAGCCCCGAAAATCAACACACTGACCTCTCTCCTCCCTCCGTCTCCTTCTGATGCTCCCTTCTAGCTGAAAGCAGCTGAAAACCAGAGGGCAGGAGAAGCCATTGATGTCCATACAGGTCAGCCTCCTGGGGCACAGAGGGAGGTGGAGAAGGGATCAAGGGCAGATATTCAGCACAATCAGTAATGGAGATGAGTCCGTTCAAAGCTCTCTTTGGTTTCACCTCATTGATCCCCAGAGTTGACTTCTTTACACTAATGACCTCCTAAGGCTTAATAATTTGAAAAGTTAACATTTATTAAATCAGTAGTTTAAGTGCTTTGCTATCATTATTGCATTGAATCTTAACGAGCCTATGAGGTAAACTAATGTTATCCCCACTCTCCAGAGGAGTAAACTGATGCTTGGAGAGATTGCCCAAGGTCGCAGAGCTAGTAGTGGCAAAGTAGTGAAGCCAAGATACTAATCCAGGTGGTCCAACTCCAGGTGAAAACCACTCCAATAAAAGTGATCTTTGAAGGTAGCATCTATAAGACTTTCAAGACTGAGAAAAAAGTGGCACCAATTAGGCTAGTAAAACAGTAACTACCTTTAAAGTCCACCCAGCTCTGGCTGATCAAACTATAATTCATCCCTCAATTTGGCCTGAAAAAAAGCACCGATGAATATTGGTGCACTTCCTGGGTTCCAGGTGAGTCTTGGTTCTGATTCAGTCCTAGGGCTCCATAGACACACAGTCTCAATGCTTCAGCAACAGCCCCCTGAAATCCTTGGTCCTGCGATTTAAGAAACATGCTTGCTGCTAAACCTAAATAAAGTGGGGTAAAATACATCTAAAATAGAAACATGCTGGCTGCAATAAAGAAGTAAACCAACACGGTGAGATGAAATACATCTCAAATGGAATATCTTGGTCCTCGTTCTTATCAATCGTGAAATTTGAATAAAATGGGTTAGAACATGGTTTGGAAATATAGCCTTAAGACAAACATTCATTCTTATTGCACACAAATGTTACGGACCAGATTAATCCTGAATTTTTTTTTTTTTTTTTACCTTTTAGTATTAAAATCAAAATTCATGAGGGAACAAGAATGTTTAAGCCTACCACTAATGGAAATGAAATAGAAACAGTAGGCTGCGTGGCTGAATAGAAGTAGAGGGACCAGTAAATGTAACTATAAATATAGACATTTTTTAAAACCCAGGGTCCACCCACCAACAGCAAGTCAGATCACAGACAGACTCTTCACTGTCCACCAGATTCCAGGGAGAAATTCAGGGCCTGTCGAGATACGCGGACCGGGGGATGAAAATGTCTTCTAGTCTGTCTCTTCTGTTGTACCAGTGGCAATGACTCTTTCTCCTTCCTGGCAACACGCAAGCATTTTCAATTCAATTGAAAAAACATAATAAATGTGTTTGATTGTGCCTTGTGTTGTGTTTTCTATTAACATTTTGTGCTAAATAGTTACCCTTTCAGTTTCTGGTGTATTTTTGGATAGACTGTTTTTCTGTGACTGTAGAAGAATGTCAAAGCCAAAACCAGGCACGTGATGTGTGAAATACATGACAGCTTTAAAATTGATAAAGATGGGAGAATTCTGTCACATTTCTCCTTAAGGAGACTTAATGGGGAAAATCCTCATGAATCCATGGGGAACTATAAACATTTGTTTAATGAAGAGGTGGATAATCCAGGTGAAAGCTATAGAAGAAGCCCTTTCTTTGGTGTCATTAGTAATTGAGACGTTATGGGGCCTGTCCGGTGGCGCCACAGTTAAGTTGTCGCACATCGGCCAGGGGTTTGCTGGTTTGGATCCCTGGCGTGGACCTACGCATCGCTTATCAAGCCACACTGTGGCAGGCATCCCATGTATAAAGTAGAGGAAGATGGGCACAGATGTTAGCTCAGGGCTAATCTTCCTCCAATAATAATAATAATAATAATTGAGAAGCTATGGATAGAAGGAATTTAGAGATCTTCTTATTCAGCAGGCAATTACCATCACTTAGAGGAAAATTCTAGTAACGTGCTCAAGTTCATGCAGCTATTTACTAGCAGTGCCTAAATGAATATCGAAATAATACAGTCCCCTAGAACCATCAGGTTTTTACAACCACTTGTCCAAGTTTCTTATCGTTGTCTCCTTTTTTTCCTTGGCTGCCAGGAAGCCCAATGTTAAGTTATACCTCAGTATTCCCTTAGCTCAGCTTTTCTGGTATGCTTATTCTCTACCACCATCCACCATCTTTCTCTGTTCTTTTCTTTGCATTTATCTTTGAAAGTTTTTTGTAACAGTGCTTTATTATTGTAAGCTGTCTATTTCTACGTGGAAATAGGTGAAGTCAGATAATAAGCATATTAGAATGCTTGCTGGAAGGTAAATTGTAGTGTTCAAAACCTAACCTCAGAAATAAGACATTTCCTTCACCCCTCTCTGCCACCCACTCTCCCCCTTCCTCGACACTAACAAAAACATTACAAACTATTTCTTCCAACTTATCCATGTGGAATCTACTCGACCTTGCTGTCACTTCCCCACAGGGATTCTGTCCCCTCTTTGTCTGCAAGGAGGATAGAATCTGATGGGTAAACAGAAGGGAGGAACTTGCCCAGAGGTAAGGACATGTGATGTCCAGGGACCTGATCCCTCCCTTTCTGGGGTCCTGTGTAGGAGTCTTTGAGCAGCGCAAGCTCTGAACTCAGATATCTTGTCTGACAGCAGTTGAAAGTAACTTAAGGAGTGAGAAGCAACTGTGGATTTAAGCCACTGAGGTCTCCGGGTTAATTTGTTACTGCAGCATAACTTTAGTCTGTCTTGACTCATATAACAAGAGTGATTCTGACTCTGGGGTCAAGACCACTCTGAGAATTTTATAAAACTAGGGACTCTCTCCCTAGATGAACATATACTCAGGATTTTCCAGCAAATTCCAAGGGGTTCTTGAATCCCCTAAAGGTTACCCATAGTTCCCATGTTAAGGACCCCTAATCTAGAACCTTCTCCTCTGCTCAGAATCACTTTTTCCCTGACAGCTCATCTTATGGGGATTTTTTTTTTGTTTCTTCTCATAGATCTTCTTGGCTACATAGAAAGGCTTTGGAGGAAAATATATTGTTCTAAAATGTTAAAATGAAGTGCCCAAATTAATAGTCTGGAAAGAGGGTATTAGAAAGACAAGTGGATGAGCCTGTTCCAAAAGTGAAAATTCCAATTTTAAAAAAGCACTGTGCTATGGTCATTACTGAAACAAAGCAGCTTTGTGCCCGCCCCCAAATTCCCTAAAAACTAATCATATACCTTCTGAAAATTATGCCAAGCCTTAATCTGGGGGATTCTGTAATATTAAAAACGTTATGGCACACTAATAAAAATATTTATAAGGAAACCTTTATTAAGGACAATTATTCCGTGCTAGACACACTCCTTCCCTTAGTTAGCCAGACAAGCTTGCCCGCTTATGTTGCAGGCTGGCCCACCCTGCAGACTCCGCCACCCACAGCATTCCCTGCATGTCACTGCCCCCTCCCCACTTTGCTCTAATCAGAACAGCGACTGGAACTGTCTGCGCGCCTCTGCTCTGGGCAATGATCTCTGTTCCGCGAGCAGGTGTTTCTATTGCCTGGGTTCCAAGAGCCCAACCCTGAAAATACTTGGGGAGAACATTTAAAATCTGGTCATTTAAATTTATTCCTAAAATAAAGCTACTTTTACAAACGAGTAACCAGATAACGATGCAATGCTGCTGTAAAGTACCTTTAAAGTCATTGTTTCTTGTCTCTTCCTGCCCTGCTTCTTACAACAACTAACAGAAATTAACTTCAGCTCCATCTCCCTTTTGAGCTATCTGAAGCGAAACACTCATTTTATTTTATATTTCCTTTTCTTTCTCTCTCTTTTCTTTTCTTTTTAAAGTATTATTGAGTGTTAAGTATGTGCTGGGCGCTATGCCAGTGGTCAGTCCTGGGTCTGCCCTTGGTCTCCAGTTCCCCATCGCCAGAAAAAGGTGGGATGTGGAGGAAGAGTATGTGATCTTTTCAAAACGACACAGGGGCACCTTTCACACCAGCTGCGGCTGGGCCCTGGGCTCCAACCAGCGGGCTCGGGTTGGAAAGAATCAGCTATAGTCCCTGCGAGATCTCGTCTTGGTCCTGGGGAGACAGGGAAGTGGGCTCCACCCGCTACCGCGCCCAGCTTGGTTTCTCCCAGGACATGGTCACCGGGAACGCAGTAGGATCTGGGTGTGCCCCTCACACGCTGTAGCACAGCGTGTCTTACAGCTCTTTGTAAATGGCCCACACCCATTTTTAAATGGAGTGCCGGAAGGGAAGAGTTTCCTTCTAAAGTTCTACGGTTAAAGCCTATGTCGTAAAGAAAAATTCCTAGTTAAATCTTTCTTCTTAAAAGCATCATTCTTTTAGTGGGGTAGAAAGAAAAGGATACATTACTTTCAAAATAATTGCAGGTGACAGCCTAGAAACATTGTGTGAAAAATAAATCACTTGGGTTCAAGCATGCTAAAGTTGAATTGTTTTATTACTAAATAATATTACTTATGTCAGCTTCTAGCTTGGTGGCTTTGTCATAGTTTCAAAGTCTTCGATATGTTGGTGAAAGAAGAAAACAGCTATTCCTGTTGAATTTGTGGATAACGATGAACAGCCACAGGAATATCCTGGAAATTTGAAAGGAAAGTGAATAACATCACCCGGTAATAATTCTTTGGAGAGTGAGAGGGGTAGTTCCTATTTCTCCTCAAATTGTTCCAAATACGTCATCCTATTATCTATCATGGTATTCTGTTGCTTTCATAGCACTTATGACTATTATAATTATATATTTTTGTGATTTTTTGTATAAAGTTTGTATGCCTCATAAAAATTTTAGCTCTATGATGTCAGGGGACATAATTAATTTTTTCAGCTTCTTGTATCTTTTCCTGGCATGTTGCATGGAGCTCCAAAACATTTTTTAACATGTTAGTATCCTGTGCTCATATACGTGTATATACATAGATGATGAACACAGCAAAAAACTTTTAAAGATTTGAAGCGGTTTGCGGGAAACGGTTTAGTTGTGCTAATTGTGGTTAGTGAGACGGTGACATACAGCAATGTTTCTGGCTGATGACACCATCTCATCCCACTCCACAACTGGAGAGAATCTAGGCGTATCCTGACCTGTGAGGGAGAGTGAAGACAGATGGGGAAACACTCGAGAAATAATTTTATGTGGCTGCACTGTAATTTGAAAAGTGAGAATATATTTTAGTTATATAGGCACGCAGAAATTTCAATGTCAATCATATACACAACTGAGGAAGACGTAGCTTTAGTTCTCCAAATGATTCTACACACACAAGTAGCTAGAATGCATGCACATACAATACTACAACACCTTGGCATTAAATAAGGTGCATAGACCTTGGGAGACATGGAACCTGAACTGAAATCCCAGCCCCAGTACATACTGGGCATGTCACCTTGGGCAAGTCATTTAAAGGTCTCTGAGTCTCAGTTCCTCATTTGTAAAATATCTACCTCTTCGAGTTAATATACGAATTAAAGCTAATCTCACTATTTGTTTTCTGTCTCTTCTTGGTTCCTTGTTCACTGTCTTGTTTTGCATTAACTGAGTGTTTATTATGATTCCATTTTGCCTTCACTGTTGACTTATTAGCTCTCTCTCTGCGTGCGTGCCTGTGTGTTTTAGTGGTTGCTCTATGATTTACAATATACATCTTTAACTTATCACAGTCTGACTTGAAATAAAGTCGTACAACTTCATGAATAGTGTAAGAATCTTACAATAATGCACTTCCGTTTCTCCCTTCCGGTCCTGTGTGCTATTGTTGTCATTTTTTAATTCTACATTTTGTGGGGTTTGAATTCAATTCCAGTTTGGTCAAAGAACATGCTTTGTATGATTTAAATCCTTTTCTCTTTATTGACACGTGTTTTATGGCTAAGTATATGGTCTTTATTGGTAAATATTCTGAGTGCCTTTCAAAAGGATGTACATTTCTGTTTTGGGGTGGGATACACTATAAATGTCAAATAGGTCAATTTAGTTTATAGTGTTGTCCACATCTTCTATAAACTTACGGATTTTTTGGTCTACTTCTATTGATTATTGTGAGGGGGTGCTGTATGGATTTCTCTATTTTGCCTTTCAGTTCTAGCTTCATTTATTTTGAAACTCTGTTTTTAGAGACATAAATACTTAGGATTGTTTTGATTTTTTTTTTTTTTTTTTGAGGAAGGTTAGCCCTGAGCTAACATCTATGCCAATCTTCCTCTACTTCCTATGTGGGATGCCTGCCACAGCATGGCTTGATAAGTGCTGTGTAGGTCCACTCCTAGGATCCGGGCCAGCAAGCCTGGGCCACCAAAGCAGAGCGTGTGAAGTTAACCACTATGCCACCAAGCCAGCCCCTTGACCTTTTGAAGAATGAATCCCTTTGTCATTATGAACTAACCTTCCTTATCCCTGGTAATACTATTTATTCTAAAATCTACTTTGTCCTATATCATCTATCCCAGCTTTCTTTTGATTAGTGTTAGTCTGGTATAGCTCCTTCCATCCTATTACACTTGACCTATATGCGTCTTTATAATTACAGTGGATTTCTTATAGGCATCATATAGTCACATCTTGCTTTTTTAAAATCTAATCTAACAATCTCTGCCTTTTAATTGAAATGTTCAGACCATTTTACATTAACTGTGATTATTGATGCCATTCAGTTTAAATCTACCATATCGCCATTTGTTGTCCCATCCTGTTTCCTTTTTGCCCTGTTTTGGATTGTCTATCTTTTATGATTCCATTTTATGTCTTTGGTAGGCTTATTAGCTATCCCTCTTCGTTTTCTCTTTTTCTTTCTTTAGTGGTTGCTTTACAGGTTAGAGTGTGTAACTTCAACTTATCACTCTCTGCCTGCAAGTATTATCCTAGCACTGCAGGTGTAAGAACCTCAGAACTGTTACTTTTTCTTCTCTGCTAGTATTTGTGCCATTGTTGTCATACATTTTAGTTCTACATTTGATGTACACCCCATAATGTATAATAATTATTATGATTGCTTTAAACAGTGAACCATCCATTAAAAAAATCTTAAAAACAGGAAAGCATTTTTATGTTTAATCACTTATTTCAGTGCTTTTCATTCCTGTGTGTAGATAGATCCAGATTTCCATCTGGCTTCATTTTCCTTCTGTCTGAAGGACTTGCGTTAACGGTTCTTGTAGTTAGAGGCCTGCTGGTAATGAATTCTCCCAGCTTCGTGTGTCTGAAAAATTTTTTTTTTCACCTGCATTGTTCTAAGATAGTTTCACTGAGTACAGAATTCTAGGTTGAGAATTTTTCTCTTTTGGCATTTTAAAGATGCCGATCCATTTTCTTCTGGCTTGCATAGGTTCAGATGTGCAGTTCCCTGTACGTCTTGTCTAAGTATCTCATATTATATATATGTCTTTTTTTTCCCTCTGGCTGCTTTTAAGATTCTTTATCACTGGTTTCCCAAGTTTGATTATGATGTGTCTTAGGTAGTTTTCTTTATATTTATATTTATTCTGCTTGGGGTTTGTTGAACTTCTTGGGTCTGTGGGTTTATATTTCTCATCATATTTGGAAAATTTTTCAGTCATAATTTCTTCAGATATATTTTCTGTCCTCCTTTCTCCTCTCCTTCTGGTGCTCCAATTACATGTTGTGGAAGGCAAAGCAATGGTTCTCCAAACATGTCCACACCGTAGCCCCCAGAATCTATGAATGTTAGGTGACATGGCAAAGGGGACCTTTGGAAAGGGAGATTATCCTGGATTATCTGAGTGGGCCCCATCTAATCACAAGGGTCCTGAAAAGTGGAAGACGGAAGCATAAAAGAAAGTTAGAGTGATGCACTGTGAGGATCTGACTCACTGTTGCTTGTTTTAAAGATGGAGGAAAGAGACCATGAGCCAAGAAACACAAGTGGCCACTAGAGGCTGGAAAAAGCAAAGCAAAGGATTCTTCCTTAGAGCTTCAAGAAAGAAATGCAGCCCTGTCAACACCACTGAGACCCTAGTCGGTCTTCTAACCTACAGAACTGTAAGATAATACATGTGTGTTGTTTTAAGCCACTAAATTTATGGTAATTTGTTACAGCAGCCATAGCAAACTAATACACGCATATGTTAGGCTGCTTGATATGGTCCCAGAGGTCACATGGACTTTGTTTTCTTCTGTTTATGCTTTATTATGGATAGTGTATATTGCTTCTCAAGTTTACTAATCTTGTCTTTTGCAGCGCCTCATATGCTATTAATCCCATCCAGTGGCTTTTTTCTTTGAGGACATAGTATTTTTTATTTCTTGAAGTTCCATTTGTTCACTGCAGCATAATTTACAATAGCTCAGATATGGAAACAATGTAAGTGTCCACTGATGGATGAATGGGTAAAGAAGTTGTGAGATAATATATATACAAACATACACATATATACACAACGGAATATTATTAGGCCACAAAAAAGAATGAGATCTTGCCATTTGTGACAACACAGATGGACTTTGAGGGCATTATGCTAATAAAATAAGTTAGACAGAGAAAGACAAATACTGTATGATCTCACTTAAATGTGTAATCTTAAAAAAAAACCAAGCTCATAGACACAGAGGACAGACTGCCAGAGGTGGGGGTGGGGTGGACAAAATGGGTGAAAGTAGTCAAAGGTACAAACTGTCAGTTATAAAATAAATGTCATGTGGATGTTATGTACAGTGTGGTGACAGTAGTTAATAATACTGTCTTGCATATTTGAAAGTTGCTAGGAGAGTAGATCTTAAAAGTTCTTATCACAAGGAAAAACATTTTCGTAACTATGCGTGGTGACAGATGTTAACTAGATAAGTCTACACTAAGTGTGGTGATCATTTCACCATATATACAAATATCTAATCATTATACTGTACGCCTGAAACTAACGTATTGTTATATGTCAATCATACCTAAATAAAAGGAATTAAGTAAGTAAGTAACTTATAAGAAAGTTGAACCCCTTTAATGTGAAAACTCTGCCTAGCTTTGAGGGGCAATCCTATTGCAACACTAGGCCTGTCTTCAGGACATAGCAAGGTCCTGGGCCTCAGAGAAGTGAAGGTAGCCAAGAGACCCCAGGAGGAAGCTTGCAAGGCAGGCCAAAAAAGGAGTCCCGTGGAACAAATGAGGTGGAAACAGCTGTGACATCTATTTCTTCCCTTCTGGAGGTCCAAACTTTTTCCCATTTAGAATAAGCTGAGAAATTCTATATCAAATATAACTGCCTGTAAAATTTTAAATTGCTTCAATCTGAGTTTGAGTCACCGCTCATCTCTTACTAAGTCATCTTAAAGCTACATCCAGAATTCAATAAGAAAAATTACAATAAAAATGGGTTTTAGAGTTTTCTCAGATTTATTTAATACTTCTACTGAGAGAGATAAATCACAATTCAGAACTCCAGCAAGAAACAATACCTTGAAGCTACACTTATGAGGAAACAAGTTAAACATCCAGGACCTCCAGAGACACTATATATACCATTTCAAAATAGGCAGGAGACTGTCATCCGTTTTGATTCTCCAGATCCAGCAGAAATGGAGCAAAGTAGAATTCACTCAGCACTGAATGCTGGAGACGATCTGTATTAACACTCAGGGGAAGGGGCCGCGGGGATGGAAACGCACTCTAATATTCTTGTTAGAATAAGATTGTGTTAGCCTAACTGGACATGGCTATCAATTGAAGATCAATAGCCATATTTTTGTGCACGTTCTGTCCCTCCTGCCTAAAACACTCTCCACCCCGCTCTCTCTGTGCTTGGCCTTAAAAGGCACTTCCTTGAGGAGGCTTTCCCACCCCCACCCCCTGGGTAGTTATGAGGTAGGACAGTGCCTAGTGACACAAGGCATGCAAAAAATAGTTGTTGAGTGAATGCAATAATTGAAGGCTGTTTTTGTTTGCTTGTTTGTTTTAGAAGATCAGCCCTGAGCTAACATCTGCTGCCAGTCCTCCTCTTTTTGCTGAGGAAGGCTGGCCTTGAGCTAACATTCGTGCCCATTTTCCTCTACTTTATATGTAGGACGCCTTCCACAGCATGGCTTGCCAAGCAGTGCATGGGTCCGCACCCAGGATCCGAACCGGTGAACCCTGGGCCACCGAAGTAGAACGTGAGAACTTAACCACTGTGCCACCGGCCCAGCCCAAAGGCTGTTTTTAAAATTTTTTAGTTTTCCAATAGGACAGTTGCTCTAGTCTTCTCTCACATACTGTTTTTATGATGAACCATAGTGAGATCAGAGAGCATTTCAGATTATATAAACAGAGAATTAAGCACACCACCATGTTGAGTTCCAACATTACATGTCCCTATGGGCAGGGATGGAAATCCCTATGGGAAAATTTTGAAGTCTAATAGTATTATAAACCCAAGTTTAAAAATAATTAAAAGAGGGCCAGCCCCACTGGCTTAGCAGTTAAGTTCCGCACACTCCACTTAGGCGGCCCAGGTTTGGTTCCCAGGCATGGACCCACACCACTCATCAGTGGCCATGCTGTGGCAGCAGCTCACATACAAAATGAGGAAGACTGGCAACAGACACTAGCTCAGGGTGAATCTTCCTCAGCAAAAAATAAAAAAATAAAAGAAATGAGCTTATCTTCAATTCCCTTTAAAATTTTTGGTTCTCCTTTTGAAAAGTATTAAAATTAAAATTCTTATTCAAGGATTCTCACATCTTAGTTTTCTGACACTCTAATGTTTTCAATTATCTCGAGAAGATTGAAGAATTGATTTTCCGTTTTAATTATCTTTTTATTATAAAAGGCAAGCTCATTGTAGGAAATCTATAAATGACAAAAAAAGAGAGAAAAGAAAAACTACCCATGTATGAGCATTGTTAATATTTAGTGTATTTCTTTTCAGTTCTTTTCTATGTACACAACATTAGAATTATTCTGAATATAGTCAGTCATGTATCCTGTTTTTATTTCTCCACTAAATGAGTCTTAAGCACTTTTATAAAACTAACAAAACTAATAGCTGTTCATAAAAATATTTTTAGTGTGCACAATAAAAAGGAAGGCCGTCTCCCACTGCAATCCCAAACCTTAACAGAAACAACTGAAAGCGCTGGGTGTGGAGTCTTACATTTTTCTCTATCAAAGGCGTTTTGCCATATTATTAAATATTCTGCAAAAAATTCTTCCCAAGACTGCATTATATTCTACCTTATAAATATGCCATGCTTTATTTAACCATGTTCCTAAACTTTTCCGTTTTTTCACACTGAAGCAGCTCTATTTCCTTAGACTGTATTCCTAGAAGTGGGACGACTAGGTCTGAAGGCACAAACTTCTTCCAGACCCTTGATACTTACTACAAAATACCCTCCAGACACGTGGCCCCGATTTACACTCCCCTCAGCAGCATATCAGCACGCCTATCTCACAAACCTAGTTCTGATGAAGATTAGTATTAATCCACTTAAAGGATATTTGATAAGCACACTATCACACTGTACTGTAATCATTTGTATGGGCTTCTTCTTGTCAATTAACTAGACTGAGTCAGTAGAATGAGTATGCCTTTTTTATCTTTATACCTCTAGAGGCTGGCATCATACATGAAATACTTATTCAACAGATGTTTACTGAATGCCTGTTATGTGTCAGATGCCATTCTAGTTTATGGAGATCCAGCTCTAATGGATGTTTACATTCTAGTGGACAGAAAATAAACAAGAGTAAAATTATAGAATGCCAGGTAATAAACACTATGGTCAAAAATAAAGCAGAGAGGGGCCAGCCCGGTGGTGTAGTGGTTAAGTTCTGATGCTCCGCTTCAGTGGCCTGAGGTTCACAGGTTCAGATCCCGGGCGCCGACCTAGAACTGCTCAGCAAGCCACGCTGTGGCAGCATCCCACATAAAATAGAGGAAGATTGGCACAGCGACAATCTTTCTCAGACAAAAAGAGGAAGATTGGCAACAGATGTTAGCCCAGGGACAATCTTCCTCACAAAAAATCAAAAGAATAAATAAAGCAGGGAAAAAATGGCTGGGGGGGAGAAATGGAGAGGGTTTGCTATTTGATACAGGCAGTGAGAAAAGGTCTCAATGATAACATGGCATTTGAGCAGATATTTAAAGCAGCAGTATGCTGTGCAGGTATGTAGCAGGAAGAGTATTTCAGGCAGTGCAAAGGCCCCGAGTTGAGAGCACGCTTAGCATCTATGAAAAGTGAAGAGGAGGCCAGTCTGACTGGAACAGTAAGGGAGAGAATAGAGAAAATGGGGTCGGAGAGAGAGGGGAAACTCATCATGGAGGACTCGTAAGCTTTGTCATTCCATGTGCAATGAGAAGCTATTAGGAGGGCTTTGAGAAGATCATATCTGATTTATTTTCAAAAAGTCACAAGTTGCTATGCTGAAATAGAATGTGTGGGCTAGGATTATGTGGGAAACCAATTAAGAGGCTTCTTTGAAAATTCACGCAAGATATGATGATGGCCGACATTAAGATAATAATTGAAATGGTGAGAAACGGATTCTAAATCTATTTTGGAGGTAGAGCCAGTGGATCTTGCTAAGGTACTGAATGCCCTCTGTATGAGAAATGGAAAGGAGCCAGGCGTGAACCCAACGTTTGGGGTTACTGAAAGGATGATGATGCCATTTACTGAGAAGGGAAAGATTGCAAGAGGAGACTTTTTAAGGGTGAGGTGAAGAAATTAGGAGTTTTGCTTTTGGATATCTTGATTTTGAGATATTAGTCATCTCCCAAATCACAGCGATAACTCACCTGATGTTGGTTGTAGATTAGTTGTCTTGCTGTTACATGTGTCTTTTTCATTCAGGAATCTAGGTTGAAAAAACCCCCTATCTGGAAGGTGTCATTCTCATGGAGGAGGGAAAACAGCTATGGCAGAATCATGCAATAGCTCCTAAAACGTCTGCTGAGATACGGCACATATCACTTAGGCTAGCCAGAGCCTGCTGCCTGACTAAGCCTAATGTCAATAAGAGGTACTGCAAGTCGTATGGCAATGAGGTGATGATTCAACAGGGATGTGTAATATTTTTATATCAGGGAAGTGAATAAGTGGGAACAATCATATACCCTACCACATCACCCAAGTGGAGATGTCAAGAAGGCAACTGGATTTCTAAGGCTGGGGTTCAACTTATAGAGAGAATTCAGGTTTTAATGAAGAATGGTTTTTTAAGTCATAGGACTGAATCACTCAGTGAATGTGTGTAGAAAGAAAAGAGACACAGCCCTGGGACACTCCAATGCTTGGAGGTTAAGGGAAATGAGGAGAAACTTGCAAAAGAGACTGAAAAAGAGTGGCCAGTAAGGTAGGTGAAGAACTCAGAAAGTGGAGTTCTGGAGGCTGAAGATTCAGTGTCAAACGCTGCTGATAGGTCAAGTAGATGAGAATTTAACACTGACCAATGGAGGCTGGCCCAGTGGCACAGTGGCTAAGTTCATGCGCTCTGCTTCAGTGGCCCAGGGTTTGCAGGTTTGGATCCCAGGTGCGGACCTAAACACTGCTCATCAAGCCATGCTGTGGCAGTGTGCCACATACAAAGTAGAGGCAGAATGGCACAGATGTTAGCTCAGGGCCAATCTTCCTCAAGCAAAAAGAGGAAGACTGGCAACAGATGTTAGCTCAGGGCCAATCTTCATCACCAAAAAACAAACAAAAAGTCTGACCATTGTATTTAGTAGTAACAGGACAGGTTTAGCAGAGAAAGACTGACAAAACTCCTAATTAGAGTGGGCTTCTGAGAAAATGGGAGAAGAGGAGAGCAGCAAGTATAGACGATTCCTTTGAGTTTTGCTGTAAAGAGAAACCAAAATGGAAAAGTAGTTGAAGGTATTTTTGCTTTTAGGGTTTTTTTTTTTTTGTACATGTGTCATTATTTTAGTCAGTTCTTCTGAGAAGGGAGAAATGACAGCATGCTTATAAAAATCCAGAGATTTTGTGAAGATCTTATGCATTGTCAAACCTAGGAAGTTTAAGTGAACCTGGAAAAGCAAACACAAATTAATTCTTCATGGGCATTGCTCAGAATACCTTCCATTAAGTGGGCTCAGATTAGGATCCCAACACCTTCTATACCCGAAACAGCCTGCCCATCACTGGCCATGGTTACCAATTGCTTGGTTCTGATCCAGGCAGGCCTTAGTGACCCCAGGAAGGCCAGAGGTCACAGCCATGAGTAACTCCTCTGTTCCGGTTCTTGGAAGAGGGGATGATCTGGATGAGACACTCACCTCTCTTGACCGTCAGGAATGATTTAGCTTATCTGGTTGACAACACTGCCATTATCTTTCTTCTTCTAGAAGGGTCCCACTGGCTTCTAGTACAGCACATATCATAGTATATAGTTAAGTGCTCAATAAATTTTGACATGGGCTGCCAATCCATACAAAAAGTCTCATAAGAAAACTGAATGCATCTGACTAACTCCTTGGAACTTCAGGTACTACTGATGTTGGACCACTTATCACCCAACCCCTTAATGCTCTTCTAACCTCAACCTCATCTGTCATAGTTCCAGCAGTAATCTAGGGTCATATCTTCTTTCAACAAGATTGAACAAAACAGAGATAATAGCATTCACATTGCAAAAGGATTTCTTTAAATTGTGAGCTCCTCTAGTGCGTTTAAAAATAGATTTAAAAATATTTAATTTACACATCTTCCAAGAACTTATTTCTTGTATTAAAATGTGATAAACCTCTAACTCCTTCCTTTCTCGCCACTTGAACCCACTAACCCCAAGTTTTCATCCCTCAGGCCATTAGATGATAAATGGTGTCATACTGATTTAGCTCTTTGCTGGACCACCACATAAACTAACACCCCTCAGAATCACAAAATTTGTCAACCTGGTTAAGAACGTTTGATGGCTCATGGACTTCTTTTAGGGTTGACTTATTCCCTAATGTTCAGAATGTTGATTGTGTTCTTTGGAGAGATGAAGTCAAGTTCAAACTATTTTGAAGATGAGAAATTTTACCTGTCCAAAGCAACACTAACTAGTAAGTAGCCTAAAGTTATAGCCCAAGAGCTAACTATATAGCAATACATTTCTAAGAGCTAAGCTAGAATTTCTTGGCCCTGCTTCCAACAACAGAAACTACCATTTTGCTTTACATTTATAAGGATGCTCTCAACTATTAAACAAAGATTAGGATTAATTTAATCCACCATATTAGTGCTGTCCAAAAGTAGTTTCTGTGATAATGGAACTATTCTATATCTGCGCTGTCCAACAGGGTAGCCACTAGCCACATATTTAGCACCTGAAAATGTGGCTAATCTAACTGGGGAAATGAATTTTTAATTTTATTTATTTAAATGTAAACAGCCCAAGTCACAAGTGGCTATCATATGGTAAAGCACAGCCCTATATTGTGTTACACCTTCTTGATGTAATAATTTTCAGTGAACACAAATATATATTAGAGGAAATATACATTATACATGTATATACGTTACGTATGTATGTGTACATATATACATCAAGTATCTATAAGGATACATCACAAGCTTGTAATATTAGCTGCCTCTGGGAGAAGAAAATGAGTAGCTAGGGGTCAGACTTGGGAGAATGTTCCCTTTACATCTGTTTGAACATTCTTAATTTTGGATCATATGAATGTTTTTTCTATTCAAATACAATTTTAAAATATTTTTTAAAATTCTGATTAACACTAATTTTCATACCTTTCGCTAAATTTCTTTCCTATGTGGTTCAAATCAATGACTTGACAGTTGAACTAAATATCGTCTTCTGGATATGCCTTTAAGATGGCCTGTAAGTAATGCTTGAAAATCAATCTCAAAAGTGAGAGAAAATTCCTCAGCTTTCATAAAACATCAATGTCCCATCCACAACCCCACCCCACCATCCCCCTGTCCCAAGCAGTGCAAGTAAGATCCAGCTAGTTGTCTGACTACTGAATATTAATTTAGTTGCTTATTTTATAGCAAAATGAATACTTCATTTCCACTTTCCATACAGTGTTATGTTTCTTGGTCTCTTCTGCTCAGCAGAGTACCTGTAGAGAGCCAGACTTGAGTTCAAATCCTGACCGCCTCTTACCAGCTGAGTGTCCTCTTATCTACTGTATCTCAGTTTCCTCATCTGTAAAAAAGTGAATAATAATCCCTACTGCACTGGCTCTTTGTAAGGATTAAATGGGTTAATACTTATAAAACAGTACCTGGCATAAAGAGCTCAAATTATCCTGTTGATAGCTATCATAAAGCAAACAGGTATGTTTTTACTTTTAAGTCTATTTTTTTAATTGAGGTAAAATTGGTATACATTATATTCGCCCACCCCCCCGCAACCCCTTCCCTTCTGGTAACCACCAATCTATTCTCTGTAACTATGAATTTATGTCTATTTTAAAGCACAAGCCCTTAAAGACATAGATACAATTCTGTATTTTGCTATGCAAATTCTAAACTATAGTGCTTCTATTTTCAATAAGTTTTGATTTTGGAGAGGGAACTATGCCCTCCAAAATATCAAATTTCTTTGAATAATTACTTTGCTTTAGTTTCTTGTGAAAAAGAAAATAAACCTGGCATTTCTACAGGATTAGTAAAGAATTCAACTTGGATACCAGTGCTGGCTGGCTCCAGGTTGTAGCATTGGTGTTTTTATGTTTTGCATTTTTTTCTCTAAATACACTATATAGATACATCTCAAAAGAAATAACCTAATTAACATGTTTAAATAACTCATTTTCTCAAAACATAATGTTAATATGTATCACTAAGGGATATAACTTTTTGGATTTGCACTTTACTAAACACATGATTTCCTAATGGTGTATGAATAACAATTTTCTTTATACTAAAAACTGATTACAAAACGACTAAGAGTTGTTATATTTTGGTTTTGTAAAACCATGAAACTTACAAACTAACAAGCATACTCAATGAATAATAAATTCTGTTCAAAAACACAGACATGATTTTCAAGGTAAAATGTATCAGATTACAACAGTTTGTCTCAGCACATGAAGTAAACAAGGATTTATGTTTAACAAACATTTATTTATCAGGGGAAAAAAATCCCAAACTAGTAAGTGAACTGCTCTTATTTACATAAGACATTTATTAAGGAAAAAAGCATCCTGAGAGACCAGGACCATCTTAATCTGCCAGCAAAATCAGACAGATGAAATACAGTGTAATAGAAACAAAAATTTTCTCTCTCCATAAAACCAAGTGTGGGGATGC
The DNA here is from genome assembly GCF_021613505.1 of Equus quagga. Classification (NCBI taxonomy): domain Eukaryota; kingdom Metazoa; phylum Chordata; class Mammalia; order Perissodactyla; family Equidae; genus Equus; species Equus quagga. Next base: position 121,728,349 of record NC_060269.1, read on the forward strand.
TAGTAAACTTAATTCAAATATAAAGGCTGCCAGACCAATCTTCTAAATAAATGCCTTCCAAAGTTCCATTTCAGAGGCAGGGATGAGGGATTTAGGGGAGACAATCTTTGAATCAACATTTTACCTTCAATTCTTTGCTTCACTGACTTCTGACAGTTTGGCAAATTGGGGGTCATCACATTTAAAAGAAATGCCAAAGCTTGACAAATGCAATCTAAGATAGAACAAATTCCAAATGACTGCAATTTTCTGTAGTTCCCAGCATTCTACCTCAAATAAGATTTAAAACTTAAGGCATCTCCTTTACATGATATAATTTTAGCAAAAAGCATTATTTAAATTATGGGATAATTAAGGTAACACTAAAATCATAACCCAAAATTCAAGTCATATCATTTTGTTATTCTGAGTTATTTGCTATGTGTGTAGGTGTATGTATGCAGAGATTAACATTGTTTTTGAAAAAATTGAAAAATTTTCCAATCTGATCCTATCTCATCATTTACTCAGTATGTTAAGGAATCTCCCTCTTTGGAAATGGATACTATTGACCACCAACATGGTCCACTTAAAAATAGGTCTCCATTCCTCATCCTTTCACTGCCAAGTCTAAAAAATGTGCCACCTTACGTAGTTTGGGACCTGATACTTACAGTTGATTAGAGATCCATTCTCAGCCAGAGCTGAAAACAAGTATACTTTACCTTTGATAGTTCCCAAATTTCAGCGTTGTACACATAGGCATTATGGGTCCTTCACTGCCCTCTTCTCCGTGCAACATTAGTTTTGCAATTATTCAACTACAGAAGCTATTTTCCTTGAAAATATTAAAATTTATATGCTTAAATATTCAAATACTATGCATCAGGGCAAGACTTAAAGTAAGAGGTATTAATTTGGAAAAAAACAGAAACAAGAAACCTGGACAACTAGATTATGTATTATGTTAATTTGTAAAGAAAGAGACCCCAATCCTTGGTTTTATATTCAAATTTGACTCTAGTTTAAAAGGAAAAAACAAAAGTACTAGTGATGTCATACATTGCCTGATTCCACAGAAATATTCAAAATTCCTAGATAGGCTGTAGCTCTTTATGTCAAATTTTGCTTAAACAAACTTTAAAATATCAGTGCAGGACAGAACTGGAAAGAAAAGTCAGAAACATAAGCCTTCAATTATTTAAGAAGTATGACCTCAATCAAAATCAAATTAGAAAACTCAAAGAAATATCAGGAACGGCCCTCTTTCAGGAAGTTCTAAAACAATCTACCATTTGGAATCACTTCTACACATCAACTTTGATATTTTTTTCAATGAGTTAATTATTCTTGTCTAGCTATGTGAAATTTTTCAGAGTAATTTTACGAGGAGGAAATTGGATATAATTTGGTACCCTCCCACATGGCAGTGACATGAAATAACAAATGGCAGGTGGGAAAAGGGAGACAGGAAGACATAGAAAGTATACAGTGAATTATAATGGGTAAAAAATAGTTTTTTAAAAAGTAGGGGTGAAGAATTTGAAACCGTAAGAACAGAGAATCAAACTGTGTGTGTTTGTGTATATATGTGTGTGTATGTGTGTGTGTGTATGTATATATATTAAAAAAACAATTTTATATCTTAAAAAATAAAACTGGAATGTTATTTTGCTTAAAATGTACAGCACACAAAATGCTCTGCAATGGTAAAAAAAAAAAGGTACACCAATGTAAACTTTCACAATTTTCCAGTAAATGACATTTCTGGATCAAAAAATTATCATTACAAACCCTTTAATCAAATGTTTATTTTTTGCTTCCAGCATTACAATTTGCTGTAGTTCATAAAGTTCAATCTAAGTAAGTTTTTAGACACTGACTTCACACTGGTAGTTAGGTCTAATGTCTAGCACTCACTTATCCAGCAAAGAGATCACCCAGCCACCACTCTTGCATGGACAATGCTCACTGAACTGGACAATGCTACCTGAACAACTTAAAGTGCGTATGAGTTGTTCTGATGAATGGAGACACAGCCGTAGTTTTGCACTGAATTTTCAATTACTGAATTACATGTTTTTCCATCTTGAAACTTTATGATCATTAGAAAGTTACTTACTTATATAAGTGTTATAGTCATATATTGTGTTAAATGCCCATTTGTAACTGCAAAAAACATGTTACAGACACACTATCGACTATGACATTATACAAAATCATGGCCACAAGTTTCCACGAGAGATTTGCTTTTCTTTCTCTTAAAGCAAGAAATATCCCACAGTCCAGATTTACATAAGTAGTGCCTCTTTTTAAATAAATTAAAAATAAAATGCTGTCCTGACTGTAAAATTATAAATATTTCTAGTCCATTTTACAGAATGTTAAAATGCTTATAAATGCATTATCTCCTAGTAAATACATATTATGGCACTGAAGCCACTTAAAAAACAAAAAGAAAAAACCAGTCATCACACTGGCCTATGGAAACATCTAGGGTTATTTTCTATCTTCTACCATTAGAAAAATTAAACTAAACAAGGAGAGAAAGCAAAGGAAAGGTAAGAAATTTTACAAAATGGCAACTACTATGACCAAAGAAGTGTACTGAAATGTCTTCCTTCAATTCAGTAACTAAGCCATTTCTGGAATGAACATTTACAGATAACTAGGTTAGAAGAGTGTTCCTCCATAGCACTCAGGGCAAAATTACAAGGTATTATAGAAATAATTTCTACACTCTATAAGGAAAGATAAACTTTGAAATGGAGTGACTGTTTAAAAAGCACAAACCAAGATTTAGCCAGAATGTTCAAGATTGGCAGGATGTGATGGAGTGAAATCTTCAGTGGCAACAAAATTAAAAGTCATAATCCTGTGGATGCTGCTTCTTTTTACCAACGTGAAGAAAGGAAACATGATTACAAGGTATAATACACTCTGACAGACTAAAGTGAGAAATTATGAACAATTTAAGTAACTAAAATGTTTCCTACTGAAACATGAGAACACGATTTCCAAATGGATTCCACTTGTAATACGTCTCTTAGAAGCAAGAAGTAGTTTTAGTTCTGTGGACTACTGAATTGCCCTTTACATAAAATATTTCCTCCATCTTCAAAAAAATGGCTTCTGAATGGCGTTGACTCCTTCAGCGTGGGAGAGTAGGCTGGACAACCTTGTTTCCAAGGCTCCCTCCGAGGTGATTCATTCCAGCAAATCTATAATATCTCCAAATCTACATGTCGAACTTCAGGATTTCGTTTCTGGAAGGAAAAATCACCACCATATTATTCAGAGCAAAGCAAAACCTTCTGTTTCCATTACTCCTTTTGATCACTAAGGCCACTGAAAACATCTGGTGAAACTATTTCATTCTATCATATCAGCAAGAAAAATATTTGTATAAATAAAAAAATAAGATCAATACATAAATAGACCAATTCCACACTATAAACAGTACAGCGAGTAGTCCTACCTCCCCGAGTGTGTGCATTCACTAATACAATAATGGATTAGGAATCTAGTACATGCCAAGCATTGCAAAGCACTGGAAATACGCTCTTGTTCGTAGTGAAGAGAAACCACCGCAAAACAACAGTAATCAGAAAGAGTAAACTGATACTCACTTATTTTATATATTTTAGTAACAATCCATATAGTCTTGGGCCAGGCACTGTGCTAGAAAGTGGAGCTATGATTATTACATAAGACTGTTCCTGACCCTGAGGGACTGAGTTTAGGCAGGGAGACAAGTGTATCAATAACCATCTAGGAGTTAAGACATTATAGCTGATAATAACAGTTAACATTTAAAGAGCAGTTACTCATGTCAAGTACTGTGATAAGAGGTTCTATATGCATGTGTGGGTTTTAAAATCCCTATAATAATCCAATTATTTCCATTTTACATATGAGAAACATGAAGTTTGAAGAAATTAACTAACCTGTCCTAAGTCATACAGCTAGTAAGTGATGGAGCCACGATAGATTCCAGGTCTGACTCCAGACCCCAAGCTCCTAACTATTACAATGTACTAAATAATAACTCTGGGGACAAAAATGTGAGATTACTTTTGCTTATGAGATCCAGAAAGAGGTCACTGAGGATATAATATCTAAGTAAGGTTTGAACGTGGTGAGTTTTCCAGATAGATGATGAAGAGGATGTAGACAGAAGAAACAGCATGAGCAAAGTCAGAGCCTGGAAAGTATACACTGGCAGTACGGTATAGTCAGCACAGAACTGTGAAAAAGGCAGGCTTAGTAACGAGGCTGGAAAGGCAGGCAGAAGCCAGGTTGTGAAAACTCTTAAATGCTAGCTTAAGGAACTTCAATTCAGTAACAACAAAAAATATCTTCCTTACACGACTACTCTGTACCAGGCACTGAAGTATACACAACAATGCACAGGACACAAACAGCACTTGCCTTCAACGAACTCACTTGTAAGTGAGGAGATGAAGGCAAGTAAGCAGGCAATTATAATAGTCTGCTACTACAGAGCAAAGTAAAGATTTTGGGGGTTTTTCCTTAAGAGTACATAAACTAAGGACACCTAACTCAATCTAGGAGTAATTAAAAGTGTAATAAAGTGCAATAATGATATTATGAGAATGCAGAACAGAAAAGAGTGTATAAAATAAGTAAATCTACCCCTAACAAAGAGGAAATAAACAGTGTTTAAATCAGGAGGAGCGATATAAGACTTTTATGTAGAAATATGGCAGTAAATATAAAAGAAATAATAAAAGTATTAAAAATAGTTATCTCAGAAGTAGAACTAAGGATTGAGGAGAGTGAGGGAGGTGACACATTTCTGTTATAAGCTTTTCAGTTCTGTTTGGCTCTATAAACTTTATGTATTATTTGATAAAAACTGTAAAAGTAAATCAATAAGGAGAAAAAAGCTCTTTAGGTGCCCAGTCCTGTGGCCAAGTGGTTGAGTTTGCACGCTCCGCTTCGGCAGCCCAGGGTTTTGCTGGTTCAGATCCTGGGTGCAGACATGGCACCGCTCATCAGGCCACACTGAGGCAGCGTCCCACATGCCACAACTAGAAGGACCTATAACTAGAATATACAACTATGTACCGGGGGGCTTGGGGACAAGAAGAAGGAAAAAAAAAAAAAAAGCTCTTCTACGTGATTCTAATAATCAGTCAGGATTAATAATTCCAAGCTGAAAAAATAATGTCCCAAAACATTTGAATATTACTCATATTAAAGGAATTCAATTATAAAGACAAAGATCTGGTATAATACTGGAGTTTAGCTCCAGTTAAGGAATTCTATTGAATGTGCACTGGGATTTTTCTTAAAACCAGTGTTATTCGAGTGTACCTAGGGATACTTTCCCCTTGGATCCTGAGTGGTCAAGGACCACCAAACATAGGGAGTACACTTTTGTTCTCAATGTTTTCTTTATCTTAAACTATTCCCTGTGTCTAGAATGCTTTAAATTCAATATGGAATAAAAAAAGATTTCCTCATACAGAAACGAAACAGTTTTATTTTCCCATTCCAATCAACCCTTACCCATCCAACATGAGGTGAAAAATTTTAGCTGTTCAAGGAAACTTTGAAATTACTCTATCTAAAAAGCACTATATAACAAATGTGTCCTAATAAAAATCTGATTTCAAGAAAAAGAAACTAAAAAGTTAATTTACTCTGCTTTTTTAAATCAAGTTTTCAGAGAGAATAGTAATCAAATTCCTAAATGTAATGTGTCCAATACAAAGCAGACACACATAATGTTTGCTGAATAAGTGAATAAAAGAAATAGGGTTAATATCCTTAAATTTGAATGTGTAGTGCCTAATAAAATATCACGTGCATAGTAGAAACTGAATATTTGTTAAATAGAATTGAAAATCAACCATTGTTATCCAACTTATAATTTTCATTCATTTATTCAACAAACACCTATAAATCTATTATGTCCCAGGCACTGTTCAACACGAATTGAAACATGCTACACACCACAGACAGATTTTATTCCAACACTCATATTATGGAGAGATGAAAATCAAATTACATAATTTATTTTGGAACGCTGCAGACTCAAGTTGAGAAAATACTATATAGGAGGATGCATTTAGAGAAGCAAAAGACAAAGTAAAGGGCAGAGCATTTAACTGGAACATTACTCATTAGGAATTTGCAAATGCTGTGGCATCTTCCCACTGAATTAATTTCCAACAGAATTATTTCCTCCCAAACACAAAATATTTCACAGAGGGATAGGAGAAGAGTCTATCCTCAGATTGAAATATAGACGCAGAACAAAAAAATTTAAGTTAACAGTTCAAAGAACTTCAAAATAAGAACAAGATAGGGACCGGCCCGGTGGCCGAGTGGTTAAGTTCTTGCACTCCGCTTTGGCGGCCCAGGGTTTCAACAGTTTGGATCCTGGGCGCGGACACGGCACCGCTCGTCAGACCACACTGAGGCGGCGTCACACATGCTACAAATAGAAGGACCTGCAACTAAGATATACAACTATGTACTGGGGGGCTTTGGGGAGATAAAGCAGAAGAAAATAAAGAGTGGCAACAGTTGTGAGCTCAGGTGCCAATCTTAAAAAAAAAAAAAGAACAAGATATATTTCACACTTACAATATGGGACTTCATAAATTAGCTTCTATTATTTTTAAAATCCTTACATAGAACTATGCACATTATAGACTTCAAGCCAAACAAATCACCTATTCTAATATATAGATCAATGACATTACTCAAGAGAGACATCTATACTGCTGCAGAATTTTATCACTGGCACCTTCCAAAGTAATTCAATAATTATTAAAACTTAAACTTAGAAGGCAACCATAACATGACACTAAAAAGGACGGAACAAGCTAATGTACAAAGTTTTAGTTTTCAAATGAAAATCGGCTTACTTTCTTGACAAGAAAAAAGAATTACATTCATGCATTCTCTTGGTTTGGTAGCACTATAAAGAACTTTTCCTTTGACTTTATATCAATTATGCCTTATTACCTTAGAGATGTTTGCACCTGAACATGGGGGTTAAACTTGGCTTCCTGGTTTGAAAGGCTTACATAATTCAAAAACACTTAAGAGAGAGTTCAATCTATTAAGGATTTAATAGCTTCTAATTAAAGCACAAAGTTAGCTAAACAAAAACAATAAGCTTATCTGATTGTGAAAATATAGTTAAAAATGACCAATTTGTTAATTATTCTTAATCTGGCTTCTGACTTACTGTTTCTATTAAAAAGTAAAGCTAAAATAAAAATTTAGTTTAAAAGTCCATTATTTTCCTTGCCAGGGAAATAAAAAGATAGAATGGAAAAGCAAAATTTATTCATTCTCAGGTCACCTTGCACAAAAATAATCACCTTGCATTTTATTTGTAACAGTGGTTTTCAAAGAGTGGTCCAAGGATCACTGGGGTCCTGAGACCTTTTCAGGGGGACTCCGAGGTCAAAACTATTTTTGCAAAACACTGATGTTATCTGCCTTTTTTATTATGGTGACATTTCCTCTGATCGCAAAAAGGCAATGGTGGATAAAACTCCTGGCACCTTTGCACAATTCAAGGCAAATGGCACCAAACTATACTGGTAGTCATTGTGTTCCTTTACTGCCAGGAACTCAATTGGAAAAAAAAAAAAAAGCCAGTTTCATTTTAAAGTGTCCTGCATGAAGTAGTAAAAAGTACTGATTCATTAAACCTCAACCGTTAAGTACACTTTTAAAAATATTCTGTGACAAAATGGGAAGCATGTAGAAAGTCCTCTGCTTCATACCGAAGTCCAATGTTGTCACAAGGAAATGGCCCTCTGTGACTGCTTGAGTTATGAGCTGAATCACATACTTTTTTATCTGAACACCATTTTTACTTGAAAGAATAATTAACAAACTATGATTATTCAAATTTGGGTATTCTTAAAATATGAACAACGTGAGTCTGGTACTTCAAGGAAAACAACTAACAGTATTTGTTAATAATGATAAAATGCAAGCTTTCAAGTGAAAATTAGAGTGTTTGAAAACTATCCATCAGCATGAGCATGACAGTTTCCCAATACTTAGAAATGTATCAACATTTGAAAGATGTGCATAAATTCAGTGAATCAATATTTTCCAAAGGACCAATCCATAATGTTATGGAATCATGCATGGGTTAAAAAATCTGTTCAGAGTACAAAAACAGACCAACAGATTTTAATATAATAGTTTTTAGGAGAGAATTAATCATACCCAAAGAGAGGTCTGACCTTTGCTGTTGGCTACTGGGAGGTGATCTCTAGGCCCTTGCAATGTCCTGTCTGAAAATTATGTCTCTGTTTATCTTTTGGCCACAGAGTACCTGCTCTACCTCCAGAAGGGGCTGAGACAAAAAGGCAACTATGAAGTCCCAATAAAATCTCTGGACACCAAGGCTCAGCTGAGCTTCCCTGGCTGGCAATACTCTGTATAAATTGTCATACATTGTTGCCGGGACAGTAACACTGTCCATGACTCCATGGGGAGAGGACAACTGAAGCTCCATGTTTGGAACTCTGCCCCATGCACCTCTTCCTTTGGCTAGTATCAATCTGTATCCTTTGATTGTAATAAACCACAGCCATGAGTACAACAGCATTCAGTGAGTTCTGTGAGTCCTTATAGTGGATTATCAAACCTAAGGGTGGTCTTGGGAACCCCTCAATCTTTGCACTTTGTGTAAGAAACCAGGGTAGTCTTGTGGACTGTGCCCCTAACTTCACAGTGTATGAAAAGTTCATTGATATGATTTCAGATTCCAAATTGCAACTAAGCTTTAAGAGGCTACCAGTTGTCAGGTTTTGGCATAATATCAAAAGAGAATAGCATAATTATCTGAAAAGACTATGACAATACTTATGAAGGCTCCTCCCTTTTCTTCACATTCTTCAACCAAAATAATTATACGGCAACAGAACAAATCCAGAAGCAGATATGGGAATCTAGTTGTCAGATGTGAAACAATACCATTCTTCCCACTATTTTTTTGTTTTGGAAGATACAGTTATTTTTTGTTAAAATGTAATTTACATTAACGTGTAATAGGTTTATTGTTTTTTAAAATGAATAAATATTTTTAAATTTCTCAGTTTTAATTTATAATTTAGTAAATATTGATAATAAAACTCAAATAAATAAAAGCTTCTTGGGTCCTCAATAATTTTTAAGAAAGTAAATAGTCTTAAAACCAAAATACTTGAGAATTGCTAATCCAGAAACTTTGAAAGCCATGCCGGATAAAGCTCATGAACTATACTATTAACATTAAAATCAAAATCATTTTATTTGAAGTGTTTCTTCTAAAAGAAAAGACAGTAGTGACAGAAATATTTCCCTTCAATTTTGGGGGTTTTTCCCTTCAATTTTTAATAAAACTAAAAATGGTCAACATCAACTGAAGAAAGTGCATTGCTTTAAACAAGGTACATATGTTAAAGATCACTTATAAGTTTTATTCATTGCAAACAAATAGAACTCATATATCAATAAATGACAATTTCAGAGCACTGAGACACTTTTAAAGGCAGTCTGATCAGGTATATTTCAGTAAAAAATCAATAGGTTGTAATGATCTCCAACTGAACAGAAACAAACAGAAAACATAAAATAATGTCAGATGGACTAAAAGCAAGATGTATGTATATGTTTAAGGTCATACTCTATTTTTTCGACTTTTGAACAGAATCTAAACTTTCCTTTCTACCTTTCTCTAGAAACTTTTGAAGTGCTTCCTGTTTAAAAACAAACCAAAAAACCCCTCTATTTTAGAAACTAAGCAAGCAGTATAGCATAGTGGTTAAACATACAGAGTTTGGAATTAAACAACAAAGGTTCAAATCCCAATTCCCCTACTTCCTTGAATAAATTATCGAACTTCTTGAACTCAATCATTTTCTCACCCATAACTACCAATACATCAGGAGGTTACTGAGAAGATAAAAGTATACATATGATGCAATTAGCATAGTGTCTGACATGGAGTCAAAACTAGTTGACATTATTAGATTATTATTATGAATGCATCTTACTTTCAGTTCCTTCTCAAGTCTATCCACTTCAGCTCCTAAAGTATCAATAATATTTTCTCCATGTTTAAGCATAAAGGTCTCCAGTTCTTCAGGAGTTTTCACTTGTTGAATTTCCTATAAAGAAAACGATAGCAGGAAAACAATATAAGTTTTTAAAAAATCACTGATATTTCTTTTATAAAAACTGTAACACACACCATTAAGTTTAATGAAAAATGAAAAACTTTCAAGCCATAAGCAATGGACCACCTATTTCTGAAAAGAATTCAATTCAAGAAAAAACTGTGTACAATGATCCACAGGTAGTAATTACAAAATTACTGGGAAAAGAATAGACTATTCAATATTAGTGCCAGGGCAATTATCTTTCTTTAAGAAAAAAATATTAAATCTCTACCTCAGACCATTAAACAAACAAACATTTCTAACTGGATTAAAAACCTAAGAGTAAAAAACAAACCATAAAACTTTTAGAAGAAAAAAGGGAATATTTTTATGATAATGGGATGAGGAAGGATTTCTCAAGCAAGATAAGAAAAAGAATAAAGTAAAAGATTACAAATTTGACATAAAATTTAAAACCACATTAAATCTTCTGTACGACAAAGTGAAATGGTAAATCATAAATTGGAAAAAGACACTTGCATATATGCAACTGAGGAAGGATTAGTATCCAGTATCTAAAAAAATAAAATGTTTAAAAATCTGTCAGAATAACAGAAATTAACTAAACAAATCAAGAAGCAAAGAGGAACTCCTAATGGTCAATAAATGTCAATGCTTATTAACCTCACTACTGCCAGGGAAATATAAATTAAATCAGCTAGATAAGATTTCACATCTATCATAAAGACAAAAATTTTCAAAACGCCGTTAATACAATCTAGTGAGAATGTGAAGCAACAGAAACTTTGAAACACTGATGGTGGAAGTTAAACTGACACACTTTGGAGAACAGTTTGCCAATATCTAAGGCAGCTGAAGGTATCGTTCATCCAATGGCTCACCTATTTTAAATTTAGCTCTATATTACCCTAAAGAAATTCTTGCACGTGAGAACAAGGAAACATGTATGAGAATGCCATTGTGGCACTGTTCCTAATAGTTTAACATTGGAAACAATATACATGTCCGTTGACTGGAGACTGGATAAATAAACTGCAACATATTAACATGGAGGAATCTCAAAAACATGCCAGGAAGCAAATTGTAGAGGGGATCATACAGTATGATACCATTTCTATAAATTTTTAAACATCCAAATTGTTATTACATATTATGCTAAGAAAAAATATGTTGAAAAGTATAAAAACCTAAATGGAAATGATAGGTACTAAATCCAAGATAATTGTTAGTTTCAGGGATGGAGGAAGCAGAAAGGGATCTGTAAGAAAACAGGGCTTCAATTGTTTTCATAACAATTTATTTCTTTTTATAAGATCTTAAGCAAATATAGTACAGTGAAATGTTAAGATTTGACAAAAGCAAGTGATAACTTCTGCGCTGCTCATTATATTATCCTCTGTAAAGTCTCCTTTCAACTACTCAACAAAAAAACATGGGTTCTGCAGTCCCAGAGATCTAAATTCATATCTGATTCCATATTATGGCTCTGCAATTTTAGGCAAGTTACTTAATCTTTCTGTGTCTCAATTTGCCTATATATAAAAAGGAACATATTATTTTTTTACCTCACAGGGTTGTTGAGAGTAAATTAGATAACACATATAAAATGCCTGGCACATAACAAGCACTTTAAAAAGGTTGCTCTTTTGCTGTCTTCTCTGACCCACTGTGTAGTAAATAAAAGGGTCTCTGTCAAATTTTAGAACCCTAAGAAGTTAACTGAAGTGACTTTAAGACTTGTAAAAGAAAAAGTTTTACTTTACTTACTTAAAAAGTAATTTTTCTAACCCTTGGCTATATAAGAAAACAATAAATACATAAACTTACTTGTAGCATTTGGTCAAAATCTTGTTTTTCCAAATAGGATCTTGTAACAACTCGTCCATCAAAATCTACTTCTGCCTTAAATCTTACTTTCCCTAATCCCAAATCTGTGGCTTTAACATCATGAATTGCCCTGCAATCAATAAGAATGCATACAAATTTATACACACACACACACACATTCTAATAGCACAAGGTCTAGAATTCTTTTTTTCCCACCAGTGATGAAAATGGACTAAGATGGCTTTCAGAGTGTTCACCATTAAGTGTCATCTATCATTTTCCAAACAAATGTCCATTTAGCTTCTTCTACATAATGCCAAAGGTACAAACTTAACAAATATTATTTTATGGCAATTCGTATATATATGAATTATATAGTTTGCGGATTAAAAACTCTAAATTGCTTTTCTACAATGTTGTTATTTTATCTCATAATCCTTTTTCCAATAGCTTCTTTAAAATCTGCAATACAAGTACTGCATTAGAATGAGGTTAATAATAAACCTAATGAGACTGATGTGGTAAATAATGAGCCAACGCATATACAAAATGTTTACTATGGTACCAAATAAATGGCAGACATTTAACAAATGGGGTTTATAAAGTAGGTAAGATGTCATCTTTACTCTACACATGATAAAATAACCCCAGAGGGGCATAAATGACTTGCCTAAGGTAATTCAGCCAGTCAACAGCAGAGCCAGGATTCATTCCCAGATCTTCAGATACCCAAACCCAGCCGTCTTTCCACTATACCATTATATCATTCTGCCTTCCAGAAAGGGGAAGCAGATGTTCAAGCATAACTGCTTTTCATCCCTCTTGCCCTAACCCTCAGGAATCAATCTTCCCTAGAAAACTGTGGAAAATTCTTTTCTTTCTTTACAGATATATAAAAAAATTAAAAACACTCTGAATCCTGGGGACATAGAAAGCTACTGGGAAAACAAGCCTAAATGAGGCTCCAAGTACTCTCAGAGCATTTGACCCTAATTTCTGAGTGATCTTGAACCGAGTTACTAAATACCGAGCCTAAAATTCTTTATCCATATAAATAAAAAAGCATAAGTGAAAATAAGAATTAATGATTTAATATTTAGAAAGTTCTATGTGCCCAAATTAAAACAAAACTTGCCCAGATTGGCAAGAGGCTATATAATTTATCCATTTAAAAAAAGTCTATCTTACCGCAGTCCTAACAAAATATTTTAGAATTTTATTATTTGACTAATACTTAAATAACAACTAATGAAAATATTCTGATATACTTTTTCCTTATGTTCTTACACATAACTAACTGTAGACATAAAACTGTTTTTGATAGGCAGATTCTGTCACAGCTTCCAATGATCCCCGTCTCCTGCATTCAAGGCCTTGTGAAATCCTCTATCCTTGGTAGGCGAGATCTAGTGACATCTCCTAGCCAACAGAATCTGGTAAAGTGATGAGTTGTCATTCCCAAGATTAGATGACTAATCGGTGACTTTTATCATGTTCACACTCAATATCTTTTGCCTTCTTAGGTTGCACGCTTTGATTAAGCAAACTGCCATGTTGGAGAGGCCCACATGGCAAAGAACTAAATCCTGTCAACAATTATGGAGTAAGCTTAGAAGCAGATCCTTCCCCAGGAGCTGACTAGAGCCCCAGCTAACACCTCGACGGCAGTCTGTGAGAAACCCTGAAGCAGAAGACTCAGGTAAACTGCGCCCAGATTCCTGACCCACAGAAACTGTGAGGTAATAAATGTTGTTTTAAGTCACTAATTTGTCACACAGCAACAGATAACTAATATACTGTTTAAAAAGCTACTTACATGTATTTTTTCCAACAATTTAATCTACACTCTTCCAGAAAGTTTCAAATTTGCCACACTGAGTCCTTCCCTTCACACTTTTTACAACTTTAATTATAAACAATATATAAAACTTATAAACTCACATGTACCAAACAACAAGGCACCAAAATACATGAAGCAAAAACTGATAGAAATGAAATGAGAAACAGGCAATTCCACAATAATAGCAGGAGACTTCAATATTCTATTTTCAATAATGGATAGAACAAGCAGGCAAGAAGATCAACAGGGAAATAAAAGACTTGAACACAGAGTGACATCAGCATCATGGCGGCGTGAGTTTTTCCAGTAATGTTTCCCCTCCAACATACAATCAATAAACATCCATACTCCAACAGAGGACATCCAAACACAACACAAAAAACTTGGGAGAGACCCATGCAGCCATGCGATGGAGGGCAGAGAGCCTGGAGCCCCCCTCAGAGGAGGTGGGACAGGGTAAGAGACAACTTCGCTCTTTCCCCTAAAGACTGCAATCCAGGACCGTGGGAGGCCTCCAAAAGGGAAGGAATGGCGGGAGGACACGTTCATTCGCCAGAACATCAAGGACTCCCGACGGCTCTTGCAGCCTAGAGGGAAGACCTCTACCAGGGTGAGAGCTTTCACAGGGGTGACCTCATCAAGCCAACACCCCAGGAGAGCACATAGCCAGAGCAGAGGGAGAAAACCTGAGAGCACGCAGGAGAAAGTGCCCCTCCCCCCACCCACTCAGTGCAGCTTCAGCCCTTGGATTTCAGCTGACGGCAGAGGGCTCAGAATACGTGGCTCTTAACCCCCACCCAGTGGCTATAGGTGGTAACTGCAACCAAATAACGCGAGGATGGGAAAAAACAGAGCCACTACCTCTAGCAAGACTTGAACACTATAAATCAACTAAACCTACTGGACATCTACACAACACTCCACATAACAGCAGAATATACATTCTTCTCAAGTACACACAGAACATTATCCAAGATAGATCATATGTTAAGCCATAAAACAAACCTCGGTAAATTTAAAAGGACAGAAATAATACAAAAAATGTTCTCCAACCATAACAGAATGAAATAAAAAATAATGAAATAAGAAATAACAGAAAGACATTTGGGCAACTCACAAATATGTGGAAACTGAGTAACACACTCCTTAAAAACCAACAGCCAAAGAAGAAATCCAAAGTGAAAGTAGCAAATACTTTGAAATGAACGAAAATGAAGCCCCAACATACCAAAATTTATAGGATGCAGCAAAAGTAGTGCCTAAAGGGAAATTTATAACTATAAAAGCCTGTATTAAAAAAGAATATAGATGTCTAATCAAAAATTTAACCTATCATCTTAAGACACTGGAAAAAGAGCAAGCTAAACCTAAAGCAAGCAGAAGGAAGGAGATACTATAGATTAGAGTAGAAATTCATGAAAAAGAGAAGTGAAAAACAACAGAAAATCAATCAAAACAAAAACTGGTTCCCTGAAAAGATCAATCTAACTGACAAACCTTTAGCTAGACTGACCATGAAAAAAAGGAGAGGAGACTCAAATTACTAGAATCAGAAATGAAAGAGACATTCTACTAACCCTAAAGAAATAAAAAGGATTACAAAGGAATCCTATCAACAGCTGTATGCCAATAAATGAGATAACTCAGAAGTAATGGACAAATTCCTAGAAAGACACAAATTACTGAAACTGACTAAAGAAGAAATAGACAATCTGAACAGGCCTATGGCAAGTAAAGAGATAGAATAATTAACCAAAAAACTACCCACACAGAAAAGCCCATGCCCAGATGGCATCACTGCTGAATTCTACCAAACATTTAAAGAAGAAATAATACCAATTCTTCACAATTCTAAAAAACAGACGAGGGGGGAACTGCCCAACTCATTCTATAAGGTATTACCTTAATAACAAAATCAGACAAAAGACATCACAAGGAAAGGATATGAACAGGGTTATCTCACATTAAGTTACTAAGGCTAATACTGATTCTAAGAATGCTCAACTTCTAATCTTAATCCAGCTAGGTAACTTTTTTTTTTCTTTTTGGTGAGGAAGATTGGCCCTGAGCTAATGTCTGTGCCAATCTTCCTTTATTTTGTACATGGGACACTGCCACAGCATGAGCATGAGCAGTGTGTAAGTCCATGTCCAGGATCCGAACCTGTGAACCCTGGGCCACCAAAGTGGAGTGTACAAACTTAACCACTATGCCACCAGGCCAGCTCCAGGTAACTACTTTTCAAGAGTAAGCACATAGGGCTTAGAACATAAATCCAGTAATCACTTAGTCATTTGTTTTACTCATTCAGATATTCAGGTCATTCTTAAAAGATTTAACTTAAAAGATTTTAATTATAACACAAAAGAAAAAATATTTTTAGTTTAATATACATATGTAGCTAGTAGAAAATTGGGATTTTAAAGGTTTGTTTCTTCCACCTTGCTCTGAAACCACACTGCTGCTGAATTTCACTAAAAAGTACCATAAGAACTCTATCTCTTCTGATTATCTCCTAAGTCTTCAGTTCTTTATTCTTATGTCATTTAAAAGATAAAAATTATAAGGAAAAACTTTTAAAACAAGCTAAAACAAGAAGTCTATTTTCAAAAGGAGTATAAATTATACTCAATTTGGTAATCACTTCCCCATAAATAAAAAAGTTCTTAAATTTAATACATTCAATTTGTAACTGTAATACAAATATAAGGCAAATATAAATATGAAGGTTACACATAAGTGGTTCCGCATGAAAGAGGCAACTACTTTGCAAACTTCTGTTCCCATTACATCATCTAACGGTTCTTTATTCTAAAAATTAAAGATATAGAGAATTTAAAAGGAAACTTCACACGTTTCCTAAATGCTTTCACTTGCTTTCTTGTAAGGCTACAGTTCTGAAAAGCAATAGATTAAAAAGTTTTGAAGGCTAGGGATCCAAAACCTCTTCTTAAAAGTATTTACAAACCGAGCATTTCTATTTCTTAGTATGTTTTTGTAAACCTTAACAGCATCACTGGAATAAGCTGACCTTACTGATGGGTCGTTCTCCAGGAGTTCAGTAAGCCGCTGTACTTGTTCTGGCTGGATGGATCGCCCTAAGAGTGCTTCTGTGTTAGTGTAGATGAGGAATGCTGAGACCACGCCTAATAAGGTACCCACACCCAAAGAACCTAGGCTGTCGTACAGTGGATTGCCTAAATAAAGCACATAAGAAGTCAGTAAATTAACATTTTCTGTTATTTCAATGAGCTTTAGCGAGCAAAGAACCAGAATCAGTAAATCAAGGGACCTGAAATTCATTCCTAATTTCTTTAATAACTTTCTCCAAATACTTTTACTGTACTACAAAATGGGGATGTTACAACTTGCTTTATACTACAAAGAAGCATTATACAGTTTAATTACTTAAGATCTGTTTTTTGCATCTGGTCATTACATGGGTGAGGGTCCAGAGCATTTTCAGATTAGAGACAATGATATACATATTAAGAATCTAATAAAGAATCCATTTATTTTTGATGTATCAATAGCACTTTTCCTATCTCAGGCTGACAAAATAATTGTGAGATAAAGCTGAGTGAAATAATCATTTTTTGTGTCTTATTCTTACCAAGGTTCTGTGAGAGAATTAAACCATACAAAAATGATGTGGGTCACTCTTTTCTCATTCAACCAAGGATGATACATAGCTAGTACCATTCTCCAAAGGAGAGAGATTAATTCACTGCATGCTACAGGTACCTTAGAGCAGTGGTTCTCAAAGTATGGTCCCTTGACTAGGAGCATCAGCATCATGCAAGTACTTGGTAGAAATGCAAATTCCCAGGGCTCACCCAAGTCCTTCTGAACCAGAAATTCTAGAGGTGGGGCCTGGCATTCTGTGTCTTCCCAAGCCCTCCAGCTGACTCTGATTCTATAGTCTGCCTTAGGTGGTTAGAGCTTAATTCTCTCTCGTTCAACCAACAAGAAAAACTGATTTATTATCTATGAATGTATAGGTTAATATTTATACAATAGACAACAATAAATATTATATTTTAAATCTCTATAATAAATTTTACACATAAGGATTTTATGATTAGAAGTCTTTTTATTCCAAAGATCAAATGTCAATATTAAATTTAACTCTCTTAATACTCGATAAAACATTCATTTTACTAAAAGAATCTCAATTTACATTCTAGTTTTACTAACATTTAGTCAAAATATAACACTAAAAAGTAAACTAACTTATCTATTAAAGTATTAGAAATGATCCAACTGTTTTGTAATTATAGAGTTTAAAATCAAACACTGCTCTTTAGAAATTCAAATTTAACTAATTATTTTTATTTAAAATATACATGTATAAATAATCCTACAGAAATCAGAGGAATATTAACTAGAAAATATTTTATTTATTTCTTGGCATGTTATTTAATTTAAATGAATTAATTTAATTAAATAAAACAATGTGAAACTCTTAAGACAAAAATTTTGTAAGTTTGATTTGACTGGTTTATATTATTATGCAAAAGAAAAGAATCTATTAAAAGCTGACTTATTCATCAAGTCACACTGTTCTTAATATTTTTGTCTCCTCATTCACTTATACTGTACAGGCCTTCAAAACACTTAACTAACTACCAAAATGAGGATGGAAACAACTAGAGAGTCAAGGAAACAGGAAAGTAACAACAGTCATTACTGGCACTAACAGTGGAAAAAGACAGACAAACAAGAGCCATAAAACATACTTATTTAGAATTTTAGAGTTTATTAAAGGTCTCTGTCATATTATCTTAATAAACCTGTGAGGTCAGTAGGAAAAATATTATCAATACTCTTATAGTAAAGAACTTAAAGCTCAGAGTAGCTACATAATACATTAAGTCACAGCTAGAAAGGTTTACATTACAGAAATGCCCTATTAACAGCCTTCTTTAATTCTAACTAAAAGAAATTTCTAACTCAGAGAAATGTGAAAATTTTACTGTCTTGTCTTATACAAAGAAATGGTTAGTATGGAATTAGCATTTAACTATCTATTGGTTTAAAATTATTCAATGAACATAAAAGAAAATACCAAACATATTAAAGAATTATTTAAGTAAAACAAATAAATCACCTGTAACGTAAGTATATTTACCTGTTATAGAAGTCAGGCCCATACAAGTGGCTGCTATTGTCACTCCCAGGACTGCTGCAGTATCCTCCAATAATATAACATTTGTACTAGGATCGCGACTTTCCATGACTTAATCATTGGGGTAAAGGCAAGAAAAGAAAACTTTCTGAAACCTTAACTTGATACTATCAGGTAACATTTTAGTAAGCATACATTTAAAATTAAGACATAAATTAAGATAAAAAATGTATGAGACTGTGATTTCAAAAACCCTGTCCAATGTAAATATAAATTCTTGGTTTAAATGTTAACAATAACTGATATTTAAAGTCAAATTACTTTCTCAAGTTACATAAGCATAGACAGGAATACTGTAGTTCAGTTAAGTTAAATCCAAATATAAACTATTCATGGTCAAATTACACTACATTTCTCTTTTTTGAAAGAGCTGATGTATATGTAACAGCCACACAGGTAGGAAAGATACTGAGATATATTTTGTACACATCTATAAGGAACAAAGTAATAGTTCTAGGCAATTTTAAGCAAATGAAGGAGATGAAATAATACACCTCATTTCTAAAATACGTACCATACTTGTAAAATGACATTCCTTTGGCCCGAGCACTCCTACGAAGTTCATTTACAGCAACAAGAAGTGTTGCTGAAAGAAAAGCATTCATATCAGCATGGAAGAAACTTCATGCCTCCAAACTTTAAAGATGGCATCTCAAAAGATAAATAAATAGGTACAAGACTTTAATGCCAGGTTGTCAATAAAGACAAGTTCTATATCAACTAGTCATTGTAAAGATCCCAATTAATCATCATAATACAATGAATCCCATATTTCTAAACCATAATAATTTAAATATCGTTACCACAACAGCTGCCTTAATTTATTGGACAGCTACTATTTGGCAGGCACCACACTAAGCACAGTCACTTTGATCCTCCCAACCTTTTGAGGCAAGTGGTATTATCACCATTTTACAGACTGTGAAAGACGAAGGGAAAATTTTGCATAGAAAATAATGTTTGAGGAGAAAACATACTATGAGCAGAACAGTGAATTAGGCAGTTTCATACATGATATTAGCACTTCTCTGTCATAATACTGCTATAGCTGAAACTTCCAGAAACTTTGAGATATCTGAATTGCAAAAAGAAATATCCTTCTCTGATTAACATTACTAAAATTTGACTTTTAAAACTCAGTATATAGTTATGTTTTTAGACTCCATTTAAAATGTTCTGAGCACTGTGATATGATGCTCAAGAACAAAAAACTAGTTTTTCCCTCGCCCCCATCCATTACAGGAACAACCATAGTACATCATTCAAAGAATTTCCTCCCTCGAAGTAGGCAAAACTTAGATTCCAATTCCTTCAGTTTTCTTCAATCAATGGAACTTAGCAAAGCAATCTATAGAAACTGACTGCTGAATATATATTACAAAATTAAGAATAAAGAGATACTGTGACAGTACATACCTCCTTCTGATACCAATGATCCCGCTAAAATACAATATGCCTAGAAAATAAGTATTAAAATAAAGCATAAGCTAATATTTCACTAAAGAATAACAATGGTTCATGCACAAAGTTTGTAATGTTTAAAACAGGAATATAGATTCAAATCCTAGCCAGATAAGCATCTTGATGGGAAAAGCTCAAATGAAGACAATGAGATAGACGGTATCTTCATAAGAGGAAACAAATAAAAGTTAAAAGAGTGATGACCATCTCATTTTTTAATACTTGGAAGAATAATCTATATATATATACTCCACAGAATGATATACCGTGACCTAAGTTAAATTCATGATATAAAAGATGAAAGAATTACTTAATGAGAATAGAAATTTTTTTGAAGTTCAAAACGAAAAACATTTGAAATCTGGGGTGTGAATACCAGATACAGTGAGATCCACACCCATACCCAATAACTTCTGGATTTTGTTCAGGTGCCCAGCACCAAGAGAATCCTTTCTGAATCCTGATTCAGAAAGATAAGTAGTTACAAACAGTAATCAATTTTTTGGGGGGGGAGGTAACACACTTTCCTTGCAGTTCTAGGACACTCTTGAATTAAATAAAGACACCAAGAAAAGCTTTAATCCAAGCTCTGTAGAAAGAGTTAATCTAGCAACACAAATTTTTAAAAATTTTAAATGAAACCAAACCAAACATCTGTAGAATTTTCAACATTACCTTTTGGGAACCCTAGCGCTTCCCTGAAACAGAGGTTTGAAAATTTCTAACCTAGTCTAACACTCTTATAATTCTGTTAAGGCAAATGAGATTTCCCAAGGCTATGGGATTTGCCTGAGTGCACAGAAACGACACAAGAGTAAGAACTAGAATACTAGCTTTACAGTCTCAATTCTAGGCACTTTCCACTGAATCTTACTGCCAATCTGAAATTTAATTAAAATAAAAGGCAAACTTCCCAATAATTCTTTTTAATCTTTCTATCTCCTTCCAGAAACGATTTAAGATACACTTCTCACTCAATAAAGGAGACAGCATATATCAGCCAAGGAATCCAAGATAATATCAATCAAACATAAACTGGTCTATGGTGTGTTAAATCTATTTATTAATGAAGAGTCCATAGTCTGATGGGACCCCATTTAGTTACAAAAAGATAAAGGAACTTCTAGAAGCTTTAAAACTTAGACACAATTAAAAATTTAACTAATTAATCAATCCCTAACTCTAGAGTCACTGGCCTCTTTGCCTCTGTAAAGTAATATTGTACAAATCAGATGAATGCTAGGAGGATGAGGTATCTATAAAATGGCCAAACTTGTTCAGAATGGAGGAAATATACTTGCTCTTTTTAATTATATGAAATGTATTATGGTAAGAAGTTATTCGATAAAAAATGTAGGAAAAACCTAGTTTAATAGGCTTGATATTGTGTAGGTCTAACAAGATGTTAAAATGAGACTCATTCTGGTTGAGAACAAAACAGGTTACAAGTTCCCCTACATTCCAAAATGAGGTTCTATACCATCGATTCAGGCCTTGCACAGAAAGGGGCCAAAGCCTGGTATTACAACTCCCAGCTCCACAGCCACTAGCCCATATAAGAGGAGCTGAGGTTAAGAAGGTCAAAAGTGAAGATTTCTTTGGAGAAAGCTGTTGAGCTGTTGAGATTGCTCAGAAAGCTTAATGTGTGTCCCTGGAGTTTAAGATCGCAGTGAACTGAATCTAACGAACACCTGAAAAATAAAGCTATAGGCAAGTCTACTAATTGATATAGGCTGTGGAAGCAGAGTAGATGTTTGTGTTTGAGAAAAAAACTGCACTCTCACAGAGAGTGTGTTAAAGATGTCTGTTAAAGATGTCCATTCCCACTCAGACATGGAATTCTGAGTAGGAGTGTTCTGAAAAGAGATCAATTGCCCAAAAGGCCTTCATGCCAAATGCAAGAAAACATCAGCAGAAATAGTCTGGAAGTGCTAAGATGCAGAAGCTGAGAGGGGGTGCCACGTGACCAATCTGTGCTTGTCAAGGAAGCTACAGTTAGAGAGGTCAAGGAGGGTAATCTCCAAGAAGTTCCCATGAGAGAAAAAGACAGCTTTAAGTACCTACCACGGCCAGGGGAAATCAGCGCAAAATGACATAGGTACTAGTTAAGTACTACTTTTCTGGGCCCTATCCCTGCCTTCAATGCTGCCGGAGGCAACCTGGGAAGTAGGAGAGAAGGGTAGGGGCCCTAGGTGGGAAAATACAGAAGATGACCATGATCCCATCCTCTCACTCTCCCAGTGCAGGCTTCCTACCAAGAGGAAAGCAGAAGCTTTAACTTTACATACAAGTCCAACATACAACACCTACATTGGACTGGATATTTTAATTACTGATAGGATTATTATTCTTGGGACTAAAAATGAAAAGAGGTCTTCTTGCTCTCCAATAGTAACTAGAGAAATTAACAGAACTGCCCAAGATTTTAACCAAAAAGGCCGTGCTTAATGATTGTACCTACAGAGATACTCTTGTTCAACAACATTGAATTACATGGATTTAGAGGTCATGGGCAGTTGTGTTCTAAGAATCACAACTAGAGATACATAACCCTATATTACAGTCAAAAGGTATATGTTAATCCCTTTAACATCAATATGGACAATGGCATTTTACTGTACTTAATCACTACTTCATAATACTTCAAAACTGAAGGAAATAAAAGGATTACCCATAGAAGAGATTCCATTGGTTGAGGATTAAGCAATCCCATGATCCCATGGTACCAAGATAATCCTGCACCCATCATGAAAATACCAACACCACTAATTAGCGAAACAATATAGCGCATATTTGAAAATCCATACCTGAAAAATAAAAAAGATAATATAGTTTACAAGAAATACAAATGGCTTCCTTTCAAAATCTATCTCTAATAGGTCAACGAAAAAGAAAAGAAACTTCTTACAATATTAAGATGTTATAGTTTTATACTTAAGTAAAATCTAAGTGCCAATCTCAAATCTAATAAAAAAATCAATATATAAAGTGGAAGAAACTGCAAGATCTTTGAAAATACATAAAAATAGAGTGAATATGATTTAATTCAGGTATTTTCTAATCCCTTTTCCACACAGTCTGTTTTGATTTACTAGAGTTACTTTACTATTATGGATCAGAAATGCTGGTAAAATTAATCTTTCTTTGAATATATTCAGATGTTTAATAAGAAGACAACACTTAAATTTCCTTGTAATGGAGCTTCTAATTGAATATTTTGGTCTTCTTGTACAGCCTATCAATGATTTATATTACCTATAATTTGAAGCTGGATACTTGTTGCTGGTTCTGAATAGTTTAGCACACAACAGCTAACTACTATTACTAGGACTAAGAGATTCACTTTTTTGGGTATTTTTACAGCAATGTTTATTTTTAAATCTCAATTATTTTTCAAGAATCTTCAGTAAATATGTGCATTATTTTGTATTGTTATTTGCACCAATAAAGTACTGAGAATTGACAAGTTCAAAAATACGACATACTGTAAGAGGGAAAGAATCTCTCATTAATAAAAATATTTCCTGAGAAATTTACTCCCAAATCCAAACTCTACAGCACCCTTCTGGCAGATGCAAATTTAAACAAGAGTTCTCAATTAAAATTATTTTTTGAATTATTTTTCCAAATACATACCTTGCCATTGTGAATTCTAGGTTTATAGATGTGACAATGTTCTACCAGTTCGATTTAGAAAAATTTACTTTCTTCTAAAGTCCCCCAAAGTAATACATGATACATATATTTATTTAAGTTACAGTAAATTAAGATCTAAATTAAACGGCATTACTTTTATTTTATATGTTTTCAAGGAATTTGTAGGTTCTTATTCAAACTTTTAATCATGTATATCTCCACTGTCCAATATAAGTCACTAGCCTCATAAGGCTATTTAAATTAATTAAAACTAAATAAAATTTTAAATGTAATTCTTCAATGCACCAGCCACATTTCAAGTGCTCAACAGTCACACTTAGTCATACTGGACAGATATGAAATCCTTCTGTCATTGCAGAAAATTCCATTGGGCAGCACCAAAGTAGACTTCAAAATACTTTAAGAAGAAATCTTCACAACCTAAAATTTTAAAATTTTACCCTGTTTTTACATTTTTGGTGTATAAAACTGGCCAGGAAAAAAACCTTTTTTCTTGAGATAGTAAAATATTGTAATATGTAATTAGCAGACTAGAAAGCTAGTTCTTTATACTAGCTGACTGATAGTTCTAGGATATTTAAATATGCTATTATTTATAAGAAAACAGTACTGTCTTCCTTTCAAGTAAAGTATTTATATAAAGCATAGAGGTAGATTCCTTTACAGAGATAAAAGTGCATTTTTTCTGCCTTAAGAATGATCAAGTTCTATTACTGAACTTTGCTAAAAAAACATGATACATGTGGAATTCAAAAACTTTATTTAGGGGCTGGCCCCGTGGCCGAGCGGTTAAGTTAGCGCGCTACACTGCAGGCGGCCCAGTGTTTCGTTGGTTCAAATCCTGGGCGCGGACATGGCACTGCTCATCAAACCATGCTGAGGCAGCGTCCCACATGCCACAACTAGAAGGACCCACAACAAAGAATATACAACTATGTACTGGGGGGCTTTGGGGAGAAAAAGGAAAAAAATTTTTAAAAAATCTAAAAAAAAATAAAAAACCTTAAAAAAAAAAACTTTAGCTGGTTATGTTAGTAGAAGCAGCAGAAAAAAATCTCTATCAAATAACTGATACAATTCAAAATAACATTCTAAAAAGTATACTCATTTTACAAATAAGCAATTTTGAAATATTAACAGAATACAATTTCCAAATTACAACAGGCGGATTAAAATATATTAAGTATGCATTTAACAGAACGCATTACTAAAATGTTAGATTGAGTGGCCTATTAGTCTAAATGTGGAATATATGTTTCCTTTGACCAAATGAAACAGAACTCTAAGATCAAAATATGTGCTGTGTTAAGTTATCAAATATGAAGGGGACAACATCTCTATGCTATGTTACAAAGCATAAAAATGAACTCCATTTTCAAACTCTATCTTGAAGTTACTCTGACACAGCAGTGAGTCTTGCATTTTAGATACATACTACAGTGGAAGAAATGACCAAATTTTTAACACAAAACAGGTTTCTAAAATTCAGCTGCTTTTGTTTCAATCACTTGCTACGCAAACAAACAAAAGCAAAATAAAAATGTCCTTACGGATGAGTAGGATCTGGCGTCTGAACAGACTTACTGATGCCCAATGCTAGTAAACCCTATGGAGAAGGAAAAAGAAAAGGTAAATTATCATCAGCAAGTTGGGGAGTATAATGTGGTAAAGCCAATCTGGAGGGTGCAATCTGACAATGACAAAGAAACACTTAACATGCATATGTCTAACAGCCCGGCAATTCTGGTTTCCAGAACTTACCTTAGAGAAATAAAGACGACCCCAAAGGAGTTCAAAACACTACTGCTTATAAAGATGAAAAATGTGAAAGCAACCTAAAACTCCATCAAAAGGAGTGGTAAAATAAATGATGGTATAGCCAAATCATAAATTACTTCTACAACAGTTAAAAAAAATGGAGTTGGGATAGAGCTATCTATAGTGACATGGTAAAAGCTCCCAGAGATACCATTAAGTGGGAGGGGAAAAAGCAAGTTTAGGAATAGTATGTACAGTACAGAAGAACTTATGTTTTTATCGTCTTTGTAAACTACATATAATGTAAAGAACAGGAAAAGGTCTGGAAGAACACACATTTACCTGTGTTTATACCTCTGAAGAAAGAAGTAGGAATAGGGTGGTCTGATTTTTTTAGAGGAAGCCTAACTTGTTTAGCTGTACAAATAACAAATAGTAAAAATTTTAAACAGTATATATTGTATATGGACACATACATTTCTGGTAAAACTGCAAAACCACGCACAGGAAGTATACACATCAATGTATAGAGAGCAGAGATTATCTACAGTATAGAAGGAGGAAATAAAGACGTAGGACTTGGGGCCGACCCCGTGGCCAAGTGGTTAAGTTCACACGCTCCGCTTTGGTGGCTCAGGGTTTCGCCGGTTCAGATTCTGGGCATGGACATGGCACCGCTCATTAGCCCATGCTGAGGTGGCATCCCATATAGCACAACTAGGACCCACAAGTGAAACAGACAACTATATACTGGGGGGGATTTAGGGAGAAAAAGAAGGAAAAAAAAA
This sequence comes from Equus quagga, assembly GCF_021613505.1. Classification (NCBI taxonomy): domain Eukaryota; kingdom Metazoa; phylum Chordata; class Mammalia; order Perissodactyla; family Equidae; genus Equus; species Equus quagga. The sequence goes on from NC_060269.1 coordinate 121,755,016, forward strand.
AAGAAGATTGGGAACAGTTGTTAGCTCAGGTGCCAATCTTTAAGGAAAAAAAAAAAGACATAGGACTAGTTATAACTAAGATTTTATTTCCTTAAAAAAAAACTAAAGAAAATTTGGCAAAAATGTAACATGTCTTTAATCCTGATTACCACTGTTCTCTCTTCCCTTCCTTCTTCCTGTGCCTTCATCTTTTCTTCCTTTCTTTGTTTCATTTCTATTTATTTGGTTTTTTGGTTCTATCTTTTGTTAGAAAGTGTTATCCACTGGAACCTCTCAATTTTAGTACACTTGCCCGTAGTGTCCTTTCCATTCTAACTTGATATGAATTTAGAAATCTGAAAAAGATTACCTTGTTAGAATTATTTATTCAATAAAAATACAAAGGGCTCTGAGTGAGTACCCTATGTGATTTTATTTGACTAAGCTGGGGCTTTTCCATTTTTTCAGCATGGTATCAAATAATCATAGAGGTAAAGCTTCAGGATAACCAAATTCTTCATGGATGTGGTTTCCCTGTAGATTACAAGACATTTAATAGAAACATTCTCTGTAGTAAAATATATGGAGATTACATCACCTTGAAAATGGCTATAACAAATACATATTGGATTTTAAATTTTGATATTGGAACTCCTACCCTAAATACACAGAATATTACAAGATTTTTCTACTGGATTCCAAAGGAAAAGAGGGTTAAAACTAACTAAGACACAGATGATGGCTTTTCAGTGAATTAAACCACGAGAATGAGAGTAAATTAAGAACATATAATTTTTAAACCTGTACATTAAAACTGAAATATTCCTAATACTCTTTATCAATTCGCACTCTGTGTGTATACATATATGTGTGTGTTCATGTGTGTTTATAATGCTTATGAAATAGTCAATGAGTATTCAATCATTTTTTTTCCTCGAGGCATGATTGACATGTTATATTAGTTTCAGGCGTATGACATGATTCAATATTTGCATACATTTTGAAATGATCACCACAATAAGTTTAGTTAACATCCATCACTACACATGGTTACAGAATGTTTTTCTTGTTATGAGAACTTTTAAGATTTACTCTCTTAGCAACTTTCAAATATGTGATATAGTATTATTAACTACAGTCACCACGCTCTATGTAACATTCCCATGAGTTATTTACTTTATAACTCCAAGTTTGTACCTTCCGATTCCCTTCACTCACTTTGCCCACCTCCACCCCGCAACTTCTGGCAATTACCAATCTGTTCTTTGATCTATGGGCTTTTTTTTGTTTTAGATTCCACATATAAGTGAGATTAAACAGTATTTTGTTCTCTGACATTTCACTTAGCATAATGCCATCGAGTTCCATTCATGTTGTAGCAAATGGCAAGATTTCATTCGTTCCCATAGCTGAGTAATATTCCATCGTATGTTTTACACACCATATCTTCTTTATCCATTCATCCATCAATGGACACTTACACTGTATCCATGTCTTGGCTACTGTAAATTATGCTGCAATGAACATGGGAGTGCATATATATTTTTTGAGTTAGTGTTTTCATTTTCTTTGGATAAATACCCAGAAGTGGAATTGCTGGATCATATAGTAGTTCTATTTTTAATTTTTTGAGGAGCCTCCATACTGTTTTTCATAGTGGCTGCACCAATTTATATGCCCACCAACAGTGCACAAGGGTTCCCTTTTCTCCACATCCTTGCCAACACTTATTTCTTATTTTTTTGATAACAGCCATTCTAACAGGTGTGAGGTGAAAGCTCATGATGGTTTTGATTTGCATTTCCCTGATGATTAGTGATGTTGAGCATCTTTTCACGTACCTGTTAGCCATCTGCATGTCTTCTTTAGAAAAATATCTATTTGGATCCTCAGCCCATTTTTTAATCAGATTGTTTGGATTTTTTTCCTATTAAGTATGAGTTCTTTATATATTTTGGATATTAACCCCTCATCACATATATAACTTGCAAATAATTTTTACCATTCAGTAGGTTGCCTTTTCATTTCGTTGGTTTCTTTGCTATGCAGAAGCCTTTTAGTTTGATGTAGTCCTATTTGCTTATTTTTTCTTTTGCTGTCTTTGCTTTTCTTGTCAAATCCAAAAAATCATCGCCAAAACCGATGTCAAGGAGCTTACAGCCTATATTTTCTTCTAGGAGTTTTATGGTTTCAGGTCTTACATTCAAGTCTTTAATCCATTTTGAGTTAATTTTTGTGTATGGTATAAGACAGTGGTCCAGGACGTTACATTCTTTTGCATGTGGTTGTCCAGTTTCTCCAATACCATTTACTGCTCATTGTATACTCTTGGTTCCTTTGTTGTAAATTAATTGACCATATATGCATGAGTTTACTTCTAGGCTCTATTCTGTTTCATTGATCTATGTGTCTGTTTTTACACCAATACTGTACTATTTTGATTACTATAGCTTTGCAATATAGTTTGAAATCAGGAAGTGTGAAGCCTTCAGCTTTGTTTTCTTTCTCAAGATTACTTTGGCTATTAGGGGTATTTCGTGGTTCCATATAAATTTCAGAATTGTTTGTTCTATTTCTGTGAAAAATGCCAATGGAATTTTGATAGGGATTGCACTGAATTTGCAGATTGCTTTGGGTAGTATGGATATTTCAACAATATTAATCCTTCCAATGCATGAGCATGGAATATCTTTCCATTTATTTGTGTCTTCTTCAGTTTATTTCATCAATGTCTTATAGTTTTCAGTGTATAGGGCTTTCATTTCCTTGGTTAAATTTATTCCTAGGTATTTCACTCTTTTTGATGCAATTGTAAATGGGATTGTTTTCTTAATTTCTCTTTCTCTCCTTTTTTTTTTTTTGGAAGATTTGTCCTGAGCTAACATCTGTTGGCAGTCTTCTTTTTTCTTTTTTATACCCAAAGCCCCAGTACATAGTTGTATATCCTAATTGTAAGTCACTCCAGTTCTTCTATGTGGGATGCTTCCACAGCATGGCTTGATGAGCGGTGTGTAGGTCCGCACCCAGAATCTGAACCAGTGAACCCTGGGCCACCAAAGTGAAGTGCACGAACGTAACCACTTGGACATGGGGCCAGCCCCTTAATTTCTCTTCCTGATGGTTCATTATTAGTGTATAGAAACACAACAGATTTCTATATATTGATTTTGTATCCTGCAACTTTACTGAATTTATTTATTAGTTCTAACAGATTTTTGGTGGAGTCTTTAAGGTTTTCTATATATAGTATCATGTCATCTACAAATAGTGACCTTTTGTACTTCCTCCTTTCCAATTTGGATGCCTTTTCTTTTTTCCTGCCTAACTACTCTGGTTAAGACTTCCCATACTATGTTAAATAAAAGTGGTGAATGTGGGCATCCTTGCCTTGTTCCTGATCTTAGAGGAAAAGCTTTCAGCTTTTAACTATTGCTTATGATGTTAGCTGTGGAGCTGTCATATATGGCCTTTATTATGTTGAGGTACAAGCCCTCTATGCCAACTTTGTTGAGAATTTTTTATCCTATCAATTTATTTTTAAAATCCTTAATATTCAGGTTGGCTGTGCCACGAAGTGTTGGATACAATCAAGTATTTTATAAATTGAATGTGGACCATATTTATTAGTTCTAACTATAAAAATAAGACATCACAGACCATCCCTAATCCTGTTACCCTTAGAGGTACAGTAGCATCAGTTATGTTTGATGTGTCCTTCCAGACCTTTTTCTCCTCACTTACAACATATCTAGATGTGCATATATATATACCAAATATGTATATATAAGTGACATCTGTTTGGTTTACAGCATCATGAATATTAACATCTAATGGCCAAGAAGCATTATTAATGCTCCCCACTCCATGATCATCTTTCCCTTTTTTGGTTTTCTCCTTTGTTAGCATATTATCACACAACTGCTTAAATGTTGCTTGGACTATCTTTCCAGTTTTTTGTGTGTATGACTTGCTTATAGAAGATAGAGCAAGAATTGTGTCTTCTTCTACACATTTACCACACTGCAACCTCAGGTGCTCAATAAATTCATAATTAATATTAAATGATGTGCTATGTATTATTTAGCAGAAAAGTTTTCTAAAATGAACTGTCAAAGAAACTTTAAAACTGGATATCATTAGAGACACAGGTCTAATTTAAAATTTGGAGGTGTTTTACTCTCTCAAAAGGTAAAGAAAAAAATACTATGGCATATAAATATTACAGCAAATTAAATTTTTTAAAATGTGACTACAGGTTTCAAAAGAAATAGTTTTCAAAAGGACATGAGAAATACAATTTCCATCGTTTCAGTAAGGCCCAGTTGAAATTTTTTTCATCAAAGCCTTTCTAATCACTCTAAACCATACAAACTCTTTACCAAGGAGTTCTTCAAGCACTTGCTATCACATGATCTCAGCTTTTATTTACCTCTATTGTTAATCTGTTACAAAAATTGTTATTGTAGTTACAAACCTAATACATGCTCATTGTAAAGAAATTCAAATAGTATAGGAGAACAGACCACTTAGGAGTGTGGAGTATATTTCAGACTAGGTTTATATACAAGGTTTATAAACTGTATACAGTTTTTAATGTTGCTTATGTGAATATGTTTCTGCCATATTGGGGGGGGGAGGTGTACACTTAAAAAGATGACCACAATCTACATATTGTCTTTCTGCACTTTACTTTATGGAAACATTCTAAAGTACAGATAGATAGATCGATAATACAATTCAAAAAACCCAACAGAACATTTCAATAAACGCATCTCATCCATTACTCAGCTTCAACAATTACAAATACATGACCCCACCTGTTCTATCTAATCCATATCCACTTCCCCATGAACATTTTAAAGCAAATTCCAAGCACCATACCATTTCATCTTTAAATATTTTGGGTAAATCTCTAAAAAAAAACCTAAGCCTTTTAGAAAATATAGTCACAAAACCATTGTCATAGTTTTAAAAATTAATACTAATTCCTTAATATTATCAAATACGTACTCAGTAATCACATTTCCACAAATGAAAATTTTTAATTTTGATGTAAAATTCACACACAATGAAATGTACAAATCCAGAACATACAGTTCTTTGAGTTTTGACAAATTCACACCCTTGTAACACACATTCCTATCAAGACACAGAACCATTCAATCACCTCAAAAAGTTCTCCTGTGCCTCTTTCCAATCAATCCTCTCCCAACATTAGAGACAACCATTTTTCTGAAATTTTTAAACCAAAGATTAAAGTTCCATTTTACAACTTCATATAAATGCAATCACTCTTTTATATTTGCCTTCTTTTATTCAGCATATTGTTGGAGATGCATATACACTGCTTACTAAGTATTTCATTTCTTTTTATTGCTAGATAATATTCCATTGTATGAGTATACCACAATTTGTTTATCTACTCCATTGTTGATAAGACATCTGGGTGGATTCTAGTCTTATGTCCATTATAAAGAAAGGTGTTATAAACATTCTCATCAAGTCTTTGTGGACATTTTTCCCCATTTCTTTCTTTTTTTTTTTTTTTTTTGAGGAAGATTAGCCCTGAGCTAACATCTGCTGCCAACCCTCCTCTTTTTGCTGAGGAAGACTGGCCCTCAGCTAACATCTGTGCCCATCTTCCTCTACTTTATATGTAGGATGCCTGCCACAGCACAGCTTGACAAGCGTGGGTAGGTCTGTGCCTGGGATCTGAACTGGCAAATCCTGGGCTGCCAAAGTGGAGCATGCAAACTTAACCACCATGCCACCGGGCTGGCCCCTCATTTGTTCTTATTTCTATTGGATAAATACTTGGGCGTTGAATTGCTGAGTCAAATAGTAGGCATATGTTTATAAGAAACTGAGAAAGGTTTTCAAGAGCGGTTGTAACATTTTACACTCCACCAGCAACGTCTGAGAAGTCTAGTTGCTCTACATCTTCCCCAACATTTGGTCGTCAGGCTTTTTAATTTTAGCCATTCCAGTGGACGTGTAGAGATATCTTGTTGGGGTTTTAATGTACATTTCCTGATGACTAATGGTGTTAAGCATCTTTTCATGTATCCACTGACCACCATTCATGTATATTTATTTGTGAAGTACCTGTTCAGATCTTCAGTTGCTTAAAAAAGTTGAGTTGTCTTTTTAATACTAAGTTGTAGAAGTTCTTTATTTATCCTGGATACCAATCCTTTGTCAGATTATATGCGTTATGAATATTTTCTCCCTATCTGTGGCTTGCCTATTTATTTTATTGAGAGTGTCCTTTAATACGTAAAAATTTTAATTTTGATGAAGTTTAATTTGTAAATATTTTTCTTTTATGGTTCTGTTTCTATGCCCTGTTTAAGAAATTTCTGCCTACCCAAAGACCTAGAAGATATTCTCCTAGCTTTTCTTCTAGAATCTTCATAGTTTTTTGCTCATACATTTGGGCCTGAAACCCACCTAGAATTTGTATACGGTGTAAGGTGGGGGTCAAAGTCCTTTGGTTTTCTTTCCATATGAATATCCAATTTTTCCAGCACCATTTATTGAAAAAAGTTTCTTGGGGCCAGCCCCGTGACCAAGTGGTTAAGTTCACGCACTCTGCTTTGGCGGGCCAGGGTTTCACTGGTTTGGACTCTGGGCATGGACGTGGCACTGCTCATCAGGCCAGGGTGAGGTAGCATCCCACATAGTACAATGAGGACCTACACCTAGAATATACAACTATATACTGGGGGGCTTTGGAGAGAAGAAGAAGAAGGAAAACAAAGATTGGCAACAGATGTTAGCTCAGGTGCCAATCTCAAAAAAAAAAGAAAAAAGTTTCTTTTCTTCATTGAATTGCTTTGATGCCTTTTACAAAAATCAACTGACCACATAACTATGGGTCTGTTGCTGGCCTCTCTGTTCTGTTCCATTGGTCTGTCAATCCTTATGCCAATACCTCACTATCTTAATTATTGCAGCTTTATAATAAGTCTTGAAGTCTTCTAAATTTCTTTCTTTTTTTCCCAAGATTGCTTTGAATATTCCAGGTTCTTTGCACTTTCACATAAATTTTAGAATTCATCCAGTTTGCGAATTTCTACAAAAAAAAGTCTGCTGGGATTGTATTGAATCTATAGATCAATTTAGGGAGATATGACATATTAAGCCCATGTTATTCAATCCATGATCATGGTATATCTCTCCATTTCTTTAGATCATCTTTAATTTCCCTCAGTCACATTTTAAATTTTCAGTATAAAAGTCTTACACACCTTTTGTTAAATTTACTTATGCATTTAATATTTTGTTATAGCACTGTAAATGGAACTTTTTAAAAATTTCAATCTCCATTTGTTTGTTGATAGTAGAAATGCAACTGATTGTTGCAAACCAACCTTCTATAGCTACTGATTTTGAATGTTAAACTAATTTTGTATTCCTGGAATAATGCTCACTTGATTATGACAAATTATCATTTTTATTTATTGCTGGACTTAATTTGATTATATCTTAAGGATTTTTGCATCTAGGGTTAGATTTGTAGTATTCAAAACTTGGATTAAAGGGGGTCTAAGAAGGTATTTTAATTTTATAAAAATCCTTCTTCATTTGCAAATTTAAGGAAAAGAATTCAAAATACTAGTCTAATGGGGCCGGCCCAGTGGCGTAGTGGTTAAGCTCATGTTCTCCACTTCGGCGGCCTGGGGTTCACAGGTTTGTATCCCGGGTGTGGACCTAGCACCACTCATCAAGCCACAGTGTGGCGGCATCCCACATAAAATGGAGGAAGATTGGCACAGATGTTAGTTCAGGGTTAATCTTCCTCACAACAAACAAAAAAACCCCCCCAAAATACTACAGTATAATGTGAAGTATAGTAGTATAATGTATAGTAGTATACTATGAGTATACTCAATTAGTATAATGTGAAAATCATTTTAATTCATCAATCATATGTAACTATTTTATATCTATAAAATTCACTGGCTCTTACAGTTATAAGAGCTCATATTCAGAGACAAAATTTCTACCTAATAAAAGAATCCCTTCTACAATAGTCTTTGCCCAAACACTTAGTGACTGATAATCTTCTACTTCATATTCCATTGCCGGAAGCTCTTAAAGCATAATAACCTTCTTTAAAATACTATGATCATATTTCTATGTACTTCATCATTTAAAACAATTTTCATTTTCTTCCACAAACTAACTACAGGAATCATTTGGTTTTTAAATAGGTCAACTTTTAGACTAAAGCTTAAAAAAAATTACTTTAAAATTAATAAGATAGAAGCTTTACCACTCACCTGATTACAAGTATCAGATAAAGAGTGTATAGCTTCTGAGAACATACTTGCTGAACCAGTATAAATCCAGGCAAGAAATTTAAAGAAGCAGTTTAATCCATTGCTAGGAGAGAAAAAGACAATTATTTAGCACAGGTTTGGATAAAAATTTCCACCAGAAGCTTATTTAATTGATATTCATACCTCTATACTAGATTCTGTTCAAAGTAAATTAAAAAGAATCCCTAGCCTTCAAGACATATTATGTTTTAGGTAACGGATACAAATTTGAAAAATACAGATTATGGTATCATTAAATACTCAAATGAAGAGGCACAATATGTGTAAGCAAGTTACTTAAGTGCATCTGGAGAACTGATAAGAAAAGAAGGTGTTCTACATTCGGACAGAAAGAAATTAGAGAAGAAATTATGTGTCTTAGGTATGTAAAAGAGGATTTGCACTTGACACAGTCCAGTAGGCCAGTGTCAAAGGCAAGACTTCAATGAAGGTCTGTTTACTTAATTAGACAGATGCTGGAGGTAAAGACAAAGCTAGACCAAGCAATCTCTGTATCACAGCAGACCACAGATGCTAAGAGAAACATGGTTAGCTCTGAGGAAGTTAGCTGTTCAGATTCCAATGATAACGACAGTACAATTTATCCCAGGCACTAGACTATAGTCACTTAACATGTTTTATTCTAACTCTATTATACAAACATTAAAAAATATTAATACCCTCATTTTATAAATGAGGAAACTGTACATCCCCTTACAGCTACCCTTTCCCCCTCTCCTCCACTTCAGGTAATTTCTTGAAAGAATCATATCTGTTCTTGCTGTCTCACTTTGCACTAAGTCTCCAATCCACTAAACAGTGGCTTCTGCCTCAAATACCTCATTAAATTGTTCTTATCAACACACCAACCATTTCTTGCTATTAAATTCCTGGAAACATTTTAATATTTTCCTTACTCTCACAGAAGTATCTGCCACTATTTTCTTAAAATACTGTCTTCCCTGGCTTCCATGATACTCCTGGTTTTCTCCCTACCACTCCCCTTCCTCTTCCTCGGTCTCCTCTACAGGGTTTTTTTCCTCAGTTCATTTCTTAAATGTTAGCAATCTTCAAAGTTTTTTCCTGAGGGCTTTTTCTTCCTTTTATTATATACACATTCTCCAGGTATTCTTAATTACTCCTAAGGCTTTAATTATCATCTATATACTAATAACTCTCAACTCTAAATCACTAATCCAAATGTCCCTCCTGAGCTTCAGACCAATATATATTAACAGTAATAATAATCAAGTACATTTTATGTACCAGGTACTATGCTAAGCAGTTTACACACATTACGTACACTCCTCCAATGAAGAAAGCTTTAATTATTAACCACGTTTTAATGATAAAAAGAATTAATTCTGTTGACCAACTCTACTGGGGTGCCCTACAGATAACTCAAGCTCAAAAATGAACTCACCATTTCCTTTGCTCTCACTCAGCCTCTCCTTCCAGTGTGCCTTCTCTCAGGGATGGTGTAATAACTATCTAATTATCCAAACCAAAAACCTGGGCCTCATCCTTAACCATACCTTCAAAATACTTTTTGAACCTAACCATGTCTCTCCATCTCTACCACCACCACCCTCGTTTAGTAAATCATTCTCTCTTTTTTATATTATTGCAAATGAATTCCTCTGGTCTAGCGTCCCTCCAACTCTTGATGATAAGAATTATGTATTATATCTTTATATTTCAAGACCCTGTGACAATTCCTGGCACATGTAATATGCATATTTTAGAAATAAAAGAACTAATGAATCATGGAATTAATGCTTTTAGACATCCTAAAATAGATTAATCAGCGAAACGTATAAAAGGTAAAGAAAACAAGAGAAATCAAGAAGAGGAAAAAAGAAAGGCGAAAACATCAAGTATGTTCTTCCAAGGTAAGTGGCAGAAAAATAAGAGTATAGATATTGTTCAGTAGCTATAACCCAGATTAGTTTAGTTACTGTGAAAACAACCTTGGGCAAGTCAACTTTTTAAAAAAGACTTCTATCAATTCCAATGAAATAAGAGAGGATTTTCAGGTAGCCACTATTCTTAGATCTTACTACACCAAACATACACATGGCACAAGCATGGGCATCTATGTGGACTCTTCATCACTTTATTGATAAGAACAAAGACTTATTCACTTCCTCCTAAAACAATATAAACCTGTAACTCTTTATCTAGATATCAAATAATAAATTTATTTAATCAGAGATATACACATTAAAAACAATATATTTTTATTTCGAAAGGCTTATTTTTTAGTACTTACATGCAAATGGCAACCATCACCACTTTTCCTGGCCCCTTAAAAAAAACTGATGTAGTTCTGGAGCGTGGCTACAAAAAAAAAGGAAAATCTCTAAAATTTCCCAAAGCAGCACTATAATACTTATAAGTGACTCTAACACACCAGAAGGTATCTCCTCTTTCAAAGCCTCTAAACAACTAGGTTAACTTACTGTTTTTGTGCAAAATTTTCTCTTTAAAAAGTGGGAAGGGGCTGGCCGTGTGGTTAAGTTCACGCGCTCCGCTTCAGCAGCCAAGGGTTTCGCTGGTTTGGATCCTGGGCGCTGACCTAGCACTGCTCATCAAGCCATGGTGAAGTGGCATCCCACATGCCACAACTAGAAGGACCCACAACTAAAACATACAACTATGTACTGGGGGGGGCTTTGGGGAGAAGAAGGAAAAATAAAATCTTAAAAAAAAAAAAAAAGTGGGAAGACGATAATTGAAAGTGCATCTGGGTCCTTTGCCAGAACCTTAATTGTTTTGTTTCTTGTCATTCATTTCCTGCCTACTTCCCGAAAGGATCTGAGCTGCTTATATAGCAACTAGTGGTAAAATGATAAAAATCTATTCAACTAAAATCAACATACTCTAAAATTTTTCCATTTCTTTAGCAACTTCTCAACTTTTAAACGAGCAACAGCCAAAGCCAACAAGTTTGCTGCTCTAATTTAACTCCTAAAGACCAAAGACCTCAAGTGACGATAATGTGTTTAACTCCAAAACAGACCAAAACAAAAGGAAATAAAACAAGTAGAAAAATATATTCAGAGAAAATATTTTTCTTGAGCTAAATGTTCTTTTACTGTCCCTTGAATATATACGCTCTGTGTTTTTTCTCCTTTCTGTGTTCTTCCTCTGCCTGGAATGCTATCATCTCCCACTGCAATCTGTCCAAATCTGTCATCCTCTTCCATTGCTAGCCAAGGGTCACCCTTCTACATAAATCCTTCCTTGGTACCCCACAGAGAATAAATGCTCACTATACTACAAATTTATTATAACACTTTACATTTCCACTAAAGAACTTCATACATTTCTGCCTTATGTCATTTATTCAAGAAATATTTATTGTGCAACTACTACATGCCTGGCACAGTTCTAGATGGTGGGGCATGACAGTAAGCAAAACAGAATCCCTGCCTTCATAAATCTCAGTCTAATACAGAAAGAGAATAAAGCCACAGACAGATATGTAATATCAGATAGTGATGAATCTAATAAAGAAAATAAAACAGAGTACTGAGAGAATAATGTATGTTGGGAGGGTGGTTGTGGTGGGAAGGGTTATTTTAACTTCACTAGACAGGGAAAGAGGCTCGATGATGAAAAGGAGGCAACCATGAAAAAACCTGGAAGAAGAATGTTTCAGGCAGAATATACTGCATTTTCAAACACTCTGGAACAGAAATAAGTTTGGTGTGTACAAAGGATAAAAATAAGGCCAGTATGGCTGAAGCACTGGGAAAATGGCAGGAGTTGAGGTGAGAGGAGGAAGCAGGGGCCACATCTCAAAGGACTTTGTAGACTATGGTAAGGAATGTGAATCTTACTACAATGGCAAAAAAAAGCCGTTGATGAGTATTTTAAGCAGATCCTTGATATAGCTTGATTTGTGTTTTAAAAAGATACAGTTTATGATGCAGAGAATGAGCTATGAGGGCAAAGCAAAAGTGGAGAGATCAGTCAGGAGGTTATTCCAGGTAAGAGATGGTGATGCCCTAGACTAAGGAACATGATGAGGAAGCAGTCATACCAGGTGTCTATTTTAGAGAAAATGCCAATGGGACTTGCTAATGGACTTAAATATAAAAGGCTCTATAATGAATCTCTAACGCTTGAAGTCTGGGTAAAAAAAGCAGAGTCTTTAGCAAAGGAGACAGAGGAGGAAGAGGAATTAATGAAACTAGAGGAAAACCAAGAGAAAGACTGTCTTTTTTTTTTTTTGAGAAAGATTAGCCCTGAGCTAACATCTGCCGCCAATTCTCTTTTTGCTGAGGAAGACTGGCCCTGAGCTAACATCCGTGCCCATCTTCCTCTACTTTATAAGTGGGACGCCTACCACAGCATGGCTTCATGAGCAGTGCCATGTCCGCACCCGGGATCCAAAAGGGTGAACCCTGCGCTGCCAAAGCGGAACGTGCAAACTTAACTGCTGCGCCACCGGGCCGGCCCCTTTATTCTTAATTTTTTGAGGAATTTCCCTACTGTTTTCCGTAGTGGCTGTACCAGTTTGCACTCCCACCAATAGTCTATGAGAGTTCCCTTTTCTCCACATCCTCTCCAATACTTATTTCTTGTCTTGTTAATTATACCCATTTTGACAGACTTGAGGTGATATCTCATTCTGGTTTTGATTTGCATGTCCCTAATAATTAGTGATGTTGAATATCTTTTCATGTGCCTGTTGGCCTTCTATATATCTTCTTTGGAAAAATGTCTGTTCAGATCCTTTGCCCATTTTTCACTTGGGTTGTTTTTATTATTGTTGTTGACTTGTATGAGTTCTTTATATATTGTGAATATTAACTGCATATCAGATATACGGCTTGCAAATATCTTCTCCTAATCATTAGCTCGTGTTTTCATTTCGTTAATGGTTTCCTTTGCTGTGCAGATTTTGCTTCTCTTGCTACTAGATTTCCTTGGACCTTGTCACTATTTCTGACTTAGTTATTACCAACACATTTTCACCTTTTCTACAGCCTTCTTTATCAGAACAATTTGAACTCAGTGAATCTCTTTTTCCTTATTATAACATTCTAGTCTGGTTTTTTTTTTTTTTTAAAGATTGGCACCTGGGCTAATGACTGTTGCCAATCTTGCTTTTTTTTTTTTTAAGGATTGGCACCTGGGCTAACAACTGTTGCCAATCTTTTTTGTTTTTCTGCTTTATCTCCCCAAAGCCCCCCTGTACACAGTTGTGTATCTTAGTTGCAGGTCCTTCTAGTTGTGGGATGTGGGATGTCGCCTCAACATGGCCTGACGAGTGGTGCCATTTCCGTGCCCAGGATCCGAACCCTGGGCCGCCGCAGCGGAGCGCGTGAACTTAACCACTCGGCCACGGAGCTGGCCCCTCTATTCTGGTTTTAAAGATCTCATTTCATTTCCCTATCTGTCTTGTTCATCCCACAAGTTCTCAAACTTTTCTTCTAAAGAAATCTTTTTCCTCTGCCACTTTAAGCAGCATATTTTCATTTATTTGTGTTCATTTTCTACTTACTCTTCCTATAATAATTTGAGTTTTTTCTCTATTCAACCAAAAGATTACAGCATACTCTCATTATAACAACATAATAAAACACACATACTCTGGTCTTTATTTATCAAGAATCAGTAGAACTCAGAAATCTAGAACTGTGGTTAGATTTTATAGTTTACAAATCTAAGTTCAAGTTGAAACCATATGGACAAGACTCGTCCCTGCCCAGTTCCTTGTTTTAGCCCTGAAAGCAATTCAAAACAGAATTTGGGGCATCTCATTGCTCACTGTTTGTCAAGACCTGGCCCTAGTGTTTAAAGCTTGAAGCTTCTTCTTTTGCTTCTTGTGCACAGGGAACTTAGGAGGTGATCTTTAAAGTCCTGGCCTGCAGACTTGACTGAAAAATGCTGTTAAAGTGCACCCCGCCCCCCCAAAAAAAGCATTTTTCTCCCCTAATACCTGAAATGGAATCCCTTCTCAGCTTTTCTTGGCAAAATTGGCCCAGATGCATCTGTACAATTCAAGTTTAAGCTACAGTAGCCTGTTCTACAGAACGTGCACTTTCAAATGATAGCTAATTTCTACTGATTCAAGATTATTGTGGCCTGCCTGCCAGGGGACAATACAGTACTGCCGTAAGCAGTGATGGTCTTACCAAAAACAAATTCTTACATGGCACAGCCCCACTATCAACCTGAAATTTCATTATTTATTTATTTTCCTCAGCTGTTTCTCAAAGTTCCAAGCCAGTGCATTAGATTTTAAAGACTCTTCTATTTAGACGTACCCAGTAAATTATAGCCAGCTCTATCCCTTTTCCCAGATACAGAGTCATGGTGGAACAGAAGAGAGTGTGTACCAAATCCCAAAGTAAAGGAGGTAGCTAAGTAGGCCCAGCATTCTCTCCCAAGCTTACCAGTTTACTTACCTCACTAAACTTAGTCAACCTGCAGGGGGCCAGTGGGGAGGAGGGGAGGTTAATATGCAAGAGACCAACAGTATCAGGGGAAAAAAAATCTCTCTTCATGGAAATCAGAGAAGGAAGAAGTGTGTAAGTGCCCACCACCAGTAGCAGGTATTCCGTTTCCTCTGAACACCTTATTCTCTAGAAACTCAAGACAGTCTAGGGCGACCCAGTGGCGCAGTGGTTAAGTGTGCTTGTTCCGCTTTGGCGGCCCAGGGTTTGCCAGTTCGGATCCCAGGTGCGGACATGGCACTGCTTGGCAAGCCATGCTGTGGTAGGCATCCCAAATATAGAGTAGAGGAAGATGGGCATGGATGTTAGCTCAGGGCCAGTCTTCCTCAGCAAAAAGAGGAGGATTGGCAGTAGTTAGCTCAGGGCTGATCTTCCTCAAAAAGATAAAGAACAGAAATACCATATGATCCAGCTATCCCACTCCTGGGTATTTATCCAAAGAACATGAAAACATGAATGTGTAAAGATATATGCACCCCACTGTTCACTGCAGCATTATTCACAATAGCCAAGACTTGGAAACAACCTAGGTGCCCATCAAGGGACAAACAGATAATGAAGATGTGGTATATATACACAATGGAATACTGCTCAGCCTTAAAAAGATGAAATCTTGCCATTTGAGACAATGTGGATGGACCTTGAGGGTATTATGCCAAGTGAAATAAGTCAGCCGGAGAAAGTAAATAGTGTATGACCTCACTCAAAAACAGAAGATAAAAACAACACTAACAACAACAAACAAACCTATAGATACAGAGATTACACTGGTAGTTACCAGAGGGGACGAGGGGAGGGAGCAGGGTGAAAGGAGTGACTGGACTCATG
Source organism: Equus quagga (assembly GCF_021613505.1). Taxonomy (NCBI): domain Eukaryota; kingdom Metazoa; phylum Chordata; class Mammalia; order Perissodactyla; family Equidae; genus Equus; species Equus quagga. The sequence goes on from NC_060269.1 coordinate 121,770,617, forward strand.
TGTATGGTGATGGACGGTAATTAGTCTTTGGGTGGTGAACATGATGTAGTCTACACAAGGGTCAAAATATAATGATGCCGGCTGAAATTTATATAATGTTATAAGCCAATGTTATCTCAATTTAAAAAGAATGGGGAAAAAAAAAGAGAGAGAGAGAAGCAAAATCCGGAAAAGCAAGAGATTCACAAGGAGCCAGGATTCACAAGCCTCTTGGGAAGCATCCTGTTAAAGCCACTCATAAGTTCCACAATAAAAGCAATTGGAGAACTGCTCCTTAAAGAAGAGAATGGCCAAACTGTTGATAATTATTGAAACTGGATGAGGAGTAGATAAAACATCTATTTTTTCTATTTTTGTATATATTTGCAATTTTTCATAGTAAGTTTTTTAAAACATTAGAACAAAAATAGAAAATTTGGAAAGATTTCAGAGAAGACTACCCAGAAAATCAGCATAAAATACTCAAAGCACTACTAGTCACTTCAAGGTGATACTATCATTGCAAGTGGAGATGAAGATACTTCTAATGCTCTGAAAGGCTACCTCAAGAAATTCACAAAATTAGGATTCTAAGGGAGGCACAAAAAAGCAGAAACACAAGGCACAAGAAAGTAGAAACGTAATAAAGGGGAAATGTATTAAAGGATAATGAGAAATTACACATCAGAGGGCTAGATATTGTTCTGATGATAGATTGCTTTAAAAACAGATGCATGGGTTGGTGGCGAGAGGTTAAGTTTGTGCACTCCACTATGGCAGCCCCAGGTTTGAAGGTCTGGATCCTGGTCACAGACTTAGCACGCACGACTCATCAAGTCATGCTGTGGCAGCATCCCACATAAAATAGAGGAAAATTAGCACAGATGTTAGCTCAACGACAATCTTCCTCAAGAAAAAAAGAGGAAGATCAGCTACAGATATTAGCTCAGGGCCAATCTTTCTCACAAAAAAATTAAAAATACAACCAGATGCAGAACATAGCAAATTCATATATCTCACTATTGGAATTCCCATAAGACAAAGAAGAATATAATAGAAAAACAAATGTCTGGGTCAGAAAGGAAAAAAGAAGTAAAAGAAGATATTTAACTCCGGCTACTGGCGCCACATGTTTTAGAGAAGGAAAGCAACCATCTTCAGGAGGATAGCAAGTGTTCCTAACACGAATATGGGAACAGTAGAGGGAAATTAAATACTCAAGTTTTATACTATTACTACAAAAAAGAGTGTAATAGAAAGAAATCCTATTTAAAACATGGAAGCTTTCGAAGCTGAGAAGTACTAATCTTCAAAAGGCCTCTGGTGACACAGATTTCAGAAGTTGACAGCTACTATTCAAAAATCTGGTGAGTATGATCCTCCATGTGAAACTCACATAAGGGCTAGGAATAAATCTTCCCAGGAGGCAGGTCTCATCAGCCTAAGTTATTCCACAGCAAGAGGCAGTGGCAGGAGCCGTCACGGCACAGAAATAAAATGCTGCCTCGTAAGACATATGGAAGCTTTACCACTGAATAGAGTTCATACCTCCAGTGCAGCACTGGGGTGCCAGAAATACAGGGCTCAAAGGGGAAATGGAAATTAAAAGGTTCTGAATATAATGAATGGGAAATAAAATTAAATAAGATATGATTAGAGTTGTCATCATAGCCAATTTCTAAATTTTACAAGAAGGGAGCAATGTCTCAAATGTAACTCAGAAGAAAAGAGACAATTTGCATGAGAGCCTTTTCTCCAGACAGGAGATGCACTTCTTAATAGGAGATCCACCTCAGCTAAGTTTAAATGCAAAGCTGATTCTGGACACGACTACTTGGTATCTTGGAAGTGTTGATGGCTCTGGTAAGAGCTATTTCAGTGGAGTGGTGGGGATGAAAGTTCAACTGGAGAAGATTCAGGGGAGAATAAGAGATGAGACGGTAAAGGCAAACTTTCTATTCTGGTCTCAATATTAATTTCTTTCTAGCAGGAAAAAAAGGAGTATTGTGGCACACATGTAAATAAGTTAGCAAATCTGGTAATGGAAAGATGAGGTACTTTTACCAGATTTTCATCTATTTTTTCAATGAAATGGAAACAAGGTCATCAGCTGAAGAGAGAAGAGAGGTTGTAGGAAATTTGGGAAGAGAGGAAAAGGTATGCGATATATCTCTCTCAGATTGGGAGAGCGAATCTAGCATGGAAGTTTACTAAGACTGTCAAATAATATTGAATGTCCATTGATTTTGTATACTCATATAATAAAGAAAGAATAATCAAAATGGCTGTGTAATTGTCTCCTCCGAGGGCTGAGCTTCTCTGGTTCAAGCAGAGAAGTGGCAGTTTGAATGTTTAACCAGGGTCAGAGTCGAAGGAAAGAGGATAAAGGAAATTAAGAGTATATATGAGAGAGCTAAATCTTAGAAACCTAAGAAAATAAAGTATTTTCCTTCATCTAATCTATATGCTTATGATTTATAATAAAGTTATGAATTTAAAGAGAACTTATGCCCCAATTTTTAAAATTTCAATAAAATTAGAAGCAAATAGAACGTAATTCAGTAAATTACAATGTGTTCAAGAAAATTTTGGATTAGGATCACTGACATGCTAAAATTCCACAACAGACTGATACTAGGATTTCGCTGTGCAACACATACACACATAACATTACCAGAAAGATATCCTTACCTTGGTGTTTCCCAGAAAGTCTCTATATTCTCTTAATATTTTTTGGTTTCTAAATAGTCCTATAAGAAAAGAATTACAAAACACATTTAGCTCATATATATTCTTGTCATTCACATTTTAGATAAAGAGATTAACACAATATATTCTCTTTAAGACTATGTTAAATATGCTAACTACCAGCAAAAAATCAGGTTATTATAAGAAATTTGGATTTGCAACCTGACTAAAAGATAGGCCAAGGACTTGAATAGATCTTTCTCTAAAGATGATATACATGAGCAACAAGCACATGAAAAGATGCTCAGATCACTAATGATCAGAGAGATGCAAACCAAAACCACAGGAAGTATCGCCTCATACCCATGAGAATGGCTACTATCAAAAAAACAAAAACAAAAACAAAAACAAACCCCCACTCTGCCCCAAAACCCAGAAAATAACAAGTGCTAGGGAGGATGCAAAGAAATTGGAAACCTTGTGCTTGTTGGTGGGATTGTAAAGTGGGGCAAACACTATGGAAAAACAATATGGAGATTCCTCAAAAATTAAACACTACCACATGACCTAGCAATCTCACTTCTGGGTATATATCCAAAAAGTTAAAAGCTGGGTCTCAAAAGAGATATTTACACATCGATGTTCATAGCAGCACTATTCACAATAGCCAAGAAGTGGAAGCAACCAAAATTTGTTCATAGGTGGATGAATGGATAAACAAATCATGGAATATACATACAACGGAACATTATTCAGCCCTAAAAAGGAAATCCTCTCACATGGATGAGCATTCAGGACATTATGCTAAGTGAAATATGTTGGTCAAAAAGACAAATATTGTATGATTCTGTTTATATGAGGTATCTACAGCAGTCAAATACACAGAAACAGAAGTAGAATGGTGGTTACCAGAGGTTAGAGAGCAGGAAAGGGGAGTCATTGTTTATGGGTATAGTTTCAATTTTTCAAGACAAAAAAGTTCTAGAGATCTGTTTTATAGCATTGTGAATATACTTAACACTTCTGAATTGTACACTTGAAATGTGTAAGATGATAAATTTTATGTTAGTTTTTTTACCACAATAAAAAAAGGGAAGGGGGGAGAAATCTGCATTTGCAGTGAGATAAAAGCAGTTTAATAAGATTCTCTTTTCAATATTACCTAAAATATATGAGTTATTTAAGCTTCATATAGGAAGGAATTCTTCACTTTTAGCTCAAAGTTGAAAAATACAGGAAAAGGGGCCAGCCCAGTGGCACAGTGTTTAAGTGCATGCTCCACTTTGGCGGCCTCAGGTTCAGATCCTGGGTGTGGACCTACACATGGCTTATGTGGCAGGTGTCCCACATATAAAATAGAGGAAGATGGGCACAGATGTTAGCTCAGGGCCAATCTTCCTCAGCAAAAAGAAGAGGATTGGGAGCGGACGTTAGCTCAGGACTAATCTTCCTCAAAAAAAAAAAAAAGGAAAAAATATTACTCTATTACTGTTTTCTCAAACTTTATACTTTAAATATTTCCTTTGACATATATATAAGGCTCTTCATGATATCTTAATAGCAAAAGACTGGAAATGACTATGGGGGAATGATTGAATAAACCATGTTGTATCCAAAAAATTGGAGTATAAGAAGGACAAGGAAATGTCTCCCTTTACTGTTATGGAATGCTCCCCAGGACACATTGTCAAGCAAAAAAAGCAAGGACGGAAAGTATGCATAGTATGCCTTATTTATGAAAAGGTAGGGGGTTAATACCAGTACATACGTTTTTTTTTTAATAGCTTTTCTTTTCTTTCTTTTTTTTTTTTAAAGATTTTGTTTTTCCCCTTTCTCCCAAAGCCCCCTGGTACATAGTTGTGTATTTTCAGTTGTGGTTCTTCTAGTTGTGGCTTGTGGGACGCCACTTCAGCATGGCTTGATGAGCGGTGCCATGTCCGAGCCCAGGATTTGAACCAGCAAAACCCTGAGCCACCAAAGCGGAGCATGTGAACTTAACCAATCGACCATGGGGCCGGCCCATATTTTACTGTATTTTTTAATGGAAAAAAATAATTCCAAAACTAATTTTTAAAACGCTTACCTATGAGAGAGGGAAAGACTAGGGTGGAGAGGACAGAGATGGAAGCTAGATTTCTCTGGAGTATTTTGTGAAGTACATTTGACTTTAGAATCACGTAAATGTTTTACAAATTATAAAATAAAAATTAATCAAAATTATTTCTAAAAATCGAAAGCAAAATGAAACAATGAACCTAATTTTATATCTGTTTGAGGGTCTATCCATACAGAGAGAAATTTCACGTGACTCTAAAACACAGAAATTTGACTATACCTACTGAGTGGGATATACACTAAAGATAAAAAGAAAAGCAAAGAAATCTTAAATCACCCTGAGAGCATTAATACTGATAACATTATTCTGAAATTGCACTACACTCTCTCTCTCTATATGTATACACACATAAGAATAAATGAAATATGTAATTATTTTGGTTATGTTAATGAATTAGGAATTAAGATTTTTCAGAGTGAAAAACAAAGATACAAAACCCAAAGAAAAAAACCTAGAGAGTTTATCAGAATAACTTATGTATTTTCTCTCTTAACAAGAAAAAAAGAAGTTATTTCCTAGCTCCGCCCACTGAAAAGACCTTAAAAATACGTCAACCTATTAAAAATGAGTACCCCTAATGCCCAGAGTACAGTCCCTCAATTTTATTTCCCACTAAGGAAAAGGGGCTCCTTTTAGAAATGGCAGATTCTCAATCTGGGGCAGGAAATATATAAGATAAACTGAAAATATCTTATTGTACCTAAAAGCAAGGATGTTACACTACCAGGGTATGACAAAAGGACTTAAAAGCCAACTCGAGGTACTTCCGCTGGCTGGCCAACAATGGGACAACTTGAGCACCACCCACTCTTGCTTTCCTTGCACCTCTTCTCCACCCTCTTCCCCTCCTCCTTCATCTCCTTCCTATCCCAGTGCTCTCTCTCAATACCAAACTCCCATACTCTCAACAAACTCTCTACCCCTTTTGACCATAATTGTCTCACAATTTCCACTCAGAAATTTCACAAAATCATCAGGGGAAGGAAATATTGTCAACTTTAAGCCTCGGTCCCGTGCAGAATTTAGAAATACAGTTAAAGAATTCGGAATCCTCCTAAATATATGTACTCCAGGGCTTCCAGTTTTACATCCTCTTATTAGGTTACTGGCTACTCCTTCAAAACAAAATGGGCTGGAATCCTAATGAGACCATTAGATGGGGTTGGCAAACTTTCTATATTGGGCGAAGGAGCAAATATCTTATGCTTTGGAGGCCAAGAGGCAATATAAAGGATATTATGAAGGTACTTACGTAACAAGAGAAAACAAATTTCCAATTTTTTTGACAAAATTTAAAATATAATAAAAATATGTGAGTACAATTCTTTATAGTACAGGTTTACTAATGAGAACAATGGAATTCTTTTTTGAGGGTGGAATAACATTTCACTTAACTGAAATTCAAAGTTAGTGTTCTCTATCATCAAAAATGATTGTGCTATAGAAAACAGTGTGAAGGTTCCTCAAAAAATTAAAAATAGAACTATCATATGATCCAGCAATTCCACTTATGGGTATATATCTAAGGAAAGGAAATCAGCATCTCAGAGAGATTATCTGCACTCCTATCTTCACGGTAGTACTATTCACAATAGTTAAGATGTGGAAACTAAGTGTCCATCAACTGATGAATGGGTAAATGTTATATATATACATATACACACACACAATGGAATATTATTCAGTCACAGAAAAGAAGGAAATTCTACCATCTGCAACAACACAGATGAACCTAGAAGACATTATGCTAAGTGAAATAAGCCAGACACAGAAAGATAAATATTGTATGATCTCATTTACATGTGGAATCTAAAAAAGTCAAACTCACAGAGCAGAGAGTAGAATGGTGGTTGCCAGGGACTGGGGGGGAGAGGGTGGGAGATGCTGCTCAAAGGGCACAAACTTAGTTATATGATGAATAAGTTCTTTGGATTTAATGTACAGCATAGTGACTATAGTCAATAATAATATATCGTATACCTGAAATTTGCTGAGAGTAGCTCTTAAGCGTTTTCACCACACACACAAAAAGGTAACTATGTGAGGTGATGGATGTGTTAATTAGTTTGTGATAATCACTTCACAACTATATTTATATCGAACCATCACACTGTACACCTTAAATATACACAATGTTTATTGTCAACTGTACCATAATAAAGCTGGAAAAAAAGTGATTCTAAAATGTGGCAGAATTCTATCATCTGCAACAACATGGATGAACTAGAAGACATTATGCTAAGAGTACATCTTAAATATATATGACATTTACTGTCAAGTGTACATCAATAAAGCTGGGGAAAAAACTGATTGCAAAGGGAGGCAGAATATGCCACTCCCAAATTATTTTGGCACAAGGTTATTTTAATCTAAAGGCACTTAAAAAACAGCAGGTTTAAGAATGTTCTGACCTCCCCCCTTTCTTCCTAAAAGTTGGAGATAAAAATCTCATGTAAAAGATAGCCTCTATACCAGGGAGAAAGAAACATTCTTATCACCAGAGATGGGGAGTTGAGGTGGAGAAAATTCTGTACAGAGAGACCTTGTCAAAATAACTTATCTTCCTTCCCATATATTTTAGTTACTCTTCCACAGCTGTCCCTTTGTTCAACCTAGTATAAAAACATCTAGGTTTGCCACTTCTGTGAGTCTTCATTTCCTTATAAGAGCTACCATATCACGTAAAGCTTATATCAAATAAATCCGTATGTTTTTCTCACGTTAATCTATTTTATGTCAATTCAATTCTCAGGCCCAGCCAAAGACCCTAAGAAGGTAAAGGCAATATTTTGCCTCCCCTACAATTGCAGATGTTCATCTGTTAATGTTGATCTGTAATGAGATTTTACATATTTCCTAATTGAAAATTTCTTTTCTTACAGATAAGTACTGCCAAATACTGGTATCAATACAGAGCATATGCTTTTTTAAAAAAATTTTTTTTGAGTTAATGATAGGTTACAATCTTGTGAAATTTCAGTTGTATATTATTCTCTGTCAGTCGTGTTGTAGGTGCACCCCTTCACGCTTTGTGCCCACCCCCTACTCCCCCCCTTTCCCCTGGCAGCCACTAATCTGTTCTCTTTGTCCACAGATTTAAATTCCTCATATGAGTGGAGTCATACAGAGATTGTCCTTTTCTATCTGGCTTATTTCACTTAACATAATTCCCTCAAGGTCCATCCATGTTGTTGCAAATGGGACAATTTTGTTCTTTTTTATGGCTGAGAAGTATTCCATTGTATAAACATACCACATCTTCTTTATCCAATCATCTCCTGATGAGCACTTAGGTTGCTTCCACATCTTGGCGATTGTAAATAATGCTGCAATAAACATTGGGGTGCATAGGACTTTTAGAATTGCTGACTTCAAGCTCTTTGGATAGATACCCAGTAGTGAAAAAGCTGGATCATATGGTAGTTCTATTTTTAATTTTTTGAGGAAGCTCCATACTGTTTTCCATAGTGGCTGCACCAGTTTGCATTCCCACCAGCAGTGTATGAGGGTTCCTTTTTCTCCACAACCTCTCCAACATTTGTTACTATTTGTTTTAGTTATTTTTGTCACTCTAATGGGTGTAAGGTGATATCTTAGTGTAGTTTTGATTTGCATTTCCCTGATGATCAGCGATGATGAACATCTTTTCATGTGTCTATTGGCCATCAGTATATTTTCTTTGGAGAAATGTCTGTTCATGTCTCCTGCCCATTTTTTGATTGGGTTGTTTAATTTTTTGTTGTTGAGTTGTGTGAGTTCTTTATATATTATGGATATTAAGCCTTTGTCTGATGTATTACTTGCAAATATTTTTTCCCAGTTAGTGGGTTGTTTTTTTGTTTCAATCCTGTTTTCCCTTGCCTTGAAGAAGCTCTTTAGTCTGATGAAGTCCCATTTGTTTATTCTTTCTATTGTTTCCCTTGTCTGAGAAGACATGGTGTCCGAAAAGATCCTTTTAATACTGAGGTCAAAGAGTGTACTGCCTACATTTTCTTCTGGAAGCCTTATGGTTTCAGGTCTCAGCTTTAGGTCTTTGATCCATTTTGAGTTTATTTTGGTGAATGGTGAAAAAGAATGGTCAATTTTCATTCTTTTGCACATGGCTTTACAGTTTTCCCAGCACCATTTGTTGAAAAGACTTTCTTTTCTCCATTGTGTGCCCTCAGCTCCTTTGTCGAAGATTAGTTGTCCATAGATGTGTGGTTTTATTTCTGGGCTTTCAATTCTGTTCCATTGATCTGTGCACCTGTTTTTGTACCAGTACCATGCTGTTTTGATTACTGTAGCTCTGTAGTATGTTTTGAAGTCAGGGATAGTGATGCCTCCAGCTGTGTTCTTTTTTCTCAGGATTGCTTTAGCAATTTGGGGTCTTTTGTTGCCCCATATGAATTTTAGGATTCTTTGTTCTATTTCTGTAAAGAACGTCATTGGGATTCTGATTGGGATGGCGTTGAATCTGTGGATTGCTTTAGGTAGAATGGACATTCTAACTATGTTTATTCTTCCAATCCATGTGCATGGATTGTCTTTCCATCTCTTTATGTTGTCATCCATTTCTTTCAGAAAAGCCTTGTAATTTTCATTGTATAGGTCTTTCACTTCCTTAGTTAAATTCACGCCAAGGTATTTTATTCTTTTTGTTGTGATTGTGAATGGTATTGTGTTCTTGAGTTCTTTTTCTGTTAGTTTGTTATTAGAGTATAGAAATGCTACTGATTTATGTAAATTGATTTTGTACCCTACAACTTTGCTGTAGTTGTTGATTACTTCTAAAAGTTTTCCAATGGATTCTTTGGGGTTTTCTATACAGAAGACCATGTCATCTGCAAACAGCAAGAGTTTCACTTCTTCCCCCGCTATTTGGATTCCTTTTATTCCTTTTTCTTGCCTGATTGCTCCGGCCAGGACCTTCAGAACTATGTTAAATAAGAGTGGTGATAGAGGGCATCCTTGTCTCATTCCTGTTCTCAGGGGGATGGCACTCAGTTTTTGCCCATTGAGAATGATGTTGGCTGTGGGTTTGTCATATATGGCCTTTATTATGTTGAGGTAGTTCCCTTCTATCCCCATTCTGTTCAGAGTTTTTTTTTTTTTTTATCATAAATGGCTGTTGGATCTTGTCAAATGCTTTCTCTGCATCTGTTGAGAGGATCATGTGGTTTTTATTCCTGAGTTTGTTGATGTGGTGTATCACGTTGATTGATTTGCGGATGTTAAACCATCCCTGTGTCCCTGGTATGAATCCCACTTGATCATGATGTATGATCCTTTTGATGAATTGCTGTATTCGGGTTGCCAAAATTTTGTTGAGAATTTTTGCATCTATGTTCATCACTGATATTGGCCTGTAGTTCTTTTTCGTGCTGTCCTTGTCAGGTTTTGGTATCAGCATGATGTTGGCCTCATAGAATGTGTTAGGAAGTGTTCCATCCTCCCTAATTTTTTGTAATAGCTTGAAAAGGATGTGTATTAAATCCTCTCTGAAAGTTTGGTAGAATTCCCCAGGAAAGCCATCTGGTCCTGGGGTTTTATTCTTTAGGATGCTTTTGATGGCTGTTTCAATCTCTTTCCTTGTGATTGGTCTGTTCAAATTGTCTGCTTCTTCTTGAGTGAGCTTTGGGAGATTGTAGGAGTCCAAAAATTTATCCATTTCCTCTCGGTTATCCATTTTGCTGTCACATAGTTTTTCATAGTATTCTCTTATAATCCGTTGTATTTCTGCGGAGTCTGTTGTTATTTCTCCTCTTTCATTTCTGATTTTGTTTATTTGAGCTTTCTCTCTTTTTTTTCTTTGTAAGTCTGGCTAGGGGTTTGTCAATTTTATTTATCTTCTCAAAGAACCAGCTCTTTGTTTCATTGATCCTTTCTACTGCCTTTTTTGTTTCAATAGCATTTATTTCTGCTCTGATTTTTATTATTTCTCTCCTTCTGCTGTCTTTGGGCTTTATTTGTTCTTCTTTCTCTAATTCAACTAGGTGTACTTTAAGATTGCTGATTTGGGATTTTTCTTGTTTGTCAAGATGTGCCTGAATTGCGATGAATTTTCCTCTTAATACAGCTTTTGCTGCATCCCATATGAGTTGGTATGGCATGTTATCATTTTCATTTGCCTCCAGGTATTTTTTGATTTCTTCCTTAATTTCTTCAATGATCCATTGCTTGTTCAATAGCGTATTGTTTAGTCTCCACATCCTCGTGCCTTTCTCAGCTTTTTTCTTGTAATTATTTTCTAGCTTTACAGCATTATGATTGGAGAAGATGCTTGTTATTATTTCAATTTTTTTAAATTTGTAGAGGCTTGCCTTGTTTCCCAACATATGGTCTATCCTTGAGAATGTTCCATGCGCGCTTGAGAAGAACATGTATTCTGCTGTTTTTGGATGAAGTGTTCTATATATGTCTATTAAGTCCAACTGTTCTAGCTTTTCGTTTAGCTCCACTGTTTCTTTGTTGATTTTCTGTCTGGATGATCTGTCCATTGATATGAGTGGGGTGTTGAGGTCCCCTACTATTATTGTGTTATTTTTGATATCTTCTTTCAGGTTTGTTAATCGTTGCTTTATGAACTTTGGTGCTCCTGTGTTGGGTGCATAGATATTTATAAGTGTTATTTCTTCTTGATGAAGTGTTCCTTTGATCATTATATATTGTCCCTCTGTGTCTCTCTTTACCTGCCTTATCTTGAAGTCTGTTTTGTCTGATATAAGTATTGCGACACCTGCTTTCTTTTGTTTGCTATTAGCTTGGAGTATTGTCTCCCATCCTTTCACTCTTAGCCTGTGTTTGTCCTTGGAGGTGAGGTGTGTTTCCTGGAGGCAACAAGTTGTTGGATCTTGTTCTTTAATCCATTTTGCCACTCTGTGTCTTTTTATTGGAGAGTTCAATCCGTTTACATTGAGGGTGAGGATTGATGCATGAGAGCTTAATGCTGTCATTCTGTTGCTCATTTTCCGGTTTTCCTGTGTTTCCTTTGTTTCTCGTCCTGTGTGTTTTAGCTACCCAGTGACTTCTGCAATTTCTTATGCTGTGTTTCTTAGATTTTTCCTTATTTATGTTTTGTGTCTCTGTTCTGTTTTTTAGTTTAGTGGCTACCCTGAAGTTTGTATTCAGAATCTCATGTATAACACAGTCCATTTTCTGGTGGTCTCTTACTTCCTTAACCTAGATTGTTTCAGTCCCTTTCCTCTTCCCCTCCTAAATTATTTTCATCTCTTATTCCAACTTGTGTTGTGAGTTTGTGGTTAGAGTGATAAGATTGTCTTTGCTTTTGTGATTTCCTTCCCTTTATCCTAATGCTATAATTGAAAATTTGCTATCCTGTTCAGATTCTATCTGTCTCCCTACTCTGTGTTTTGTGACCCTTTATTCCCTTTTTTTCTTTTTTCAGGTATGAGAACCTTCTTGAGGATATCTTGTAGTGGAGTCGTGTGACTACGAAGTCCTGAGCTTTTGATTGTCTGGAAAAGATTTAATTTCTCCCTCATATCTGAAGGATATTTTTGCTGGATAGAGTATTCTTGGCTGAAGATTTTTATCCTTTAAAGTTTTGAATATGTGACTCCAATCTCTCCTAGCTTGTAAGGTTTCTGTAGAGAGATCCGCTGAAAGTCTGATGGGGGTTCCTTTGTAGGTTATTTTCTTCTGCCTTGCTGCCCTGATTATTCTTTCTTTGTCCTTCATTTTTGCCATTTTTACTACTATGTGCCTTGCAGTAGGTCTTTTTACATTGACAAATCTAGGAGATCTGAAAACTTCCTCCACATACATTTCTCTCTCAATCCCTAGATTTGAGAAGTTCTCTTCTATTATTTCGTTGAACACACTTTCTGCTTCATTTTCCTTTTCCATGCCCTCAGGAATTCCAATGATTCTTAAGTTGCATTTTCTCATTGAGTCAGCTATTTCTCTGAGATTTTCTTCAGTTTTTTTAATTCTTAGTTCTCTCTGTTCCTCTGTCTGGAGCCATTCAGCCTGTCTATCTTCGATTATGCTAATTTGCTCCTCTATGGTGTGCACACAGGCATTCAGGGAATCCGTATTCTGTTTTATCTGATCCATTGTATTTTTCATCTTTAGTATTTCTAATTGATTCTTCTTTATAATTTCAATCTCTTTTGTGAAGTAACTCCAGAACTCGTTGACTTGTTTCTCTATATTTCCCTTTACACCTCACTGAATATTTTGAGGATAGCTATTCTGAACTCCTCTTCACTTAGTTTACCCATTTCCAAGCCCTCAGGACCTACTTCTGTATTTTTATTGTTTTCCTTTTGGACCGGAGCTTTTATAAATTGCTGGATGGCAGAGGAGCGGTTTTTGCACATGATGCTGTTATTCGGCTGAAATTACAGCCTGTCGCCACTAGATGCGGGTCAAGAGGCTTGTTTTCTGAGCCCTGCGCCTTCAGCCAAGATGGCGGCGCCCAGCGTGGGTTGCGCAAGGAGGGGCACTTTCACTCACACCAAGGGGTATTGGATCAGCTCTTACTTTCTGGTCTCCCAGGGCCCTGGCTTGCTGGGGCTCCCCCACGTGAAAGCTTTCCCCTGTCAGAGGGTTTCCACAGGCGGTGGGAGTCCTGGACGATCCCCCGATGTGCAGCTCCTCCCCAGCTCCTTTCCGCCCCCCCCCCCCCCGGCAGCGATCCCAGTCTCTAGGGGAGGGAGCGAAGTTCTCTCCTACCCACCTCCAGCTCCTCCAAGGCCGGCCGCAGCCTCTCTGCCTTCCGTTGTTTGGCTGCTGTGGGTCTCCGAAGATTTCTGTTATTAGGATTGTTTTTTTGGTTGGAAAGCTGTTGCTCTTTTTGGTTGTACTTTGGAGGGGAGAGAGTCCTGGGTGAGCTCTCGCTGCCATCACTCCCAGAGCATATGCTTTTAAATCACCATACTCACTGCTTAGAAAGCATTTATAGAATTCTATTAAACTCTCTCATATTTGCCTTTCAGCACATCAACAGACTGTTTTTATCACTTCCAAGTGAAGGTTAGGTGGAAGCTCCTCAAATGCACAGCTCAATGGATTTTGGAATATGGGAATTTCCTCCGTACTTACATCAAGGTCTGAAAAACACTCCTGGAACTGAAGGTTGGGCCTAGAAAACATATTTGCTGCAAATTTCTTCTGTTTTAATTTTTAACAGCATGGGAAGTATATAAAAGTAGATTGACGTTACTTGTAATTCAAACAATGCTAGCTACTGTCAAAATTACTGTAGAGTAAGTTTTGTATTTAAGCAGTTTTGCCTTGTAATCTTACACTGAAAGCACTAGGAAACATTATCTGGTGTGCAGGAAAAGCTAATTTTCAAAACCATTCAGTGTTTGATAATAGTGGTTGAGGAGTATGTCTTCTTAATCAGAAAAATTTCAATCTTATCCCTGAGCTCAAAACACTGCAGTAAAACTGCTAAGCCATTGAACTGCCATATAGTAGGGCAAATGAGGATAATCAGCTTTTATTTCTGACAAAAAATTCAGAGAACAGTGATAATGGTTAAGTCCACAAGAGTGAATGAAATTCACTGTTGATGCTACTGGTTCAATTACAAATGAGAGGTTAAGTATTTTCCCAAAGTACCTGCTGACGACAAGTATTTTACACCAACTATCAACTGATGAATAGGCTTTAAACATCTTACATTTTTACAAGCTTTGTAAGTTTGCCCAACTAAGCTTTTTTCTGCACCACACATATTTTTACCACCAGCAGCTTAACACATCTTAGTGGATTCCACTTCATTCAGATTTACTGAATTAGTATTTTCACATATTCTTTGAAAATACTCTTTGCCTGTAATTGTTTCACACAGACTATTCATAAAGGCTAACTGTTCAGTTGCTTCAAATTCAGCATTGACTCCTCAAATAAACAATGATGGAGTAGTTTCAGTAGCGTCTGTCAACTTATCAAGAGCCAAAGAAAACCTCTCAAAATCATCTGCAGTGTTTTTTAATTGAGTATCAATGTTGCTCCCAAAGTCCTCAACTCTTTGAGCAACTATTATTGCCTAAAGACTGCTAGACCTGGACACATTTCTCTAGCTGCTCTATTTAATTTAATTTAAAAAGCTTTCCTTGCTTGGCTAACAAATGAGCAACTCAGAAACTGCAACTTTTCATTTTTTCTATTTGTGAAAAATCCTGCTGTGATGATATTCCATTTTAAATTTTCTAGTTTTTCTGACCATTACTTTCAAGTCAGTAAGGAATACTGTGAAAAGTGATTTGTCTGATAATCTCAGTGTTAATTGTATTCTTTTTTTGACTCTTACACCACTGCATAATAATCACAGTGCTCCACTGTCTAATTCAGTAACAAATAATCCACACTCAACAATGCCTTGAAAGCATGATACAAGACAACCACTTTTCTCTTATTTTGACAAGTATGCAGTGTTATTAAAAAACAAAATGTCATGTACAGTGATACCCACAGAACTCAAAATACTAATGAACTATAAATGTGTTACTGCAATTTGTAGTGCACTGATCAGTTGTGCAAAGCAAAAGGAGTGTCATATACGGTCACTGTTGGGACTACTCAACTCTGCTGTTGGTAGTGCAAAGGCAGCCACAGACAATATGTAAATAAATGAGCATTGTGGCGTTCCCATAAAATTCTATTTACGGGCTCAGAAATGTAAATTCCATGTAATTTTCATTTGTCATGAAATATTCTTCTTTTGATTTTTTGTTAATCACTAAAAATATAAAAATCATTCTGGGCTCACAGACTATACAAAATCAGGCAGCAGGTCAGATTTGCTTCGCCGGCGATGGTTTGCCAATCCTGGCTATTGAAGATACATTCCACAGCACCAAGAAAAGTTTAAAAAAAGCCAAGGGTATAGGTTGTTATAAGCTATCCAGAAAGCCTCCTCCTATTAAAATTGATAAGACTATGCTCTAAAACTATAAACAAAAAAACATAGAATCGATAGGTAATTTTTGAATTAGACTTGCTAAAAATGAACAATATTTGAACATTGACCCTGAGGCACAATGCCAAAAGACCCTTTAAGCCCTCTTTGGCAAAGAGCCTTAAAACAAAAATAGTTACAATGATAAGTATTAGAATGCACTAGCAGTTAGTTCATTTTGGAAGAATTCAAACAAACTGCAGAGCACTGTCAGCAACCACAAGAGAAGATCAAAGGAAAGGAAGAAACTTATGCCATTAAAATTAGACGAGAAGAAACTAAGGGTTTTCAACAGCCATACAAGCCAAAATTTATTAACTCCTCCAACACTAACCAAGTCTACCCCCTTTTTAATACTGATAAAAATCAATGTCATTATTATAAGGAATATGGACCCTAGGAAAAAGAAGGCCCTGTCAAACTGAAAAAGGGAATCATAGCAATGACACACTTCTGGGAAGCCTAAAGATGCTCAGTCATATATGTTAGTCAATTTACAGATAAAAATAAAGTAAGCCTGACTGTCAAAGAAAAATGTGTACTTTTTTTTTTTTAAGATTTAAAAAATTTTTTTCTTTTTCTCCCTAAAGCCCCCCAGTACATAGTTGTGTATTTTTAGTTGTGGGTCCTTCTAACTATGGCATGTGGGATGCTGCCTCAGCGTGGCTTGATGAGCGGTGCTATGTCTGCGCCCAAGATTTGAACTGGCAAATCCCTGGGCGCCGAAGCAGAGAGCGCAAACTTAACCACTCGGCCATGGGGCTGGCCCCAAAATATGTGTACATTTTTTGTAGATACTAGCACCTCTATCTCTACTTTATCCTGACACATTACCATATCAGTTCCCTAAAGTAACAGAATACAACCAAGTGCAAGTATCTAATTCTCCAATGGAATATGCCCTATTGGGACACTATTTGATTGTTATCCTATATTAACACCTGTATAACCTATAAAGAAACCCAATGGAAGCCATTAACTGAATAGTGATACCAAAATTCCAGGGCTCCCTGACCACAATATGTATTTCTTTCAATGAAAGTAAATATTCACTCTTGTGGATTTAAGTGCAGCTGTCTTCAGCAGATCAGCAGACATAAAGACAGTCAACAAGTGTTTGCTTCTTCTGAGGGGCCAAAACCCCTTAGATACTAGGATTCACTGACTCTCCCTCATACTTTTCAAAATGAAAAACCAATGAATTAAAGGACTTGGATTTTGCAAAGAAATCTACACTTATTCAATATGTAGATAACTTAATATTATATATTTCAGGCCTACAAGAATCTCAAATATGTTCCTTATTCCTCCCGACTAGATTAGCTAGAGAAGAACATAATGTTTTCAATTTTGTCAAGAAAAGGAATCCTCAGCAGAAGGTCACTCACTTTCTTTACCAGAATTAAAGCTATACAAGAACATCCTAGACCTTTACTCAAGGGGCAAATGAGAGGATATTAAGACTGACAGGCTACTGAAGGCAGTGGATAGCGAACTTTTCCAAAACAGTTCAAGCATCACTATCACATGAACTAACAAAAACAAACTTCTGATCTATTAGAGATATATATGAAATATTTACAGATGAATGATATAATACTTAGGACTGGTTTCAAAGTAATTCATCAGAGTGAGTGTTAGTGATGGGGATACAGATGAAACAAAGTTGGCCATGTTGACAACTGCAAAGCTGGGAGATAGGTACTTAAGAGGTTATTATACTTTCCTCTGTATTTCTAAATGTTTGAAATTTCCCTACTAAAAGGAGGGAGGGGGTGAAACAAAATTTGAAGAAGGAATGTTAGAAAATATTTAGAACATACAAAACTAAGTATTAAAATCCACCAAAAACTCGTGAAAATCAATTTTAAAAGACAAACAATCTAACAGAAGAGTAAAGGATATAAAAATTATTATGAAAGAACAAAAACCAATAAACAAATCAAAAAATAACCAACCTCAGCAGTAATCAGAGAAACTCAAAATTAGATTAGAGGTACCATCTGTTGCCCATTAAATACACAAAAAAGCTAAAACATTGTTAATATCCAGCACTGTCAAGAATATGAAGAAACAGCCACCCTCATACATCTTGAGTGTAAATATAAATTGGTACCATATTCCCTTTGGAGAATAATTCTTCAGGATCTATCAAATTTTTAAATGCCCAAGTCTTTTCACCCTGAAATTCTATTATTAACATTTTATCCTCCATAAATGAGAATAACAATAGCATTACATGTTAAAGAAAAAGAAAAAGTATGAGGACATTCATTGATTATGCCTTAAAATGGTAAAAAATTGGAGAACATAAAGTTTGCTACATCCATACAATAGAATACTATGCAGCTGTTAAAAAAAAGAATGAGGTAGAGGTAGATTTCTATATATAGACATTAAAAAGATGTTTATTATTACACTGGCAAATGTAAAGAGCAAGATGCAAAACAATATGTATAGTGTCATCCAATTTATGTTTAAGTGAAAAATGTGTGATATAAATTTGAAAATGCATTGAAAATATTCTGGAAGGATATACAGTAAACTGTCAACAACAGTTATCTCTAAGAAAGAAAATGAGAGGGTATCAAAGGAAATGAAACTTTTTATTCTTTATATTTCTGTATTCCTTTTTAAATCACAAATGTGCATCACTTTTGTCATTAATAAATATATACATATATAAATAAAAGAATTATCTAAAACATACTTCACATCAACCTAAATCCTAATTCTATAAAAGTAGTTTTGTCACTAAATCACTGGATTGTTAAATTCCCTATGTTTTATATGCATCTGAATCTCAAGCACCAAGCACAGCTTCTGGTACGCTTGATAAATATATGCTGAATGAATTAAAGTAGAAATGTGGTAGCTGAATTAAGAGACTTTTCTATAAAAAGCACTGTCTAGAGTCTATCATTTTTAGAACAAGTATAATCTTCAAATCAGACCATATGTTTTAATATTCATATGTCTTATAGAAACCACAAACTAGCTTTGCTTCCTCTCATCATTTTAAAAAGCTACAGAGGAGAAAACCAAAAAATAGATACTGTTTTTATAAAATAATTGAATCCCAAAATGGAAACTGATATTTGCTAGAACCAACAGAGCGAGAGCCAAGAGGTGTGCAACCACTAGGGAGTGCACAGTTATTACAGACACGGGTCTTACCTACAAGCTACTTTTCAATTGACTCAGCTTTAAGTTGAATATACTTACTTTCCCTGTATTCTATTTCTGCTTCCTTCCGCAGCTTTTTCTCTCTGGCAAGAGCTTCAGGGCTTCCCCAAACTTCCAAAGACCTGTGCATACACACATGGCAACCAAAACAATGAGCAATTTTAATGACTTTATTGTAACCATATTTAAATGTAGATGAACTATATGAGAATTTTACAAGAAAGCATAAGGTCTTTTAAGAAAAATATAAAGCACTTAAGGAACTTTTCTAAATTAAATCTAAACAATCAGTAAATTCAACAGCAAATTTTCTTATAAATTATGACATATTTTTACTTAATTAGTATACACTAGTAACTCTCAGATAAATTTGCAAATATAAAAATGTTCTGCTTTTAAAATGTCATTTAAAGAATTCTGAATCTGTCTAAAATGTGTTTTTATTAATCCCAAATTTGACTTTTACTTTTATTCTAAAAGAACTATGTTCTTACTTTGCCTCCACATCTGATCTCAAGTATACAGTAAAGGACTCGGTATCTTCATGGGGACTTCGTCGTCTGATTTTTCGAAGTTGTTCTAGATCACTGAAGAAAGAAACATTGAATTTATTCAGACAAAGTTTATATAGTTTATGTACTTAAAAGAATTATTAAGGGCAGATGAAAGGAACTACATTGATCCTCATCTTAAAAGATTATAGATGGGTATAGTCTTTAAAGATCAGTTTAAAGATTGTATTTTGTACACAAAAATTAGTCTAGAGACAGTGAAGAAAACTGTATTCTTGATGCTCAGTATAGATACCATAACATGATATGTAGAGATTCAATTTGTTCATCAGTGCTTGTATTTTACCTGCTATGGACATACCACTGCAATGTGTAACGTAGGAAAAAAAAAGAGAAAAGTAGAAAGAACATGGATCAGAGTATCATTCCTCTATTTAGGAATTTAAATTTAAAAGTTTAAGTCATATTTGTTTACATCCAGATTAATAGTAAATGGTAATACCATTGAAAGGTATCAAGTCATAGAGTATACGTCAATTCCATGCTAATAATTTTTCTTCCTCTAAATTCTGAAAGGTTTATATATAGTTATCAAGTCATTGCTAAACAGTCTTTCTATATCTGATCATTCATCTCCCTAAGGAAATTTTGTAATGGCAATAAAAAGACCTATAAATAAAAATCCAGAGTTAAAAAAAAATCAACAACCAACTATCACATTAGTTAAAAAGTTTGGACATGGGGCTGGCCCAGTGGCCGAGTGGTTAAGTTTGCACGCTCCACTGCAGGCGGCCCAGTGTTTTGTCAGTGCGAATCCTGGGTGCGGACATGGCACTGCTTATCAAACCACGCTGAGGCGGCATCCCACATGCCACAACTAGAAGGACCTACAACGAAGAATATACAACTATGTACCGGGAGGCTTTGGGGAGAAAAAGGAAAAAAAATAAAATCTAAAAAAAAAAAAACTTTGGACACAGTATCAAAAGATATGTATGCTAGTTTCTTCTCTGTCACTGACTCACTAAATGAGCTGTGTCATCACTAACTTCTTTATTATGTTTCCTGGCCTATAATGTGGAGACAGCAATACCTAACCCACTTAATTCACAAAATTTTTGTGAAAAACTAAATGAAATACTTTTTTGTGAAACAGAACATATTTTTACATCATTACAACTGATTGTTGTTTTAATAGTTACGAAAGTTATAAAACAGATTACAGGAATCCTTATTTCTTGATATTATACCATAGAGGATGTGACTACGAGGGAGAAGGAAAGGAATGCTAGATCATGTGATCTCTCTAAAAAGCCAACAAATCTTCCATATAATTAGGGCTTTTGTAGGTAAACATGCAAAGGAGGGGGAAAATTTTTAATTTGTGACAAACATAATCTCAATAAATCTCTACTATTACAAGAAAATTAGTAACAAAAAACAGAAGTAAAAATAATTTATACTCAACAGAAACCGCAGTTGGAACGTGAACATAAATACAACCAGCTAATTATGTGCTCAATTCTGCTGGCCGAAAAAGCAACAAAACTTTAAAAAGTCAAATACAACAAATATGAAAATAATTTTATTAATAAGTATGCCATATATTAACATAACAATAAAACACATAAGGTCTTCTGTGATAGAGATTTTGAAGTACTTGCCTTTTTTAATTTAAGAAGCCCAGAAAGACTGAAATTGCTCGTGCTGGGGTAGAATTCAGTTTATTAAGTTAACATTTTTAACATTTTCTTAACTGAATAAAAATATTTCTTCAGTTTAGGAATGAGCCATGGGAAAGTTTCCACATGGATGGTAGCAGGTAACACATTCTAAGAAATAAATGGTTATTTAGGTTAAATAGAGGAACCTACCACATTTTTTTAAATCACTGTACCTGGATTTAAGGCAGAACTCATTTATTGCTCTGACTCCAGTAATGAAATTATTTTGAGTATACTTTGGTCCATACTCCCTCTTCTTAAGGACTGCTTTGACTAAAATCAAAAATATAGGGAAACATAATAATATGTACATTGAAAGTCACATTTAAAAATGAACATATGCTGAGAGTCGCTAATGAGTTCCATAGAATATTGATCTTTTTCCTGACCCACTGAATGGCAACAGAAAAAAAATTCTTCAAGTGCAGAACAGGATGGAATTACATTTCTAGTCATCTAGGTTTTATCAACATAGTTCATCTGTATCTGATGTCAAAATGCCATTCCTTTGTCTAATGTACACCTTGTATAGTTATTACTGGTCAGTTTAAATTGTACTAATACAATCCAAATTGCTTAGGGTCTAAATGAAAAGGAACTGAGGTTTCAATTAAAAGTTACAGGCTAGTTCAGTGTTTTTCAGACTGTGGGGAAACCAACATTTTATAAAAAAATGAAAATAGAAAGCAATTAAAGAATACCGCACAAATAATTAAGAATACAGTCATGTGCCACATAACAATGTTTCAGTGAATGAGGGACCGCATATACAATGATTGTCCCGTGAGATTAGCATCATATAGCCTAGATATGTAGGCTTGTATACACAATCTAGGTTTGTGTAAGTACACTCTATGATGTTCGCACAATGACAAAACTGCCCAACAATGTGCATTTCTCATAACAAATCCCTGTCATTATGCGACACGTAACTGTAGGTAATTTCTGTGAAAACTTCTGTTCCAGTTACATATAATAATTTATATATATACTAAGTCATTAAGTAATATTTTTTATGTGGGTTCAATCAAAAAAGTTTGAAAGCCATTGGACTATTTCACATAATGTAACAAAGGTAAGGTAAACAAAAGGAATATTTTTAACAGTTAAAAATTATAGGAAGTTTATTACAGATGATTATAGGTAAAATATCACCTTCTACTAAATTATTTGCCTATTATCAAGTATCAAACTGTTCATAAAAAGGCCAAAGACATCAATAACAAAATATCAAGTTGGCATTAATTATAGTCTATGAATTAAAAACTACACTCAACATGGGTCTATGTTTATAAATTGAGACTTTTGGTTACATGATATAGATAAACAACATAAGTAAATATCTGAAGAGCAAGAGCAAAACAATAGAAACTCATGTGTTCCGTTTCAACCTGTCACCTAGTCACTTTCATATTCTATTCTCATATATATTAATTTATGAATTTTCTGTTCTACTTTCAAGTTGAAAATTAAGCAAGTTCAAGTTGAAAATGAGCAAATTAAGACTAAAAATCCTTCAAAAACCAAAACAAGCTCATAGATACAGAGAACAGATTGGTGGTTGCCAGAGGCAGGGGTGGGAGGGTGGACAAAATGTCTGAAGGAAGTCAAAAGGTACAAACTTGCAGTTATAAAATAAATAAGTCATGGAGATGTAACGTTATGGTGACTATCGTTAATGATACTGTATTGCATATTTCAGTTACTAAGAAAGTGATCTAAAAAGCTCTCATAAGAAAAAAATTTCTGTAACTATGTATGGTGACAGATGTTAATTAGACTCGTGGTGATCATTCTGAAATATATACAAATATCAAATCATTATGTTGTACACCTGAACTAATATAAAGTTGTATGTCAGTTATACCTCAATTAAAAAAAAAACACTAAAACTATCCATCACTACAGTAGGTAAAACGACTCTTAAAATAACATTATTAAAATCAAATGCACAAATAATACTTAATTAGAACATTTCAAAAATAAAGTTCAATGTAAAAATCAAAAGCTTATTTGGAAAAAAGTATACAAGGAAGTTAAGGTTTCTTTTTGCATGAGTTTCAAATCTCTAAACTGCCTTACTCCAATAATACTAAAACTCAAAATCCAGATGAACTCCTCAGGAGCACAGAGGAAAATTACATCTCTCTTTTAAAAGATCAGTTTTTTTAATAAAGTACTTTTTAAAAATTTCTTCAAAGTAGTTAGAAATCCCTGTTGGCCAGCCCTGGTCCAGATTATTGATGATGATGACTGCTATCACCGCACTAATTATGCTTCATTGTGACTGTACACTGACATGTACACCATGTATCATCTTCAAAGTTGTCCTAGAAAAGTCCCATTTTTAGCACCATCTTATAAGAAAGAAAATTATGGTTCAGAGAAGTCAAGTAAATAGCCCAAGGTCATAAAGGTAGTATCTGCTGGAGCCACAAATTGAACACAGTTTTATCTGACACCAAAGCCACAGTGCTTCTAATCATCGAGTTACTGCTTCCATGAAACATGCTGCTTTGGAGATGGGAGCCATAGTTCATTATAAACAGCAGAGCTGCAAACAAGAATTCCTTCATCACTCAGTTACTCCCAGAAAAGAAAGTCAAACAAGAATGGCCAAAATCTATCTGGATCTGAACAAGCTGTAGCTCAAAGATGTTGATTTCTTGTTCTTTAGTCATATTACTTTTCTTAAAATGATCAAGCAATTGATGATTTTTATTTGTCATTACTCCTTTCTTTGGGCTTTTGAAAAAACAATTATGACCAAAATGCAAAGTAAACTTCAGCATAGTATTTATCCTCCTTAAGAATAAATCGTAAGAATAAATCTTATGGTCAATATATTTAAAGAAAATTAAAGATGAACTATACCCTTAGAATAACATAACTATAAAGAGCTCTATATAAACTAATTTTATATATTTAATTCAAAACACCAATATAATAAAAAATAGAATAAAATATATTTACCTCTTACTTGGAGAGGTTCTTGCTTAATAAGTGGAGCTTTGAGTTCTGCACCTATATTTTCAGCTGTAAAATTTATTTTAAAAAAGTTACATTAAATAGTTGCTTTCATACAACCCCATAAACTTAATTAATATTAGCTAACAAACTGGCAATGTATAAAAAATACGATACAAAATAGACCAAGCTGGATTTACCCTAGGAATGTAAGAGTGGTTAAACATTAGAAAAGCTATTAATTCTCCTCTAACAAATTGAAGGAGAAAAACTATAGAATCATATTGGGAGCTAAAGGAAAAGCATTTAATAAAACTCAACACCCATGCAAGTTTCAACCTTTTTAGAAAATAAGGACAAAAACGAATTTCCTTAAGGGTAAAACAAACCTATAACAAACACTGTATTCAATGGTGAAAATTTAGATGCATTCCTTTAAAATAAGAAACAAAACAAGGACACACGCTGTTGATTCTTCTATCAAAACTATTCCAGAGATACTATTCAATGAAGAAAGGATGACTACTAAATGGTTAATGGAACAACTCCACAACTCCCTCTGCCTCAAAAAGAAATTAAATAAAAGGAAATTGGAATCTACCTCACACCATAAACAAAAAATTTCAGGTAGATTAATGACTTAAATGTTAAGGCATTTACATGTCTAACAGACAACAATACAGAACATTTTTATGGGAGAGACAGATTTCTTAAACAAGGAAAACCAGATATATTCTGCTCAATTAAAATTCAGAACATCTGTATATCAAAAGATCCTATAAAAGAAAGCAAAGAGAAGCCTCAAACTGGGAGAAAATATTTTCAACAAATAATCAACAAAAGAGAAGTATCAAGAATATTTAAGAATTCCTCCAGATCAATACGAAAAAGACAACCCATTAAAAGAAGGGCCGAAGAACAAACTTGTACAGGAAAGGAAATACAAATAGCCAACTAAAATATGAATAGATGATTACCTTATTATTAACAGAATCCAAATGAAACCACAAGATGCCATTTTACAACCATCAGATTAGGAAGAATGAAAAAGTATGACAATATCTAATGTTGGCAAAGGTATGGAGCAATGGGGACTTTCACAATGCTAGTGGAAATATAAACAGGCACAATTACCTTGGTAAACAAGTTGGGATTAACCAATAGAGTTGAACATAGGCATAACCTATGACCTAGCAATTCTACTTCCAGGTCAATATACTTGGCTTATAGAAACTTGCACAAGGGTACAATGAGAGAGCTACATGAATGTTCAGAGCAGCACTGTGTTCTGTTGTTTCAAATTGGAAACAAACCAAATATCCATAAGCATGAGAACAGATACATAAACAATGTTATATTCATACAACAACATTTAATACAGCAGTGAACAATAATAAACATGATAATGGCTATCTTTCTTTGAGCCCTTACTATGGGCCAAGCACTGGTCTAAGCACTTTACATGTATCAACGCATTTAATTCACAAAACAGACCTAAAAATGATGTGCTATAATTATCTCCATGAAAATTAATGGACTAGACACATATACCATTAGGATAAATCTTAGCAACAAAATTTAATGAAAAAAGTAAATCACAAAAGAATACATACAATAAGTTATAACAATAAAATACAAAAACAAGCCAAACTAAACAATCAGGGATATATACAAATGTCTAAATCTATTCCTTTTTTTTTACATTGAGAGACTGAAACACAAAATTCAGGCTAGTCAGAGAGATACACAGAATGAAAGGGGATGTAGAAGGAGAATGTGATCAAGAATGTAACGTTCTCAGGTTGGGTGCTAAATTCCCAGGTGTTGATTTTACTATGTTTTCTAACTTACATATATATGGTATGTATTCTCTTATATGTATCAACTATTTTGTAATAAAAATCTTACCCTTAAAACATTATCCATTTTATTTATATTCTCATTAAATAATAAAATAACATTTCAGAGTTTATTAATAACAGCTAACATTTACTAAGCACTTACCATGTGCCATGTACTGTACTATGTGCACTATTTCATTTAATGCTCATAAAACTGCTTTGAGGCAAGTACCATTATTACCTTCAACTTACAGATGAAGAAACTGAGGCACAGAGAAATTTTGTAACTTCCCCTCAAAGTCAGACAGTTAGTATTTTAAACATGGAGGCACAGTCAGAATTGTAACCCAAGTCATTTTGATTAGTCTATGCTCTTAACCACTTTCCTATATTGCCTTTATGTTTAAAAAAAATTTGATTTATGAGTAGATATTTGTGAGTTTTTCATGGAGGGGGAAAGGATAGCAGTGGAAAATGGAGATCCCTGGTAACCGTTTGACAATGGCAGTTTCAAAGGGAAGAGTGGGGATGGAGGCTATAGGTTGAGGTGAGAACGGGAGACAAGGAAGTGAAAGCAATATTTGGACTTTCAGCAGGAGCTAGAAAGGAGAATGGAATCAAAGAAAGATTGATTGTATCATAAGTAGAGATCAGAATGATGAAGAGGGAGAAACTTTTAGTATAGTAGATTAAGAGGATAATCACAAGAACAAAGTCCTTGAGCAGATGAGATAGTAGAGGATCCAGAACACGTCTCTGAAAACATGTAATGAAATAGAAATTAACTGTTTCCACATATTTAGAATATGAGTGTATTTAAATGATATGCCACACCATGAAACCTGACTGACTACTTGATTAGTGGCACATTTGGACTTCTGCCATGTTATGGTCAGTTTTCGCTTTACCTTTCTTCTTTTCTTTCATTTTTACTTTACCTTTCCTGCCATCTGCTAGATTGATAGTTTTCTATATCCTTCTCCCGTCCCATCCCCCATGCTGGTCTGGAATTTCTTTTCTGTTTTTTTTCTTCTTTTTCTCCCCAAAGCCCCCCAGTACATAGTTGTATATTCTAGTTGTGGGTCCTTCTGGTTGTGCTCTGTGGGGCACTGCCTCAGCGTGGCCTGGTGAGCGGTGCCACGTCCTTGCCCAGGATCTGAAACAGAAAAACCCTGGGCCGCCTAAATGGAGCACAGAAACTTAACTACTTGGCCATGGGGCCTGCCACCTAGTTTGGAATGTCTAAGACTACATTTCTATTGTTTTCATGCTCACACTTAATAACACACATACTCTCCTGTAAATCTTCCTCACCATCTGTGAAGTTATTTAGTATCTCTACCTTCATCTGGACAAGGAAAACACCTTCAACCACTGAAAACTTCTTTCATCTTATTACTCTTGATTAAAATTCTGGCATTTAAAATTTTTTACTGAAGTTTGCTATTTTACCATCAATAGGTAATTTTATCAACACATTTTATCTTTTTCTTGCTCTTCATTGTCTCTTTTACATCCCAACCCTCCTTTCCCTCTGGGTTTACTCTGCATCTTACAGAAATACATACTTTAATAGTTGTTTTTTTCAATTTGGGGAGTCAGTAGTAAATGACATTTATCTTTATATACGTGAAATGTTTTTATTTTGCCTTCACTCTAGAATGATTATTTAGACCAGTGTAAAATTCTAGGGTAACACATTGAAATTTCCTCTTACCTTTTCACGGATATTACTCCAAATCCCTCCTGCTTTTGTTTTCTGCATATTGCTGCAAATAATCACTCCTTTTGTTTTCTGTATATTGTTGCAGATAAAAAGTCTACTTCAAAAGAGTAACAATTGGACTGACAGCATTCTGACTTTTTTGGGGGACACTTTTAACTTTTGTTGTTCTTGGTTTTGGTTTTTAAATCTGTGGATTTCCTTTCACTTACCCAGCTTAGTACTCAAAGTGTATTTTGGATCTAAGATTCTTGTTTTTCTCAAATTCTGAAAAATTCTCATTCATCATCTCTTTACATTTTTCCATCATTTCTCTTCTCTCTGAAATGCCTATTAAATGTAGGCTAGGGCTTCACACTTCTTAAACACTTTTTCATTTTCTCTCGAAAATCTTTTTGCTTTCCTTATGCACATTCAGGATTTCTAGTCGGCTCTTTGCCAGTTTCATTTGTTTTGGTTTTATTTCTGCCAGTTTGTGTTTCAAAATATGTAAGTACTTCAATCATTCTTTTGAGGATACCAAACTTACTGTAAAGCAATTCAAGCTGTTATTATTATTATTTTTTTTTTTTTAAAGATTGGCACCTGAGCTAACAACTGTTGCCAATCTTCTTCTTTTATTCTTTTCTGCTTCTTCCCCAAACCCCCCACAGTACATAGTTGCATATTTTAATTGTGGGTCCTTCTAGTTGTGGCATGTGGCACGCTGCCTCAGCAAGGCCTGATGAGTGGTGCCATGTCTGCACCCAGGATCTGAACCGGTGAAACCCTGGGCTACCAAAGAGGAGTGCGGGAAATTAACCACTTGGCCACGGGGCCAGCCCCTCAGGCTGTTCTTTTAATACCACCTCGAGTTGATTCATATTTGATTTTGTTGTCTTTCTTAGCATTAAAATTTTTCCTGTTTTTTAATTAAGATATAATTGAGATATAACATTTTATAAATTTAAAGTGTACAACATGTTGATTTAATACATTTTATATACTGTAATACGACCCTTTGTGCACTTTTAAATTTTGGAATTTGCAATCTATTCTGATCTGATATATCCTTTCATGCTCTAGTGCTCAGAAATCAATCTGATCCTTCTGTCCTGAACCAGATCTCATACTACCAGTTTCAAATTCCTACATCTCAATCTACTCTCTAAGCCAGCAAAGAGCAGGCTTCAGCTGCTGTTCTTCCTCTGCCTCCCTACCCTACAGCCTCCAACAAGACATAGCCTCAGGTAACAAATGGAGCAGGCTACTCTCAGCCTCCGTATGGGGTGGGTGGGTAAGTTCAAACAGTCTGACTCTAGTACCTGGCTATGCCCGTAGCATTTGTAGATCCATTATTCCAAGCAAGCCAAACTCCTGGCTGCCAGGACCTGCTTACAGACCCAGAGGCAAGCACTTTCTGTTCCACTTCTTGGACACAGTATATCTTTTTAAGAGCCCAGCTGTTTCTTCAGTTTTCTCTTTCTGTATTTTATTTATCATGGCAACTTATAAATGAGAAGCAGAGCGGGTACCTCAAAGCATCTATTCACAATGCCATCTATCAGAATTTCTGCCTATCCACTGATTTACCTTCTTTCAAGGTTTTTATTCATAAACTAAATGCCAACAGACTCAGCACTACCAAAGGTAAAACTCTTTGAAACAAAAGCAAAAAATCTTATATGTAGCTAGTATACTTCTTAATTATTTCCACTAAAAGCCACTGGGGAAATTACTTAATATGGTATACTATGTTTTGATAACTAAAACATATACAGAAAATCCAAAAAGGCTCTATTTTAACTATTCATCAAATCCTAAGTAAGTTATGATGGCATAATGGTAAATTAAAGATAGGCTTAACAACAATTCTATTTAATTAGTAACTACAGCTTGTAACATTTGACATTGAACAGTTAAATGACTAATATGATTTTATTTTTGTCCAGCTACAAAGCAGAAAAATTCTAAAGCAACTTTATAGAATCTATATATCAATTTCTTAAAATTTTGTTTTAGGGAACATGTGCAGGGCAGAGAAAAGTGAAGGGAAAGGGGTGGTAGAATAATAAGCTTTCAACACTCACCTAATGTCTGAACAACTGAAATCTACTGTCAAAAGTTTCAAAAAGAACCCTCCTTTCCACAATGATCAAAGTCATTCAACCAAATAACTCAAAATGAGTTGCTCTAAGAATGATATTTCTGTATATCCTTCTCACTACAAACTGTCTACATGGTACTAATTATATAGTGTTAAGAATTACAAACAAGAAATGCTAGTAAGAAGTGATGTCAGCAACATGGTGAAGTGAGTGGTTTTGTCTCTCCTCCTTCAAACTACAACTAAATGGACATTCACTGATCAATGGAGGATACTCACACAGCACCTCAGGATGCCTGAGAGACCCTCGCTACTATACATCAAAAGGTGGGCAGACGACCCTGAGGAGGAGGTGGAGATAGATGAAAACTCCCCAGCCCCCAAACGGCCTAGTACCTGCGAGCAACTCTCTCTTGGCTGACATGCTCATAGCACCACTGTGGCCCCAAGGGTGGGCATGTGCATCAGTGTGACTGTGGAAACAGGTGACTACAACCTTAAGGCCCCCGTGATTGCCCTGTGGCCCAGTGGGAAAATCCATAGTCCCACAGTGGCTGCAGGGAGAGTCTCTGGTCGGCCCTAGTGAAGAGGCCCCACCCACCAAGCACAAAGGCTGGGCAACCTTGGGGCAGGAGTGACTCAGCTGGGTGAGCTACTCACTAGCTGCATTAAACACCCACAGCTCTGCTGAGCCCCAAGGGGGCAAGTGAGATCCAGTAGGACCATGCAGGTGGGTGGTGACAATCCGGAGCCCCAGCGTGATTGCTCCTTGGTCCAGTGGGAAAATCCACGGTCCCACAGTGGCTGCAAGGAGAGTCTCTAGTTGGCCCTAGTGGAGAGGCCCCACCCACCAAGCAGAAAGGCTTGGCCACCTTGGAGCAGAAGTGACACAGGTGGGTGAACTACCTACTGGCTGCATTAAACACCCACAACTCTGCTGCACCCTTGAGGGGGCAAGTGAGATCCAGTGGGACCAGACAGCGGCAGAGCTGTGAGTCTGGGTGAACCAGCTCCCAGCTGCCATGAAAGCCCATAACACCACTGCAATCCCTAAAAAGGGAGTGTGTCTAAGTGGGTCTGTGGGAGCAGGCAGCAGTAACCCAAATTCCCCATGCGACTGTTCCCACAGTTTACAGGAGACCCCATAGAGCCACTGTGATCCCAAGGAACAGCCCAGGCTCAGTCAGGCAGCTGACAGGGATCCTGGTCGGTGCAGATTACACAGCTGCTGCCCCCTCTCCCCGAGTGGCACAAGTGGAAGCAGTAACCAAACTCTATCTCTGTGTGGAGGCACAAATCCACGCCATCAAGCAGTATGAAAAAATATATTAGATCTCCAGAAGAGAAGGAAAATGACAAGTACCCAGGAAACAATCCCGAAGACAAGAAATCTATAACCTAAATGACAAAGAATTCAAAATAGCTATCATTAAAAAACTCAACGAATTAAAAGAGAATACAGATAGACAACTCAACAAATTCAGGAGCTATGTCACTAAAGAGCTTGATACTATAAAGAAGAACCAATCAGAAATGTTGGAGATGAAAAACACAATGGAGGAGAGTAAGAAAAATCTGGACTCCCTGAAGAGTAGGACTGATATACGGAGGACAGAATTAGCAGTCAGGAGGATAGGAATATAGAAATGCTTCAGATAGAGGAGAGAGAACTAAGACTAAAAAGAGATGAAGAAACTCTCCAAGAAATATCTGACTCAATTAGGAAATGAACATAAAGGTTACAGGTATCCCAGAGGGAGAAGAGAAGGAGAATGGAGCAGAAAGCTTGTTCAAAGAAATAATAGCTGAGAACTTTCCAAACCTGGAGAGAGAGCTGAAAATCCAAGTGACAGAAGCCAACAGATTTCCAAACTTTATCAATGGAAAAAGACCAACCCCAAGGCATATAGTAGTGAAGCTTACAAAAGTCAATGACAAAGAGAAAACATTAAGGGTAGCAAGGCGGAAGAAAATAACCTACAAAGGTATCCCTATCAGGCTGTCAGCAGATTTCTCAGCAGATGCCTTGCAGGCTAGGAGAGAGTGGAATGATATATTCAAAATTCTGAAAGACAAAAACTTTCAGCCAAGAATACTTTATCCAGTGAAAACATCCTTCAAATATGATGGAGAAATAAAAATCTTCCCAGATAAACAAAATTTAAGGGAGTTCATTGCCAAAAGACGCACCCCCTCCCCCGACAAGAAATGCTCAGGAAGGCTCTCATACTTGAAAGAAAAAAAAGGAAAGGGGTTACAAAACCCTGACCAAAGGAGATATGTAGACAGACAAAATCAGGAAATTGCAGCTCTCCATCAGAAGAGTTAGCAAATGCTTAAGTATAACATTAAATATAAAGGCAAGGGAAACACCAAGAATAAACATAATCTTGTCATTTTAACCACAAACTCACAACACAAGAAGAAAAAAAGATGTGACAATAACAACTTAGAAGGGGAAGAGGAAAGGGATGGAACCAGCTTAGTCTAAGGAAATAAGAGGCTATCAGAAAATGGACTATCTCATCTATCAGGTGTTTTATACAAACCACATGGTAACCACTAAGCAAATAATTAGAACAGAGACACAAATTACAAATCAGGTGAAAACTAAGAATACCAACATAGAAAACTCACTAACTGAAGTGCTAGTCTGAAATTCATGGGACAAGAAACAAAGGAAATGCAGGGGAACTGAAAAACAAGTGATAAAATGGCAGCATTAGGCCCCCACATTTCAATAATCACTCTAAATGTAAGTGGACTGAATTCTCCAATCAAAAGAGACAGAGTGGCAGGATGGATTAAAAGCAAGATCCAACAATATGCTGCCTCCAGGAAAGCCACCTCAGCCCCAAAGACAAACAGAGACTCAGTGAAGGGATAAAACATGATACTCCAAGCTAATAGTGAACATAAGAAAGCAGGTGTCACCATAATTATATCAGAAAAAAGAAGACTTCAAGGCAAAACAGATAAAGAGAGACAAAGAGGGAAAGTTTATAATGATAAAAGCAACATTCCACCAAGAAGACATAACACTTAGAAACATATATGCACTCAACAAAAGAGCACCAAAGCACGTATAGCAACTATTAACAAAACTAAAAGGAGACATCAACAACACTACAATAATAGTAGGGGACCTCAAAACCCCACTAACACCAACAGATAGATCATCCAGACAGAAAGTCAACAAGGAAATTGTAGAATTAAATGAAAAACTAGACCAGATGGACTTGATAGATATATATAGAACACTCCATCCAAAAACAGCAGGTTACACATTCTTCTCAAGTGTGCAGGGAACATTCTCAAAGATAGACCATATGTTGGGAAACAAAGCAAGCCTCAACAAATTTAAGAGGACTGAAATAATATCAAGCATCTTTTCTGACCATAATGCTAGAAATCAATTACAAGAATAAACCTGGGAAAGGGACAAAGATGTGGAGATTAAACAACATGCAACTGAAAGACCAATGGATCATTGAAGAAATCAAAGGAGAAATCAAATATTATCTGGAGAGAAATGAAACTGAAAACACACCATATCAACTCACTTGGGATGCAGCAAAAGTGGTCCTAAGAGGGAAATTCACTGCAAGGCTCACCTCAATAAACAAGAAAAATCTCAAATAAGCAATCTCAAATGACACTTAACAGAATTAGAAAAAGAAGAACAAAGCCCAAAGTCAGTAGTAGGATGCAAATAATAAAAATTAGAGCAGAAACAAATGAAATAGAAACAAAAGACAGTAGAAAGAATCAATGAAATCAAGAGCTGGTTCTTCAAGAAAATAAACAAAACTGACAAACCCGTAGCCAGGCTCACTAGGAAAAAGAGACAAGACGCAAACAACAAAAATCAGAAGTGAAAGAGGAGAAATCACAACGGATACCAAAGAAATACAAAAGATTATAAGAGAATACTATGAAAAACTACATGCCAACAGATTGGACAACCTAGAAGAAATAGACAAATTCCTAGACTCTTACAACATCCCAAAACTGAATCAGGAAGAAATAGAGAATCTGAATAGACCAATTGCAAGTAAAAAGATTGAAAAAGTAATCAAAAACCTCCCCCAAAATAAAAGTCCAGGACCAGACAGCTTCTCTGGAGAATTCTACCAAACATTCAAGAAGATTTAATACCTACCCCTTCTCAAACTATTCCAAAAAAATTAAGGAAGATGGAGCACTTCCTAACACATTCTACAAGGCCAACCTCACTCTATCCCAAAACCAGACAAGGACAAAACAAAGAAGGAAAACTACAGGCCAATATCACTGATGAACATAGACGCAAAAATCCTCAACAAAATATCATAAACTGAATATAGCAATACATTAAAAACATCATACACCATGATCAAGTGGGATTTATACAAGGGACACAGGGATGGTTAAATGCCCACAAGTCAATCAACGCGATACACCACACTAACAAAATGAGGAACAAAAACCACATGATCATCTCAATAGACGCAGAGAAAGCATTTGACAAGATCCAACATCCATTTATGATAAAAACGCTCAATAAAACGGGTATAGAAAGAAAGTACCTCAACATAATAAAGCCCATATATGACAAACCCACAGCCAATATCATACTCAATGGGGAAAAACTGAAAGCCATCCCTCTGAGAACAGGAACAAGACAAGGGTGCACACTCTCACCACTCTTATTCAACACAGTACCGGAGGTTTTGGCCAGAGCAATTAGGCAGGAAAAAGAAATAAAAGGAATCCAAATAGGCAATGAAGAAGTGAAACTCTCGCTGTTTGCAGACGACATGATCTTATTTATACAAAACCCTAAAAAATCCATCAGAAAGCTCCTAGAAGTAACCAACAATGACAGCAAGGTTGCAAGGTACAAAATCAACTTACATAAATCACTAGCATTTCTATACTCTAATAACGAACTAATAGAAAGAGAACTTGAGAACATAATCCCATTCACAATCACAACAAAAAGAATAAAATATCTTGGAATAAATTTAACCAAGGAAGTGAAAGACCTATACGATGAAAACTACAAGACTTTCCTGAAAGAAACTGATGACGACAAAAAGAGATGGAAAGACACTCCATGCACATGGATTGGAAGAATAAACATAGTTAAAATGTCCATTCTACCTAAAGCAATCTACAGGTTCAATGCAATCCCAATCAGAATGCCAATGACATTCTTCACAGAAATAGAACAAAGAATCCTAAAATTCATATGGGGCAAAAAAAGACCACGACTTGCTAAAGCGAAAAAGAACAAGGCTGGAGGCATCACAATCCCTGACTTCAAAATATACTACAAAGCTATCATAATCAAAACAGCATGGTACTGGTACAAAAAGAGGCACACAGACCAATGGAACAGAACTGAAAGCCCAGGAAAAAAAACATACATCTATGGACAGCTAATCTTTGACAAAGGAGCTGAGAACATACAATGGAGAAAACAAAGTCTCTTCAACAAATGGTGTTGGGAAAACTGGACAGCAAGATGTAAAAGAATGAAATTAGACCATTCTTTTACTCCATCCACAAAAATAAACTCAAAATGGATCAAAGACTTAAAGGTAAGATCTGAAACCATAAGATTTCTAGAAGAAAATGTAGGCAGTATACCCTTTGACATCAGACTTAAAAGGATCTTTTTGGACACCATGTCTTCTCAGACAAGGGAAACAACAGAAAGAATAAACAAATCGGACTTCATCAGACTAAAGAACTTCTACAAGGCAAGGGAAAACAGAATTGAAACAAAAACACAATCCTTCAACTGGGAAAAAATATTTGCAAATCATATATCCGAGAAACAGTTAATCTCCATAACATACAAAGAACACACACAACTCAACAACAAAAAATCAAACAACCCAATCAAAAAACGGGCAGAGGATATGAACAGACATTTCTCCAAAGAAGATACACAGATGGCCAACAGGCACATGAAAAGACGCTCATCATCACTGATCACCAGGGAAGTGCAAATCAAAACTATACTAAGATATCACCTTACACCAGTTAGAATGGCTAACAGAACCAAAACAAAAAATAACAAATGTTGGAGAGGTTGTGGAGAAAAATGAACCCTCATACACTCCAGGTGGGAATGCAAACTGGTGCAGCCACTATGGAAAACAGTATGGAGATTTCTCAAAAAATTAAAAATAGAAATACCCTATGACTCAGCCATCCCACTACTGGGTATCTATCCAAAGAACCTGAAATCAGCAATTCAAAGAGACCCATGCACCCCTATGTTCATTGCAGCATTATTCACAATAGCCAAGACATGGAAGCAACACAAGTGCCCACTGACCAATAACTGGATAAAGAAGATATGGTATACATATACAACGGAATGCTACTCGGCCATAAAAAAGGATATAATCGTCCCATTCACAACAATATGGATGGACCTTGAGGGTATTATGTTAAGTGAAATAAGCCAGATAGTGAAAGACAAACTCTGTATGACACCACTAATATGTGAAAGATAAACACACGGACAAAGAGATTAGTGGTTACCAGGGGAAAGGGGCTTGGGGGTGGGCACAAAGGATGAAGTGGTGCACCTATAACATGACTGACAAATAATAACATACAACTGAAATTTCACAAGGTTGTAAACTATCATAACCTCAATTAAAAAAAAAAGAAATGCTAGTAAATGGCACAAATACACGTATAAATACTTATTTGCACACCACCATCTTAATATACTGACACTGTTTCACTGGAGTAGAATCCTTATGATTTCAATAAGTAACTAGACATTCTAGCCATGAATATCTCTAGACATTTTGTTTTAAGCTCAAGCCCTGGCTGTATGCCACACATCTGCTGTCATTAGCAAAATTAAAACTAATTTTACTAAAATTTAAAACATCTGAATGCTCCTTAAAAACTTAAGGATTCCTCAGCAGTCTCTGCCTCTTAATGAACTGTTCCAGACTTTATCATGTGATTTGAATTATTCAAAAGTCAATCTCAAACCCTTATATATACAAATTATCTTTCAATCAAGCAATTACTTGCTGTCTATTTGATGGCTAACAAGGTCTAATTTGGCCTAAGTAAATTCTGAAAATTGAGCCCAAAATAAAACCATCAATAAACACCATATTTCTAATATAAAAAAATAAACTAACATTTTTATTTCAGTCAGCAGAGAAAAAGAAAACCTAGTCATGGATTTCTATTTCAAGCATTTTGTATAGTAGAACCAACATTAACTATTTTTGCCTGAGTCTACATTCACCTCAGAAGAGCACTATAACAGGTTTTACCCCTAATTATATTATTTCATCACTTGTTTCTTCTTCCATTTCTATGTTCTAATAAATATGCTAACTTCTAGAACTTAGGGACAAATCACACTCTCCATTTCTTCATCCTCCAATATCAAACTCTCAATCAATTATTTACCCCAGCAATTCTCCATCATCACAAGGAAAAGAGAATAAATTGGCTAAAACTGCACAGTAAGCCTAAAGGGAGGATGGGGCTTAGAGATAAGGATGAAAAATAGACTCATAAGCATAAATATAGGTTTCTCAAGGAATCTGTAAAATCTTCCCCCGTGAAAGACATCCAACTAAAGGAAAGATGATCTTGAAATGTTTATTATTCCTCACTCTCTTCTCCTGACACCATACACTCCTTGGTTTTTCTCCTACCTCTCTGAGCTGCTCCTCCTCAAGTATCCTTTGCAGGTTCCTCCTCTTCTACCTGTCCCTTACTCAGTGAGGATTTTGTATAAGAAAATCTCACCTCCTCATTCTAAACCCTCTTCCTATACTGTCTCAAATGCACTCATGACTTCAGTTACCACATTTGTATAGCTAGTAACTCCTAAATCTCTACCCCAGGATAGAACTCTATCATTCACTCATTTACAAATATTTATTAAACCCCACTATGTGCAAACCACTGCTCCAGGCACTGAGGTTCCTGCTGTCATGAGGCTTGAAAACAGGTGAGAGATGAAGACATAACTAAAACAAATACTGAAAATAGCAGTCAGTAAAAGGTGTTACTTACACAGAGAATTAAAATTAGGGTAATATTAAAGACTGACTAAGTGGCTACCTTAGATTGAGTGATTAAAGAATGACTGTGCAGAGTTGACATTTCAACTAAAATGTAAATGCCCAGAAGGGGTCAGTCATGTGTAGAAGGGCACCTTGGAAAGAGAAAGCAACTAAAGTAAAGGCCTTTATTACGAGAACAAGCTTGATATTTTCTAAGAACCAAAGGAAACTGATTTGGCTGAAACATAAAGAGCAAGTAAGAGAGTGGAAGCAGGGAGCCCAGGGAGAAGGCTACTGTAGTAATCCAGCCAAGAGATGACGACGTCTCACAGCAGAATAGTAGTAGGCCTAATCACCTACTAGTCATCTGTTAAGATGTCCCAGAGGCACCTACAATTCAGATGTCCAAAACCGAAACATCATCATCTCATTAAAATATGTTTTTGCTTTGGTATTCCTAATTTTAGAAGTCAATGAAATCACCTACCCAGTCACCTAATCCAGTAACCAGGCACTGTCCTTTCCTTGACCCTCTTCTTTATTTACCCAAATACAATCACCAAGTCCTAATCATTCAGCTACTAAATCTCTTGCATTTATCTACCTCCTAAAAAAATCACCGCCATTATCCTAGTCTAGACCCTCATCTGTATTACTGCTTTCAATTTCCCTCCTTTGCAGTCTGTTCTCCAGCCTGCACCTAGTTATCTTTCTAAAATCTTAAATCTAATCAAGTACTCCCTCTACTTAAAATATTCCAATAGACCCTCACTGCCCACAAAATAAAGTCCAAACTTCTGAACAGGACCTTGATCTGATTACCACTTACTCCTTCAGTTTCATCCCTTGTACTGTCAAAACTACCAACCAAAGGGCCTAGTGGCGCAGTGGTTAAGTTCGCACATTCTGCTTCAGCAGCCCGGGATTCACTGGTTCGAACCTGCGTGAGGACCTACACGCTGCTTGTCAAGCCATGCTGTGGCAGGCATCCCACATATAAAGCAGAGGAAGGTGGGCACAGATGTTAGCTCAGGGCTCATTTAAAAAAAAGAACAAAAAAAACTACCAACCCCACCACCATGTCCTCTACTCACTAGTCTAGTCATACTAAATTACTTATAATTTTACCTTCTTTCTCCACCATTCATCACACTAATACTACTTTTTTTTCAGGTCCACAACTAGATATTTCCTTATGGAAACCTTTCTCAACCACTCAAGACTCAGTTAGGTGCCCCTCCTATGTGCTCCCGCAGCACACAGTATTTCCTTTATCACAGTACTTACTACACAGTATTATATTTGTTTGCTTAATTTTCTGTTTTAGTAATAAAGAGAACATAAACTCAGAGTCTTTCTCACTTGCTGTCATATAAAAAGTACTCAACAGGGGCAGGCCCGGTGGCGCAGCGGTTAAGTTCACACGTTCCACTTCAGTGGCCCAGGGTTCGCCGGTTCAGATCCTGGGTGCAGACATGGCACCGCTTGGCAAGCCATGCTGTGGCAGGTGTACTCACATATAAAGTAGAGGAAGATGGGCACGGATGTTAGCTCAGGGCCAGTCTTCCTCAGCAAAAAGAGGAGGATTGGCAGCAGATGTTAGCTCAGGGCTAATCTTCCTCAAAAAAAAAAATTGCTCAACAAATACTTCTTGAATACATTAATGAATAAATAAATGAATAAGGGACTTCTTTTTAATGCTGCACAGCAGACTGGATATCCTGAACAAAATCTTTTCAAATGCATCGCTAAGCTAGCAAAAAATGATCTGAAGAGGGCAAAAATGAAGAAAAAGCAGGACATCTATAGAGTAAGTGGACACACCAAAGCCAGCTTTTTCCCTGATGATTTCTTTGAGCTTTTGAGCTTCAGAACCTTTAACCTACTGATGCTCTTTGAGCTTTAACTTCCACAGCTGCAAGGGGCATGGGAGACCAGAGAGTAAGAATAGATTCTGCTCAAGATGGAAAGTCTAATAGGACACACCCAGAAAAAAAGCTATTCACATGGTATAAGTGTGAACGAGAAAAAATACACACAGAAGGGAATAGCAAGGAAGCACGCCTGCCTTTATTTTGGTGTTAAGCAGCGCGGAAGGAAAACACTCCCCTGAAAATCCTAAGGATAAGCCAGCTATCACACAAGTTTGCAGTCTGAATTCATGCTACCAATGCGGTCTAAAAAATCTAAAGCAGAGAATTTAATTAAATGTGGTTCCAAGTTGTCCACAGCAGCCAACAGAGACAAAAGCAAACTCTCTATGCAGGAACGCATCTTCAATACAGAGAGACATCAAATAGTTCCAAGATATAAACTTGTATGGAAAATGAAAATGAACAACTCTCAGTTAAAAAAACAGATCTGGCAGAATGAATGAGAGCAAGAAACAGAGGAAAAAAATGATCTAGTGAGAACCAAAAGATTTCAGACAGCAGAATTTTCAGTCACAAAATATAAAATAGCTATGTTTAATATGGCTATAACAAAAGAGAAATTTGAAAATTTCTCTTTTCAAAGAGAATTTGGTTGGAGACTAACCAAGCAAGGTGAAAAATAATCTCTAGAAATGAAAAATATCATCATTGAAATTAAAAGGTCAACATATGTACCAACCAGCAGATTAGAGGAAACTAAAGAAGGAATTCGTGAACTAGGTAGACCTAAGAAAATAATCCAGAATTCAGGACAGAAAGATAAAGAAATACAAAATATGACAGAGAGGTTTAGAGACACAGAAAATAAAGCAACAAGATGTAATATATGTCTAATTGGAGTTCCAAAAGGAGATAAGAAAGAAATGAGAATAAGTAATACTTGAAGGGATAGTGACAGAAAATTGTAAAATTCCAGAGTTGTAGAAAAATACCAATCCTCAGATCCAGGAAGCCCAACAAATCTAAAGCATGATAAACACAAATACCTACCTAGTCACTTCATAGTAAAACTGCACTTTACTCCACAGAAAAAGACTCTCAAAAATAAAGTTAATCAAATTTAAAAAGCAGTTAAATAGAAAAGAATGACCACAAAAGCATGATATCTGATTTCTCAACAGCAACAATGGAAGCCAAAGACACTGGAATAACATCTTAAATGTGCCTTTGCCATAACAATTTCCAGACCTAAAGGAACTTCTATAGGGATACACATGAAACAGAAACACAGAGAAATAAGAAAAGGTGGTTAACAAAGATTCCCAGATAAATTTAAACAAATAGCAATGTACATTTTATAGAAAGGAAAGAGCAGAACAGACACAAAATACTAGCCAACAAATAGCATTTAAGTTGGGAGGGGTGACCAGAGTAAGCATTCTAAGTTCTTTACATTTTTCAGAAGGAAAGTAAACATTCCAATTAGCTTTAGACTTTAAGTACAGACAGAGAATACACAACTCCTAAACAAGTGTGTGTATGTGGAGGGAAAAGGGGGGTAGGGGGAATAATAAAATGAGAAAAAATTTTAAAAGGCAAAAAAGGAATTAAAAAAATAGCACAAGCAAGCTCATGATACAATGGGAGAAATACGTCCAAACATATCAGCAATTACAGCAAATGTAAACAGACTAAACTTCCAGTTGAAACACAAAGATAATCCAATTAGGAGGGAAAAAAGTTAAAGGATGGGAAAAATCATATCAGGCAAATACTAATGAAATCTGGTGGGAGATGCCACTAAAAAAAAGTCGTTACATAACAATAAATGGTGTAATTTATCAGTGTTATGTAACAATTCTAAATGCGTATGCATCTAGTAACACAGCCTCAAAAACATATAAAACAAAATTTTAGGGAGAGCTATAAGGAAAGACTGTCAAATCTACCATCACAGCTATCATGGTTTGAATGCCTACTTTAGAAAAGAAGTGAGGTTCAAAACTAATGAGCAAAATAGCTAACTGATAGTTAAAAAATGAATGACAGAATAAACACAAAGTAGAAAGGAGGATATAATTAAGGTAGGAGTAGTAATTAATGAAATAGGAAACACATATTAAAAGATTCAAGGCAAAGACAAATTATTACTTGGAAAAAAATAAAATGGACAAAGTTCTGGCAAGATTAATCAAGAAAATAAGACAAACACCATTAAGAATGAAACAAAAGGAAATAACTACGTATGCTACTAAGGCTATACCGAGTATCATGAACTTTATGCCAATAAATCAAAAATTTAGTTTAAATGGATAAATTCCTAGAAAAAATAGAACTTACGAAAACAGCACCAAAAAGAAAGAAAAATTAAAAGAAATTAAATTAGCAGTTTAATAGCTCCCCACAAAGAAAATACTAGTCCAGATAGTTTTACAGGTAAGTTCTATCAAACATTAAAGGAACAAATCTCATACAAACTATTCCAGTATACAGAAAAAATTATTTTAAAAGATCTATACATACCTGTTTCATCAAATGATGGTACTTTTTCCACTCTGACAGTTTGTGACCCCGGTCCTTCTTTCTGAACATTTGCAGAGTACCACTTTACTTGATTCAGTGTACAAATGCATGGATGGCTATAGGGAACCATATTTGAAAAGCTTCCAAATGTCACTAAATTCTGCCATTCTACAAGAAAAAAATTTTTTTTTAATTTCAACCTCACAATAAGAATTTTTCTACCCAATAAAACATACCTACTATAATTAGAAAGAGAATAAAGTTGCAGAATAAAAATAACAGTAAAACCTTCATTCTGTTAGATACTCGAATGCACAATGCCAAGCCATCCTCTCCATGGAGGTGTTTCACTGACCCCCTAAGTGTACAGAGACTACACTTCGTCAGGAAAAAATAAGGATAGTCTTCCTATTCTCTAATTTGTAAATTTATTTGTACGGACACTTTTTAAATACATAAAATCAAATAAAACATTCACATTATTCAGCCATTCTGAAAGGTCTCTGTCATATAATAGATACTTTTTATTTTGTATGCTGGTTCCATGCTAAAAAAATGTTGGCATAACATCTAATAGAGAACTCTGAGAGAGGGGAGGTCAGGAGGGCTTCCTACCCAAAATCACCACGTGTCCTCCTTCCAATGGCTAGAGATTTAGTCTTCTTTCATTTCACAATTAATAAGTGAATTACATTAATCAGCCTTTCGTACTATCATGGATTTTTTAAAATAAGATAATTAAATCAACATTTGGTGAGATTCCTCAGTATATGGGAATTCTAATTGAAGGAAGAATAGAAGACTAATTACGAAGCACTTCAGCTGCTGCATCTGGACTGACTGTAGGCTTTGGAGGGCTGAAACACAGAGGAAAAATATATTCCACACTTGCAACAGAGTGCTAGAAGAGTAAATCTGTCTGACTCTACTCTCATGTGACCCTCTTTCTGTTTTATTTTTTACTATAAGTACTTAGAACTCAAAAACCCTGTCTAGATACAATTTATGTATTTTCTAAAGTTTTAGGTAAAATAATGAAATTACATCATCAGAGAAAGCCAAGTTTTTCCAAGAGTGGAGGGTTAAGCATTTACGAGTTGAAACTTTTCTAGCTGCTTATAATAATCTTCCAAAGCTGTTAATTCATGTATGTGTATGTGCAGGTATATGCTTTCTGAAATCAAAAAAATAAACCTTTTTTTAATGGCTCAGAGAATTCATCAGGATAAAAACATAAGTTATTGTGAATGTTGAAGATAATTTGAAAAGTATGAGGGACATAAAGCAGCATAAGTAATCACTCAAGTTTCAGGCTTGTTCTCTTGAAAAACTTCCTGAAGTCTACTTATTCTTTCATTTATTTGGCAAATAATTGTTGAAGGCCTAGCATGTGTTTTTCAGTCATTTGTCTCTATTTCTTAAAAGCTGAGTAAAGCAAATATAACAATGCATCTTCTTGCACATTAAAACATGTAGCCTACTAGTAAAAATTCATTAGAAAAGCAAAAGCTAAAGCAAATTCTCATAAGACACCCACTCTCCAGGAAAGCCTGTTCTTCACCACGGCCGCTGGTGTTCTGACTTGTTGGCCCTATTCAAAATATCTTTTGTGATTATTACCTAACAAAGCAATATGCCACCAACACTTTTTTTTTTCCCTCCCACTGATAAAATGCTTTTACAGAGATTATGCTAAGGTGTTTAAAGAGGGATTACTCCACAGTCTAAAAATCCTTTCTCAGAAGATGACAGTATTTCCCTGACTTGATCCTGGAGTTTTTTCAAGGTCCTTCTTAGTTTTTAAAACATTTTATTACAGAAAATTTCAAACATATGCAAAGGTAGAAAAAACAGTCCAATAAATGTCCATGTACTCACTGCCCACCATCAACAGTTATCAACTTATGGTCAGTCTTGTCTCATCTCTACTTGCACCAGTATCTCCTTATCTCCATAGTAATTTGATGCAAATCTCAGACATGAAATAATTTCATTCATAAATATTTCCATATGTAGTCTGAGATAAGAACTTGTGAAAATACAGAGACACCACCATTACAAGTAAAAAAAGAAAGAATTCCTTATCCTTATTATTATCAAATATCCTCAATTTTCAATTTC
This sequence comes from Equus quagga, assembly GCF_021613505.1. NCBI lineage: Eukaryota > Metazoa > Chordata > Mammalia > Perissodactyla > Equidae > Equus > Equus quagga. Next base: position 121,814,917 of record NC_060269.1, read on the forward strand.
CAATTGTTACAAGCATCAGAATTTTTTTGTGTGAACAGATCCTAATGAGGTCCACATATTGTGACTGAAATGTCTTTTGAGTCTCTTTTAAGCTACAGGCTGTCTTTTTTTTAGGGCAATTTTTATATTGAAGAAACCAAGTTGTTTGTCCTGAATTTTGTAGTTTTTCAGTCTGAATTTTCTTGACTTAATTTCCATGGTGTTGTTTAACCTGTTCTTCTATAAGTTCTATAAATCAATGGATATAAAGGCTGTATCCAAATTCAGGTTCTTTGTATTAGGACAACACTACTTGTTAAGTGACGATGAGCTCTTTCATCAGGAGCCACATAATATTTGTTTGTGATAGTGTCGCTTTTGTTCAACGCCTGAACCATTTATTCATTAGGTGGTTACAAAATGGTGATATTTTATCACTTCTTTATTTATTAGTCAGGGTACTTCTACAAAGAGAAAATTCCCCTCATTAATGTGGTTATTCAGCAGTATAGTTCATACAGGAAAGTCAGGCTAAATGGTTCATTCTTTCCCTTTGTTTACCACTTCCTCAAAATAATGAGTTCACTACCTACCATCCTGCAATAGTGACACATTAATTTGTATGTGTATATGTATCATTATGATTTCATAGATTTAAACATTATTTGATGTATTTCAATCCATTTTAGTCATTACCTTGATTAATGCTCAAATTGTCCCATTTCTCACCAGTATGGGTCTCTCCAAATTGACTCTTGTGTCCTTGTGACACTATTCTAGTTACCTTTGATAGCTTCCTAGCTAGCTGTTTCAAAAAGTCCTTACTGTTTCAGGCATTAGCAACTTTAAAAGTACACATCTGGCATTAACACAAGATTGAAAATTGCACAGAATTTGCAGAATACACTACCACCTTTAACATTTTATATTCTAAAAATATATAGGACCACATTTGACTCAACAAAAAAACATAATATCTAACACATAGCAGTAAAAACACAACCATTTGTTAAATAAATTACTGAATTAATTAATTAATTCTAGGAGGCAGAAAGACAGTAAAAAAGTATTACCACTCTTAATAGCCTTTCTTCAAGGTAACTTCTAAAATAAGCTACACAGGGAAGATTAGTTTGGCGCTCGAAGTTCTATGGACCTGGACAAGGACGATCTCACTGCTGCATATGTATGGGCTGTTTCTTCATCTAGACCACAGAGCTACTACTATCTTATCAGTCTAGGAACAACAATCACTCTTATCTGCTGTTATTTTACTGCTACTGCTTCTGCAGCTCCTAACGACCACTGCTACTGATCACTACTTGTCCTCTCTCTCCAATCTGGTCTGTCATCTACCATTTACTCCGGCTTTCAGAGGAAATTTGGCGGTCTTTTCAGACTCCAACAACAAACCACACAAGAAACTCTTTTCCTCCCATGCAAACAGACAATTCTGTCTACTGTGTATGTTGCTTCTGTACTAAAAACAAATGATTTCTTGCAGTTTGGAATATTTGCTTTCTGGCTAATTTCAGGACCAGAGTCAAAGCTGTAGCCTAAGTCTTCCAGAGGTCAGTCTCTTTACTTAAGAAACTATTTCAGGAGTTTTTCCCAAAATTTCTAAAGCACCGATATATTAAAAAATAAATCTAAACTAAAATTTAAATTATATTATTAAATATATTAATAATAATTAATATTAATATATTATATATTAAAAACTAAATCTAAAACTAAAAACTAATTACATTTATTTTTAAAGAAGTTAGTAAGTGTGAAATTAAAATACACAATAAGAAGGAGGGTAGCACCGCACAAGCTTGCTGGGCCCATAAAACACACAACATAAAATGGAAAAACTATTCTTCATGGTACTATTTATCACAGCAAAAAGAGAAAACCACTTAAATGTTCCTTAATAGAAGAATGATTAAGCTATGAAAGGTTCCTAGATTTTCTTTCTTTTTTTTTAAAGATTTTATTCTTTTCCTTTTTCTCCCCAAAGCCCCCTGGGACATAGTTGCATATTCTTCATTGTGGGTTCTTCTAGTTACGGCATGTGGGACGCTGCCTCAGCATGGCTTGATGAGCAGTGCCATGTCTGCGCCCAGGATTCGAACCAATGAAACACTGGGCCGCCTGCAGCGGAGCGCACAAGCTTAACCACTCGGCCACGGGGCCAGTCCCTTTACTTTTTTTTTTTTTTTTTTTGAGGAAGATTAGCCTTGAGCTAACTGCTGCCAGTCTTCCTCTTTTTGCTGAGGAAGCCTGGCCCTGAGCTAACATCCGAGCCCATTTTCCTCTACTTTATATGTGGGACGCCTATGACAGCATGGTGTGCCAAGCAGTGCCATGTCCGCACCTGGGATCCAAACCAGCGAACCCCATGCTGCCGAGAAGCAGAACGTGCGAACTTAACCTCTGGGCCACCAGGCCGGCCCCCCTATATTTTCTTTACATATTCATTAAAGACTCTTAATAACATGGAAAAACACTCATGTTATAATGCTGCATTAAAAAAGGCAGGAGATAAAATAAAACAGTATGATTTCAACCATTAAAAATGTGACTGGTTGGGGGCCAGCCCTCTGGCCTAGTGGTTAAGATCACACGCTGTGCTTCGGTGGCCCACGGTTTCGCGGTTCAGATCCTGGGCGCAGACATGGCACCGCTCATCAGGTCACGCTACCAGGCGGTGTCCTACAGAGCACAACCATAAGGACCTACAATTAGAATATAGAACTATGTACTGGGGGGCTTTGGAGAGAAGAAGAAGAAAGAAAGAAAATAAATAAAAAATTTGTTCACAACAGGTAGTTAAAAAAATGTGACTGGTGAAATATCTGGATTACACATACACTCAATACTTTCCCATATATTCAAAAAAATGTCTAAAATTTAAAAAAATGAAAAACATATCCACCGCTAAATGACTTTTAATATCATTACTGCTAATATTAATACACTATCTCTAGTTTACTTTTATGCTTTCAGCTAGCCAAAAATGCAGGAAAATCCCTTTTATGTCTAATCATCTAGCAAGCAAAAGTGTGACCTAGACCAGGTAGCTCAACCTAGAGGACTACTGCTGATGTGAATTTTCTCCAGAATAGAGTAAGCAACAGGGAATCCATTTTCGTGAGTATGAATATGAGATGCTGGCAACTTTCCGCACTGCCTCTTGGCATACATCTCTACTACCTTGCTTAATTCTTGTTAATAACTGCTGAGAAAAAGTAAAAACAATAACAGTATCTAATACATTAAGGATTTACCAAGTGCCCTTGTCCTAAATGCTTTACCTATAGTATCACATTTTATAATTTATATCCCAAAACATATTTCAAAGCCATCTACTTCTCTCCTTTTCCATTCCTAACTACCATGCCCAACCACAATCTTGTTCGCCTATATAACTTTAATAGCCCCCCAATCATCTCCTTATTCACTCTCTCCCCTTTCTGATCCATCCTCCACACAGTGGTCAGAGTGATATTTTAAAAACATTGCCTTTCTTTTTTTAACCTATGGCCTAAAAGGCTCTGATATCTCTCCAACCTCATTTCACACCACTCCACCTTACCCAAGCCACAGCAGGTTTCTTCCTGCTCCTGAATACTAGTCTGGTTACTGGAGTTCCTATTTGTTCTGCCTGGATTGCTCTTTGCCCCAGATCTTCACCTGGCCTGCTCATTTTCATTCTTTATGCCTTGGCTCAGTCACCACCTCGTCAGAAAAGCTGGAGTCCCAGGCCAGAATATCTAATGAAATGGTCCCTGCTGGCTACTTTCTAGCCCATCACCTGCTTATTTCTTTTATAGCACTTAGATATGTTTTCTCATTCTTAGCATCTGCCCAGTACGGGTGGAAACTGTGCCTGTCTCGTTCAGCACTACACCACCAGCAACTACAAGGCCTGGCAGCTCCTTGCTGAATGATCCTCACTCGCAACAACCCCATGAGGCACATACTATGGTTAGCTTGATTTTACAGTTGAAAATTCTATCATTAACTTGAACTACCCCTGCCAAAATGGTCTTTTATAACTATCAATGTTCCTATTAGTCATTTAAGGTGGTAGAGGGGAGGGAGCTGGACACAAAAGTTAAATTCCCACTCTACTTTTCTTATAATAATAAACACTAGCAGATTAGAGATAGGAATAAAATACAAAGCTTTAATTTCTATATTCTTATTTTAAAACTACACTTTTATTAATCTTAGATTTAAGGAAAAGCATGTATCTGTTAATTTGGTATGCAGTACTTAAAGGAGCATCCTCATCTCAAATTTTTGTCAAATGAGACAAGGCATAAGTACATGAAAAAATAACTGCTCTATGCAAAGCCAAAGGTACTTTAAAAACAAAAAGGAATATATTTACTATAGAAACTAAGTAACATTTTTATTATTTAAAAGTGTATGTTTGGGGCCGGCCCAGTGGCACAGCAGTTAAGGTCGCACGTTCTGCTTCTCGGGAGCCCGGGATTCACCAGTTCGGATCCTGGGCGTGGACACGGCACCGCTTGGCAAAAGCCATGCTGTGGTAGGGGTCCCACATATAAAGCAGAGGAAGATGGCCACGGATGTTAGCTCAGGGCCAGCCTTCCTCAGCAAAAACAGGTGGATTGGTAGTAATTAGCTCAAGGCTAATCTTCCTCAAAAAAAAAAAAAAAAAAAGAAAGTATACGTTTATTGTAGGTCATCTGAAAAACACAAAGTTAAAATTTTTCTGGGGCCAGCCCCGTGGCCAAGTGGTTAAGTTCACGTGTTCCGTTGCGGCAGCCCAGGGTTTTGCTGGTTCGGATCCTGGGTGCAGACAGGGCACAGCTCATCAAGCCATGCTGAGGCGGCATCCCACATGCCACAACTAGAAGGACCCACAACTAAAAATATACAATTATGTTCCAGGGGGCTTTGGGGAGAAAAAGGAAAAATAAAATCTTAAAAAAAAAAATTTTCTAAAGAAACTCACTGTTAATATCACAGTATATATAATGAACTTACCGTATTTTTTCTAGTTTTATCTAATTGTTCAGCAAGAGCATTGTCCCATGTCACTAAATATTCTTCTAAATTATGATATTTTTAGAATTTGTTGCATATATCATCAGCCCATAATAAATGTATCATATTTCAGTTTCCAACTCTTCATAACTAGTAATGTTACCAACTTATTACCATGAATAATGAACTTGTGCACACATTTTAACACATATCTAATTATTTCTTTAAAGTAAATCCCTTTGAGTAGAATTGTCGGGTTAGAAGGCATAAGCCTTTAAAGTTCTTTTTGTACAAAGAATAACTGACCTCTAAAACAATTGCCCTAATCAGTGGTAAGAGAAGTTCCTGCTTTCCTGGACTCGAAATATGAGGTATCATTATGAGAAACTTAGCCAATATGAGACAGGCAAGTAGTAAAACCTTTAAACTTCTATTTCTACGCTTATTAGTTAGTATGGAACATTTTTGCATTTTTATTGGCCACTTGAACTCCTTTATGAACTCCTTATTCATCTCCTTTGTCTATTCTTCTACTGGAATGTGCAGTGGTTTGTAAAACTTCTCTATAAATTAGGGATACTAGCTCTACACAGCAGTCACTGTTTATTGAGCATTTGAATTGTGGCTGGTCTGAATTAAGATGTGTTCAAAATGTAAAATACACACTAGACTTCAAAGATTTAGTAGAAAAAGATAACGTAAAATGTCTCCATAATTTTTATATTGCTTTTATACTGAAACATTTTGAATATACCAGATAAATTACTAAAATTAGTTTCATCTGTTGTTATTTTTTTACTATGGCTATCAGACAACTCAAAATAACATGCGTGGCTCACATGGTATTTCTTTTGAACAGTGCTGCTCTAGACTACTGTTTTCCTTTTCACCTCCAAATGTTTTCAGTGCTGGTTTGCCATAACAGGCATTTTTTATTTCTAAGTATGCAACTAAAGCAATTGTATCTCTCTCTCCTTATTCTTTGTAAGTTTTTCCCAGCCACACAGGAATTTTCAAAGCATAAACTAAACTTTACTTCTTGATAAGAAAAACATCTGTTTTTAGAATTTCTTCCCAAAATATTTTCGAGTATTCTTTTCTTCTTACATGCAACCAACTTAAATAGTCCTCTTTTTTTAAATGATTTTTAAAGTTTCCCATAATTATGATTGGTCTTTTTAAAACTGTTTCAGTATTACGGAAACTAAATTTTCACAAACAAGGTTACTTTTAAAACCTACTAAGTGTTTTTAAGTGTGAAAACATATTTTAATTTTTTGGTACTAAACATTCCGAAGAACTTTGCAAAGTCATTCTGACTGGTGAAATAGGTAATTATTATCTGTGGTTCACAGATGGTTGAGACAAAGAGCATATAATTTTCGACATGATGACAGCTACAGAGAATAGAGATTACAAATTAGACTATTACAAATCCTTTTACCAACAACCAACACTTAAAGGGCAGTTTAAATTCAACAGCCACTACATCTAATTTAAGTGTAAAATGCTGAAATTGCTTGGTCAATAGAAGCAATTATGCCAGAAAATTTACTTGGGGATCTTGTAGTACAGTGTAACTAGATAATTCATTTTGTTCATAAGAAAACCAACTATATTGCCAATATAAGCAAACTCAACAATTATACTTTTCTATCACCATCAAAAAGCCCCAAGAACAGTGCTGATAAAATTAACCCTTCTGAAATTTTAAGACCCAGTATTTACATTTACTGCAAATAAAAGATATGAATATACTCTAATTTATTTGCACAGCATGGGCGTTACTATAGCTTATATTACTAACAAACTTGAATGACCGGACTACAACTTGCAACTTCCGCGAAGTCACAAACGTGCTACAAGTTTTTTCAAACATAAATTTTGGGGAAACGTTTCTACAAATACTCTTTGCATCCCCAAGAATCTGGGGGATTAGATTAGGGGCAGATTTGGTTCTGTCTTCTCCCTCATTGTTCCTATCAGTTCTCCGGTGTCAAGCTACAGCGTGCCAAGGTATGACAAAAACAGAGGTAAGCCTGATTAAAAACTTACGAGTACAACGTTATTTTGGAAACTCTCAGACAACGTAAATTTCAGTCAGAAAAGAATGTTGAAGGAGAGAGATAAAAATTCTCATCCACCACCTTTTTCTAGGTTACAGCCTCCAGTAGACACTTTTTCACCAAAAAGACTCTTCAACAGAACTGATCAGTTCTTTTGTTTTTCCGTCCCAAACCGGGCTCATTCAATGACTGTGAGTTGGTCAGACCTTCACACTCATGAATGACTCATATGCTGAGTAGCATCCCTCGTCTCCTTTTAGGAAATTTAAGAAAACAAGTTGGGGGTACGAAAAAATAAGCAAGGCAAGAAAATCTACTCAGCCCAAAGTGCTCACTGAAGGTGAGTCGGTGAGCTCAAAAGACCCAGGAACTTTGGGGAGTCCGCATTTCTCACTGCCTAGGGGGTTTACCGAGGGACACTGCGGTGCGCACGTAATTTTTTATTTGGGACAATGTGGTCAGCTTCAAGGATGCGACCCGAGCGGAGAGCTGCCCATAAGTTCCCGCGGGGGCGAAACCAGGGTTAGGGAGGCCTGCCGGGAGGCCCCGCGCGCTGGGCAGGCTGAACTGCAAAGGCGAGACCCGAAAGAAAGGTTCTGGGGCTGCGGAAAAGCAAGCCGGCGTCCCGTCTGGGACGCGGCGCCGAGCGCCGAACCCGACCCCGTCCTCCAGGCCGGCTTCCGCAGAGTCAGCGACCGGGGCGGGACACTCACCCTGGCGCTCGCTGGAGCCGCGGGCCGCCGCCCTGCAGTGCAGACGGAGCCGGCACAGGGAGGACCAGCTACATCTGTGGGCCGCAGCGGCGGCGGCCAAGCCCGGTAACATTCTGGCGGGGCAAAGGCCCCCACTGGGACACCGCCTCCTGCCTCCGCGCCGCCACCAGCACCAACTGACTCCATAGACCACACATCAGCTAAGACGGACGCCGGCGCCGCCGTGGGCGGCCTCAGCCACCCGGAAATGGCCACGTCATTTAGCGTCGCCGGCCATCTAGGCAGCGGAAGTGACGTGTGTGCGGAGCGAGAATCGCGAGGCCTTGCCTGCGCCGACCCGTCTGGGCCGCGTTAGGAGGGCGTGGCTGCAGAGGAAGTTTGGGCTCCGCCCCGTCTTTTTTCGCACCTGTGCTTGGATATCGCTGCTTAAGTTGTTTGCGTTTTAGCAGCTGGAGAAGCCTTGAGAGAAGTGACAGCCTTTGGGACCTCTGCTTGATTTTTATCTTCGGGGCTGCAAACCTGCGCCACGGTGTTGGAAATGAGAGGAAAGGTGGGAAGAAAGGACTGCAGCCTTCTGAGCCTCTCTCCAGAGCCTTCCTAGATAAGCCCAAGCGGTGGCTAAGTGTTCTCAGTACCCTCTGATCCTTTACCACGGTACATCGTCCCTTGTAACACCGTTTTGTAGCCAGTACATGAAGGCAAGTACCCACTTCGGAATCAGTTACTTGCCCTACTAATCTCTGAACCTCAGATTCTCGAATGTAATATAATAAAATAAGACTTGTATATATTCAAGGTTTGTCTGGGTAAACGGAGATGTGCAGATACCGGTACAGGCGTTAGTCTGGTCCTAGAGAGAAAGAGACCGGAACAGTATTCACCACGGCGTTAACTGTATTTATCTGTGATATCGTCGCTCAGGTCTGACTTCAACTTGAGAGGTCTGCCTTGACCACCCTAGCCATAGTAGGCCTGCTTATTGTCTACCCCGTTGTCCTATATACTTTTCTTCAAAACACTTGTCACTGTTTGAAATTATCTATGTATTTATTTTTTTATTTTCTGTTTCTCAGAATAGAAAATAAGCGTCATGCTGCTGGAATTTTGTGTTTTGTACATTGGTGCTTCCAAGGGACTAAAACAATACCTGGCACAAATAAATTAATTGAATGGAATGCATGATAGTTTGTTTTAAAATTAATCTGAGTCGCTTTATGTTACTACAAAATAACTATTTCAAGGGGAAATAAATTAGCATGTTACTAATTTTGAGAGAATCAATAGTCTTTTATGCTGATTGAGATAAATATAACCAGATTAGTGAGGTCATAGTGATTAAATTATCACAAGAATGGTAAGCAAATTTAATTCCTATGAAAAACATAGTTTAAAACATTAAGTGGTGAAACATTAAAAAATGCTGTTCCGTAAATATTCATAACCTCAAGATTACTCAAAAATCTGAATATTACTGGAAAGTTCTTATCCCTTCCCTGTAAATAGATTTTACAGATTGTAAAGAGATTGCAAACAGAAATTCAACTTTATAATATAAAATACATAAAGTCTTAACCCTAATTTTATGGTAGCTATATGTAAATATCCATTAACCTTTGCTATAATGCTAACCTAAAAGCTTCGTATTCTTAAACTAGCCCCTGGTTTCAGATATCGTATTACTCAAAATTGATCAAAGCTTCTTAGAGTTTATTTTTATTATGTATAATAGGATTTTAATTTTCTTTTTGTTTATATGTATTTTCTAATCATTCTTAGAGGACTATTCATTCCTTTTGTGATAAGAAACATTTTTTTAAATACTTTTTTGCAGGGTTATTAAAATAATTTTAATAACACAGCTGGGTGATGTATAGAATGTAATGCTGGTGCATAGTACATTTTGACTATATGTTTTTTCCTACCCTCCTTTCCCCTGATATAGCTGGGGTATAACTTGACTTAGACACTGTGTTAATTTTGATAAACCTCCAGAAGCCTTGACTGGCCCAATGAGTTTGAAGAACAGTGGCTCACGCTGTGTTATCTTGTTTAACTCGCACAATGCTGCATCACATAATAAGGTCTCTGTGGACTTGGATTAAAGTACTTCTGCAGTCTTGGTGTTTACACCTCTATTGTCATGATATACTTGTCCTATTGGATAGTCCTCAAAATTTTCCCAAGTGCTGAAAATTAAGGCAATGTCAGTTTTAGAGTTCCTTAGGGGAATTTCCTTTGACCCTAAATTCTTTGAGAAATTCCATCCTTACAAAGAGACTTGACTTTAATGTGCCACTTGTGACACATTCAGCAACTGCCTATGTGTACTAAACAGGTAAGATTCCAGCACCATGGAGCTTATTTTCTATTGGAGGAGACAGAAAATTTAAAAATAAACACATAGATAATTTCAAATAGTTATATTATTAATAGTAATATTGATCCTTTACTAATTGCCATACTCTCTGTGCGTTATCTCATTCATAACACCTGAGCAAGTTATAGGTGAGGAAACTAAGTCACAAACATCTTGCTCTTAACCACCACACGTTACTTTATAAGTCAGTGGGTTTGCCCTTTGGAAGACAATATGAGGTCTTTCAAAAGACTTAATGACAACGTGGTCTTTCATAGTTTTCTGAAATGTCAGTCAAGAGAGAGCATTTCTCCAGGTTTTTTTACACCATTTTATGTGTGATCAACATGATATTAAATTGTCTGAGTTTCACGAAGATTTGTCATATAAATAGATGCCTAAATATAGGTAACTATTAAGTCAGACAGATGGAAATAGAAGTAGAAAAGGGGTGAGGTGTCATTTGATTATTACTGTACACCACAACTCCTGCAAGATTTTCTGTCAATTCTGAAGAAGTTCCAACATCTTTCAGAAATTTGCTTCTCTAATTGAGCTGACTGTCCCTTAATTTCATCTTCTCTATAGCTTTGGGAAAATAATGATTTTCATCATAGGACAAACTTGGCTGTTTATCTGGGAAACTGACTTTGATAATCCATTACAAGATAAAATGAGTGGTTTACAAGATAAAGAGAGTGGTTGTATCATGAGGCTTACCAAAAACACAAATTTAATTTTGAACACAGATATATTTGTTGGCGTAATGTTTTTTGCCTGAAACTGAGGGAGAAGCGAGATTGCCCACCTGAGCACTTCAAAAAGAAAATGGCTTACATGTGGATAAAAGGGAGACTATCTGGCCACACCCAAGGGTGTCATTCCCTGCTGTCTAACCACAGTTAGGAGCAACGTGGGTCTGCACAAACACATTTTGTGTGTAGGCAAACTTCTCTTACATAAGCAAAGGAAGCAAAACTCAGAGTTGATAGGGTTTCTGACCAGGTTGCTAATCCTGATCTCCATTATTCAGAGAAGTCGTGGGATTTTCCCAAGATCACTCAGCAGGGATGGGCTAGAACATAAAAGCAGACTCAAGTCCTCTGACCCCAAATCTGTGTATGTGCTTGAGTGAGCATGGGGCTGGGCGAGGGGCATGGCGGGGGGGGGGGAGGTGGTTGCTCTGATAGGTTTTCTCTCCATGTTATTCTGTGAAGTTACTTGTGAGGTTTTGTAAATCACAATTATTACGTGAAATAACCATATAGTACTCCACTACCAGTAAACAGGTTCACTCTGCTGCTTCCATCCAGAAATAAAAAGGAGTATGATTTCTCCAATGATGACCATATTTCTGGGTTCTAGCTCTCTTATTCAACTCTTCTTAGCTTCTCCAATAATACCTCCTTCTCAGAAAGTTGGGAAAAATACTTATATATATATCTTCTACCATGCACCCCTCCCCTCCCTTTCCTCAGAGATTAGTGAACAAGATTGGGATTACAGGTATTACAGATAGGAAAATCAAGTTACTAAATACTCCTGGGGGCAGAAGAGACTGAACTGCTTGATAACCTTCATCTTTGAGGAAATAAGGTGGGGACTGAGAGCATATAGATTTGGTACTTTGGGGGAGGGCAGCATTTGTGAAGAGTCAGTTTCTTCCCCAGAGTCACAGGTGGGGACACCAAGAAAAATTCTCATTAAGTTTTTCAAAATTTAACTTTTTATTGAAGTATACTACACAGAAGAAGGCACAAATCTTAATGGGTACAGCTGTAAGAATTTTAACTAGTGAACAAAACTGTAACCAGTATATAGCATTGCCAGCTTCCCAGAAGCCTCCCTTCCAGTCACTACCCTCCCACCCCTCAAGTGTACCACTAATTGTTGCTTCCAACAACATAGATTAATTTTGCCCGTGTGGGGACTTTATATGGATGAATTGTACACTTTGTGCTCTTTCAGAGTACATGTGAATGAGTCTGGCTTCTTTTTCTCAACATTATGTTACAATAAGGAATAAGTCAATTGAAGAATTTCACATTCGTCTTCATACTTAAACAGAAGTACATAAGGGATTTTCCAAACCCCTTTCCAAAGAATTGGGGTAAATGGAGAAATTTAATAAATAGAAAAGAACTAAACAAGCAAAAGGAAATAAGCAGCAAAAATATTTTTAAAAAGCTAAAAGTATTTTAGAAAGTGCCAAAAGAATAATTACTAAACCTATATGGCTGTGACAAATGAATTGTAATCAGAGGCCAGAGTACAAAAAAATATTCATTAACTTGCACTGTAGCACCTGCTACATGTTATTTCAGCAACTGAACTGTACAGTAATGACACTGAATTCTAAACTTTAATAATTTAGCAAAGTCATTCCTGTTCCACACTTGCAAAAAAAAAAAAAAAGAAAGGTTATAGAAAAAGTGGCTAAATAGTATCAAGACTAGTCGTAGAATCTAATATATCATTTAAACTGGCCAGCAGGCTGCTCCCTGACCTAGCTGTTGAATATAGCAGTTTTTCTGGTAACAGGTGAAAAGCTCTGAGACACCCCAATATTTTACACCCTTGCTGCTTTAAGTTCTGATAATGGGCTCACACTCATTCCTTTTCCAGGAGTAAAGCATCAGGTTGTTTACTCACTCCACCCCCCAGCCAAGGAGTACGTCTTCATGATGGAAACCATACTCCAGGCAATGGGTTTGGGCTGTTATTTACCAGATGTCAAGTCAGAAAATATGCAACTGATAAAGCTTAGAAATAAGGTCATGAATGAAGAAAAATAAATTTGAAAGCAAACATATTGTTTAACAGTTGCTATCAGAAACAAATTCTGGATTAAACATAAAATTTTTAACAAAATTCAGGCCTCCTGACTTGGAATTTTTTAAAAAAATGATAGAATTCAGTGCCAGTGAAGGACATTTATCATATTTTCTGTCTGCCCAGCATATTTTGAACATACTTCCAATATCTGGTGAATTTTCCACCTTGTAGGTCCACCTCCCCAAGGTAGAAGGTTGGAACTTGCTTTCCCAGGCTCCTTTGCAGCTAGGGCCCACAGATATGACAAAGGCTGCAACCAACCATCAGAAATCCATGAGAGGCTTCAATTTGAAAGAAAGTAATGGGAAAAACAGAGCATCTCATGGAATATATTTTCATGAGGGGAGAGGTGTGAAGCAAAGATACATCCAGTTTTAAGAGGTGGTAGGGAGAAAAGTGCTGGAGAGTGTCCCAGCAATAGTGGTGGCTGTCTCCAATGGAAACTGCAATAAGAAGCTGCTTCGTTCCTGGTTGTACTTTCCAAGCCTGATTCTCCACTCCTTCCAGATTTTCTTAGCTACACAATATTCTTTTAAAAAGGATCCTTGGAGCCGGCCCAGTGGCGCAGCGGTTAAGTACGCACATTCCGCATTGGCGGCCCAGGGTTCACCGGTTCAGATCCCAGGTGCAGCCATGGCACCGGTCATCAAGCCATGCTGTGGCAGGCATCCCACATATAAAAGTAGAGGATGATGGGCACGGATGTTAGCTCAGGGCCAGTCTTCCTCAGCAAAAAGAGGAGGATCGGCAGATGTTGGCTCAGGGCTGATCTTCCTCAAAATAATTAATTAAAAAGAAAACAGGAATCTTTTCTGTTTCACTAACTAGGGTGGATTTTGTTTCAAGGATTCAGTGTGTATTTTTGGAGTGCCTACTATGTTCTAGGAACCTGCTTTTAGCAATGAAAAAACAGAAACAGATTCTTGTCTCAGTGAAGCTTACACTCTGGTAGGGGAGACAAATAATAAACAAAATAAATAAATATAATGCTATGTGCTATATGATAGCATTATAAGACAATAAGTACTATAGAGAAAAATAAAGGAGGAAAGGAGAAGAAAGGCCAGTGCAGAGGTGGCATGTAGTGTATTTAAACAGGTCGTCAGGAAAGGTTTCACCAAGGTGGCATTTGAATAAAGATCTGAAAAGGGTAAAGGAATGAGTCAAATGGGTATCCAGGACGACATTCTAGGTAGAAGGGACACAGGGAGTACTTGTGTGCTTGGAGCAGGAGTGTGTTTGGCACATTCAAAGAAGAGCAAGGAAGCCAGTGTGGCCAGAATACAGTAAGCAAAGAGAAAAGTAGTAGGAGATGAGCACTAAGAGGAAAGTGGTGAAGTAGGCGCTGGTAGGTCACTGCAGTGACTGCTAGAGTGGAAGCGGCTGAGGGTTTTGTACAGAGGAGACGTGTTTGGATATATGATTTAACAGGGTCATTGTGACTGCTGCACTGAAAACAGAAATGGGAAGGGGGCTGGCAAAAGCAGAAGAAAGAGAAAAGTGAGGAAGTCGTTGTAAGGGGTGAGAGATGAAGGTGGTTTGGTCCATGGTGGCAACTGAGGCTAGTGAAGAGAAATAGTCTGGTTCTGGATATATCTTGAAGGTATAACTAATATGATTTATTGATGGATTGGTTTGGGGATATTCCAATGACTTAACACTTCTTGACAATAAGGATTAGCATATATGAGTTAATATGCTTTCTAAGAATCAAAAGGTAGAAATATATGCCCTCTCAACATTATTAGTAATAATTATTAGTAATAATCTTTTTACATTGATATAGAGCTTTAACATTAATACTATCTGATACATATAATGATGTATATTATCATTACTATGCTGTCATTTTAAAAATATTTATTTTCAGTGCTTACAATGTGCAAGACATGGTAATTTGACAACATCACCAAAAATTTAAATAGCACTAGAGTTTACAAAGCACTTTAACATCCATTATTAAACTTACAACCATTTTAAGAGATAGCTATTATCTTTTTTTTTTTTTTCGTTGGGAAAGATTCACCCTGAGCTAATGTCTATTGCCAGTCTTCCTCTCTCTTTTTTTTCTCCCCAAAGCCCAGTACATAGTTGTATAGTCTAGCTGTAGGTCCTTCTAGTTCTTCTATGTGAGCCGCCACCACAGCATGGCTACTGACAGACGGATGGTGTGATTCTGCAATGGGGAAACAAACCCGGCCACAGAAGTGGAGCTTGCTGAACTTTAACCACAAGGCCATCAGGGCTGGCTCTTATGTATTTTAAATATAAGGAAACTGAGACCTAGAAATGTAAATGACTGGCCTCAGGTCACCTACTAGTAAGTGGCAAAGCCAGCCTTGAACATGGCCAGATCCTTTAACTCACAGATGAAAGTGCTATATCACAGCTATACTCTAAAGTGGCATTCCACCATCTCCTAAGTTTCAGTTTTATTTCTTAGTTATAAAATACTTTGTGCATTTGTATTTTGAACACTAAGCCCATAGACTATGGACAGAATTGTGCCCCTGCCACCAAATTCTTATGTTGAAGTCCTAACCCCCAGTGTGACTATATTTGGAGATAGGGCCTTTAGGAGGTAATCTAGGTTAAATGAGGTCATAAGGATATGGCCCTTAGTCAGTAGGACTGATGGCCTTATAAGAGGAGGAGGAGAGTGGCATCTTTCTCTCTCTCTCTCTCTCCACGTACACATGCCAAGGAAAGGCTAGCTGAACATGGAGTGAGATGGTGGCTACCTACAAGCCAAGAAAAGAGGCCTCAGAATGAAATCTACCTTGCTGGCACCTTGACCTTGGACTCCCCAGACTCCAAAACTGTGAGAAAATAAATTTCTGATGTTTGTCACTCAGCCTATGATATTGTATGGCAGCCCAAGCAGACTGATACACCCTATTATGGAAGAGAAAGGTGGTTTAATCTATAACAAAAGTCTTAATGTTGGCCAATTCAGTGTACACATAAAATCCCAAAGAATGTTCAATCACAACTTCATTTTCAAGCCATGTAATGCAAACCCCACAAAGTCCACAAGTCCACAAGCCAGTCACGGTTTGTTTTTGTTTTTTCTTTTTCTTCCCAAAGCTCCCCAGCACATAGTTATATATTCTAGTTGTAGGTCCCTCTGGTTGTGCTGTGGGACGCCACTTCAGCATGGCTTGATGAGCGGTGCTAAGTCCACACCCAGAATCTGAACTGGTGAAGCCCTGGGCTGCTGGAGCAGAGCACACAAACAACCACTGGGCCAGCCCCTAGAGTCACTGTTTTAATCTATTCAACTTGCTGCTAAGCTCCCTTCACAGCCATGGAGTCTTAGTCCTAGACTCTTGGGGAGAAACATGTAGTAACACCAAGGTCTCTGACAATCTCCTTCATACCTTCAGTATCTGCATTGTCCAATACATTAGTGACTAGTCATATGTGGAGACTGAGCATTTGATATGTAGCTAGTCTGAATTGAGATGTGTTATAAGAACAAAATACATACCGGATTTTGAAGACTTAATATGAAAAAAAGAATGTAAAATATATTATTAGAGACTGTTGAAATGATATTTTTGATATAGTGGGTTAAATAAAATATATTACAAAAATTAGTTTCACCTGTTTCTTTTTACTGTTTTTAATGTGCTACTGGAAAATTTAAAATGACTCATATGTGGCTCACATTTGTGCCTTGCATTGTATTTCTGTCGGACAGCGTGGCTCTATACACACACAGTCTCTTAGTCCTTCTAATATACTCATTCTTTGCTTAAAGTCTTCTTGGGTCTTGCCTCCAAAGGATGTTGTCAATCTTTCTCTGCTCCAACTGGTTCTGCTTTTGGTAGTGGGCAGGTTTCAGAACTTGAGTATGCACGAGGCAGGGGGGAGAAGTCCTCATGGGGGTCTGACCCCCAGATAAAGTATCTCTTGCAATTAAATCTTTCCTCACTGCACTGATACTTTTTCTCGTTCACTACTTTAGGTAACATTATTTTAAAAACACCCTTCTATTAATGTAGCCTTTAGAATTTAACATTCTAGAAAATAGAAGGGAGTGGCAGGGAAGAAAATCTCATCCCACCATACATGCACTAATGATTTTGATCCTATATCATTCTATTTTTCAAAAGAGAAAACGTATGAAGAGTGGTTAAATGCATTACCCAAGGTCACAGATCTGTATGAAGTACTTACTACTGAAACCTGGGTTCTGACCGTTATTCTGTGCTCTTATCATTATATCACAGTATCACATAATCTCCAAAATTTAAACTTTTTTTGACAATTGAAAATTTTACAGTACCTGGGTAGGGGAGAAAATGGGAAGTGGTCATGGTTACAAACATCAATTATTACTAAACATACCTGGAAAATAATTGTAGTTATTTTCTGACCGGGATATAGATAAGTGGCAAATTACATTAACAACTACTCAATTTATTCAATAAAGCTCTCCACAGAATTGTTCTAAATTACAGATGATGACAGCCAAAATGTTTTGAGCCCTTATATGTGAAGCACTACGCTAAACACTCTGTGCTTGAGCTCATTTTATCATCTCACAATGTATGGGGTATTATCCCCATTTTACAGGAGAAACGGAGATCACATTGCTAAGACCTGACTGGAACCAGATCTGTCAGGCTTCAGAGCCCTAGATCTTGGCCATGCTCTACTGTCTTCCAATGATAATGGTCTTACCTCCACAACTTCCTAGGTGTCTCACTTGGGATAAGAATCAAGTCACTCCCAATTTCTGGCAGATTCCCTAAAGAAGATAGGATTGTAATTCTGGGCCTCATTTTCTGCACATTAAGATAAATTTAGTTTCGAGCATTTCTTAGACTATTTTTTGCATCCTTCTTATGCTTTCATTTGGGATAATTCAGAAAGAGCATACTTTGGAAAGGACTTTTAATCATTTACTCATTTTGAAGATGTCCTTCTGGAGAGAGCTCTTACAGAGGTTGATCTGATTTTGCCAAGTAATAGCACTTTTGCTTTCTGTCCCTTGCATAAGCCTTTATGCCCCTGGAATTGTGAGAGTAAAAACAATCTGTCAACACAAGACTTTGCATTTTAATGAGGGAAAAAGAAAAAAAAATTCTTAACAGGTCCAAAGTTTCTTTTTTGCCCAGAAAGATATTGACTTAAAACTTGGTAACATAAGTTTTAACCAACACTGATTCATCAAGTAGGATCTTGAGGGAAGTTCTTTAAATTCCAAGAGTCCCAGAATCTCCTAAGGTAAAATGAGAAACATAATATTATATACAAGTAGCTATTTTTTGTACAAACCTTTACAGTATACAAATATGTCCCCCTCAAACAATCCTCAAAATAATTCTCTACTGGCCACATTCTACGAATGAGGAAATTGAGGCCCAGGGAAACTGAGAGAATGTCTAAAGATTGGAACCACCATTTATGGACTTTCTGACGTTACTCCTGATGTGAATATGTGTTTGTAACTCCTTGATCATATTTTAACATATGAGCTAGTATGTTGGTTGAATCCATCACCAGGAGGAAAACTGGAGACATCCTGAATAAAAAGGGAGCCCAGAGAATGTGGCAAAACATTTATTTACTTTTCCCATGGAGTATTTTATCAGATCATATCACAGAGTCCACCTCAGAAAGACCGTAGTCCCATTTCTTTCTTGGCTCCTTACCTCTCCACTGTCTCCACCCCTCTACCCATGCCTTCTCCCAGATCTTTTCCTGCCTCCTGCCTCCTGTTAGGTTCCCATTTCTACCTTGGACTGGCAATAAAGGATCATTCAGGTTTCATCTATCTTGAGAGGAGGCTTTGGGTCCTTCAGATTCTTCAGAATGAAACCCTACCAAACAAAACGTTCTCTTGTTAATGCTGACCAGCTTTCAAATCTCAAAGCCTAACTTTGGACTGATTTGTTTCTAGTAGTATGGCTGACTAGACACCCCAAATAATCTTTCAGCTAAAATCAACCTAAAAAAATCATGTTAAATAGGAAAAAAATACACCCTCCAAACACACACACCTTAAAAGCAACCCCAAGATGGCAAAATGTAAAGAATTTTCAGAATGAGTGAATACACACAGGTAATCTATTCTAGCTCCTCATAAACTTGAGGTAAGGAGTGGGAGCCAGTACTGGACACTGAAGGCAGCAAGTAAAGAAGCAGGCCCACCCAATGTGGGGAATCTAATAGATGTTTGCATAACAAACCACTTCATTTAAAGTCTAAAGAGACACTAGGAAAGTTGCCTTTTTCTACCTTGGTGCCAGCGGAAGGGAAGAAGAATGTCCCCTAAGAATTCATAACCACAGGCCACTATTCATAACATTTGTACCCCGAATTTACACTTCCTATATAGGAAAAAAGAAATCTAGAGCTAAGAATTTAAAGTGGTCCCAGTTTGGTAGTGCCCCGAAGCATCTGGCAGAAGCAAATTTAAATTCTTTTAATTCAAAACTTTGTTAAGTAAGCATGTTCAAATTTCTAAAGTTTAATGGGAAAAAACAGTAGGAAGTATATAAATTCCAAAATGGTAGAGGGAGTAAAATGGGATGGGAAAAAATCCAGAAAAATAAAAACAAAAACAAACCACCAAGTAAGAAAGGAGGTAAAAAGGAACAGGAAAAGCAGGACAAATAGCACAAAATAAGACACTACAAATAAACCCAAATATATCTGTACTAACAGTAAGTATAAGTGGATGAAACTATCCAGTTAAAAAACAAAGTTATCAAACTACTAAAAAAAATTTAGCTATAACGTTATTGTCAGTCAGGGTTCAACCAGGGAAGCAGAGCCATTGTGTTATGGGATAAGGGATTTATATTGAAAGTAGACTTTATACAATTGTGGGAGGAGAGGAACATCTGGAATGGGGAGATGCTAGTGCTCCTAAGCACTGCTGTGAGTGTTGAAGATTGTAGGGAAAAAGTGAGAAACCAGGCTCATCCCATCCAGTTGCGAGGTGGGAACACAACAGGAATTTGTGGAGAGTTCTATGGGAAGCTATTGCCGCTGTGCAGCTCCCACCTCTGTGGGTCCACAGCCAGGCATCTGGGGGCTGACCAGGCAGCATCAGGAGGAAGAGCTGAATGAAGCACAAAGAGCAAGAACACGCTGGACCCTGCTGGGCACCTCTTGCAGTTATTCATCACCCAGTCTTCAAACCTTCAAAGTAAAGGCCAGTCCTCCACTCCTGCCTGTCAATTCTCACACAGATTTGTCTTCGGGCCAACTCGAACCCAGAAAAGGAAATTCTGGGAAAATGTAGTTCTCAGTTTGACCAAGCTGACAATATAACAAACCAGAACAGCTGTTTATAAGAGACACACCTAAAGCATAAAGGACAAGAATGGGAAAAGATACATCAGGCAAAAACAAAGCAAAAGAATAATATACGTGTACCTATATTCAATATAGGTACCTATATTCAAATCAAACAAAATAGACTTTAATGAAAAATTATTTTCTAGAGTTAGAAGGTCATTATATAATGATAAAGTGTTCAACTGAAAGATAAAATTCTAAACTTGCATACACCTAATAATATAGCCTTAAAATACATAAGGCAAAAATTGAGAGGATTACAAGGAGAAATTGACAAATCTATTATCCCAGTGAGAGACTATTACATACCCTTCTGAGATTTAATAGTAGAAGCAGATGAGAAATAAAGAATATACAAGATTGGAACAACACTAATAACAAGTGTAAAGGAAAAATAGTGCTGTGAGAGAGAAGCAGGGGAGGTATGCTTTAGATTGAAGGTTGAGGTTTTGCCAGGTAAATGCAACAGGACAAGTTTTGAGGACACTGCCAAAAGAAAGGCTCAAGAGATGTCCTGAGGTACTTAGAGAAAAAAGGAAATAAAGACAGGACAAAGGTGAGGAAGAGGGAAAAAGTAGGACTCTCTTGGAATGATGGGTTCCCCCACAGGCCTTCCAAGCATGCTGGGGGGCCGCTTTTCAGCTAAGCTGAGCTCTAGACCTTAGGGAGTTCCTTCTCCTGTATTTGTCTTTCTGTACCTCAGAGAAGAGGGGAATGGTGCCTGGGAGCCATTCAGCTAAGCATTAGGTGACAGGGGCCTGAGGATCTCCCCCTACTTGAGAGGAGCCCATTCTCCTTTCTCTTCCCTCCTCTGGTCAAAATTGAGAATTGTTGGCAAGAGAGTATGAATAAAATTGAAGCACTGCAGGGCTCAAACTTAGTTATTTTCTCTCCGAAAAGGCATCTGGGTCAGGGACAAGGCCTGTGATAAGGATGGAGCACAGGGGAAAGAAATGGGGAAAAATCTTTACACCTGTATTAGTCAGCAAAGGAATGAGTTCTTGGAGTTAATTAAATGTCCAGCCCAATTTACCAGGACAGGAAGTCAAAGAGGGTCTGGGACAGAGCGCTTCACTATTAAACAGTGTGCACCGGTCCAAGGCAGGACCACAAGCTGGTGGCTCATAGCTAAATTGGGTCCACAGTGTGAGACTGGCAGTGTTTAAAACTTTTTAAATTTGAACTTGAATGCCTTTAGGGGAACCATGTACTTTCCTGCTCAGTTCAGACTTCCCATTGCTCCTGACAGTCCTGTCCCTAGACAATTCATCTATTCTTGTTAGGGTCCCTAAATACTTTGGTGGGTGTGGCATTATCCTTTTAGTTTATTTTCTTTGAGTAATAGTAAATATCTAGTTGAAAACTTGGCCGTCTATTTCTTTTTAAGAGCCTTGATCAACATTCAATAGCAACAATAAGAAAAACAGAAACAAACAAAAAATCCTGAAAAGATTCTATGTGACTTTGCACATGATTTATAGACAGATTTACTGAGTAATTACAACCCAAATTTGTTTTGTATTTTTCAAAGGGCTTTTTGTATATTCCATTTAATAGTGAGAATAAAATGTGAAAATACAGGGGATGGGCTAAATAGTCTATAAAAAAAGATTATACAAAAGTGACACTAAGGTAATTAACCAAAGGTCTACTGATGTCTGTGAGTGATAATGTATAGTTTCAAGGAAAAAAATTGAATATTTGGTGTACATGGTTATGTAATATTTTTTTTTCTGGGCATGGTAGTTAGGAGATCCATTTATAAAAGAACCATTATTGATAACCAAAAAAATGTTCATTAACAGGAGAAGAATATCTCCTTTTATCCTTGCTCAAAACTTTGAAGACGTGTGTGTCTGAGATGACCTTCTGAGGCTGGGCAAACAGTAAATGTATAGAGGCATCTCCTAAGTATGGACTCATTTATTTTACAAATTTTTTTTTTTTTTTTTTGAGGAAGACTAGCCCTGAGCTAACTGCTGCCAATCCTCCTCTTTTTGCTGAGGAAGACTGGCCCTGAGCTAACATCCGTGCCCATCTTCCTCTATTTTATACGTGGGACGCCTACCACAGCATGGCCTGCCAAGCAGTGCCATGTCCTCACCCAGGATCCGAACCGGTGAACCCTGGGCCACCAAAGTGGAAAGTGCGAACTTAACCACTCTGCCACCAGGCCGGCCCTTATTTTTATTTTTTATTTGAGTTCATAATAGTTTACACATTGTGAAACTTCAGTTGTACATTATTTCTTGTCTGTCACCACATAACTGCTCCCCTTCACCCCCGGTGCCCAGCCCCCACCCCCTTCCCCTGGTAACCACTGAACTGTTTTCTTTGTTCATGTGTTTGTTTATATTCCACATATGAGTGAAATAATCTGGTGTGATTCTTTCTCAGTCTGGCTTATTTCCTTTAGCATAATCCCCTCCAGGTCCATCCATGTTGTTGCAAATGGGATGATTGTCTTTTTATATGGCTGAGTAGTATTCCATTGTAGATAGACACATCTTTCTTATCCAGTCATCGGTCAATGAGCACTTGGATTGTTTGCATGTCTTGGCTTTTGTGAACAGTGCTACAATGAACATAGGGGAACATGTGTTACTTTAGATTGTTGATTTCAAGTTGTTTGGGCAGATACCCAGTAGTGGGATACCAGGGTCATATGGTAGCTCTATTTTTAGTTTTTTGAGCAATCTCCATACTGTTTTCCATAGCGGCTGCACCAGTTTGCATTCCCACCAGCAGTGTATGAGGGTTCCCTTCTCTCCACACCCTCTCCAACATTTGTTATTTTTAGTGATTATAGCCATTCTAACAGGCATAAGGTGGTATCTTAGTATAGTTTTGATTTGCATTTCCCTGATGATTAGTGATGTTGAACATCTTTTCATGTGTTTATTGGCCATCCGTATATCTTCTTTGGAAAAATGTCTGTTCATATCCTCTGCCCATTTTTTGATCAGGCTGTTTGTTTTTTTGTTGTTCAGTTGTGTGAGTTCCTTATATATTATGGAGATTAACCCCTTGTTGGATATATGATTTACAAATATTTTCTCCCAATTGGTAGGTTGTCTTATTGTTTTGGTCCTAGTTTCTTTTGCTTTGCAGAAGCTCTTTAGTCTGATGAACTCCCACTTGTTTATTTTTTCTTTTGTTTCCCTTGTCTGAGAAGACATGGTATTCAAAAATATCCTTTTAAGTTCGATGTCAAAGAGTGTACTACCTATATTATCTTCCAGGAGTTTTACGGTTTCAGGACTTATCTTCAAGTCTTTGATCCATTTTGAGTTTATTTTTGTGTATGGCATGCGATAATGGTTTATTTTCATTCTTTTGCATGTGGCTGTCCACTTTTCCCAACACCATTTATTGAAGAAGCTATCTTTTCTCCATTGTATGTTCTTGGTACCTTTGTCAAAGATTAGCTGTCTGTATACGTGTGGTTTTATTTCTGGGCTTTCAATTCTGTTCCACTGATCTGGTGTCTATTTTTGTACCAGTACCATGCTGTTTTGATCACTATGGCTTTTTTAGCACATTTTGAAGTCAGGGATTGTGATGCCTCCAGCTTTGTTCTTTTTTCTCAGGATTGCTTTAAAAAAGAACTAATCATATGAGTACCCAAATTATGATGGCATCTCAAAGAACATCCATGGGTTGCTATTTCCTCTGACTGTCACTTAGACTATAAAAATGTACATTGAGAGAACATGGTCTGAATGAGGGTTGTACTCTAATGATTTCCTTCACAAATGATCAGTCAGGAATTCTCTGCTGACTTGTCTGTGGAATTTTGGTTTCTCAGTCTTAAAACAGAGACAAAAGAATCTACTTGTCTCGTGAATATAATGAAAAAATTCATCAGCTCATTTAGGCATCTTGAAAGCTAAAAGTAATTATTAACCAATGATAATGGTCTAAAAACACCTTATAACATTAAAAGGTTGAAAAAGTAAGAAGCCCTTTACAACCTTGATTAGGAGTTTAATGTAAAAACCAACTGGAAATAAAATCAAGAGTCAAGTTATGTTTCTCCCCACCATGGTTTTTCACTACATGCAAAATGAGAGCCAATAGAATTATTTTTCAGAAAACTTGCCACCAGGGGGCAGTTTGCTTGTATTAAAATAAGATTCTAATGTTTTAAAATTTGAGAATCTGATAACTACCAGTATATAGAAAATAAACTTAGAATGAGTTTATAAACCTACTTCAAGGTTATTTGTATTTTAATGTCAAAGCATTAAAAGATATTGTTATTGAGCATATTAGTACTATATAATTATGTATAGTTAATTATAGCTGCCACAAAACCATTTTATAGCAAGTATAATGAACATAAAAACCCAAAGAGAGTTGTAATAAGCCCTATAGGTCCTTTGACTTTACCACAATATTAAAAGTCAAAGAAAAATAATCCTCTGGTAGGTTCTAATTATTCAGGTAAATGTTTAATTACTCACTTTGAAAAAATACTGTATTCCCAGCAATATATCCATGTAACTAAAACTATAAAAGAGCTCAAATTAAAATATTTTTCTAAAAACTGTTCCGATATTTTTGTAGTAAATGTTCTTCTACTTTTACTTTGAAATTGAGGATTGTCCTCAGGAAAGAGAAATATAAAGTTCGTATAAAAAAAATTCAAAATAAGCCCAATAGTACAATAAGCCTGAAAAGGAAGTTTAGCCTTTTAGATAAAGGGGTAAAAGGGTAATTTCTAAACACTTCAAAAGATGAACTATATGCTTTGGACCATGATTTCAGATCAGAGAAACCTGTGTATACAACTGTATTTTTGTGAGTTAATGGCGAAAAAAAGATATCCATTTCATTCTAGATCACTGCAGGTTTCATTTCTGTCTTGAGGGTTTTTGGTTTGTTACATCAACGAAATGGCCTATTACTCTTGAACTCTAGGTAATGTTTGTAGAGCTCCAAATTTAAATAATTTAATGAAAAAATACTACAAATTACCAGGTGTTTTTTTTTAAAGGATATAAATTTAAAAATAAAATTGAGAATAAAGTGCCCTAAATCGCAATTTATTTGGAAATATTTACACTTTTCTTTTTTTGGAGGAAGATTAGCCCTGAGCTAACATCTGCCACCAATCCTCCTCTTTTTGTTGAGGAAGGCTGGCCCTGAGCTAACATCCGTGCCCATCTTCCTCTACTTTATATGTGAGACACCTGCCACAGCATGGCTTGCCAAGCGGTGCCATGTCCGCACCTGGTACCTGAACTAGCGAACCCCAGGCAGCCTAAACGGAACGTATGAACTTAACCGCTGCGCCACCGGGCTGGCCCCGGAAATATTTACACTTTTAAAGGCAATTTAATGAGAACAATGATTCTAATACTAAATCCCTCTTAATTTAACGGCATAGCCCCAAATTGCTTACCTCCTTTTTGGTTAACAGCATTCCCTTCCTTTGAAGAACTGATTTGCCTCCACTGTTTCTGGTAAGACTGCAAAAGTCCCATGCTCCTATGTTTTCAAGGAAAAACCACTGGATACACTATCTCCTTTAGGAGGAAGAGAGCAGAGTGGGAAGGCAGTATCTCCATTCCTATCACTTTGCCAAGAGCGTGGTAGTCTCTGTGTCTTTCTTTGTGGGCAATATAGGCAGAGAAGTCGTCCTTTTACTGAAAAATACTAGGATTTTTCCCTCCCTTCATATTATGCTTATTGTTATAAAATCATGTAAGCCTTTTTCGTATCAAGTCATTCTTCTTAGTCAATCACTTCTACTTATCCAGTCTAAAAGACCTATGTTATTTATTAATTTTTAAATTTTGATATTAAAAAGAATCTTTACCTTTTCGAGATATATAATGAAAACTTTACTAAGTGATATAAAATAATAGAAGATGCAGGGTTGGTCATAGTGGAGGATTGTGAGGCCTGGGTGGTGATAACACAGAGGTTCATTATACCATCCTATTTTAATGTATGTTCAAAACTCACCATAATAAAATACATTTAAAAAATAATTTTGTTGACAAATCACCTGGTTCAGACTGATAATTCTCAAGGATCTCAGTTGGCCACTTCTTTGAGGAGTCTCTCCATTCAATCAGCCTTGAGGAATGAGATGACCTTTCCCTTCCTAAAGCACAGAATTATTTTACAAACAGCACCATATATCCCCATGTGCTAAAGCAAAGAGCATTAGGAATCAACAATGTGTATGTCCCTATAACCCGACACCATTAAATATTTAGGAAATCAATATTCCTAATACTCTTTTTATTTATGGGGCTACCATACACTTTTCCCCTGGTGGGGAAACTCATTTACTAATTCAATATTTATTCAACTATCTTTTATACAACTGATTTCCATTATGCCCCTTTTATCATAATCTCTAAGTGGACAAGTATTTCTTTAACTTGCTTGTACAGTGTTTTGCTTTGTACAAGTTGTTACAATTGCCACAGAAAATATCTGCCAGTTAACTCTAAAAACCTAGAAGGGAATACATTCCTCTATGTCATCCTGTGTTGATTTATGACTTCAGATATGTTGTATATTGTGAGTCATTTTAGGGTTATAAATAACTTATCCACTAGGCTGTAAATTTCACTAAACAAAAAAGTACAGAAACAAGCAAACAGCTGAAAGACCCACTATAATTTTTCTTTTTTCTTCCCATTTCACCTTAGGGCACATTTTTCCCCCCAATTTCATATTAGACCACAAAATTACACCATTCCTATTATTTGTAAAGAGCTTAGATCAAAAGAAGTGTTCAAATTCATCTGATTCTAACAGTAAGGCAATGAAGCACAATGGAAAGCTAAATTCTAACTGTAAATGCTTTTTTGCAACATAATATTTTCAAATCTGCTTAAGCCAGAGAGATTTTTATTACACAATTTGATTTTTACATCAATAAAATCTTAGATATAACAATACAGATGAAAAAACAACAATTTAATTTGTATTGAAATAAATAATTAGATATACAAAGCACATACAGTGAAAAGGGGTCACAATAAATTACAAGTGGAGACATTATTTTGCTCAATCACCAAAGAAAGCCCTTGACACTTCCAATTTCACACCATCAAATTTATCATTCTTGCTGATTTAAGCAGAACACAAAACAAATATGGATCCCAGGGCTTACTTTCACAGGTACCAGCATAGATAATTTACTATAGTGATCCAATTTGGAAATCAGTAGGGAGCAGTAAATCGCTGCATAAAAGAAAGAGTGAATGAGGTCCTTTTTCCTTAGTGTCAGCAGGCTATGATTATTATGTTTATTAGATTTTCTTGAAAGGACTGAGTATTTTGTCAAATATTCAGGAGAAATATATTTCCCCTCTGAGCCCTACATTAGCATTTATGTACTTTGGTCTTGAATACAGGGGAATGATAAATTTTTCAACTTATTTTATAAATTTATACAGTCTGGATAGTATTGGCTGGTAACCCCAACTTGTACAATATTGAATATTAAAAATGGATTCAAGAGAAATTACTAAGAAATGCTGACCTACTGTATACACAAATTTTTTAGTTCAATATTACCCACTGTATACAGCACCAGAAGTAATGCATTTATAAATCAAGCAGTGTTGACTCTTTCTAATCTTTGCGACCCTTTTACATTTGTTCCAACATATATACTTCACAGATGTTACCTGCTCAAGATTTTGCCCATTTGGTCTTAACTTATACAAATATATATCTAAGCAAAAATTCATGTCAAAAGCACTTGTTCTATTTTAAAGTTACAAAAGAAAATGGTCAAAGTTTGGAATTAATCAGTGATGAACCAAGAAAAAAAGGTAAGTTTAAAAGTACTGAGCTTATCAAAAAAGTAGCTTCAGAGGGCTATGATGGAAAAAGTGAAATGATTCTTGAGCCTGCCTTTCTCCGGGAACATGAGCTAATTTTTAGATTCTAGCGAAGACATCCATCAATACTTTCTTCCTATCATTTTCTAAGAAAAAGAATCTGTTTTAGATTTTAAAAATACCGTACTTTCTCTCTTATCAAGTCAACTCAAATTCAATGCAGGTCAGTTTTCCTATTTGCACTGCAAAAAAGACTACTCTAGGGTTAATCCCTCACACAGGAACAATGTGTTCCCTCTAAGAGCCACCTGAATACCACCTTAGAAAATAAACATGTCCTAGAACAATGATTACCAAACTTTTAGCAGCTTCTTTCTTATCCTTAATGCCAGATCCAGTAAGAACTTTCCACCTAGAACATTTTAAGAGGACTGCTCATTAAAACAAACTGTGGAAATAACTCCTGGATTTATAAACGGATACCTTTGGTATACCATCTGTTGAGCTATACCATCATACAGCTCTCTAAAATTCTCCTAATCCTAGACAAAGTCCAATGAGGTGTTATGAGAAACTAGTTGTCTTTGCATTGAATTGGATTTACAACTTGAATTGGATTTACAAATCTAGGTACCATTCCTGATATGATACCCAAAGATTTCAATCTGCTTTTATTCTACTGTGAAAAGCCTAAATTTTAAGAGGCTGAACTGGCTCTATACCTTGTGTACCTACAAAATGACCATGAAAAAACTTTAAGTACCATTTTTCTACACAGTTGAACATGAAAAAGAAAGAATAATTTTATAATTGATGTATTTAGGTGATTTAGGAACTTAAATGAAATGAAAAAAAACCAGATTACGATCTGAATAATGCCACTCTCAACTGTGGCCAAAACTGTTTGCGTAGAAAGCAGATATTAACAGGGTACTTCTTCCAGCTTTTGAACATTTCAGTATTTAAAAAATCTACTCATAGTAAATGCTTACTAAATATCTGTTGAATATTGAATAATTACATATTAAAAAGGGTCATGGAATTCAGATCCTTAGTTTTATGGCTGACTCAGTACTTTTAGTGGCATTTAACCTTCCAACATGGTATGTGAAACAAGTGGGGGGCTACTTGAGGAAAGAGTGCCACCTACTGCTCTTAAACATAACTGTCTATGGTTACTCTCCCCCTTGAGGTTTTCATTTCACAGAATAAGTATCAAAGTAGTCTAAATGTGGTGATAGCTTTGAGGCTAGCAGATCCTAAGGGGATCTGAGCAGGAGTGGAGGGGGAGAGGCTTCAGAGTAACTATATTAATCACATAAATTCCTTAGCATTAGATAAGGAATTCCTCAATATTAATTTCATTCCCTCTGATATCAAACTTTCCAAAAACCTAAGTCTCAGTTCCTTTTGTCTTATTACATATACATTCATTTTCCTTTCCAGGATGAATAATATTCATGCCCTAAACTTAAAAACCTAATTTGATTTTTAGGAAGAAAGGAAGTTTTCCAATACCTTTACAATTCTTAGTTATACAACAGACCTCATAAATCTTTCCTAAC
Organism: Equus quagga; assembly: GCF_021613505.1. Classification (NCBI taxonomy): domain Eukaryota; kingdom Metazoa; phylum Chordata; class Mammalia; order Perissodactyla; family Equidae; genus Equus; species Equus quagga. The sequence goes on from NC_060269.1 coordinate 121,844,569, forward strand.
TTCTAGTTTTAATATTAGCTTGCTTTGATTTTCCCTGTAAGGGAGGTTCCTAAATATCTAAATTTAAATTTTAAAAAAGTTAGCTTTCTTTCTTGCTTACTTCTAGGAACATCTACCTTGATGAGTTTTATTCCAAGAAAATTTAAATACGAATTGCTATTTAAGAAATTTCTCTTTGAACTGATGTTAATGGAGTTCAAATTCATGATATATTCATGATATATAAAAGGTATATAAAAAAAGGAATATAGAATCCTTGTTAGAATTAAGTAGGTTTTGTATGAGGTTTCCACCTGTCAAAGAGGGTTTAATATCTAAAAGTGCTGGAGTGAGAAGAACGGCAGCACTATACCACTTCCTAAAGAATTATACGTTCTGGTTGTTAAATGAACTTTTTTTAAACCAGTAAGTAAAAATTAGTTCCGCTCTGCAACTATAATTTCTCCTGCTGCATTCATTCTATATACTGCTGTTGTATTTCCTTAATTGCAATTTGATACGTGTACATGTTACACTATAATTTCAGATGCCAAATCAGCTGGTTATACAAATTCATATCGCAGAATTTCTCACTACAAGTTCATGCAAACAAAACATCTAGTAATGCTCAAATTTTAAAATTTACTTTTTCATGAGCTTAGAAGTATTTTCTTTATAAATCAAGCCTTCCTTTAAAGAACAGTCAGACATGAGCATATCAGAAACATAACCCTGCTATGTGATAAAAAGCCTTGACTTTTAAAGCACAGGGTGTTCTAAATTATAATAATTAAATTAAAATTCTTCTTTGTTAAAACCAATATGAATTATTTCCTTTAGGAAAATCTTTCTGACCAACAGAAATTTTCAAAATAAAGAGGAAAAACTTAAAACAAAAGCACACTTGTAAGTCAGTAAAAGACAATCATGGTAAAAACAGAACACCCCAAAAAATTAATAAATGGAAAAACTGGTGAAATCTGAATAAGTTCTGTACTTTAGTTGACAGGATTGTTTCAGGGTTAATTTCTCAATTTTCATGAATGTTGTGTATTTATGTAGGATGTTAACATAAGGGGAAGTTTAGTAAAAGGTATACAGGACCTCTCTGTACTATTCTTGCAATTTTTCTATAAATCTAAAATTATCTCAAGATTAAAAACAATTGTAGAAAACAAAAGAAACTAGTAACTTAAAAATAAATGCCTTCAGCTGCCAAAATGTGACATAATTCAAGACTTAATTTTTTAAAACATTAGAAATCAATAATACACTGTTACTTAACATTATAGTCACTTTATTGCTCTAGAAAATTTAGTTCTTAAAACCATCAGATTACATATATAGAGATAATGAGGCTAGCCCCACACATACACAGACACACACACAAAATCAACTGAATATCATGAGGCTGCTTCTCTAACTTAGTAGATAAATATTACAAAAATACAAAAGTAGCTGATTACAGTTGAGCTATCAAGTAGATATCACATTTCTAGAGATTGCTAAATTGAACAAAAAGAAAACTGACGTTACTGAAAAGTTACTAATAAATGTATTAGAGAAACTCCAAATTACATGCAGACACAAGAATATTGGTTACAAAAAGCATTATTACATTATTTTGGACTAAAATTTTTGCAATGTTTTAAACATTTCCAATCATGCAACAGTAATAAATATCAGACTGAATTTTATAAAGGAGTTAACGGAAGCTCAATGAACAAGATTTAACATATTATACAACTCAAATCAGTTGCATAATATATCCAATTCCCCTAAATTTATCTATGAAATTGAAATGTACACTTATTCCCCCATAACTCCACCTCTGGCCCTATTCCCAATCAATTACCTTACCTATAAACGTTTTAATTTAACATTTTAAAGCAGATTTAATGGGTAAGTATGTAATCTACAGGATAATCTTCATTATTATTTCAGAATAGACACCAAGTATGCTCAATCTGCAGTTACATTCCTTTCAAAAGGCATCTGAACTGCTGCAATTGTCTAGAAAAAGTGAAGCCTAAGAAACCGAGAAAACTGGCAGTCAAGAATCTGGTCTAGGTAGTTCTATAAACTGTAATAATACTAATAAAACCCATGTGTCCACATTTATAAAAGAAGGATTTCCTATTTGAGAAATGTTACCCACTGGGTCTCTGAAAGGAAAGCTGTATGACTACCGCTTTCTGACATAAAACAGTTAGGTGACCCCAAACACTTACTCAACTGGCTAACTTAAAGCTGAGGCTTTTAAAAAAATATTCAAAGCCACAGAAGTAATTAGGGAAATAAAATTTTGGAAGGTAATAGCGTAAGATACATGCAGAATTCCTCTTATAATCGTACATCCAAAATAAATCTGTCCTAACAAAGCAACAAAAGATCAAATAACAATAAAATACAGTGGAAAATGCCTCTGTTAAAATCATCAACCAAAATTACTGAATGGCAAAAGAATACTGCCTCAAAACATACTGAATTCACATATGTTAATATCACCATAATGAGCTCATGCCAGATATAAATTCAGGTTACCAATTAGGTTGAAACAAATTTTAGAGCTATTTTTACAAGAGAAATAAATGTACTTCATGATAAAGGCACAGTATCATCTAAAAAAAAAAAATCTGATAGATTTATCACCAGACACAAACTTCCTTAATCCTTAACAACACAGCACAGTAAAATTTTCTTGGAAACTTTTTAAAAGGCTTGATTTAACATGCCAGGAAGATGATTATTTTTCCACTGAGATGCATTTATGTAGATTATGTAAATTGGATTGAGGTCAGTTTTACATCTGGAATTAACAAACCCTAGCGGAAGTACCAGCTGCTAATAATGCTTATTTATATTATACATAACTTAGCTGGATGTTAAACTACGCAACTGTTGGTGCCAGTCTGCTTATAAAGGCAATGCTCTGGAGACAAAGTCTTCTCACAAACAGTGGGCAAGCAGGTTTCATTATTATATGTTCAACAATAATCCTCAGTTCATTAAACAAGGTCCTGTAAGATAAAACAGTTTTCTTTCAGAAACACAAGGCAAAAGCAACATAATGCAAAACAAATGGTGATGATGGAATGTTCTACAGCCATTAAAGAATTTGAAGTAGTAAAAAGAAATAACCAGAATGCACAGGAATATACAAAATTCTCAAAATCAACACCTGTGTCTTTGAGGGGGCTGGCAGGGGAGGGGTCCATTTAACAAAAGCATTTAATAAATGGCTTTCTCTGAGGGCTAGATTAGGGATGATTTCTATGTTCTTTATTGTAGAGTTACATCATTTTCACATTTAATTTAGGCAAATTCAACTAGTTCTAAAAAAGAGCAATAAAGTGAAAATTATATAATATGGGCAATCCCACCTACTATTTCCTTAAATGAACATATTTCCTCTTAGGGCTTTCCTCATCTGTAAAATAGAACTATGTACTTTAAGGAGTTGTAGTGAAGTTTAAACAAGACAACATAAAATATACTCAATAAATTTACTTCCCAGTTGGATCACTCCATGATTTAACTGGCTCTTGTTTGCCTTCAGACTAAAGCCCAACTCCTTAACATCCAATGCTCTCCAGAATCTGGTCTCTGTTGAATTTTCTGCTTCATTTCTTGCCACTCTCTGCCATGACTGCTATGTTCCAGTTATGTTGCATGTTTGTGCCTAAAACAGGTTGTAGACTGACTTTGCCTTAACTGTGCTCATTTCCTACAAAGTACTCTATATTACATACTATACACATCACACATATATTGCACAGGCTAGCAGACACAAAATCATGTACACTGTACTGTAATTTATAAATGATTTGAAGGAACATCAAGGGTAATTTTATTCACAATTTTCACCTTATATGCTGAGTCATCCTGCATAAAGACAAAACTCCTGTTCTACGTTTCCGTATCCTCTGTATTATTTTTATGGTTAGGAAAAGTAATAAGCTACCGTTTTAAAAAAGAATGTAATAAACTCTCACACAAAGATAGGAAGGAAATTTAGAAAGATGCACATTTATCAAAAAACCTGACCTTCTTCTTGTAACTCCTATCTTTCTGACAGCCCCGTTGCTCACAATTCTCCAGGCCAGAAACCTGGAGGTCTTCTTTATCTCACTCTTCTTCCCCAAGCCCTAAGTTCCTACCCTCCTGAATAGTTTTCAGATTTATCCCCTTTTTCCTAAAACACTGAATTAGTTCAAGCTCTGGACTACTCTAATAGTCTCCACACCGTCTACCTTTGCGTTCTCTAGGTGAGCTTGCAGTCCATCTTCTGGAATGATATTTCTAAATCACATCTCATCACATTCTCAACCCCTCCACACTGAACTTCAATTAAGTTCCAGACCCTATCATAATCTGGTCCCTGTCTACCTTTCTGGGCACAGATCTTTATTACTTCCCTATAGACTTTTTCAGCTCAAGCAACATCTAACTGTTGGTATGTCAGGCACTTTCAGGCACCCATGTGCCAGAACTCAAACTTCAAGAGATCTGGCTTTTATTACCACCTCCTCAGTCTCATCTGTCTCCCTCTGTTCCCTGGGCCTCCACAGCACCTTCATCACCATATTGACTTACACGGCTGTCTAATTCACTCAGCTCTAAGTCCCTAGAAAACAGGTATTTCAATCCTATATAACTTGTTAGCACCAACAAACAATCACTGTCCTCTAAATAAATGAGTCTAATGAATAAAGCTAGAAGGCATCTTGAAAATACTCTATTCAAACATCTGTAGGTTACAGATGAGACCTAACGCCACATGGCTATTTCTCTTATTCCTAACTCTATCACTGGCATAATCCAGACCAAGTCACAGAGCTCCTTTGGAGCAACGCTGACATTTGAACTTTCACTGATGATGAAAATGTCTATCAGTGCTGTCCACTACAGTGGCCATCAGCCACACAAAGCTTTTGAGCACCTGAAATGTGGTTAGCGTGACTCAAGAATTTAGTATTACATTTTATGAATTTTAATTAATTGAAATTTAAATGGTCAAATGTGGCTAGTGGCTGCCATATTGGACAGCACAGCTCTGGACAATCTACACTAGACATCTACAAAAGACTGATACCACTAACTTGAGAATAAATATCATGATAGGCAAAAATGGTACAAAGTGTTGATACAGAGTGTCTCAAAACCCTTAACAAAAAAAGTCTAGTGTAGAAAGTGTAGTTTTATAAACTGTTGGTATTTATAAGTGCAAATATTTTCCATTACCTTTACACTTTTTTTTAATTTAAAGATTGGCACCTGAGCTAACATCTGTTGCCAATCTTTTTTGTTTGTTTCTTTCTTCTCCCCAAAGCCCCCCAGTACATAGTTGTATATTCTAGTTGTAAGTCCTTCTAGTTCTGCTATGTGGGACGCCACCACACCATGGCCTGATGAGTGGTGCTGGGTCCATGCCCAGGATCTGAACTGGGAAAACCCTGGGCCACCAAAGTGGAGCACGAACACTCAACCACTCGGCCACAGGGCCAGCCCTTTTTCCACTGTTCTGATTAAAATGTGTGCTTATGGGGAAACTCTGAAGATGCTCAATGACACATATTTGTGTTATCTTGATCCACTGCTATCCTCTTTTTTATTCCAGTGAACACGTCTAAATTTCTGTATGTGTTGATCTGATTTAAGGGTATATGGGAAAATGGGAGTGGAGAAGAAAAAGCATATTAAAAAAACAAAGAAAAACAAATCTGCTGATGAAAATGGATGTCAGGGCAGGGGACCAGAAGATAATGTCTGAAATGAATACAAGGACAAGAAAGAAAAAGGGCAAAAACTGACAGAATCGAGTAAAACTCAAGGTCTACTTGCAACCAGAGATTCAAAAGACATTTCCTAGAGAGCATAAAAACCCCTCAAAGGAGAAGAATCAGAATCATAGAAAAAAGAAAATAAACTATTTATTAAGACCTTATTAAATCTAAGCACTTTTAAAACATTACTTCATTCGACCCACATAAGGAGGTTTTCTCCCTACCAATGAAGAAATTAAAATTTAAATAACTTGCCTAAAGTCACACACCTGGCAAATGATGGGTCGGCATTCAAATTCACTTCTTTTTACTTTGCTTGTGAAGATAAGACAGAGATCATGCTAATACACTCACTGGCTTTATGGGTGAATTTCACTACATAATAAATTTATTTTCAACTTGAAAACAAAAACTATGTTAACATTAGTATCTGAGTAACATATTTAAGAAGCTATCAAAAACAGCTATTCGATTTGGTTTTACTCTAACTTTTGAGATCAGCATGCATAATTTACAGTTTAATTTAAGCCTCCATTCATGAACATTAAAGTAATTCACTAAAATATTTCTCTGCTTCCTCATTTTTCCATTCCTAACTGTTCTGTCCAGGCTATCAGAAGAATATTATGATCACGTCAAAACCATTATTCTCATACATCTAAAAGATAAATTCTAAACTTCTTACTCTGAAACTCAAGAGGTTTTATGATATGGCTCGAATATACCTTTTTTTTTCTTTTTTTTTAAAGATTTTATTTTTTCCTTTTTTCTCCCCAAAGCCCCCCAGTACATAGTTGTATATTCTTCGTTGTGGGTCCTTCTAGTTGTGGCATGTGGGATGCCGCCTCAGCGTGGTTTGATGAGCAGTGCCATGTCCGCGCCCAGGATTCGAACCAACGAAACACTGGGCCGCCTGCAGCGGAGCGCGCGAACTTAACCACTCAGCCACGGGGCCAGCCCCACGAATATACCTTTTTAATCTTAGCTCCAATCACTCACCATTCAGAATCTCCATTATAGTCAAACAGGTCTACTCAATGCTCCTTAAACATGGCTTATACCTTCTAGCCTCTGAACTCGTGCTCCTACTGTCTTCATATCTAAAATGCTTTTACCTATTTTATCTATTCAAAGGCTTTAATTCTTCCAGAACAAATTAAAATCTCTATTTTGGGAAACTTTCCTGGGCTCTTCTATCTTCTGGCTCAGAAGACAGAAGATGACAGATGCTCTCTCCCTCCTGTGGACTACAGTACTCATATGATAAAGCAAACATATGACAGTTCTCATATACTGACTTGTTAATACTGTATCCTGAACTACTGTTTCCTTATTTTATCATCTGAAATATGTTTTTGTTTCTTCAACTAGGAAAGCTCCTTGAGAGTGGGACTTATGTCTTACACATCTTTAAATTCCTTAAGCTTTAGTACTATCAGAGAGGTAGTCGAGATAACTCCAGTCTCAGTTTCTGAAAAGACATACAATCACCTCCTCATCAATCCTAGAAGCCCTGGAACTTAAATTTATGAAAACATTGCTTGCTTCTAACTTCTAATACAAAAGCTAAGTAACTCTTAAAAGTTACAAACACTATATTTCACAATACCTTTAACAAATAAAACAGATTTAAATTAATCACCAGCTTACCGACAATATGGATTTCTTCGAGAGGAATATCGAAGAGTTAGAAATCTATAGTATATAAAAGGCTGGAGCAAACTTCCTTGACCACTGAAATAAACAAATAAAAGGAGAGTAAATATACATTATCAATTCACATGTGTACTCACAAAACTTAAAGGCAAGTTTATTGGAGAATGTGTCCTCATTCACCAAAGAGTCATAGTAATATCTATGACATCTAAATCAAATTTATTCTTAAAAAGGAAATAAAAGAATGTATATGATTGGTAAAGAATAAAATGTATTGGTTAAATTTTTACAAACATGTATTCATGTATGTATTACTTTTTAAATTTTTAAAAGCTACTAAATGAGTCAGGAAATGTTATATAAATGCTTCCATAATTACCACTAATAATTGATAATCAAGTTTTAAAACTTTATAACATATTAAAATGAAAAGTGGTTCATTTTATACAAACTAATAAAATCACACAGGCTAACAAGTAAATTTACACAGCCTATTCTAATTATTTCTCTTGGTTAAAAAAACACCATTACAGGGGCCGGCCCCGTGGCTGAGTGGTTAAATTTGCACACTCCACTGCGGCAGCCCAGAGTTTCGCTGGTTTGGATCCTGGGCGCAAACATGGCACCGCTCATCAGGCCATGCTGAGGTGGTGGCCCACATGCCACAACTAGAAGGACCCACAACTAAGAATATACAACTATGTACCTGGGGTCTTTGGGGAGAAAAAGGAAAAAAAAAAATCTAAAAAAAACAAAACAAAAAAAACACCATTACAATACCCCAAGAGTCATATATATATCTATGAAATCCTAAGTCTGGAATTCTTTGCTAGGAAGAACTATGTGGATTAATATATTTACTGAAATAACTACAAATGAAATGTGACAACAATCTAACATGGATAGTTAAGTAGCAGAACTAAGTAAATTATATTATGCTTATCTGATGGACTTAGTATGCAACTACTTAAAATCTTGATTATGAAAACTATAAAGCAACTTTGAAGAAAGTAGGATAAAAACTACATATAGTATTACAACTATATTTTAAAACTTTTTTAAAGGAAATACATTAAGATGCTAAATGTGGTTTGTTTTTTGGGTTAATTTTTTAGCCTTTTCTTCTAAATTGTGTGATACTACTTTCATCATAAAAATAATTTACATGATTACAAACTTATCACTAAAATAAATGTTACATCCATTTTTCCCAATAAATCACATGACAAATCTTTAAATCTTTAAATTGAAAAATACACATACTACAGAAAATATAGAAAGAAAAGAATATTCAATGAGAAACAAATCTTCCACCAAGCTAGCTCCTTCCTCAAAGTTATAGCACAGTCTCTAATATATCCTTCCAGAAATTTATACACACAGTGTATAAATGACTAACACTAATACAGTGCTCACTTTATAATTACTGAATCTGTTGAACAACTGTAGGAGGGAAGTGGTCTCATCATTCCCATTTTAAGGATGAAGGAACTGAGGCAGAAAGGAATACGTACATGCCCTTAAACTTATACATACATACCTCAACATATAAATGGGGAATACCCTACATGGTCCCTTACATGGTCCCTTTTTTTTTTTTTTACAAACTTTTAAACTTACTATATCTTGGAGATCATCCTCTATCACAACACATAAATTTAGCTCATTCTTTTTACAATTTCAAGTATTCCACCTTATACATGTACTATTACGTAACAAGTTCTCTACTAATGAATAAAGCTACAAGGATCATCCTTTAATCTGTCTTTGCACACGTGTGTGTGCATGCATATGTAACATAAACTCAGACTTCATGTTCATTTTTAAATACAGAGCTTTAAGCATTATTGCTAAAAATATAACTTAATAAAGACTTCTAACATTAGACTGTGCTTCTACCATGAAGGGTAGCATTTAAGGAATAATGAACTAAAATTATTTTTAATTTTATAGTTTGTGTTATATTCAAGAGACATACTTAAAGCATTAATAGCTTTTCCTATTAGGGATCGAACAAAACTTCCTAACTTTATTTTAATTTTTTAGAATAACAAAGTGATTTCTCTATTTAAATATTTCTGGTAAATTCTCCTTTCCTTTACAATAATCTTAAAAATTAGGGGCTGGCCTCATGGCTGAGTGGTTAAGTTCACGTGCTTCGCTTCGGTGGCCCAGGGTTTCGCTGGTTCAGATCCTGGGCATGGACATGGCACCACTCATCAGGCCACGCTGAGGCGGCGTCCCACATGCCACTAGAAGGACCTACAACTAGAATATACAACTATGTACTGGGGAACTTTGGGGAGAAGGAAAAACGAAAAAAAAAAAAATTAAAAAATTAAAATCAGTTTGCACAGTCAGTGTTTAAATAAAAGATTAAGTAGCACAACTGAGTTAATGTAGTCAAAACTTGGTGCTCCAACCAAAAATTCACTCCAGTTCCAAAAATGAGGCTTTTGTTTTAAGTGTGCATGGCATCTCAGCATTCCATTATAAATCTTAGGTTGATTTAAGAGGAAAATTAATTATTTTGCTTATTAAACAGAATCTGGAGGTTTCAAATGCAGACATCAATGATCTCTACACAAAGAACTAGTTTTGGTATCTTCATTTTTTTTTTTAATTTTTTTTTTTTTGATGAAGATTAGCCCTGAGCTAACATCTGCTGCCAATCCTCCTCTTTGCTGGGGAAGACCGGCCCTGAGTTAACATCTGTGCCCGTCTTCCTCTACTTTATATGTGGGACGCCTACCATAGCATGGCTTGACAAGTGGAGCGTAGGCCCACACCCAGGAACTGAACCGGCAAACCCCGGGCCGCTGAAGCAGAACCTGCAAACTTAACCTCTGCACCACCGGGCTGACCCCTGCTATCTACATTTTAATTTTCACCCAGTTACATGAAACAAATCACAGAACCTGGCACGACCCAAGAAAACAGAAAAGTGAATAAGAGGGCAAAAAGTTGCCTTTACTAATTAAATGTTTAAGTGTCTGATCACTATCACAAAAGAGGGACATTAACTTTTAGGGTGAAAGTTTTAGAGTGAATAACGGACAAATAAGGCAGTATCAAATCCTATGTTCAATGTTCATGGAACGTTGGAAGGATTTCAGGGAATTACTTATTTCAACTACCACTAGTTTTTTAAATGTGGAAAATCAAGGCTCAGAAGGCTAAGTTAATGGTCAAATCAACTAGAATCCAGGTCTGCTAACACCCAGTAAGTCTTCCCATTGTATCATTCCAGAACTTTTATATTACCTAGTTTGCAACCCCACAACTTAAGCGACATCTGGTGATCCTGGAGTTTTCAGAGGAAAACATTACTTAAAAGAATGGAACAGATGTATTTATGAGGAAATCTATAAAACTCTGTTACTAGCTTGAAGAGAGACGGAAGGAAAGGAGTAACTGTTAGGTATATACATTAAAAAAAAAGGTTCATAGCCAAATGATACTTTAGCTTTTTTCTTGTTTCTTTTTTTTTTCTTGAGGAAGATTAGCCCTGAGCTAACTGCTGCCAATCTCCCTCTTTTTGCTGAGGAGGACTGGCCCTGCAGTAACATCCAGACCCATCTTCCTCTACTTTATATGTGGGATGCCTACCACAGCATGGCTTGCCAAGCGGTGCCATGTCCACACCTGGGATCCGAACCAGCGAATCCAGGGCCGCCGAAGCGGAACGTGTGCACTTAACTGCTGCACCTCCGGGTCGGCCCTGATATTTTAACTTTTATCTCTAATGTCCTATTACTTGTAAAACTAAAAATTAAAAAAGCAATAATCGGGATTGAAATGTAGTTTTAAAACCTAAATGCAGACTATTGATGGAGAGGTCAATACTTTGCTATTCTAATGTTCTAATTTTTAAAAGGAAGGCTTTCTTTATTCATACATTACTCCGATGCAAACAAATACAGAGGTGATAGTAGGCAGCTATAAATACCAGACCTAATTTTTCTCTAGTGTAAGAAAAATCATCTCAATAATGGCAGAATGGTCTAAAATAGACCTCCTAAGATTCTTTCAAAGGTAGTAATTCTGAAATTAATTTTCAGAATGTTAAGTGATAATTCACAAGGAACAATAAGTAAGACAAGTTCCTAGGTTTACTATAATCTCAGATTTTCTACTATAAAGTGAAAAGATGATTGCTAAGATCCATCTAGCTAAGTGTATCAGTATCTACTTCAACAGATTTAAGGAGGATAAAATTTGAGCTAATATGTTTACTATGTTCACGAAAGTCATCTGCCTCCCAAAACAAATATATTTTCGTTCTTACCTAAAAAGCATAAAAACTGTAGCAGGCATCAAGAATATTTCGTTACAAGCAATGAATTTCAAAATATTCTGTTGATTAGCACTTAATTTATCCAAGACAGATCTCAGCAGAGGTAAACTATTTGAACCCTTTGCCTAAAACATAAGAGAACAAACATTAGAAATAACAAAGCATTTTTGATCACTCAGTTATTTTCTTTCTTTAGATAAACAGCATATCCAACAGGCAATACAACCAAAAGACAATTATTTGGAAATGGTGACATAAAAGTTTACAAAAGTCAGTGTATTTTCCTGCTTTATTGTATTTTGTTAGTTGAAGAGTTAAAAGTCATTTTCATGCTTTTTCTTAAGAAAGATTAGATCATTTCACAAAAAATCGTCATTTCTCTCCAACCACGATAAAATCTGACTACCCAGTAATACAGCTAAAGTATCTGTGACTCCTTAGCTAACGAAAGGTAGAAATTATGGAATCCAATTACTACTGTGAAAAAAAGGGCAACACAAGGCAAAAATAATGGATATTTTAATTCAAATTTCAGTGCATGTGGAGCCAATCTGCCCGGCACACTGAAGCCAGGCTTAATGTTTCAACCTGGGAATACGAAAAAATTTTAGGAATTTAGCAGATTGAACATCAGTGTAAAACAAACTCAGTACACTCTACTTACTTGTTATGTTAGAAGTAAACATTGACAGAATAAGACATCTCTGACAACCTATCAAATCTAAAAGATAGGACTTTTTAAAAAAATAAAGAGATCTATTTCAAACTTCAGAAATTCCTCTGGCAACTGAGGAGTAATCTGAAACACAATCCTTTATCTATAAAATGTACTATTTTGTGAAACTTAAACAATAAAAAATTCCAAACTTAAACCTTGCAAATCACTAAATAATTTAGAACAAGTTTGGAAGGAATAGAGGAACTTTTTGTGACAAATGCCCAATGTCTTAGAACTCAAATTCATGTCAACTATCTGTAATCCAGGAGTTAAAAAAAAGCATAGTTTTACTTACATCAAGGACCTTTTTTGTATACGTGGCAGCATGAAGCAAAGAGAACAACAAGACTGGGAAAATGCTCACTGAAGGAAACAATTAAGGAAAACATTTAAAATTCATCAAACACTTTGCAAAACAGGCTATGTATTACGTCCAACTACATAAATCTGAAATGGCATCTGCTAAAATGAGTTCAGCAATGGCTTTTGTTTTACTGACATTCTTGATAACCAAATGAAGTTTTTAAAAAAATCTGTAAGGAAGAACATTACTTCATTTTCTAAAGCTCACAGTTCTGAGATGAAGAAAATAGTGAAAAAAGTTTATTTCTATTGGATAAAATATTGTAAACGTTTGCTAAATTAAATTGAAATCTAGGCCACCTCAAAGTGTTCAATACAGCTTTTAACCCCACAACAGTCACTCTGGCCAGAATAACTTAGCCTTCAAATACAAGGATAGTCTTTTGTGCACTGCTTTCACTATCTCAACTCCTTAGGAAAGAGTCTGGGGTAATGGTTTAAAGAGCAGTTCCCAAATTCTACTCAACTAAAGATCTTATTATTTCTTTCCTACAAGGACCGCATTATTTTGAGGTACTGCACCTATTAAGCTTTTACAGTTAATGTGTTCTCAACTTGTACAAATAAAAAAAGAGAGTGTATATTTGGGTTTGTGTCTACTCAACTGAGAGTCTCATCAGACTAATTACAGACATAAGCAAAGAATCCTTATATTAGAGTGCAACTGTCTGGCTCTACGTCATGAATAAATATACAATTTTCATTCAGCTTTTTGAAAAACAGAAATTGTTCAAAAGATCCTATTCACTCCAATTTCTGCCAGGTTGATAAGAACAGTAACAAAAAATTTGTCAAGTATTTCCATAAAATGATATGAACCGTCAGTCAATCACAAATGGCAAAAATAGTTGTCCTAAAAATATTAAGAGGTTCTAATAAGCAAATTTTTATATTTTATATTTTTCTACACTAACTGAAAGCCTGGTGTGACAGGAAATGATGACTGCTGTGACACAATACGAGTATCACATTCATTATAACCATAACTCAATTAGGACCCAAAAGTTCCGAATTTCCACCTGGCAAGCAAGACACTGACCTTATACCTAAGTGTTAGAAGACTCCTCTTTTACATTTTTTTTTTTTTTTAAAGATTTTATTTTTTCCTTTTTCTCCCCAAAGCCCCCCAGTACATAGTTGTATATTTCTCGTTGTGGGTTCTTCTAGTTGTGGTATGTGGGATGCCGCCTCAGCGTGGTCTGACGAGCAGTGCCATGTCCGCGCCCAGGATTCGAACCAACGAAACACTGGGACGCCTGCAGCGGAGCGCGCGAACTTAACCACTCGGCCACAGGGCCAGCCCCGTCTCTTTTACATTTTTTAATGAATCATAGATCCCTTTGAAACTGATGAAAGCTACAACCCTCTCCTAAGGCCACTGTAAACTCTGTTGCTTCTTAAATAATTCAATCTAAACTGTGACATACATCCTAACTTGAAGCCTAATTCAATAAAGAGGCAACGTCAGGTAGTGAAAACAGAACCTCGAATTGAGAGTCAAGATACATGGGTTCCAGTCACGGCTCTGACACTAACTTCATTTCCATAGGCCAAGTTTCATATTCTGTCAAATGAATATGTAGCAATCAAAGCGAGAGATTTCTAACGTATCTTTTACCTCTAACATTCTATAACTCCCAAATCCTTGATAAGAGATTCATAGTCTTAGCTTTCAATGTCATTTTTAGACCACTTAGAAAATATAAGGGGTGAAAAGTCTACAATTTAAACCCTGTCATTGTTAGAGCAAGGACAATATATCACCTTTGTAAGAACAAAGATCAGAATCTAACTTTGTAATACGACTTTGGGCTCACCTTTATTTATTAACATAATACTCAACTACTTTAGATTACTGTTTCTTACCTATTATCAGTTTCTGTTACTCCCACTGTTCACTACTCCTCCCCACCACTCTAAGAATTTAAGGAACATGAAATCTTAATCTTTGACTCCCCAGAGAGGGGCTATGAAATAACCAATTGCATAGAAAAGGCAGAGAGGTTGTCTTCACTGGTCATGAGTCTCATTTGGCACTATCTCAGGATTCACTCAACAAAACTTACTGACCACCTGCTCTGTGACACACAATGTCCCAGAGGTCAGTATTGGTGCATTCAATTTGCTCCATATTAATTATCTGGAAAACAGTTTCTACTTCTCTCTCCAAAGAAATTTTAAGCTACTAAAGGGCAGAACAAAGAACCTTTAAATAACTTCTCATTATATCTTAGAAAGGCAAGAATTTTAATTATTAGTGATTGTAAAGGACCTCAATAAATGTGATAGACAAAAGCAGATCAATCCAAGGGTTGGCCCTATGCCGAGTGGTTAAGTTCGCATGCTCTGGTTCGGCAGCCCAGGGTTTCGCTGGTTCGAATCCTAGGCTCAGACATGGTACCGCTCATCAGGCCATACTGAGGCGGTGTCCTACATGCCACAGCTAGAAGGACCTACAACTAAAAATACACAACTATGTACTGGGGGGCTCTGGGGAGAAAAAGGAAAAATAAAATCTTTTAAAAAAAAAGCAGATCAATCCAATGATGTGCCAAACAAATGTGACTGTCATTTAGTTGTAGTACAACAATCATTTGTGAGTTTTACCTAAAAATGAACAAATACAGGGGCCAGCCCGGTGGCACAGCAGTTAAATTCGCATGTTCTGCTTCAGTGGCCCAGGGTTCACCGGTTCAGATCCTGGCTGCAGACATGGCACCTCTTGGCAAGCCATGCTGTGGTAGGCGTCCCACATATAAAGTAGAGGAAGATGGGCACGGATGTTAGCTCAGGGCTAATCTTCCTCAAAAAAAAAAAAAGCTAGAAAAAAAAGAAATGAATACAAATACAAATTATGGTGGGACATTACAGACCCAAGCATGCACTGAAATCAGACAGACCTTGTCAGCTTAACTAACTTGCCAATGTGATGTCAGGCAAGTTATTTTAAATTCTTTGAGCGTTAGTATCCTTATCAATAATGATGCTCATGATTTTTTTCAGATTGTTGCAAGGATTAAACATCAAGTTTGTATATACTGGCAAAATGAATACTCAAAAAATTTCAGTTTCCTCCTCTTCCCTTTTCCTTAAAACTTACAAAAAACTATTTAAAATTTGATACTCCACAAACATACAAAATATTATCTAAATATGTAATAGTCTTGGAGACCTATTTTATTGTGCTTTCCATTATGTATAGTTGTATCATAAATATTCAAGAACTCTTAAGAGTTCTTGAGTTCTCTTCCCTCATCCCTCCCCTTCCTTTTTAGAATACCTATTATCATCCCACGACACACACTTGAAATTGGTAAACATACAAATTCCAAATGGGTTATTTAATTCTTATTAGCTCCAGAGATTATCCATGTGTCCTCATTTTCTACTCTAACCACAGCAAATACTAATTTCTTTTTCTTTTATTAATTATCTCATTGTCTGCTTAAATAAGTTATTTCTTGATGAATTTCCATTTGTTCCTAGCTCCCTAGGAGTTAAAAGTAAAAGCTAAGCATTACTCTTTTGATAAAGCAAGACATCTGGACATTTTCCCAAAGATGATGTGAATTAAACGAAAGAAAAATTTAAATGTTAAAATAAGTCCTCCATAGGCTTGTGCTATGAATCTCAATTTTAAAATATCCATTGCTAATAGAGAAGCTTACAAGAGACGAGAACAAAGATCCAAAGTTTAAAATTCACACACCAGCTCTTCAAAATTTAGATTTCACATTTTACAGTCAGAAATTCTTACAATAAATCTATCTTCATTTAAATGAAGTGCAAACAAATGAACCAACCCAGGCTTCATGGAATACCCTCATTGCTGAGTCCTTCCTATAGCGAAAAAAAAAATCAGAAGAACTCTCCTACACTCTCAGTAGATAATTTCACGGTATAAAAGGATACTTGTAACAGGGTAGGAATTGACAAAGATGAGTGAATACAACAGGTAGTGGCAGCTGTCCTCCAACAAAGCCTGGGCCAGGAATGCTCTGCTCAACTGGAAGTGCGGTAATCTTTGGTGCAGCCTCAGAGCACTGGTAAGAGCATTTGCCAGCAAAGCACGTTGGTAAAAGCTTGCTGCTTCATGCAACCTGCAAATTACCAGAGGAGAGGTTATCATGAGACATAAACAACTACCATGTCTCTTCCTCCTTTGTGAATTGCATCATAATTGCACAACACCTAAATCTATTACTCGTCAATAGAAAAAAATTACTTGAATCTAGGTAACTTCTTAGAAGCCTCACTTCATATATATTCCCAACTGAATTTTATAAAGCAGTCATTCTTCCTGTTAGGTTAAAAAGTCATAAATGCAAAAGTTTTACATGAACTCATCTCATCCCCACATACCCATTTTCTCTCAGATTTTCAATGTGATACCAGTTTTCACAAAGCATAAGATATAAAATATTCCTCCAGTTGGTAATATTACTAGGTTACTGGTGCCATAAGGACGAGACTCGTGTTTTATTGTCCCTGAATCCTTTACAGTTTAACAAGTCTTGCACCCAGAAGGTATTCCATAAAAACTGACTGAACAAGTGAATATCAAAGGCAGAAATACGTATAATACATACCCAAGAAGAGGCAGAACAAACAAAGCAGAGCAGTAAACTGTGAACAAGCGAGAAAACCACATTGCTGTGTCCAGTTTATTGGTCATCATGAATTGCTGAATTTAAAAAGAAAAATATTGTAGTAAACCAAACCTGCAAATTATGTTTTTAAGGATGATGTAGTTTTAAGGATTATGTAGTTTTAGTCCTATTCAAAATGTTTTAACAACTCTGTAGCAACTTTTTTTTTAAAATCATTAAGTGAAAACTCTCAAGGCGATTGTTTCATGTATATGCTCAGTAACAAGACCAAAACAGAAAGTACTTAAATAGGATAGTAGTTGACACTTTAAAAAGTAAAAAGACTAATTAAGAAAGAAAAATTTGGATAGAAATTTAACTACAATTGTCTATATTCCTTCAACACCTGTAATACTAGCTTCATCTATTTTAAAAGAACATTAAATAAGAACTAATTGCTCTCAAGAGAACCATAAAGCCTATTCTTAGAAAAATCTCATATTCAAAGAGGTAGATCTCAGATCTGAGTAAAAAGGCATCACAAAAAGCCAATTTGGATTAAATAAACCTTACAAAGGAAAAATGTAAAATCATGGTAATAATAGGCACTCATTATTGAACTCATCAGTCTATGGAAGACTTGCTTATGCACACACAAGGGCCTGGTATACTGTAGATGCTCAAAATATGGCTATCATGTGTTAAATGGCACCTGCCTCTCTGATTTTATGACTTTCTTCACCTCCTCGAAGCTCTCCCAGACATCTTACCCTGGTTTCAGTGGCTCTAGACTAAACTTCCATATACCACTTTCTTCTCCATTTTTTTTCATTCTGTGTTTTCCTTTCCTGCATTTTACCAATAGATGTGTCCATTACCACTAACACAATAACTTAAAATCTGTTTTCTCATTCAAAATGTATCTTGTATTAAAATTCTAAGTGGCTTTTACATTTTTGATAGAATCTATATGAATAATTTTTACATCAAAACCCAATACAAACATAAGTGGGTACATAAAGCAAACGAAAGTTTCACAAAACAATACTTATCTTCAATATGCGTGATGGATTTTGGTATTTCGTACTCTAATGTTTTAGAAATACTTAACATTTCCACTAAATTAATTTCAAAATTCATTAACAGGTCTTTTAACCTAGAGTCTAAAACACTACTCTAAGCAATCTAATAATTATCTTTTGAAAGGCAGAAAAAACTTTTGGGAAAAAAATGCAAGTATATTTTAAAATTCAAGGATGTTTTATTGCATGTGTTTTTAAGAATATGCAGGTGATTTTAGAAATATGTCTCTGGTTTACTCTATCCAAACCTACTATACTGTAACTCCTCTACATTTCAATGATCACCAGGAAAGTGGAAGGGTGAATCTAGCTTACTGTGCTCAGTTTCTCTACAAATATTCAGTCTCTAAACCATAGTCTGAAATTCAACTTTAGAACATTTTCTTTAAAACCTATTCGTTTAGGGTGTTCATTTTGTGATACATCATTGAGCTATGCATTTCATTTTGTATACTTTTGCAGATGTGTATTTTATTATACAATAAAAAAGTCTTAAAAAGTGTATTGGTTTATATTTTAAGAGTGACTATAAACTGTGTTATAAATAGTTCAGGCAAAAAATACCAATGAATCTTTCGGTGAAAAACTACGGAAGTGAAAAACTATTCACAGTCTCCAAGTATCTTACTATAGAACACTTTTTAATTACAAAGGAAAAAAGGTATCTTTACAATGGAGAATCTGGTGGACATCACCTTAACCAAATAATCAAACTTACTATCTCCAATGATGGTATAAATCAACATAAAATGTTCCTGATATTATACAATGCACTGAGAAGGACAGAATATCACTTATGTAATATTCCTGCCAAAATGTTTAGCCTGAATGTGGTTAACGGGGAAAAGAAACAAATCAGACAACTCCAATTTGAGGAGCATTCTGCAAAACAACAGGTCTGGACTCTGGAAAGACAAAAATGGGAGGAGGAGGGCAAGAAAACTTCTAGACTAAGAGACTAAAGGCCAGAAAATGTAGTGCATGCTTTTCAATTAATTCTGGATAAGGAGGAAGCAGCTTTTAAGGGCAACTGGAGAAATCTGAATATGGATTGTCTATTAGGTAATAACGCATATCAATGTTAAATTTCCCAAATTTAACTGCAAAAATTCCTGCGATGACCGCACCGTGATCATGTAGAAGAATAATGAATGAAGTATTTATGGGTTAAAGATCACGATGTATGCAACTACCTCTCGAATGCTCCAACAAAATAAAGAAAAAAGAAAAAATGTGTATATAAATACAGATGTTGTAAAATGTTTAAAAAGAAAAAAGTGACTTACTCAATTCACATACTCATAGTGTTTAAAATTAAAGGCAATAACGCTTCAGGCACAAATAACCAGTAAGCAGAAGATCCGCATCTCAAGAACAAAAAATTTACAAAACCGTAACAATATTTCTCTTTGTAAAGAGGGACAAAAATGAATAAAGGAAAAAAGAAGATCGCTCTCCTCGTTCTGCGTAATTCCTACATAATAGCATAAAATGGGCAGAAACGTCTTCTACCAGCACGCGTGAGCGGAATGAGGCGTGTGTCACAGCACAACCTCAGGTGGCATCTTCAATCTTGAAACCTACGACAATCAGAGACCGAGGCGTGGAAAAAGGCAAGGCGGCCCAATTTCCATAGTATACAGGTTAGGGCCACCTGCTCCAGACCTGCCTGTTGTCGGTTCCGAAACAGAAACTTGTAGTTCCCTCTAGATCTTCGCTCACAATCTCCCCTCTCCAACCCACTCCCAACCCCGACCCGAATCACTAATCCCAGTCCCGAAAGCCTCTTCTGGAACGCCTCGGACCCGGCTCCCAACACTTCCTCCTCCTTTCTAACTCTAGCAAAGCAAGCCAGAGACGACCCTGACTGCTCACTTACCACCGCGCCCGCCCCTTGGGGGCCGTTAGGGGCCGTATCCGCCATAGGGGACTCACACACGCGTCTGGGACGCTGCAATTGGGAAAGAGAAAGAAAGAAGGGATGTCAGCACCGGGGCCACGACTCCAGTAACCGGCCTCCCTGCCCCGTGCCACAAGCCCACCGCGCCCTGCGGCAACTCCGAGCCTCCACAGGGGGCAAAGGTCTCGCCCGCTTCAGTGCAGCGGACTGCCCCGAGGACACCTGCTGTGACCAAGAAATACCTGTCCAGCACGGTCAATAGCAAAGCTGGGTTTCTAGAAAAAGCGGAGCGTAGGCGGAGCTTCGGGACAAGGCCCAACAGTGCCGATCAAAAGCCGCCGGCCCCCGGTTATTGCCGAACCTGGAAGTGCTCCTTTCACTTCCGTGGGGAAGAGGCGGTGACAAAGAGCAGAAACCGGACGCTCTTCCCTGAGGCATGACGGGAAGTGTAGTTTGTCTTGTTTGGCTTCACCTGTATTATACGCCAATCGGCTCTGTAAGCTAAGAGGCGAGGCTGGCGAAGCAATTTTTCTGATCTCTGGCGCACAGGTGGTCTTCCCAGTCCGTGTCCAAACCGCGAAATCTCTCTACTACCTAGTATAGAAGCGTCAGAAATGTCTTCTTTTCTGTTTTCTTCTAGGGGCTGAGGAAGCCCTGTGTTTCTACGCCTAAAATTAATTATTTCAACAAGCACGTAATGAGGCCTGTTATGTAATAGGTCCCCTGCTTGGCAGAGAGGATAAAAAGATGACTATGACACAGATTGCAGGAGAGAGACACAAGCAAACAGAAATCACAGCACAGTGCTTGTGTAATATGGACAGAGGCCGTGTTAATCACAGGGAGCTCATAGGAGGGGACCTGAATCAGAACGGGTCTGGGAAGGTTTTCTGGAAAAGGTAATGCTGGCCCTCAGTTTTCAAGGACAAGGAGAACTTGGCTAAATGGGGAAGGGGATTCTAGATAACAGAAAATGGATGAATCAACAGAACACAGTCAGGGGATTGGTTCAGTATGACTAGAATGAAGGTGACAGGGGAGGTTGTGAAAGATTGGGGCTAGAGAAGCAGGCGGGTGTGCTAAGGAGAGGATCTGAACTTGACCCTGAAATCCAGGGAACCATTGTACCATTTTAAACAAATGTGATATCATGATATTTAGAAAGATCTCTCTGGCAACAGGATAGAGGATGATCAGAGGGGCAAACTAAAAGCTAGGAGATTAATTGGCAGCCCGTTACATACATATAGAAGTGATGAGATTCTGAAGGGAGGCAATGTGGGGGAAGAGAAGAGGAAAGATAACTTGGTGAGGCCATCCAAGATTTGGTGACTGACTAGGTATAGGTGTGCTGGAGAGGGGAGGTCATCAGCTGAGACCTAGAGAAGAGCTGTAGAGAAAGAAGAGTTAGAAGAGTAGTGGATTGAGAATAAGATCTGAGGGAGTTGAGGAGAGGAAGCCAACAAGAGGTATACAGGACAGCTGAAACTATGAACCTGTAATAATCTAACTTTCTTAGATGTGTAGATTTCTTCCAACATCCATGGACAGTCCAGGTACTAGTCAGCTGTAGCTGACAAGTCAAATGGTGCCCTCTTGAAGCCATGTAAACTGTTTTTCTAAGGTCACTGCCCAAGATCAGGGCCTCAGGATCTCCAGCCTGGATTACTTATCGCCCTAGCTGAGGTAAAATGCCTCATCCTCTGCGCTCCTCACATATCGTTTACTCCGTATTTTTATAGCACTTATCACTTCTTATCATTATTTGTGCACCTACCAGGAGTGCATGCATATATGTGTGTGTGTGTGTGTGTGTGTGTGTCTAAGCTTTGGCTGCCATAACAAAATACCTTAGGCTGAGTGGCTTACACAGGAGAAATTTATTTTTCACAGTTCTAGAGTCTGGGAAGTCAAAGATAAAGGTGCTGGAAGGTAGGTTTCATTCTGAGGCCTCTTCTCTTGATTGGTATGTGGTTGCCATTTCCCCAGTGGGTGCATATGTGGGAAGAGGGAAGGGAAAGAGAGCTCTCTGTTCCTTTTTCAATAGGGCCGCCCAGTCCTACCAGGCTCCGTGCTTTGTTACCTCCTAAAGACCCTATCTCCAAATATAGTCACATCAGGGGTCAGCGCTTCACTATATGAATTTTGGAGGGACACAATTCAGTCCATAGCACTATGTATATATATATTTTACTGATTTAAAGGATCTTCTTATTAAGAAAATATTAAAATATAGAATATTCTCTATTGTAAGTTCCATATAGACAATTGATTCTCACAGAATACTCTTGTTGATTTTTGCTAAGCTTTTGTATCCATAGTAAGATATGTTTGCAATTGATGAGCCAGTGTAATTCCATGAATGTTGCTTGATATTTTTGATAAGGAATAAGGTGAAAGTGAAATAGCTAAGGCACATATTGAAATTTCACTGTTTCAACAATGATGTAATCAACCTCTTTGCTGAATTGAATAATAGTTTTTGAATACTGAAAGAATACTCAATTTTTTAATGCTATTCACAATGTAACAGCTACAGATATAACACACTTTTAAGTTTAATCTGTATTACTAACATTCTTTCCATCATTTTTAAGTCTAGACAATCGACAAAACAATAAATCAAGCCCTGATTTGTGGTGCTTGCGGATATTTCCATGATGTAAATGCTCCCAGCATGACCTGTTTTAAACCGCCAACACAATGTCACTGAACATGGAATTGAGAGGAGATGTACATTATATAATATTTTCATCATGCGAATGCAATAGACATAAATAACCTCAAGAGCATAGATAATGGTAAGATGGAAAAATAATTAGGAAGTAATGAGTTTTGAATATTTATTATCTGTTTTTAATATAACTTATTGTAAATTTATACAATTTAATTTTTAATAATGGCTGTGCATAACAACCAGCTCACAAAATTCTTCAAATTTGAACAATCAGCTCTTGCAAGCCAATATGAGCTGGCTCCAGCACACCACTATATCCTTTGTTCCTGATATTCTCTCAGCCCTTCCCCCCACTTCCTTTAGGAAATGGAATTTCCTTGAACTTTCATGCCCACTCAGCTCCACTGCCCAGTGGCACTATCACCAATCTTTCCTTTTCCCATCAGAAAAATCCCCCATTTAAACCCCTGAATATATTGCTATTCTACTAGGGAACTTATTTAATCCTCTTTTGTATTATAATGATGATTCTTATCAAAGGTCTTAAGTTTCAGAAGGGAAACATGATAAACTATTAACAATGGAGAGCAGAAGAAGGTGGATGGCTTTTGGTTGATAGTCTTATATACTATATTTAAAATTAAACATTTTTTAACTATTCAATTAAAAAAGAAATACATTAAAAGCTGGTCAGAAAATAATACTAATAGTAGAAAGACTCATCAGTGGATGGTAAAACCACTGAGTGAATTGCTGATGCGGGCATAATATTGACACATCTCCAAAGTATCACTCCAGAGTGTTTTATTTGTTAATAATTACAAAAGAAATTGTGAATTTTTTCCATGGAGCAACATGGCAGTTAAAACCTTAACCAAGGGGCTGGCCCCGTGGCCGAGTGGTTAAGTTCGCGCGCTCTGCTGCAGGCGGCCCAGTGTTTCGTTGGTTCAAATCCTGGGCACGGACATGGCACTGCTCATCAAACCACGCTGAGGCAGCGTCCCACATGCCACAACTAGAAGAACCCACAACTAAGAATATACAACTATGTACTGCGGGGCTTTGGAGAGAAAAAAGGAAAAAAAATCTTTAAAAAAAAAAAAAAAAACACCTTAACCAAGATATCAAATTTAGCATCACAAATATAGTGGGTTATCCTGACACTGTTTCCTGATATGATGTAATACAATATTCACAACAATCCCTATCAAGAAATTCTTGGCAAAATTTTTACTGTGAATCTAATCAAGCCCTTCTAGACCTAACTTCCAGTTTACAGAAAGTATGAAGAGACAGAGTAACAAGTTAAACAACACCATGAGACAAGTTTCAACATGTAGGACCTTCTACAAAATAGCTTACCTGGACTCTTCAGAAAATAAGTCTCATTATAAAAGGTGGGAGAGCTATTTCAAATTAAAAGCCTGTACAGGGGTCGCCCTGGTGGCACAGTGGTTAAGTTCACGTGTTCTGCTTCAGCAGCCCAGGGTTCGCCAGTTTGGATCCCAGGTGTGGACCTATGCACCGCTTGTCAAGCCATGTTGTGCCAGGTGTCCCACATATAAAGTAGAGGAAGATGGGCATGGATGTTAGCTCAGGGCCAGTCTTCCTCAGCAAAAAGAGGAGGACTGGCAGCAGATGTTAGCTCAAGGCTAATCTTCCTCAAAAAAAAAAAAACACAAAATAAGTGAAGTAAATGTTTTTTTAAAAAAAGTCATGATAGCCAAGTGCATGGTTTGATTGTCTAGATTCTAGGTTGGGAAATAGCAATAAAGGAAATTTGGGGGACAATTATAGACATTTGATTATGGGATGGATATTAGATGACATTATGTAGTTATTGTTAAGTTTTTTGAAGGGTATGTGATTTAGAGGTAAAGTTTCAGGATGTCTGCAACTTACATTCAAAAGTTTCTGCAAAAAAAAAACCCGTAAATGTATCTAGGTAGATGGATGGACAGAGAACAAAAGTAAATGTAGCAAAATATCAATAATTATTTAATCAAAGTGAAGATATGAGTATTTATTATATTATTCTCTGATCTCCTCTCTGTTTAAATTTTCCATATTAAAAAGTTTAGAAGAGAATAGAAGGAATTTTGTTAAAACAATGTAATGCCTTCTGTGTTTTAATATGCCAAAAATCATATATTAATTTGTCAAGTATTATATTTAATTATCAATCAACTGACAACTCAATTTGGTCTTCCAAAATTGATTGGAAAACAAATAATTGATATTATTTATAATTGATATTATTGAAAACAAATAATTGATAGTTAACAGTAGCAAAATACGCTCTCCCAAAATATACCACGTTGGCATAAGGATTATTTTGGGCTGAAGGCAATTGAGAAGAAGCAGATATCATATTCTCAGAAAAGCTCTCTGCCCTCCCTCTATTTGCCTAAAAACAGGACATAAATTTGTTAAGTTGCTCCCCTTCTTCTCTCTACCAGGAAGGACAAAAGTTACCCTTATTGGGGGGGCTGGCCCCGTGGTGTAGTGGTTGAGTTTCACATACTCTGCTTCAGTGGCCTGTGTTCACGGATTCAGATCCCAGGCACAGACCTACACCACTTGTCAGCCATGCTGTGGTGGCAACCCGCATACAAAATAGAAGAAGACAGATGTTAGCTCAGAGCTAATCTTCCTTAAACAAAAAAAGAGGAAGATTGGCAATGGATGTTAGCTCAGGGTGAATCTTTTTCAGCAAAAAAAAAAAAAAAAAAGTTAACCTTGTCACCCCAGAGATGGCACCAGAGCAATCTATATAAGAAACTTTACTAACTAGCCCTTTGTTTTCCATTAGTTCCCATATATATTTGACTTCCCACACTTTGCCACTCTAGAACTTCAAGGTCTTTTTCCTTTGTCTTGTCGCGTCTATAAAAATGTATTGTCCTTTTGTTAAGATGCTACATAAGCCCAAGTTCTAACCACCCCGTTGGCATGTGTTAATAATCTTCAGAATGTCGTTCTCTTGTTACTCTATTTTTTGTCAGTCTAATTTACAGGACCCCAGCAAATGAACCTAAGATATTTAGAGGGGAAAAGAGTTTTTTCTTCCTCTACAAAAGTCACCTGGGTTGCAAAAGGATTTGTTATAGTTATTAGAGTAATTTTTTCTCAACATCCAACTTGATATTTCAAATTGTCCCTTTGTTTGGTGCCCTGGAAAATTTGATAGCTACTAAGATTTAGAAAATTGAGTGGGATGCCTTTCAAAATGTGAAAAGGGAGGTGGGCAAGAACGCAAATACATGGAAGTTATGGTTTGGTTCGTTCCATTAAAAATATCAGTGCCAGGGGCTGGCCCCGTGGCTGAGTGGTTAAGTTCTCGTGCTCTGCTGCAGGCAGCCCAGTGTTTCGTCAGTTCGAATCCTGGGCGCGGACATTACACTCCTCATTGAACCACACTGAGGCAGCGTCCCACATACCACAACTAGAAGGACCCACAACGAAGAATATACATCTATGTACCAGGGGGCTTTGGGGAGAAAAAGGAAAAAATAAAAATCTTTAAAAAAAAAAAATCAGTGCCAGTACATCTTTTAGGAAACCTTTTTGTACTCCCAGGAGTATATCTATATCACAGAAGTTAATCTTTTGCCATATTTACTTTACATTTTTTCTTTTTTATAAAATAATACATATAGTTGAAACCCATTCCCATTCCATTATCCTAACTATTCAGAGCTACCTCTTCAATGAAGTTACTGTATTCTTTCTGTTCATGTTTTTGTACTTTGTTATATGTGTATTTTTTACATATGTATCTGCATAATAAGCAACATACAGTATAGTTTTGTATCCTTTTACATTTTAGTAGATGGTACCATACTTCATGTATCCTCTTGGAACCTACTTTTTTCGGTCAACATTGTGTTTAAGATGTATCCATGTTAGTACACCTAGGTTTAGTTCATTTATTCTAGTAATAAATACTATATCCTATAATATCCCATTTATGAATTATCAAAATTAATTTGTTATCTTAATGATGGGCATTAAATTTTTCACCTCAAAATCAATTCTGCAATGAACAGCTTTGCATGAGAGTTTATCTAGGGTAAATGTTTAGAAGTGGAATGGGAAGCCATAGGGTATCTTCAACCTTGCATATTAAAATAATTGAAGATTTACTCCCCTCAGTGGTTATGGTTACTTAAGTGGTTACTTAGCTTATGAAAATATCCCTAATCCCTGCCAACATTTGTTGTTTTCAGTTCGTACCAATCTTATGTATATGAAATGGTATATCATTGTTTTAATTTGCATTTTTATGAGTAGCAATGAGGTTAAGCATTTTTTTCACAACTTTATTGACCATTCAGGTATTCTCTTCTGTTGCCTCTTTTTCTGTTGTGTTGTTTTTCTTTTATTATTATCCATTATTGTTGGTCTGTTGGAGTTTTAAAAATTTATGTTTAAATGTTAATGTTTTGATAGGAGTCTTTTGTTATGAGTTGAAAATTTTCCTTTCCCTTTCAAAGCTGAGTAAAAATACTAAGTGACTATTTGGAGGGAGGATGGAGGAACAATCTGCCCAACAATCTGAGACCCCAAGCTGAACTAGAAACTGCCAGGCATGGTTTCGTGAAGCTGCTGAATTAAGATAAAGGCAAAGGGGGCACAAATGGGTTGCTTTCCAAATGGCTCATGGTTTGCTTTCCTGAGTTATGAAAGATGACACTCCCCATTAAAACTCTTTTTAATAGTTTGATGACATTTTGCTGACCAAATCAACTTAATCATATTATTTTAATAATTGTGTTATTTTGATTTCATTCTGTTTGCTTCTTCTTCATTCTCAGGTGTGCTGAATATAGACCAAAAAGAACCACAGATGTAGGCCTACAATTGAGGTTCTAGAAGGATTTCAAAGAAGAAATAATTTATTTTGAATAGATAAAAATAAGGGGATAACTCATCAGATTTGCACTATAGTTATTCTTACAAAGGCCACTCACTTTTAGCAACAGCTAGATTTTCTTTTTCTGTTATCTCTCCCTAGAGCATAGGCATCTCAAAGACAGACTGTTTTCTCCATTTCTGTGTCGTTCCCCCAGGCTTCAAACAAAACTATAGATGCCAAGATTCCAAGACAGTGTTTCAGGCAATTTAGGGACTGTATAAAATATACTGAGGTCATAGTGGAAGGAGTTGAAGCCACTTTGCCAAGATATTTGGTTCTGTAAGAGCTTTCAGTAGTTAGGGTTAACTGTTGAAGGCAGTGACATCTATCATTTGTCTTCTGCAAGAGGTATCATTTTTTAAAAAATACATCTTTATTTTTTTTAACTTTTTTTTTTTTTTGAGGAAGATTAGCCCTGAGCTAACATCTGCTGCCAATCCTGTTTTTGCTGAGGAAGACTGGCCCTGAGCTAACATCCGTGCCCATCTTCCTCTACTTTATATGTGGGATGCCTACCACAGCATGGCTGTGCCACGTCCACACCCAGGATCCAAACCAGCAAACCCCGGGCCGCTGAAGCAGAATGTGCAAACTTAACTGCTGCGCCACTGGGCCGGGTCCAAGAAGCATCATTTTATGTTTTGTGTTATGTTTAATGTATGGATGATATTTAACCCTCTCTTCCTTTTTTCTGTTTTTGTTTAACAATTGGATTTTTTTCCCTAGTATATTCCTTTACTTTCTTCCTTGATTACTAGTAGTATTAATTAAACAAGGAGGCCATTAGACTGAAGTGGCTCTAATACCTTATTGCCTATGTAAGCAAACTAAAACCTAAGCCTTTAAATGCCTCAAGGTTAAGAAAGCAAAACCTAAGGACAACCAATCACAAACAGACAACTAGACTTTTCCAAATAAGGGAAACGTTTAAGCTACAGCCAATCAAGTAATTTCCTTGCTTTGCTTCTGCCTTTTTTCTACAGAAGGCTGTCTCCCAGCTCCTGTCAGCACAGCACTTCTAACCACTTCTAGTTTGGTGCTGCCTGATTCAAATGGACTTTTGCTCAAGTAAACTCTTCTAAAATTTTTAATATGCCTTAGTTTGTCTTTTAACAGTAGTGAGATAACTTATCAAATGTATATGGTTGTCTTCGTCAGGACTCTCTTGATTGCAGGTAACAGAAATTAAACCCAAACAGACGTATGGGGGGAAGGGAGCAGAATAATTGACTTTGAAAAGACCAGAAGTAGAAGATCTTTTAACAGGCATGACTGGGCTTAAAAGAACAAATGATATCAAAGGAATCTGTGTTCTCGTTTCTGCTGCCCTCTGAGTTGACTTCATTGTCAAGCCGATTCTCCCTCTACTCCAGTCCATATTCCACCAGGTTAGTAAGACCAGCCCATAGAAAGTGCTGTTCCCTAATGCTTTCAAATAATGATCCAAGCTTGATTCTGTAGGGGAGGAAGAACTATTCCTCTACCCTCTAGGTCCCTCTGGCTGTGCTAAGAATTAAATTGACATGAGACAGAATAACAGGAGAAAATCAAACAAAGTTTAATTACATGTATACATGGGAGAAACCCAGGAAAACTGAGTAACTTGCCACAATGGCTGAAGCCACCACCTTAAATACCATCTTCAGCTAAAGACAAAGGAGGATGTTGGGGTAGTGGTTTGGGACCTCAAAAGGGAAGAAGGCAATTTCCATGGAGATGGAAAAGCAAATGTTTGCTGGCCCATCTATAGACAATGTGACGAGAGGGGAAGGAGACAATGAGAGAGAAAGAGAGAACGAACTTAGATAAAAATGGGGCTTGGGAAGGATCCTCCAAGTCAATTATATCCAAAGTTATCTGTGGTGATAGCTCATTGCTGGGACAGGCCTTCTACCTTAAATTCTTTTAGGCAGTTAGGGGGAAGGTCAAAGTTTCTTTCAGAGTCTTTTGTCCTTGAAAATAGGCAAGCCAAAGAGACATATTTTAGGGTGGCAAATTCTGACCCCCAACAATTATCAGCAGGTCATATCTGGGCCCTCCATTCTTAAACCAATTATTGAGATGGGTGGGCCAGGGTTAGGTCATTATCTACTATTCACTAACTATTGAATGGAGTAGTAAGAGGAATGTGTGTGGGATCAGCTTCATCTGAAACTCTAAGTGTGTTAGCTATGAAAAGAATGAGACATAGATGCCAGGAAGGCAAAAACAATATAATTCCACTTCAGTCATCATTTTTTATCTGATGCTTTTTATATTTTTGCCTTTTTTTTCAGTGCCTGTCAATCAATTTCTATTTGATAAGAGTTTCCATAGGATGAAGTTCAAGTCCTAAGTATTGCCCAGGTTATTTTAATTGAAGGCAAGAAAATTCTGCTGTAACACAAACCCCAAAGCTGAAGCAGTTGGCTATCAAAAGGCCATTACTCCTTTTGGCTAGAAATTGGCTGATGGAGCAAGAATTGATTCCAGAATTATTGATGATTTGGCTCTCCCCAGTTTTCAAGGGGGATTCTACTGAACCATCAAGACATCAATTTGCTCATTTCTGTTTCCATCCCTGATTAATGATCCTGTGGTTGGATAGGGCATATTTGCAATTGCTAAGTGCTGAGTCATTTATTTCATTAGGAGTACATTCCTACTTTTATTCGCTGCCTGAAAAGTAAGCTCCATAAGCTTTGCGGATATAGTGTGAGTATAAGATTGTAATTATGAGTGTGTGTGTGTGTGTGTGTGTGTGTGTGCACGCACCTTTGCTTTGACTAGGCTATTTTTAAACTCTGCAAATTGTAGATAACTAATAGCAATGAAACTAATTCTTGTCTATTATGTTAGTCTTTTATCACTGCTTTAAAAAGCTACCACAAATTTGTTGCCTTAAAACAACACAGATTTACAATCTTACAGTTCTGGAGGCCAGAAGTCCCACACAGGTCTTGTTCCTAAAATCAAGGTATCTGCAGGGCTCCAATTCCTTTCTGGAGGCTGTAGGGGAAAATTCATTTCCTTGCCTTTTCCAGCTTTTTGGAGGCCACCCCATTTGTGAGTTCTTGGACCCCTTTTTCCATCTTCAAAACCAGCAACAGTGTATCTTTCTGATCATCCTTCCATGCTCACAGCTCCCTCTGACTCTCTTCTGCTTACCCTTCTCCACTTTTAAGGACCCTTGTGATTACATGGGGTCCACCTGGATAATCCAGGATAATCTCTCTATAATAAGGTCGGCCATCTTAATTCCATCTGCAACCTTAATTCCCCTTTGCCACTAACTTAACATATTTACAGGTTCTAAGGATCAGGATGTGGACATCTTGGAGGTGGAGGAGGGAGGCATTATTCTGCCTTCCACATCTGTAGACCTACAAATAAATTCTGTCTGGTGGTGGTTGAATCGACTTCTCTACCCGCCCACTCCTGTAGAAAATTCCAGTTTTGCTTCCATTTGTAAATTCATTTCAACCTTCATTTACTCCATATATATTTGTAGTTCTTTGACTTCTCTTTTGAATGAATTTTAACAAATTTCCCAGTTCTCTTATTATTTATTGAGCTACATGAAATCTCTGACGTGTGTTTATTTTGTACATAATATAAAATAACTTATTTTATAAAAATTACATATTTGTAATATAGGTCCATTTTACCTTGTCTTGAAAATTTATCA
Organism: Equus quagga; assembly: GCF_021613505.1. Taxonomy (NCBI): domain Eukaryota; kingdom Metazoa; phylum Chordata; class Mammalia; order Perissodactyla; family Equidae; genus Equus; species Equus quagga. Next base: position 121,876,201 of record NC_060269.1, read on the forward strand.
GAGACTTAGCTACTAGAGATCGAAAAATACATATACTGTATACACTAGAGACACGTTCTAGGGCTTCAGAAAATGAGGATATCCCTCACTCTCTTCTCTCCTAGAAATTTTCTTATAAATTTCAACATAGGCAAGGGAGATGAACCTGGCTGGGACTGTAATGCCCACTGGTTTAAAGTCAGAGATCAGTTATTTCCCCCTGACATTTGAAACTCAAGTTTGTATAACAGTCCATTCGAGGGACTTGTTTAAAATCCCCAGCTCATTACCCTAGCTGGATCCCTGAAGTTTTACAATCTACTTCTTAAAAAGAAAGCTGACAATTAGCCACTGAATAAATACTACTAGTAAAAATAAAAATAATAATAAAATGAGTATCAGATCATGGGATCTGTAGGCTTGTTAGAAACCTGAAAAAGTCAGTTTTGGGCACTAAATTGTCTTTAAGTGTATTTATCATTTTGATCAAAGTCCAAAGGAATAATTTTTATCTTTATTTCTCTATAATCTACATATTTTCTCTCCATTAGAAAAGAAAATTGTTTGTGTTTTAAATGATAGATTTACTGAGGTTTAATATTTTTTCATTATGAAAATAACATATGCTTATGTTAGAAAATTTGGATGTGTGTGTGTGTGAGGAAGATTGGCCCTGAGCCAACACCTGTTGCCAATCTTCCTGTTTTTGCTTGAGGAAGATTGTTGCTGAGCTAACATTTGTGCCAATCTTCCTCCATTTTATGTGGGACACTGCCACAGCATGGCTTGACAAGTGGTGCTGGGTCTGTGCCTGGGATCCAACCTTGTGAACCCTGGGCCACGGAAGCGGAGCATGCCAACTTAACCACTATGCCACCAGGCCAGGCCCCCTTCCCATTGTTAACTGTGCTGCCTAGGCAATATGCTATCTCAATCCCACTAGGTTCTTATAGGTAACATCTCCCTGGCACCTAGGTCACCACGGTAATGGGTGTTTGAGCTGTTTTTCAGGAATTAGGACCCCCTTGTACAGTCAGGACGCTTGGGACCACCAACTCATCAACTGGGCCCTTGCAGATGCCCTAGAAGTGACCTTTTGACATTAAGAGGCTAAAAACTCCACCCTCAGATCACGCTAATGCCACCATTTTGTGAACATAGGTCCTATGAAGAGGCATGGAGTCTGACTAGCTTGCACAGATCATCAATTACCTCACCTCTCCTCACCTCCAGTCATCTGTCTCCATACTTCAGACCACCTTGCCCCCCCTCACCCCATAAACATCTGTGAGTCCCCATTTTCAGAGAGATGATTTGAGACATTCTCCTGCTTCCTCCCTTGGCTGCCTTGTCATTAAAACCTCTCTGCTGAAATCTCATGATCTTGGTGTGTCACTTTCTGGGTGATGGGCAAAAACAAACCTAGGATGGTAACATCCAGACAACCATTGGCTTTTATTAATGTCTAAGTTTTTATTGGATTTTTTCTTACATTGTAATAATCGTCTGTATTTAAAATTTTTATAGTGCTCTTTTCACTTAATATCATAATCAATTCTTATATCACTATTTCATAAGTTTTTATGGGCTACATAATATTTCACCAGCTAGATATTCTATAGTTTAAGTAATGTTTGCATATTTGTTACCTTTATGGCTATAATAGGGATTTGGCTATTATGGTGGCTTCAAAGATATCTATTCAATTTTTTATTACTGCTTCTTGATAATCAAATAATTCGTATAAGTTTATGAAGAACAAAATTCAGTAGTTATGTCAACATTTTCAAAATATAAAATTTGGATTTTTTAAAAACTTAAAAAAATTTTTTTTGTGTGAGGAAGATTCACCCTGAGCTGACATCTGTTGCCAATCCTCCTCTTGTTTTGCTTGAGGAAGATTGGCCCTGAGCTACCATCTGTGCCAGTGTTCTTCTACTTTGTATGTGGGTCACCACCATAGCATGGCTGATGAGTGGTGTAGGTCTGCACCCAGGATCCGAATCTGCAAACCCGACCCACTGAAGCAGTGTCTGTGGAACTTTAACCACTTAGCAACTGGGCCAAACCCCAGATTTTTTATTTTAAAAATTCTCCAATAGAAGCTTAAAAAAAATCCCATAAAACTCAATATAAATCCGTAGAAGATTTGTCCATGAATTCACCAACAGTTTTAAAGACAATTGGAAATTCTCTTTTGCATCAAAATTGTTGTTATCCATATTGCACAACAATAAATGTATATTGGGGCCAGCCCGGTGGTGCAGCAGTTAAGTTCACACGTTCCACTTTGGCAGCCCAGGGTTTGCCAGTTCGGATCCCAGGAGTGGACCTGTGCACTGCTTGTCAAGCCATGCTGTGGCAGGCTTCCTACATATAAAGTAGAGGAAGATGAGCATGGATGTTAGCTCAGGGCCAGTCTTCCTCAGCAAAAGGAGGAGGATTGGTGACAGATGTTAGCTCAGGGCTAATCTTCCTCAAAAAAACCCCAATAAATGTATAAATATATATTGATCACTGGCAAGTTTATTAAGAACAAATTGTGAAAGTAGGCAATGAGCTACAATACAAAATAAAATGAACTTACGTTTTTTAGGTGGGAAAGATTTGCCCTGAGCTAACATCTGTTGCCAGTCTTCCTCTCTTTTTTTTTTCCCCTCCCCAAAGCCCCAGTACATAGTCATATATTCTAGTTGTAAGTCCTTCTAGTTCTTCTATGTGAGCCACCACGACAGCATGGCAACTGGCAGATGGGTGGTGTGGTTCGGCGCCTGGGAACCAAACCCAGGCCAGGTGGGGCATGCCAAAGTTTTAACTACTAGGCCATCAGGGCTGGCTCAAGGAAGTCAGTTTTAAGCACCATTCCCTTCCATTTTATTCAGAGCTGATTTTTCAATATTCGTTCATTTATTCATTAAATGTTGAAGGAGCACTAACTAGGTACCAGACATTGGAGAAAGGAGTGTTAATAAGAGAGACAAGGACCCTGTCCTCTTATAGCTTTCATTCTAGGGCAGGCTAGATTATCTTCAGACTCTTTAGCATGGTATATACAATGCCCTCTGGGATCTGACTGCTAATGCTGAAGCATCAGAACCCTGTGCTGAGTCGCTCCAAAGGCACTGACCCTCTCTTGGCACTCACGTGCTCAGTCGTAACTAGTTAATATGAACATGACCACTCCTAGGCTTGATGCTGTAAGGGTGGGGAAAGGAGCTCAGGAAAAGAAAGTTATGTGGAGAGGGATGCCTTGGCAGCAGCTGTAACCTTTGGTCTTTGAGGCAGCTAGGCTGCACCAACCCCACAGGGACAAAGCCAGGGATTAAAAAAACACCAACCGTCTTTCCCTACCTCCCTCCGCTCTTCTACCAGGAATCCCCATTGGCCAAATCCAAATTGAAGCTAGAGAGTAAGGGAGTCTATTGATGCTGCCCATGTAGGTCAGATTCCCAGGGCCAAGAACAGGGCAGAGAAAGGTAGAGAGTGAATCTGGAGGGACAAAGAGAAGACACTCAGCACAAACCTCATGAAATGGGCAGTACTGTGCCCACTTTACAGGTGTGGAAACTGAGGTACTGAGAGGTTAAGTAATTCACCCATAGATAATAGCAGGGCAAAACTGCCATTTAACTCCAGAGTCTGTGTGTTAACTATCTATACTGCCTTTTTTTTTCTCCAGGATATCTCCCAAATAGTGCCGTACACAGTAGAAATCCTCAGTAAATACTTTCTGAAAGGAAGGAAGAGGAAAGAGGAAATAAAGGAAACTATTTGTGAAGAACTTAAGTTACTCTGGAAGAATATCCTGGGTTAACAAAGGCAACAGATAGATGCTCCTCTGGCAACTTTTCATGAACCTGATAAATCCTTGTTTTTAAGGATTGCTCAAGTGTACTCTGCCTGAAGGTAAGGGGTGTGAATCAGAGAGGCTCTGCCCAAGGCCCTATGTCTCCATGATTCTATCTAATCACACTTTTTTTTTAAAGATTTTTAAATTTTAAAAAAATTTTTCCTTCTTCTCCCCAAAGCCCCCTTGTACATAGTTGTATATTTTAGTTGTGGGTCTTTCCAGTTGTGGCACGTGGGACACTACCTCAGCATTGCTTGATGAGTGCTGCTAGGTCTGCACCCAGGATTCGAACTAGTAAAACCCTGGGCCACTGAAGCAGAGTGCATGAACTTAACCACTCATGCACAGGGCCAGCCCCTGCTTCTATTTATTTATTTTTTTTGCTGAGGAGGATCTGTTGCCAACCTTCCTCTTTTCACTTGAGGGAGATTCACCCTGAGCTAACATCCATGTCAGTCTTCCTCTATTTTGTATGTGAGTCACTGCCACAGCGTGAGTGGTATAGGTCTGTGCCTGGGAACCGAACCCAGGCTGCCAAAGCAGAGTGTGCTGAACTTAACCCCAAGGCCATGGGTCTGGCCCCCCAAACAATTTTTACTGTGATAAAATACACATAACATAAAATTTATCATTTTAACCACTTTCAAGTGTACATTTCAGTGGCATTAAGTACATTCACTTTGTTGTGTAACTATCACCACCATTCATCTCCAGAAATGCCTCACCTTCCCAAACTGAAACTCTGTACCGTTAAACAACAACTCCCATTCCTCCTTCTCCTCAGCCCCTGGCAACCATCATTCTCCTTTCTGTCTCTATCAATTTGGCTATTCTAGCACCTTATGTAAAAGGAGACATACACTATTTGTCCTTTTGTATCTGGCTTATTTAATTTAGCACAATGCTTCAGGGTTCATTCCATGTGGTAGCATGTATCAGAATTTCATTCCTTTTTCAGGCTATATATTGCATTGTATGCATATACCATATTTTGTTTATCTATTCACCCATTGATGGACATTTGCACTCTTTCTACCTTTTGGCTATGGTGAATGATGCTGCTATGAACAATAGTGTACAAATATCTGTTTGTTACACTTAAATAACACTTGTTATTTTCCATTTTTTTAATAATAGCCGTCCTAATGGGTGTGAAGTGGTATCTCATTGTGGCTTTGATTCATGTTTTCTGAATGATTAGTGATGTCAAGCATCTTTTTGTGTGTTTATTGGCCACTTATATATTTTCTTTGGAAAAACATGGATTCAAGTCTGTTATGGTCTGAATTGTATCCCCCCGAAATTCATATGCTGAAGCCCTAACCTTCAGCTTCTCAGAATGTGACTATATTTGGAGATATGGCCTTTAAAGAGGTAATTGAGTCAAAATGAGGCCATTAGGTTGGGCCCTATTCCAATCGTTGGTGTCCTTATAAGAAGAGATTGGACACAGATGGACACTAGGGATGTTTGTGCACAGAGAAAAGACGAAGTGAGGACACAGTGAGAAGACAGCCATCTCCACACCAAGGAGAGAGGCCTTAGGAGAAACCAAACCTGCTGACACCTTCATCTTGGACTTCCAGCCTCCAGAACTGTGAGAAAATAAATTTTTGTTGTTTAAACTACCTAGTCTGTGGTATTCATTATGGCAGCTCTGGAAAATTAATACAAAGTCCTCTGCTCATTTTTTCAATCAGGTTGTTTGCTTTTTTGTTGTAGAATAATAAGAGTTCTTTGTATATTCTGGATATTAATCTCTTACCAGATCTATGATTTGCAAATATTTTCTCCCATTCCGTAGGTTGCCTTTTCATTCTGTAAGTGGGATCCTTTGATGTGCAAAGATTTTCAATTTTAATGAAGTCCAGTTTATCTATATTTTCTTTTGTTGCCTGTGCTTTTAGTGTCATAGCCGGGAAATCATTGCCAAATCCAAAGTCATGAAGTTTTCCCCTTATATTTTCTTCTAAGAGTTTTATAGCTTTAGCTCTTACACTTAGCATCTCTGATCCTCAAAACGTATTTATTGAGCACCTAATCTCTTTACAGAATTAGGTATTGAAGGGGCAAGAAAAAATGATAAATTTTCTTTTCAATAGCAAAGTGTGACATAGACACTAGTGCAAATAAGAAAGTAACACGTGCTAAAAAAAATTACAACTCAGGGCCAGCCTTGGTGGCCTAGTGGTTAAATTTAGCACGCTCTGCTTGGGCAGCCTGGGTTTGGTTCCCAGGCATGGACCTACACTACTCTGTTAGCAACCATGCTGTGCTGGTGGCCCACCTACTAAAAAATAGAGAAAGATTGTCATGGATGTTGGCTCAGGGCTAACCTTCCTTGGCAAAAATAAAAATTACAAGTCAAATGCTTTTGGAAGCTTCAAAGGAATGACAGATCAGGAAGGATTTCATGGATGGCATTTGAGCAAGCACTGGAGGGATATTTAGAACTGGACTTATGGAGATGGGGTAGGAGGACCTTCCAGGCTGAGGGCATATTGTGAGCATGCACGAGAACTAGTGGTATTTCCTTGGCTAAAGTGTTGGGTACTGATAAAGGAAGAGCAGGAGTTAAAGCCAAAGCTCCTGATGTGTGCATGGGAGAAAGGCAAACCAGATAATACTTAAATCCAAGATATTCCTAATACAAGGGTTCCCAGTTGCATTTCCGGGATGTTGACATTTCTGTTAACAGCCAGAAACCTGGGAAATCCATCCTTCTTGACAGCTTATAAACGAGTAAGGTCATCCCTTTCTGCAAAATAAAAGTGTATTAAAGGAAAAAGAAACCTACAACTATTAGGTATTATCCCATGGATAAATTGCATGGTCCATACTCTCACCTTATTCTGCAGTAGGCTTGCAAGGGTCAATCATATGGGCATACACCGGCCCTAAGCTGGTTTAGCAGAACCTCTTGAGTCTAATGTCCCTGTGTTCTGGCTGAGCTGCCCCAGGAGGAGGAAACCTGACACTGTTTCTTTTTTCTTTCTTTCTTTCTTTTTTTTTTTTTGAGGAAGATTAGCCCTGAGCTAACCTCTGCCACCAATCCTCCTCTTTGCTGAGGAAGACTGGCCTTGAGCTAATATCCGTGCCCATCTTCCTCTACTTTCTATGTGGGATGCCTGCCACAGCATGGTTTGCCAAGCGGTGCCATATCTGCCCCTGGGATCCGAAATCACAAACCCCGGGCTGCCGAAGTGGAACTGTGAACTTAACTGCTGTGCCACCAGGCCGGCCCCTGACACTATTTCTTTAACAAACCTGGATGGCTTTCCACAGCAAGTGAGGTGCAGATTCTAGGTCTTTGGTCTGGATCTTCCCACACACTACAGTAAGGGCCAGCCCTGCTATTTCTGGGTGCATCTCCCATCAACTTTCCACAGGACTCTGCACCTTTCCGCAGGTACTGCCTAATATTTTTGGGGAAACCCATATGTTTCTTCTTAGATGTGTAATGGTTAGCATGTTTTTGAAAGTTAACTTACAAAAATATACAAAATAAGGTATATGTTGTTTGTAAAAAATTCCAGCATATATAGATAAGCAATAATTAATAGTTATTAAAGCTGCCAGAGTCTATTTGGAGATAATCCCTGTTTATGGTTTAGTATTTATTTTTCCAGAATTTTATCCTGTGCATTTGTTTCACATGTTTCCTAAACCTCTTGCTTTTAGTAAGTCCACCAACTCTGCCTAAAAGTCCTCCAAGGAGGGCCTCACTTGTACTTAACCCCTTTTTACGACTGGGTTGTCAAGAGTTAGGAAAATAAAAGTAAACACTCAAATAGTATCTGTTATCATTAGCATTATTATTAAGCCAGCCTATCAGCTTCAGTTATCACGTGGCTGAATTCCTGCCTGGCAGCATCTGCTCCTAATGCAGACCTTGTGCCTAAGAGCCCCTTTGGTAAAGCCTCATCTTGGACACTGTCCCTAATCGAGATATCAATGTCCCTACCAGAGGACATTGTCCATCGAAGCCTCTGGTTCTTCCCAAACCTTCCAGTGCTCACATTCCAGTGTTCTCTTATGAAAAGAGATGGGGAAAAGGGCCCACTTTGGACCACATGTGCTCATTGAACTTTGCAAAGCAGCTCTGCCTCCATCAGAGGTAAATTTAACTGTGAAGCTGAAGAATCTTAAGCTTCAGTTTCCTTTACTTGCATGGGCTCTTTCCAAGACCCTGGGAAGGGCCTTAGCATTGTGTTCACAATTAAAACTGCTATCTCAGCCAAAACAATCCTGAGGGAAAAAAACAAAGTTGGAGGTATCACACTCCCTGAATTCAAAATATACTACAAAGCTATAGTAATCAAAACAGCATGGTACTGGAAAAACAGACACACAGGTCAATGGGACAGAACTGAGACCCCAGAAATAAAACCACATGTATACAGACAGCTAATCTTCGACAAAGGAACCAAGAACGTACAATGGAGAAAGGAAAGTCCCTTGAATAAATGGTGTTGGGAAAACTGAACAGCCACATGCAAAAGAATGAAAGTAGACTATTAATTTACACCAAACACAAAAATTAACTCAAAATGGATTGAAGACTTGAATGTAAAACCCGAAACCATAGAACTCCTAGAAGAAAATATAGGCCATACACTCTTTTTTTTTTTTTTAAAGATTAGCACCTGGGCTAACAACTGTTGCCAATCTTTTTTTTTTTTCTGCTTTATCTCCCCAAACCCACCCTGTACACAGTTGTATATCTTAGTTGCAGGTCCTTCTAGTTGTGGGATGTGGGATGCCGCCTCAATGTGGCCTGACCAGCAGTGCCATGTCCGCGCCCAGGATCTGAACCCTGGGCTGCTGCAGTGGAGCGTGCGAACTTAACCACTCGGCCACGGAGCCGACCCCCACACACTCTTTGACATCAGTCTTGGCAGTGTCCTTTTTTTTTGAGGAAGATTAGCCCTGAGCTAACATCTGCTGCTGATCCTCCTCTTTTTGTTGAGGAAGATTGGCCCTGAGCTAACATCCATGCTCATTTTCTCTGCTTTTATATGGGACACCTGCCACAGCATGGCTTGCCAAGCAGTGCCATGTTCGCACCCGGGATCTGAACTGGTGAACTCTGGGCCACCGAAGCAGAACCTGTGAACTTGACTGCTGTGCCAGCAGGCTGGCCCAGCAGTGTCCTTTGGAATACCATGTCTACTCAGACAAGGGAAACAAAATAAAAAATAAACAAATGGGACTACATCAGACTAAGAAGCTTCTGCACAGCAAAGGAAATCATCAACAAAATGAAAAGACAACCCACCAATATTCTCCCAGCAATATGGAGAAAATATTTGCAAATCATGTATCTGACAAGGGGTTAATTTCCAAAATATATAAAGAACTCATACAATTCAACAACAACAAAATGAACAACCCAATCAAAAGTGGGCAGAGAATATGAACAGACATTTTTCCAAAGAAGATAGAAAGATGGCCAACAGGCGCATGAAAAAGTGTTCAACATTACTAATGATTAGGGAAATGCAAATCAAAACTACAATGAGATATCACCTCACACCCGTCAGAATGGCTACAATTAACAAGACAAGAAATAACAATTGTTGGAGAGGATGTAGAGAAAAGGAAACCCTCATACACTGCTGTTGGGAATTCAAACTGGTGCAGCTACTATGGAAAACGCTATGGAGATTTCTCAAAAAATTGAAAATAGAAATATAATATAATCTAGCTATTCTATTACTGGGTATTTATCCAAAGAACATGAAATCAACAATTCAAAAAAATTTATGCACCCCTATGTTCACTGCAGCAGTATTCATAATAGCCAAGACCTGGAAGCAACACAAGTGACCACTGACAGATGAATGGATAAAGAAGATGTGATATATATACACAATGGAATACTACTCAGCAATATAAAAGAGAAAATCGTGCCATTTGCAACAACATGGATGGACCTTGATGGTTTTATGCTAAGCAAAATAAATTAGAGAAAGACAAATACCATACGATTCCACTCATATGTGGAAGATAAACACATAAGTAGAGAAAGAGAATAGATTAGTGGTTACCAGAGATGAAGGGGGTGGGGAGAGAGCAAAAGGAGTAAAGGGGCAGGTATGTATGGTAGACAGATAAAAACCGGACTGTTGGTGGTGGACACAATGCAGTCTATACAGAAACTGAAATATAATAACGTACACCTGAAATCTACACAATGTTATAAGCCAATATGACCTCAATAATTTTTAAAAAAGATGCTATCTCTTTCTACTCCAACTTGTCCTCCACAACACTTCCTCTCACATCAAGGGGTCCTAGTGGCTGTAGGAATTTTGGGAATCCAGCAAAAGGGAAATGGATATGCAAATGCACTTAGTTTAGGTTTAGTGGGATATGGTCAGGTGGTTCCTAGTCACTTTTATGTATAGTTAAGTCATTTAGAGGAAGACCAAATATGAGAAGGGTTGACTCCATAAAGGAAGCCATAGGCACGAGTCTACAAAAGCTGAGTAGGGCTGTAGAGGACAGAACATTGTGGACATCACTCACTCATAGTGTCGCCAGGAGTCGCAGCCAACTTGATGACACATAACAACGAAGTTATTTAGTTATATTAAGATATTCAGGTGTAGGAATGGCTTCCAAGAAGATTCCTACCACCCACTGTGTGGACTTACCAGTTCTGTCACATGAAGGTGCAAGACCAGAGAGGATGTGAATGTGACCTGCAGCACCTGGCAGTAAAAGAAGGTCTAAAATGTATGGAACTAGAAGCTGGTCTATGGAAGGTTCTTCCAATCACCTGACATGTAAAGTGGAGGATACAGTTTTCATTAAGACCTAGTCAAAATGGAATTTCTTTCCTGTCAGCAATACTCTCAATAAAGCAGCTTATGCAATTAAAAATGTGCCACTTTGGATTCCTCGATAAACTAATTAATAAAGAGGAGTAAATCATATGACTATTTAAATTTAAATTTCTTGCTGCTTGGACATGCAACACTGCCATCAAAGCAGATAACAAAACTCACAATGTCCCGCTACCATGAGTCTCATTAATTCAAAGATTATGTATTCACCACATAAAAACACTTATTTGGAAGGCCCTTATATATTCTTATTATTCATCCATGAAAGAAACTGGATTGATATTTTCTCAAGTTTGACAATAATTCTAAAAATTTAATTACCAATAATGTCATGTGAAGCTGAAAGGACAATACCCTAGATTATTGGTAATAATTTTTTTCAATCAATCATGCTAAAGGAAAGGCTGAAGGATCTTTCTGATCTCTCTATAGAAAATAAGATTGCAAAACTATTGTCTTGTCAAGAGTAGATCAAAGAGTTTGCAGCCAAAACATTTATGGAAAAAAGTATTATAGAGGTGAGTCAGGCAATTAATTAGTAAAGATACTATATTATTTTCCTAGATTTTTATGATATTTGTAGTATTTTTTAGTCCTAAAATCTTGTAATATTTTGAGGTTTTTTTCTTATTCTAATAAATTTTCATTTTTGTAAACTAACTTTGTATTAATAATGTGGGCGTTCTTTTTCTTAAAGAATATTCCCAAACATGTATGAGCTTCAAGTCCCTTAAAACCTGGTCTTCATTCATGTATTCAACAAACACCTGTACAACACCTACTATATGTCAGGCACCATTTGGTGCTGAGAATACAAGAAGTGAGCAAATCTGACACAGACTGCCTCAGGGACTTTCTACCTGGAGTTTCTCAGCATCTTTCTTAAAGAGTTGCATCAACTTCTGGCCCTCACCTGCCAAATTGGAGGAGCTTAAATTCAGTTCTGGGGCAGAACGGAAAATAGACACCATACTATCCTTAGTTTTTGGTCACCTTCTGGGGGAAGATTTTCTTCTCAATCAGCTTACAGTTCCTGAAGGGTGAGCTGTATCTCTGCTCTATGTTGTCTTTATTCTTGTACCCAGACGGCAGAAGCTGCCCCCTGTATAGGACATGTGGTCTTGTGACATTGGGAAAAGAGAGTTGGCAGATCACGTGATAGCTTTTTTTTTTTAAGATTTTATTTTTTTCCTTTTTCTCCCCAAAGCCCCCAGGTACATAGTTGTGTATTCTTAGTTGTGGGTCCTTCTAGTTGTGGCACGTGGGACGCCGCCTCAGTGTGGCTGGATGAGCGGTGGTGTCCGTGCCCAGGATTCGAACCGAGGAAACCCTGGGTCACCTGTAGCGGAGCATGTGGACTTAGCCACTCAGCCACGGGGCCAGCCCCTCATGTGATAGCTTTTAAAGCATCTACTTAGAGTGGTATTTGTCATTACCACTCACATTTCATTGGCCACGGTAAGTCACATGACCAAGCCTGAAGCCAATGGGATGGGAAGTATATAGCTCTCCAATAGGGAGGGACTTCAAATATGACTGCACATATTTGGAACAGTAATACAGTCTACCTCGTAAGTCCCCCGGGGTTGATAAAGATATTTAAAATGTTTGGAAGATACATCTCCAGAATGTTGATTTTCAAATATCCATTTGTAGTAATTAAAACTAACAAACAAATGTGATCACGTTGTCTTTACTGAAGTACTTTAAAGTAAGTTATAGATCAGAGCTGTCCAACAAAAATACAATGCAAGCCATGTATGTAATTTAAAAATTCTACTAAAGTAGAAAGTAACACATGAAATTAATTTTATTATATTTTATTTAACCCATATATCCAAAGTATTATCATTTTGCTGTGTAAGCAGTATAACAAAATATTAGTGAGATATTTTACATTCTCTTTTTCATATAAGTCTTCAAAATCTGGTGTGTATTACAGTACACTTGGAGCACATCTTAGTTCGAACTAGCCACATTTCAAGTGCTCAGAAGGCACATGTACCCAGCGACTCCCATATGAGACAGTGTGTGTTTAGATAACCCAACCTCTGTATGTTCTCATAGAAAGATACTGATTAGTTGTTAGATCCTCAAAACTAGAGGTTAGCACCCTTCTTTGTAAAATTCAGGTTCAATACCTTTCAGGAGCAGCAAGTAGATTTCAGGTATAGCTATCTTATTCTTGAGTACTTAGCTATATCCTCTTACACCTCATGAAGAAATATATCAAAGCAAATTAAAACTTTTTCCAACTTTTTTTTTAAAGATTGGCACCTGAGCTAACAACTGTTGCCAATCTTCTTTTTTTTTTCTGCTTTTTCTCCCCAAATCCCCAAAGTATATAGTTGTATATTTTAGTTGTGGGTCCTTCTAGTTGTGGTAGGAAGGCTGCCTCAACTTGGCCTAATGAGCAGTGCCATGTCCGCGCCCAGGATCAGAACTGGCAAAACCCTGGGCCGCTGAAGCGGAGTGCGCAAACTTAACCACTCAGCCATGGGGGCGGCCCCCCAACTTTTATTGATGTTTCATCAGCTTTTGGTTTGGTGATCAAGGGCCAGCTGGGCCAAGAGTGCATGAACTTGACATAGATTCTTAGTTATTAATATTTCTGCCCAATCTATCTTTTAATACCATCTTCAGGACCAGGGTGGTCAAGAATGCCATCTTGATAAATGTTATTTTGTGTGGTTATAAACAATGTGTCTTCAGCACTACTTCCTTTAATGTATATGTTAATAGTTTGGTATCACTTTTGGGTGAAAAGAAAGAAACCCTTACCTTCTCTCTTGAAAGAGTAATCAAGAATGTCCTTGCAGAAATTGATGAAATTATTCTATTGTCATGAATCAGCATTAGCCTTACAAGACAAAGTTTCCATTGTTAGCAAGATGAAGTGATCATCGTTAACTGTGGAAAAAAAAGAAAACTAAAAAGATGAACAAATAAACACTAAGCTAACACTTCTCTAATTTTTAAGTGTTCAATGTTAAATGAAGTTACACAGCAGGTCAATTTGTTCACTTAAGCCAGAGGAGTACTTTATGGTTAATTCATGTTGGTAGGTCTCTATTTTAGATATGCTTATATCTCTAACACCTACTCTAGAACTAGGCACATAGTGTGCAGTCCATAAATACTTGCTGAACTGAGTTAAAGTTAGCTGTCTGGAAGCCTGTGGTATGTGTGTCAGAGGGAAAGTAGATGTGGAGTCTGTATTAGGCAGAGAGATCTTAACAGAATGGCAAAATCCTGGAGACATTCACATTGGATGATGAAATGGCTTTAAAGTTCTTTGAGGAATCCTAAACTTCAAAACAAATACTATGCAATAATAAGAAAACCATTCATAGCCAATATAGTGAGTTTAAAAATCCTAAATGTTAAAATATTGTGTGTGTTGTTTTGCACATTCAAAAGACGTTTCTCTCAGTCTGGTCTTTATCCAGCACTGATTTTAGTACTCTCTCTTTCAGATGCCTAATGTCTTCAGAAGCAGGCCAACAGCGTGAAATAGTTTAGGTAAGTCCCCAAAAGGGACACAAATTACTCCACCAGCTGCGTTCCCTCATGTCAGGAAAAAGAGAGCCCAATATATTTCTTGTCTAATACAAAATCTCAGAAGGTTGAAACACACTAATACAGAAAGAGAATGAAATTAGGATTCAACTACCTGCTGTCATGAAAAGTACCGATAGTTAATAATGTTTAAAATTCACAGGATGTTAGAGACAAGAGAGTCCTCAAATATCTAGCACGATCCTTCTCCTTTTACAAATGGGACAGCTATGGACAAGAGGAGTCAGGCGAGTCAAGCCTTCAGGCTCATGGTGTGATCTGACAGTGTGATCTTACAGCTCAGTGTCAAGAAAGTCCTTCCAACCAACAGTGCTCCCTGATTCCATGAGGGGGACACATTCTTTTTTTTTCTTCCCCAAAGCCCCGGTACATAGTTGTATATCCTAATTGTAAGTCCTTCTAGTTCTTCTATGTGGGTGCTGCCACAGCAAGGGGTGATGAGTGGTGTGTAGGTCTGCACCCAGGACAGGTTAACCACTATGCAACTGGGCTGGCCCCAGGAACACATTCTCAAAACATAACTGGAGCATCAAGATATTATCAAATGCCCTTTTTCCACTTTTACTTTTCACTCACCAGTTACTTAGGACTCTATTAATTATATTATAGTCCAAAGAGTTCAGGAACTTGTGTGTACAACCCAGGCTCTTCAAAGAGGGACACAAATGGTCATGACAAGTGTTTATACAATCCGTGTGTATACACACATACATATATGTATATGTTTCTAAATACACACATCTTTACACATTTCTTATATGTAAATATATCAGCTAATACATAATATATCAGCTAATACATCAATAGTTAAACAGCATTAGTAGCACACCCATATACTACAATGTAACTGCTGTTAATTGTGTTAGAAAAAGAGAAATCAAGGCAAATTTTCTACTTATCAATATTTCAAAGTGTTTGTGAAAAATTCTTCACTGTGCTGCTGTTAGGTTCAGTTGTCAGTTCTTAGACTTTACGCCATCTAGTAATAAGCCTTACATCAATTACACTAACGAAAAATGATCCAACCTGAGATGTCTGTTTTATGTGAATAACCCAAAACTGTTTGTGAAAGAACATCAACTTCTCCAGTGTTCATCTTGTCAAGTGTTAGTGACATAGCTTTAAATTATTTTTCTAACTCTTTTTTTAAACAAAGGAAGTGGGTGTGTTCATTACCCTGTGCAACACATCAAAGTCCAGACAATAACTTAAGGAAGCTATCAGGAAACTAATTCCATACGAATTGGATCTGCTTCAAAGTATTTGTTTGAATTATGATGATTTTGGGTGATATATGGGGGGGTTTTGCCCTTTGGAGGCATTAATGCTTTTTGTCAGTAACGTGGTTCTTTTTGGTAGTGATACAAATATAGGCAATGTTTTAGCTAATACACACCAGAATATTTATGTTATTACCAAAAAGAACCCTGTTTCTGACCATTATTGTTTAGAGATTAGTGGTTTGATTCTTGAATATGGAACTTTACCACATGGCAGCATAGTGAAATGATTAAGAGGTCTCAGGATCTCATCTAAACCTAATTATCTCCCAAAGGCCCTGTCTCCAAATACTAATACATGGAGGTTAGAGATTCAACTTATGAATTTGGGGAGACACAATCCAGTCCATAGCAACAGGAAATTCACTTGTACCAGATTTTTCTTTTTTCCATATATTCGTAGATGATGACATGGTCCTGAACAGAAAAGAGAGAGGTATATCCACTTGCTCCCTAAATCTCAGCCCTTCTTGATATGTCTTGACTAACATGATATCACCTCTTCCTGAGGTTTTCCAGAACCATATTCAAGCTTTCCTCTCAAATTGCTAGACCAAAATTTTCTTCTAAGAACTACTTTTAATAACATAATTGGTATTAACTGTACTATACAAATATTAATTAACTTTTAATAGCAAAATAGTTATTGTTATAGGTTGAATTGTGTCCCCCCATAAAGATACTGTGAGTTGAAGTCCTAACCCCTAGTATTTCAGAATGTAACCTTATTTGGAAATATGGGCAGTGCAGATGCAATTAGTTAAGCAAGGTCATACTGAGTGGGGGACTCCTGATCCAATATGACTGGTGTCCTTATAAGAAGATGACCAAGTGAGGACAGAAACATAGGGAGAATGCCATGTGAAGACAAAGATTGCAGTGATGCACCTACAAGCCACGGAATGCCAAAGATCCTGCCAAACCACCAGAAGCTAGGAGGAGACGAAGAAGGGTCTCCTATGGGTCTCCAGAGGAAGCATGGCTGGACTTGATTTCAGTTACTAGCTTCCAGAACAATGAGACAATAAATTCCTGTTGTTTTAAACCACCTAGCTTGTAGTACTTTGTTATGGCAGCCCTACCAAACAAAGACAGTTGTCTATTTTCTGCAATTGGATTGTAATAGAATATTTAGAGACATTTTATATTCTTATTTCAAATTTGTATTTATCTTTTTTCTATTTTTTCAAATATGGTGAGAAAACAAAAGGTGGTCAGAATTTACTCTTTTTTAAAAAAATTCAGAGCTGGCAAAGTGAGTCACAGCAAGTAAAAACCAAACAAAGATGAAGGTAAATATGTTATTTTATTTAATCCAAGAAAGTAAATAGAACATTTGCTGCATAGTGTGGCTCATTGCCAGAGCAGTTGTTGGGAAAACAGCTATAAGTACATTAAAAATGACATTTACAGAATCTACTATCAAATTATTTGTGGAATACATTTAAAATGAAATTTTCATTCCCAACTCCAATATCAAAGGACATTATTAATATTGTTTACAATATTAATTATGCAGAGTAGAAGGAAGATACCAGACTCACAAATAAATTGCCAATTTAGACAGAAACTTCTCATTCTGGAAAGTCTAAGCGTTATCTTTGAAGTACTGCTTACTGCAAATACAGGGAGAACATTGGAGATTCATAGGGGTTTCTGAAGCCTTACACTTTACTAGAGTCATATTTGAAATTAAAACATTTCTTTACATCCTGTCTCATCATAAAACAAAACATACCCTCTATTGACTTATGTGGAAAGATTCAAGAATGCCCAAGTCAAGTTCCTTTGTGTACAAATAACCTCTGTGTTCAATACTGAAAACAGAAAGTCCTAAAGGGAGAAGTGAAGTGCAGAACAAGCAAAACCTAAGTGAGGTATGACTTGCTGGTTAGCACTCATTTACCTGGAAATGGAAAGGAATAGAGACTATAAAGTGATATGTTTTACGCCCTAAAAATACTCCTTGGTAAGAGTATGCTGTAAAGGTATGGTCAGATAATAAACGATATGTAATACACACATACACTTTCTCTTCTGCACAAATTCTAAGGGAGTATGATCTCTTCTTGCTAAACAAGTTTGATCTAGCATCTACTATGTGCTGGCGACGCATGTGCATTGAAACAATCAAAGACCCTACTTCCACAGAGCTTTCATTATAGTGGGGGAGACAAAAAATAAATATATATTGTTCTATGATGTGTTCTATTGAATTGCTTGAAAACTTAACCTTTGCAACTGAAATTCTAAATTGCATCATATGAGGAAATGAATTTGACATTTCATCAAATTTGAAGATTTGGGGGTCACATTTTAAAGTCTGTCTCTTCTGGGATCATTATGGCAATAATGAGGTAGTATTTGCTGCTAATGCAGTTCAGTTGACAACTTAACTTGAAAGAAAGAGCCGTGCACGTTTTTGAGAATTCTTTATTGTCGTACTGACATTCTTTCTACCTACAGCAAATGTAAACACCTGTTCTTTGTTTTGGGGCCTCTCTTGTTCACCCCATTCAATACCATTCTGCTGATATAGAGTAGATGCCTTTTTGCAGTGTAAAAATGAATACAAGTTCAACAATCAATTTTCCCGTAACAGAACAAAAGAGTCTAGCCCCTTCGTCTACCTCTTACAGTTCCATGAAAGGCCCACTGGGAGAAAACAGCTTGGTTTTGAGTTATTTCAGACAAGGTTCTCCTCATTTTCCTTATATTTCCTCTTACAGTTCGGATAGGCTCCCACACTTCAGTTTTTAGCTCCCCCAAGCTACAGAATAAGGTCCAAAATAATCATCAAATGATTCAGGCAATCAGGACAATAACTGAACTTTCAATTATCTGTGTGAGATCACTTGGTCTTTATATAAACGGAAGGGCTCAATTCTGAAATGCTTACAGGCCTGCCCTCCATTCTCCAACATACTGAAAGTGTCAGGATTCTTAGCTGCAAGCAAGAGAAATTAAATCTGGTTGTGTTAAGGAGAAAAGAAGTTGATTAAAGGATATTGAACAATTCACCTGAAGAACAGGGCTTGGAGGCTACACAGCTGGAAATGCCCCAGATCATACTCTGGAATTGGTCCCATGAAGCCATCACTGCTGCCATACTGGACCCAGACACCACAACTTGAACCGTCTCCACCACTCACACAGAACATGGAACACTTGTGCTAAAACCACAGACACTGACAGCTCTTAACACTGCCACCTCTGTGTCTGCCACCTCTGCTGCCACTGTCTTCAGCACAGACTCTTCTCAGAGTCTGCTCCTTTTAGGACTTTCTTCTGACGGCGACACCATTGCATGCCTGGCCCTCCCTGCAAGGGAGGCAGGGAAAGTGAGTAACCGACATTTTCAGATTCCAGAATAGGGTCTACCTCAAAAGGTAGGAGATGCCTCCAATCAAGGAACTGGTTCCGACGTAATGGTAAACATCTCTTTTATAGGCTAAACTGAAAACTGAATCACTATGCCTTGATGAACAAGCAATGAGCTAGGAATGAGCTTGAGACTTTTGCTCTTTATCTTACAACCCAGCAAAACGAGCCAGCTCTGAGGAGAGGGCAGCTGTGCTTCCTACTGCTCCCCTCACCTGCCCCTCCGAGCAGCTAAACACAACTCATTACTTCAGATGGAGCTTAGAGTGGTCAGTCCCTTGCCTTGACCTGTGCTGTGCCCACTGCCTGGAAGGCCTTCTGCCCCTTAGCCACCCGCATGACCCACCCAGCCAGACTCAAATGCCGCTTCCTCCAGGAAGCCTGGAAATTAAATTGCAAAGGAGATTCAACATGGCCTAATTTCCTCACAGGAATTACTCCCCTCTTGGCTCTCAATGCTCCCACAGCACTCTGCTTTTACCTTTCAGGACACTTACCCACCTGGCAGCGTTGTTGTTTGTAAATGCACCCAATGTTCAACAGAAACTCCAGAACCTTCTTCAAGGAGGAGTTAGTATAGGAGTCAAGGAAGGGGTGGGAGCTTGGCGGCTGGAGCTGTGTTTGCTTCACACTTTACATGAGACTGAGATGTCCTCAACTTCGTTATGGAGACGGGAGTTTTGTGGGAGCTCTGTGTGTCCCCTGTCCCCCAGCAATCACCTCTCAGCTCTGTTGCCTTTTTCTCATGTGGGGGTTTAGAGCCCAGGCTCTGCAGCCAGCCCTCTGTCCCTTCCCAGTTGTGTGACCTTCCTAGCTGTGTGGTGTTTGGCAAGTGACTTCTCACACACTCCACAGGGTTGTTGTGGAGAAGCACTGAGTTAGTACTTATAAGGAGCTGACAAGGGGGCCTGGCATCCCTGAGCCCCAAGTTAGTTATTATTACCCCAGTCTCCTTAGAGGGCAGAGACCTTCTTGGTTCTCTTTGGCACCTTCCCCTGCCCAGCCCCTCTGCCGGGGCCTTGCCTATAGAAGAGGCTCATCAAGTCTGTTGCAGTGAGGTTCAGTATCTGGAGGGATCTGGGGGGAGGCCGGGGGAGGCAGAGCAGTACACTGTGGTGCAATCCTGTCACAGCAACAAGAATCCTGAGGCAATCCACGTCATAGGGTTCTCCTCGGCTTTAGGGGCAAAAAAATTGGGGAGGGAGATCAGACTGACTGGTTGAAATACAGATTTCCCTCACTGTCCGAAAGTTCACTTTACACTACTTCGTGTTTAGAAAGACTTAAGTTAGTCCCTGTTTTCACTGCCGGAAGAGGATTTTCACTTTTGTGAAAAAAGGCAAAAAGTGAAAACAATGTTCAGCATTTGTTTTGTTCGAGGCAACTAGATGAAGAGAATTTCCACCAAAACCTACAGTGATTTACTTGGAAATGTTTCTTTCCCCGAATCCATGGAAAAGTAAGAGCATTTAACAGAGAAAGGAAAATAAATTCATGATATCATTAGAATGAATACCATCCTTTGACTAAGTGACTGTTCAGGGGGAACAATAGTCATTTGGGGGTCTTTTTCAGGCTGGATAAGGTTGTAGTCTCTGCAGCATCCACACTACTGAGCTACAATTGTATGTATAATTGTGTGGTATCTTAAAGGCATTTTCTGTATAGTTTTTATCAGAGAACAGCAGAAGTTTACCAGAGCCAAAAATACTTTTCTTCACATTGTTAAGAGGACTTTCATGCTTTTCATCCATTCTTCAGAAAATGAAAAGCTAATGCCATGTAATCACAATTTCCTGGGATTCTGAAAAACCATTAAAGAGGCACATTGATGCCCTCTGAATGGAAACACTGTAGCACGTTTCGGATTGGCTCTGTTGTGGGGGTTCTTGACACTCATATGCTCAAATCAGAGTTTTCAAAGGTTTCTTTTGTGTCCAAAACACCCAGACAGTCTGATTTCAACCATGCATGTGCTTCTGGGTGAATGCAGATGGTAGGTTTTTATTTTTTTTCTTTACGGAAAAAAAGTGAAACAATTAAAGCCTATATTAATTACATCAATACTTCAGACTTGACAATGATTAGAATTTCATTTTGTATGTGTGTCAAATGTAATATTTTAAAGTTGTATTGTCAACCGAAGTGTTCTCTCTTTCCAAATTTACTAAAAACTGACCACATACCACATAAAATGAGCTTTACTAGAAGCAGGGGATAAGCGGGAAGTTTTCTGGCTCCATTAATATTTCATGCAAAGACAAAGTAACATGCCTGTGTTACTAGATGTATCAGACTGTATTTTGAAACCATGCTATTCTTCTTAGGCCAGTGAGATAGCCTCGTCCTCCTCCTCCTATCTTCAGAAATCTCTCTGAAGTATATGATTGTATACAAAGTCCTGAAGCAGTTTCCAAGAGCCTCAATGCTTCTTCGGAAAACAGTTGTACAGAAACAAAACGGGTGTGTGGACTACTCCCAGATATGTGCAACCACCAACATGGTTTATGAATGCTTCTTGCATACCAAGCAGTGGGCAGGGAAGCCCACAGTGTCAGACACAAAGGGATTAAACAGCGAGGCATGGAAAATGTCAAGAGTCCATACTTCTGTGTAACAGGAGATAATTTCAGTTCTTCGAATAGGAAGTGGTCCTTGTTACCAAAAGGGAGATCAAACCCCTTCAAAGATCAAGGCCACGAAACAGTCAGGTGGGAGAGACAGAGCTGCAGCCCCAGCCTGCCATGCTCTGGGTGGGTAAGCAAGGGCAAGAGCCTGAAGTAAAAAGCAAATATATATCGACAGGAGTAACCTGGGTCACCCAGAAAGGGGTGCTTCAGGACCAGGCATGTTTCACAGCCACCTTCAGAGGGTGAACCACAGGATGTCAGAGTTTGTTGTATAGATCTCATTCTGCAGTTCAGTAATTTTCAATCAATCCATTTGTGACCTTCATAGAGTCAAGTGTCAAAGGTCCCCTTTAAGGTGTTATATGTAAAAATGCGGACCTGGTTCATCTGAATTGAACAAGAGAAATTGCCTTGAAAGGATGAAACTTCTCTTACGGAATTGGGTGACGCCTATTTTGGTCTGGATGTGCTACATGTGATTCCAGCACGTGTGAAGAATCTAACATGTTATCTTGAGTTAAGTAGTCAAATAAATTTTGGTTAGTAGGATCCACCATGGCTTTGTGAAAGAGAAATGAATGACAAATAAACTGAGAGGTGAGATTTTTGAAAAAAGACTTTGGATAATCTCAGCTCATTGATAAGAGACATTTATTGCACCCTTAATATGTACAATGCTTTGATAGGGGTCACAGTGGTGAGGGCAGTGGAAAGTGTAGGAAGGGAAAAGGGGATGAGGCTGACACAGGTTAATTTTACGTTGATAGCACAGTATGATGAGAGTGCTCAGAAGGCTCAGAAGTGAGACGCTGTGGCATCCTGCGGTGTGCTGTGACTCGTAAGCAAGGCCATTTAGCATAGGTTAAGAGCATGCCCTCTGGAGCCTGATTATCAGAGTTTAAATTCCAGCTCTGTCACTTCCCAGCTGTGCGGCAGTTCTGTTTCCTCACCTACACAAGGACAGCAGCCATAGCAACTCAAAGAAAAAGGAAGTTAAAGGAATTAAAATACCTAAAGCACTTAATATAAGTTATATAAATATTAGCTGTTATCATGAGGTACTACTGAAATTGACATTTAGCAGTCCACGTATTCTGTTACATGCTGTGTGCTCGTTTTTTGAAAATGATTAATTTGTGTAAGCTATATCAGTGACTGTGAGATAACCTGCTGATTGGAATTCACAACTCCCCAACCACTCTAGAAAAATGGAAAATTACTGTACAAAAATTATGAAGGACCCTGTGTTTGTATTTGAGGATGTTCCAAGAATATATAGAGGAATCTTAGAGTTCTGTATTTTATTGAATTTTACATATTATGAATTTAATTCTTACTGTTCATGTGATTATAATTCTCATTAACTGAAGGAAAATAATTCAGGCTGTATTACCTGACATAGCAAAAACACGCTAGTTTTCATGTGAGCTCACGTTCTTGTCCACCAGGGGGCAGTCCACTCATTGAAACTAAGGACAGAAACAATAACAAGAATAAACAAAATCTACAATTAAGAAAAAGTCACATTTTAAATTAGTTTCTGTTTCAATAAACGTTTTACTAGAGCTACAATTACATAGTAGAACTCATCCTGTTTCTACCGTCTGGTAGATAGATGATTAAGAGACAGGAGAAAGCCAGAGGTGATACTAATTTCTGATCCAGGCTCAAAGTCGGACAGATAAATGAAGGGCGGAGACATAGTCTACAAAGAGAAGTGGACCAATGCTAAATTGACTATACGAAACAGGATTGAAATGCAAGAGAACTAGTGACAGTTAGAGGGAACAATTAGAGCTCCAAGTACAAAGTACATACATGTTTATCAAAGGGTGTCTTATCTTAATCTAAAACATGGTGAGAGAAACAGCAGCTGTAAAAGCAGAAAGACTATGAGCTTCTCAGTTAAGAAATAGATTGTTAAGAGCCAGCCCTGATGGTCTAGTGGTTAAAGTTTGGCACTCTCACCACTTCAGTGGCCCGGGTTCGTTTCCTGCTCTCAGAGCCATACCACCCATCTGTCAGTTGCCATGCTGTGGCGGCAGCTCACACAGAAGAACTAGAAGGACTCACAACTAGGATATACAACCATTCACTGGGGCTTTGGGGAGAAAAAAAAAATGCATCGTTAAGTTCAAGGGTACTGGTACACATTTTGGCAAATGTGAAGGACTTCACATCCAAAGAATGACCACACATCGTATGCCCAGAGTTGACATTTAGCGATACCTCACGGCCAGGATATAGAAGCCATACTTAATGACAGAATGAAACTAAACATTTTAAACTCCGAACCCTCTCTGGATTTTCATGAAGCTGATGCTACAAGTCTTCTGCTCACACTTTGCGTAGCAAGGAACTAAGGGACAGCTGGGTTCAAACATGCTATAATGTGCAATTAACCAAGAACTGGTCAAGTATAGTGAAAAGATCAATGATCTCAGGGTTAAAAGAGCCAAACGCAAATCCTGGTGTCTCTACTTTTCAGTTATGTAGCCTTAGGCAATATATATGTAAGAGAGTCTTGGAAAACTATGAAGGGCTAATAATGTAAGGCATAAAGAAGAAATAAAGTTCAGTCAGATCTGTATGTTTTTCCACCATGTGGGGCATGATCATATCGTATATTTATAAGACTTTCCCAATTATAAAGCACTTTTCTTTTTTTTTTTTTATAAAGCACTTTTCAATGCACCATCTCCCCAGAAGACTTTCCTCAGATGGGATTTTGCAAAAATTAAATGAGAAAATTCACACATGGCACTGGGAGGATGCCTGAGCATCAGAGCAAGCACGCAATGAATGGCAGCTGTCGTTGCTTTGACTTGGTCCTCCAACAATCCTGCGCACTAAGGATTGTCATCTCCACATTGCCAGATTTTGAAAAATTGAAGTCCAAGAGAAACAAAGTGACTTGTCCAAGGTCACCTGGCTGGAATGTCAGAGCCTGGATTCGGCTCATGCATGTTTCTCCTCTTCCAGTGCATGTTCCTAGACAACTTCACAATAAACGCAAGCAGTATCGTGAACAATAGGGTTTTTTTCGGTGAGTACGATTGGCCCTGAGCCAACATCTGTTGCCAGTCTTCCTTTTCCTTTCTCCCCAAAGCCCCAGTACTAGGATACTTCTATATCCTAGTTGTAGGCCATTCTAGCTCTTCTATGTGGGATGCTGCCACAACATGGCTTGATGAGTGGTGTGCAGGCTTGTGCCGGGGATCCGAACCGACAAACCCTGGGCCATGAAAGCAGAGCGGACAAACCCAACCACTGGGCCACAGGGCTGATCACAACAGTTTTGGTTTTCTTTTTCGTTAAAGAACAGAACAAAGTGAGAGCTCAAGTCAGATGCTCCACCCCTGGCTTTTCCTCCTTTCTGCCTTGTAGTTTCATGGACCCCAAGTGCTCTGTCAATGCTTCAGTATAGAGGAGAGGTCCCTTACCCCCGGTCACCTTTGTTGAGATATAATTGACACATAACACTGTATAAGTTTAAGGTGTAAGCAGAGGTTCTTAACCTTCACTGTACATAAGAATGATTGGGTGAGTTGTAAAAAGTACAAAGGCCCAGATTCCAAATCAGTCTAATGAAATCAGAATGTCCTGTGAGAGATTTCTTCCTTCTCCACTCTATCCACAGTAAGAATGTGGGAAGCTGGAGTTCAAAGCCAATTCCTTGGGGTGGCCCGGTGGCACAGCAGTTAAGTGCGCATGTTCTGCTTTGGCAGCCCAGGGTTCGTCGGTTCGGATCCCGGGTGCGGACATGGCACCGCTTGGCAAAGCCATGCTGTGGTAGGCGTCCCACGTATAAAGTAGAGGAAGATAGAGGAAGATGGGCACGGATGTTAGCTTGGGGCCAGTCTTCCTCAGCAAAAAGAGGAGGATTGGCAGATGTTAGCTCAGGGCTAATCTTCCTCAAAAAAAATTTTTAAAAAATAAATAAAAATTTTAAAAAAGCCAATTTCTCCAATTCTGAATGCAGTGCTCTCTCTGAGACTACATTGAAACACTAGCAGTCTCAAGAGTGGAGGCCACAGTTACAACTGGGCACTAATTTTTTTAAAAAGCCTTTAAAATAAAAGATGGAAGATGGTCAAAGTAGCAGATTGTGGGGAAAATGTAAAGAGTTTAGGAGACCAATTACTTGAGGAGGAGTCAAACTAGAGAAAATGACTAAATGTGCATGCACGAGCTCACTTTTCCAGACATGGGGGAAATATGCCACCATGAGCACCCCCTTAGACTGGATACAAAGAAAGAACTGGTCCATAGAGGCCTGCTGGACTGCACTGTCTCTCTGGGGAAGCGGAAGAACCAAATTAACCGTCAGGGCAGGCGGCTCTCAGGTAAGACTTCCTTGGTGATAATTACTGTTGGACAGAGATGTGCACCTCTGAGGCTGAGACTAGTTTGGTAAATTTTTTATACTTAATAAGAGTGTAATATAGAACAGAGAATAAATCTAAATTAGAATGTCTAGTAGAATCCATTAACCAAAACATTTTACTAGTCGAGCTAACGGATATCCCCTTAGCTCCACATTCACCTATGAGAAAATGATGTGTCACTAATGTCAAGTAATCCTGAGAAGTGGACATCAGATTCTCCAGATAATCATAAAATATGGAGGTCTCTTTTCATTATCTTCCAGTGACAACTCACCAACCCTCTCCTTATCCCTCATGCCCAAAGGCAACAGGAGCTGCCTCTCATGGGCAGTGGGATCAGAACTGCTGCCTCGAGACCGGGGCTGGAAGCGCAGGTGAGAACTGCCAAGGCAATTCTGGACATGAAGAGGCACACCTTCCAGATATCCTGGCCACTGCTCCTGGCAGGATGACTGCCTCCTCTCAGGGCTGACATCAGAGGT